>NC_054376.1:124766985-125966985 GCF_017654675.1 Xenopus laevis
CCCTGATACTGATCTCTACTGATGCCCCCAGTGCTGCTACAGTCTCTCCTAGTAACCCCCAAACCCCCCAACCCACTACTTCAATCAGTAAGATGTGCCACTAGTTTATAACAAACTTACAGATTGAGGCAACACCCTGCTATAGTTCCAGGGGTACCCAGGGTACAAATAAGCACTCACCCCAAATCTCCCCCTAACTGACCTTCAGACTGGGCCCCCTTAGCTCATAACAAGGTTACAGATATATAGAAACATTGGGGTGTCACCCTGCTATAGTTCCAGGGGTACCCAGGGTACAAATAAACACTCACCCCAAATCTCCCCCTGACTGACCTTCAGACTGGGCCCCTTAGCTCATAACAAGGTTACAGATATATAGAAACATTGGGGTAACAGTCACCCTGCTATAGTTCCAGGGGTACCCAGGGTACAAATAAACACTCACCCCAAATCTCCCCCTAACTGGCCTTCAGACTGGGCCCCCTTAGCTCATAACAAGGTTACAGATATATAGAAACATTGGGGTAACAGTCACCCTGCTATAGTTCCAGGGGTACCCAGGGTACAAATAAACACTCACCCCAAATCTCCCCCTAACTGGCCTTCAGACTGGGCCCCCTTAGCTCATAACAAGGTTACAGATATATAGAAACATTGGGGTAACAGTCACCCTGCTATAGTTCCAGGGGTACCCACATCTCCTCCTATATAACTCCTGCTATTGCTCCATATAACCCTCCTTCTAACTCCTCCCATTGCTCCATATAACCCTCCCTATAACTCCTCCCATTTCTCCATACAAGCCTCCCTATAACTCCTCCTATTGCTCCATATAACCCTCCTTATAACTCTTCCTATTGCTCTATATAACCCTCAATATAACCCCTCCCATTTCTCCATATAACCCTCTCTATAACTCCTCCTATTGCTCCATATAACCTTCACTATAACTCCTCCTATTGCTCCATATAACCCTCCCTATAACTCCTCCTATTGCTCCATATAACCCTCCCTATAACTCCTCCTATTGCTCCATATAACCCTCCCCATAACTCCTCCTATTGCTCCATAAAACCCTCCCTATAACTCCTCCCATTGCTCCATATAACCCTCCCTATAACTCCTCCTATTGCTCCATATAACCCTCCCTATAACTCCTCCCATTTCTCCATATAACCCTCCCTATAACTCCTCCTATTGCTCCATATAACCCTCCCTATAACTCCTCCTATTGCTCCATATAACCCTCCCTATAACTCCTCCTATTGCTCCATATAACCCTCCCTATAACTCCTCCTATTGCTCCATATAACCCTCCCTATAACTCCTCCTATTGCTCCATATAACCCTCCCTATAACTCCTCCTATTGCTCCATATAACCCTCCCTATAACTCCTCCTATTGCTCCATATAACCCTCCCTATAACTCAGCACAAGAGAGTCATTCAGTGCACCTACCCCTTAGAGAAACCCTGTCCCAGACACACAGTGACCTCTCCCCCAGACTTTGCCATTAACATGCATGAAATGTACAACAGACAAGGCTACAATCTCACTGAACTCCTTTCCTCCCTGTGACCCCACTTTCCCCTTTGGCAGCTTTCCCCACCTTGTGATTGTTTTTCTTTACATTAGTTATTCACTGAATGGGCCTGTGTGTGTGTAAAGGGTTAAACGTCCACAAAAAAATTATTATTTTTTTTATATTGTAAATTGATCCATTGCAGCTGGTGCGCAGGCCGGGGGGAGCATACCTACACCGAATTGAATGTCAGCTTGTTACATTATCCAGGGATGTTAAACCTGTGCTCCTCCAGCTGTTCTTCAGCTGCATCCCTTCCCTTCAATGTTATAAGGTATAAGGGGATGATGGGAATTGTAGTTCAGTAAAATCTGGAGAGTCACATTTTCAACATCCCTTGAAAAACCTTTGTGGGACATTATCTTTGGGGGCAAACATACTTTTTATCAACTTGCAAAGGGAAAGGTTATGAAATTGTAATCCATTGTAAGCAACAGTCCTGCCCTGCTTTATGGCAGCTGAGATTCTAGCTATCTGTATAACAGAACATTCTGTCCCAGTGGCTGCACAGATCCTATCTGATCCCCATTGTAAGCAGCAGTCCTGTCCTGCTTTATGGCAGCTGAGATTCTAGCTATCTGTATAACAGAGCATTCTGTCCCAGTGGCTGCACAGATCCTATCTGATCCCTATTGTAAGCAGCAGTCCTGTCCTGCTTTATGGCAGCTGAGATTCTAGCTATCTGTATAACAGAACATTCTGTCCCAGTGGCTGCACAGATCCTATCTGATCCCCATTGTAAGCAGCAGTCCTGTCCTGCTTTATGGCAGCTGAGATTCTAGCTATCTGTATAACAGAGCATTCTGTCCCAGTGGCCCAGATTTTGGGTTAGTTCTCCTTTAATCATGCATTAAACATGTAAAATAAATATTTTATAAGGGGGAATTTAGGGTAGGTACCTGTCCCCTTAACTGACCTAGACCTGTGATTTTAGATGCTCCTGATGAATAGCAACAGTAGCACACAGAGATAATGCGGGCCTTGTGTTCATTACAGAGACAGGTAGATGATAGATGTGGGATCATTCTGCACTGCCACTAACTACGGCTTCCTCCTGGTAATTAAGAGTCCAGATCTGATTTTGGCTGGGACTTGGTTTTCCTTTCACACATAGTGATCAGAGGGAGGGGGCGTGCACGAGTGGGGGACAAGTCTTGTCAAAATAAACACAAATACAGACGCTCTGAGGAGAGTGAGCAGTGAGATGTGGCAGAGACGTGACTCAGTACCACTATACCGGGCGGCATGTTTCTTTGTGGCCTGAAGATACTCTGTATTATTATATATTCGTGCAGTACAGTTATAATTTCACTCAATCCATCAGTATCCAACCAAGGGAGAGTTAAAGGAGAACTAAAGCGTAACTAAAGAAGTAGCTTGAAATGTTTTAGATGATGTTTTGTGCTTCTGTACCAGCCCAAGGCAACCACAGCCCTTTAGCAGTAAAGATCTGTGTCTCCAAAGATGCCCCAGTAGCTCCCCATCTTCTTTTCTGCTGATTCGCTGCACATGCTCTGTGCTGCTGTCACTTACTGAGCAATATACAGTATATTCTGATAACCCCTAAGCTTAGCTTCTCAGCAGCAGCCCAGAGCCCACTGAGCATGTGCAGTGCCACTGACACACAAAGATACTTAACAAGATCAGAAGATGGGGAGCTGCTGGGGACAAATTTGAAGGCCTGGATCATGGTTATAGGGCTGCTGAACCTCTGGTACAGTAAGTTCTGTGTATGAAATACAGCATTCTACCCATATCCATTTTTAGGCTGGATATTGTGGCTGGTGAGGGTCAGGTATCATGGGCTTTTACCACACCCCTTGAGGCCTTTACTCCAATCTGTTCTGATTAACAACTTCTTGGGATATTATTTGTGGGGCTCCTATCTCACAAAAACTTGGATGGTCCCTAAAAGTAATATGGCCCAAGAGAACAACACTAAACACTCAGGAAAACAAATCAGTGACTCCCTTGCAGAAACCACAAAGGGCAATGATTTACTGGAATCAGAAATTGATGGCCTCTTCAAACATAACCAGTGTCCAGCTATGACCTATGTGTCTATATATAGTTCTGTATACTCTATATTAGTATGGCGAGTACAGAAGCAGTTTATATGAGGGGGAGGAGTTATCTGTAGGAGGAATAACTGTATGGGGAGGAGTTATCAGTAGGAGGGATAAGAACAGTATGGGGAGGAGTTATCTGTAGGAGGAATATCTGTATGGGGAGGAGTTATCAGTAGGAGGGATAAGAACTGTATGGGGAGGAGTTATCAGTAGGAGGAATAACTGTATGGGGAGGAGTTATCAGTAGGAGTGATACGTTCTTTATGGGAACTAGTTATCTGTAGGAGAGATAAGAATTGTGTATGTATAAACCCTCCCTATAACTCCTCCTATTGCTCCCTATAAATCATCCTATTGCTCCATATAACCCTCCCTATAACTCCTTTTGCTCCACATAACCCCTCCCTATAACTCCTCCTATTGCTCCATATAGCCACTCCCTATAACTCCTCCTATTGCTCCATATAACCCTCCCTATAAATCATCCTATTGCTCCATATAACCCTCCCTATAACTCCTCCTATTGCTCCATATAACCCCTCCCTATAACTCCTCCTATTGCTCCATTTAACCCTCCCTATAACTCCTCCTATTGTTCCATATAACCCTCCCTATAACTCCTCCTATTGCTCCATATAACCCCTCCCTATAACTCCTCCTATTGCTCCATATAACTCTCCCTATAACTCCTCCTATTGCTCCATATAACCCTCCCTATAACTCCTCCTTTTGCTCCACATAACCCCCCCTATAACTCCTCCTATTGCTCCATATAACCCTCCCTATAACTCCTCCTATTGCTCCATATAACCCCTCCCTATAACTCCTCCTATTGCTCCATATAACCCTCCCTATAACTCCTCCTATTGCTCCATATAACCCTCCCTATAACTCCTCCTATTGCTCCATATAACCCTCCCTATAACGCCTCCTATTGCTCCATATAACCCTCCCTATAACTCCTCCTATTGCTCCATATCACCCTCCCTATAACTCCTCCTATTGCTCCATATAACCCTCCCTATAACTCCTCAGTTGACCTTCCCAGCAAAATTCAAATAAAAACATTTTCTTAATATATACACATTGCTTACACCCTTAAAGAACATCATACCAAACATTTTTCTTACTAGATTTCTGTCTGACAGGCTGTGATTTATATATACAGTTCTCATTCTGAGCATTTCAGTGATATCTAAATGTCTTTTTCTGTTGGTCTGGTTTTATTCCCTCAAGTTTTAAAATAATTCTCTGTAAAGAATAAACAGACTTTCTTTGATACATTTGTAATCCTGCCATCCGCCATTACCTAAAAACATACATTCCCTCCTATTTTATAATAAAAATATAGACATGATTTTAAAATAATTATTGCATATATTTATATATTCATGCATATTATCATATACAGATATATTTGCATAAGAGCGGTTTGAGTGCGGCCGCTTGGCAAAAAGCAAATATATCTGTTTCACATTTACAGGATATGCAAGGAAGTTACCAGCGAATAGTTTGCAAAGGATTAGTGCAGCAGCTTCCTTGTGATCTAAAGTTTGAATTCATTTATAAGATCACAGCACATTCTCACTTATTATATGGATTTTCATTCTTGTGCAGTTCTATATTAATAATTGCATAAAATAGTATTAATATATATTTTTTAATCAAACCTCTCCAGATGTATCCATGTAGGTGCGTACTGTATGTCTATGAGTGTAAGTATATATACGGTATGTCTAGGAGTGTGAGTATATATATTGTATGTCTATGAGTGTGAGTATATATACTGTATGTATATGAGTGTGAGTATATATAGTGTATGTCTAGGAGTGTGAGTATATATATTGTATGTCTATGAGTGTGAGTATATATACTGTATGTATATGAGTGTGAGTATATATACTGTATGTCTAGGAGTGTGAGTATAAATACTGTATGTCTATGAGTGTAAGTATATATAGTGTATGTCTATGAGTATAAGTAAATAAACTGTATGTATATGAGTGTGAGTATATATACTGTATGTCTAGGAGTGTGAGTATATATACTGTATGTCTATGAGTGTAAGTATATATAGTGTATGTATATGAGTGTAAGTAAATATACTGTATGTCTGAGTGTGAGTAAATATACTGTATGTCTATGAGTGTGAGTATATATACTGTATTTATATGAGTGTGAGTATATACTGTTATGTCTATGAGTGAGTATATATACTGTATGTATGAGTGTGAGTATATACTGTATGTATACACACACACAACACAAAAATGAAATACTGTATAGGACTATATAATAAGAAAAAACAACTGGCAACTCATGTGTTCTGTATTTTCATTATACAAGGCATACATCTATAGAATAATACAAATTAATTCTGGTACATACAGTCTTAACATCATATTCTCTTGGACATAAATATTATCATATGGCAGCAATGTGTTATAGATCTGAGCCAATAAAGAATTATATTATAGCAGTGATATTTATATGTGTCTATACACACATACACGCACAAAGCAGAATTGCGATAACTTTCCTTAGGGGAGACCTATGAAATGATTGGGAAGTTGTTGGTCTAATAGGAAATCATTAGGCACCTTATGTGGCACACAGAGCCGGCCGGCATGCAGGTGGCATTTATTAGGCATGGGGCATTAGAATGGTCTCAGCTGTACAATATAGGGGGACATGGCTGAACAGAGCGGTGAGAGCACTTAAACTCACAGAGAAAGGCACAGGGGCCTCCTCTGTAATTGCTCGGAAACTCCTGGCTAGAGCAGAGTAGTCGGGTCCTTCCAATACCATACAAACGTATTTAGATATAAATATTGTTACAGGTATGAGAACCGTTATCCGGAAACCCGTTATCCAGAAAGCTCCAAATTACGGAAAGCCTGTCTCCCATAGACTACATTTTATCTAAATAATGCAAATATTTAAAAATGATTTCTCTGTAATAATAAAACGGTAGCTTGTACCTGATCCCAACTAAGATATAATTAATAGTTATTGGAAGCAAAACCAGCCTAGTGGGTTTATTTCATGTTTACATGATTTTCAAGTAGACTTAAGGTATGAAGTTCCAAATTACGGAAAGATCCATTATCCGGAAAGCCCCAGGTCCCGAGCATTCTGGATAACAGGTCCCATACCTGTACGATAAGCCCAGGCAATATAAAACTGTAACATTTCCAATTTATATAAAGCGTGTGTGTGCGTGTATCACACACATATATATATATATATATGTTATGGTAGGGATATATACACGTAAAGAAACATGCATACATGTGTGTGCTGAGCATGCTACTCATCAATACCTATAAGATCCCCCCGACTGCGCTGCAGGTGATCCAATGCCAGCATAGCATTGGGCCAAGTTCCGGCTCTCCCCTACCTTCATTCTAGGTGACGTTGCCCACAAAGGGTTCTCTTTCTGACCTGGGCAGTGCAATCTATGGGATAGGGGGGTTGCTATATCAAATCAAAACAGGACATAAAGAAAAAAAACCCCAAACAAATTTCTCTTTTTTTTTATAATCACAGAAGCCCCTGCGGAAGGTTTCATGAAAATCGGAATGGCACATACCAGGCAAGTGTGGGCACATCTGCCAGCAGTCTGAAAAACACACAAAAACCTTTAAGTTTCCGGGGGAAAGAAAACTTTGGTGATTTAAGCATTTTTCTCTTCTACGGAAACCATAAAAAAAAACAAATAAAAAAATAAATAAATGTCAAATTAAAAAAAAGGAGGGAAAGGTGAAAAACGGAAATAAACGAAGAGACAGAACGGGAGAGAAGCATACGGCACGGGAATTCTGCAGAAAAGGGGTCGGTTATTCAAAAAAATAAGATTTAACAACTGTGGGTTAAAAAAAGGCGCCTGGTAAAAACCTTACATCTCCTGATCCTTTTTCTCCTCTCCTCCAATTCCTTTTTTACTCTAACACCCAGTCCAAAATGTAGAGAAGTCAGCATCGAGAAACTGGACAAATGCCATCTTCTTTCCGAGCCAGCCTGTAGGATTTCTCAGATGCAGTCAGGCTGCAATAGACTTTTTACAGGGGGGGTGGGGAGAGTGCGATAGAGAGACAGACAGGGAGAGAATGAGAGACACCAGGCTGTCTCTTTCCCCATCTACTGTAAGTTTTTGGGGGTTTTTTTCTGCAAAATTTTATTTCCTTTCCCACTTGTTTTTTTGTTTTTTTTTAGACGCAAAACCTCTGGTTATTCGCTGTTGTCACCTTTGTTTTAAATATTGTTTCTCTTTCTGCCGCTCTAGTCTCCTGGCATTTTAGTGCCAACTCTGATGTTGGCATGGGCTGGAATTTTACTGTGTTGGCTGGGCTCACTCTCTCGCTCTCTCCCCCCTCTCTCCTAATCCCCCACCTCGTTCAATCTCTCTCTCTTTCTGTGACCACCACCCCCCTTTCTCGATCCCTCTTCCCACCTCTTTCTTTCTTTTTCTTTCTTTCCCTCTTTTCTGTCTTTAATTGCCCCCCGTCTCTGTAGTTTTTATGGTTTTAATCCTGTTTTACCACTTACCTTCTAAACACACACGTCTCACCTCACTCTTCTGTCTGTGTTTGATTCGCCCCCCTCCTAAAATTTTCCACTCCCCTTTTTATCCCTCCATTACTCTCACTCTCTCTTCTTCTTTATTTGTGGATAGACAGAGTGCCAGGGTAGAACTGAAATCGTGATTGAATTATTAATAAGAGAATTACAGTAATGTTAACATTGTGTAATCTGTGTGTGTGTGAGACTTTGTGCCATGCTTGGGTAGAGGCCGATGAAAACTAAGAGAGCCAGTGCCAAGAGGCAGAAGTGGGGTGAATTGGAAAAATAAAAAAATAAAAAGAGGGCGAGAGAGGCAGAGAGAGAGAAAAGTAAGGAGTTTGCAGAAGGGGCAGAGCTAGAAGTGAAAGAGACAGAGGAAGGAGGGAGCGAGAAAGCAGAAGTCAAGGAGTAGAGAGAGAAGTGAATAAGTGAGCCACGAGGCAATAAAGAAGAAAATGAAGACTGTCTCTGCAAAGAGAAGGGCCGGTTGGTATATGGGGATGAGAGGAGAGTTAGAGTTTGAGGGAGCTGAAGAGAGAATACTGCAACTGCAGAAAGTAAGTCCCAAAGGTGCATTTGTTGTGGGGAGAAAGGAGAGCAGGGAGGGTGGAGATTATTTAGGGGAGGGGGTACAAAGTTAATGCACTTGGTTGTAACCTTAATTTCCCCTCCAGAATAATCTAAAGCAATGTGGTCAAATTACATTTGATAGGGCAGATTAGAAGGACAAAGGTCCCGTCGGCGATTCAATAGGTTCTCTCCAAACGTTACAGTGTGGGCTGGGGCTGGCTCCATCTAAAGACAGCACCTGGGGAGCCGTGAAAGGATTGTGTAGGAATTGTGTGTGTGTAAGAAAGGGGAGTGGAGGTGGCAGTTTTGGGAAGGGAAGTAAAGGTATGAGCATTAGAAAAGAAAGACAATGAGAATATGGGGAGAACAGCACTGAAATGTTCCACAAAGCCACAAATGAAAAGTAATAGAGAGGGATGGAGTAGAGAGTGGTGAGGAAATAACTGGGAAGAATAAGAGAATGTTAAACAAGATGGAGAGACGTTGAAGGGTAATTCAATGGAAGGATCTGCAAACCACAGGAATTCATCAGTGGGGATAAATGTGACATACTCTCAATAAGGAAAAGTTAGTTGTAGGGTGCTGAGAGGCAAAGTTCAGCAATATCTGGGGAACCACGTGCTGAGAACACTTGCCTGGTGAGTAACCTGGATTCTAGGGAAAAGTGGCATATAAAACATGAGTGTGATGATGGAAAGAAGAGAGTAGTAATACAGTTAGAGGGCTGCGAAAAAAGGAAAGATGATTTCACTGGGATGACTATGATACTACAGATAAATAAAGGATAGGTTAACTAAACAAAGACTGTAGGAAAAGGTCAAAGACCCACAGCAAGAGAGGGAGAAGGAATGAGACAGTCATGAACATAATGAATGTGTAAATAATAGTAAAAGAGTTGTATTGAAGAGACAGATTAAAGGAAAGAGTACAAGAGGACTGAAGAAGAAAATAATTGAGAGAGAAATATGAGGGGATATGAAGAACAAAGTTGGAGACAGATGAAATAGAGAAGATGGAGAATTGCCTTTTGTAAAGCAGTGAAGAGAGGAGAGCAAGGGTACAGGGGATAATACTAAAGGAAAATGTACAGGGGATCATGGTGTAGGCATTGAGGACGTGAAGAACATGTGAGAATTTAAGAAAGACAGGAGGAAGGGTGTGGTCAAGTGAAGGAAAACTGAATAAAGTCATAATGTGAAGTAAACCCCCTTGTAAAAATTAGCATGAGGCTGGGGAAAAGAAGGAGCAACAGGGGAAAGAGCAATGCAAAGGAGATGATGAGAGAGGAGAATGATTATGAATACCAGGAATTAGTACAGAGGGGGGCAAGCTCTTTAACCTGTATATGGCTATACAGATCTTTTTCTAAATAACCCCTTAATGAGAAGTAGGATTATGAATTGACTTGACAAAGGAAGTCACCAATAATGTGACATTTAGAGTAGCTACTCTAGCAATAGTAGCATATAGGAACAGGTGAAGACAATTAAAAAAGACAATGCACACGTTTGGAAGAGGAGTTGGAAGTAACATGGTAGGGAGAAAGAAATTGTGGAAAAGGAAGGAAGAAGGAAAATTGGTAAAAGAAAAGCAAAACATGAATTTAAGGAGAAGGAGGTCTTTTTGAAAGTGGGGGAGGATAAAACTGATCAGTTTGGGTATAAATTAAAAATGATGGAAGAAAATTGGGAGCAAGAATATAAGACTATGTAGGGAAAACATGAGGAAACTGAGGGAATACAGGGAGTGCCTGGGACTGAGTAGTAGTAATGAAACCAAATCCTAAAGTATGAGCATTAGCATAAATTGGAGAAGCCACTGATTGGTGACATTACGATGGTACTGAAACATTGAACCTAGGATTAAGGTCATGATGAGGTAAAAACAGAGTAAAAATCTGTAGGGACGAAGCGCTTAGTTTTCCGAAGTTTCCTCGTGAGGCAACTTTGGGCGACTTCAGGAAACGAAGCATTCCGAGTGCCATCCCGCCGGGGATTTAGATTCTAGCCGGTGGGGAGGCAGTTCGGGGAAAAGCCAGAAGAAAGGGCGATTTGTCACCGGGCGAATAAATCTCCCCGAATCTTCTCGTCTGTCTGTGCCTAAAGGTGGCCATAGACGTTAAGATTTTTATAAGATCTTTTTCGTTATAGTAGGATCAAGCTTATCCTGAAATGTACGATCATCAACTAAAAAAACCATTACAAGCGATATTGTCTACTCAAAGATGGGAAAACTGTGGCTAGCTGCCTGCTTGGCCAACCAATTAGACAATGGATATATTTCACTGTAAATGATGAAAATCTTTTAGCCTCCCCAATCACTTTTCTGACCAATGTCAAACGAAAAATCGTTAGATGCATGATTGTTCAATTCCCAGTAACTTAACAATAATTTGACGGATTTGTCAGATCGCACTAAAATCGGTTTAGGGAGAGAAAAATCTTAAACATCTATGGCAACCTTTAAGGCCATGGACGCAAAGATCCGATCGTACGAATCAAGGATTTCGGACTGTGTATGGAGAGTCCCAACATTTTTCGTCCAGTTTTCGTTTGGTCGATCGGACAGGTTAGAAAATTTCTGTCGGCTGCCGATAATATCTCTGCGTGTATTGTCGATCGTACGATTTTCAGTGGGAGACTGTCACCAGGTTTGGTCAGACCTAGATATCATACGATTGCTGTCAGGGGCAGAACATTGCTGATCTGTTCTTTAACTAATCTGACTGGTAAGACTTTGATCTGAATGGTTAGTGGCAGGTCGGGAGATGGGAAAGTCCGATCGTACGATGATTCGTACGATCGGATCTTTGCATCTATGGCCAGCTTAAGATCTGTTTGGATCTTAAAAAATAGAAGTGCCCTCTGTGAGGCCCTGAGGAAAAGATTAGTCAGATCCAACAAAGAAGAGTTCAGTCTGTCAGGATCAAACATATTTTCATTGAGAGCCCCGCTAACTTAGTAGTGTGGGTTCCCATAATTACTTATGGTGGTCCTGCCCTGTGCTTTTGGTTCATGAACCCATATCTATGTATCAGTCTTAAATACTCCAGCCACAATTTTTGTGTAGAATATGGATTAAAACTCTAATGCATACTGTTACTATAAGCACCATCTCTCCCTACCATACCTGCTATCCCACAGTCACACTCCCTTCCCAGAGACTATTATACACTGTTACTATAGGCACCATCTCTCCCTACTATACCTGCTATCCCACAGTCACACTCCCTTCCCAGAGACTATTATCCCACTGTTACTCTAGGCACCATCTCTCCCTACTATACCTGCTATCCTACAGTCACACTCCCTTCCCAGAGACTATTATCCACTGTTACTATAGGCACCATCTCTCCCTACTATACCTGCTATCCCACAGTCACACTCCCTTCCCAGAGACTATTATCCCACTGTTACTATAGACACCATCTCTCCCTACTATATCTGCTATCCCACAGTCACACTCCCTTCCCAGAGACTATTATCCACTGTTACTATAGACACATCTCTTCCTACTATACCTGCTATCCCACAGTCACACTCCCTTCCCAGAGACTATTATCCACTGTTACTATAGGCACCATCTCTCCCTACTATACCTGCTATCCCACAGTCACACTCCCTTCCCAGAGACTATTATCCCACTGTTACTATAGACACCATCTCTCCCTACTATACCTGCTATCCCACAGTCACACTCCCTTCCCAGAGACTATTATCCATTGTTACTATAGGCACCATCTCTCCCTACTATACCTGCTATCTCACAGTCACACTCCCTTCCCAGAGACTATTATCCACTGTTACTATAGGCACCATCTCTCCCTACTATACCTGCTATCCCACAGTCACACTCCCTTCCCAGAAACTATTATACACTGTTACTATAGGCACCATCTCTCCCTACTATACCTGCTATCCCACAGTCACACTCCATTCCCAGAGACTATTATCCACTGTTACTATAGGCACCATCTCTCCCTACTATAGCTGCTATCCCACAGTCACACTCCCTTCCCAGAGACTATTATCCACTGTTACTATAGACACATCTCTTCCTACTATACCTGCTATCCCACAGTCACACTCCCTTCCCAGAGACTATTATCCACTGTTACTATAGACACCATCTCTCCCTACTATACCTGCTATCCCACAGTCACACTCCATTCCTAGAGACTATTATCCACTGTTACTATAGACACCATCTCTCCCTACTATACCTTCTATCCTACAGTCACACTCCCTTCCCAGGGACTATTATCCACTGTTACTATAGGCACCATCTCTCCCTACTATACCTGTTATCCCACAGTCACACTCCCTTCCCAGAGACTATTATCCACTGTTACTATAGGCACCATCTCTCCCTACTATACCTGCTATCCCACAGTCACACTCCCTTCCCAGAGACTATTATCCACTGTTACTATAGACACCATCTCTCCCTACTATACCTGCTATCCCACAGTCACACTCCCTTCCCAGAGACTATTATCCACTGTTACTATAGACACCATCTCTCCCTACTATACTTCTCTCCCTGCACTACCAAGAGGTACATTTGTGATAATATATTAAGCTTTCAACATAAGTGCTGTTTTTCATGGCTCAACTATATGGCAGTCTCCCCTGCTTGTGTGACAAGACAACGTGGCGCAAAGACTTTGTGTGACAGAGTAGGGTCCACCTCTGTGCCCAGTCCTTTGTGTACATACTGTGTGGAGTAGAGAACCCTGTATGGTTCTGCGGATCTGGAAGGAGAGGGCAGAGAAGACTGTATTTATAGATGGTAATATATAGCAGGCCTCACATCTGGGTTTTATGAACAATGGATTAATAGTGTTAGCAGAAGCATAGACTATAATAGGAGTGCAGAGCGGTTTGTGTGGCTGGGATAGAAAAGCCGAGATATGGTTACAATTTAAGTTTGGTGACTGCATAACAATGTGTAACTGGGTGCAGAGCAATGAGTAGCAAAGTGGGTAACTGAGGACAGAGTACTGAGAATGTGAGTACAGATCAGTGTATACAAGAGAACTGAGATACACTGAGGGGGTTATTTATTAAAGTCCGAATGCTAAAAAATCAAAATACTTCTAGGTTTTTTTACTATAAGATTAAAATTTACTATAAAAATCCAAATTTTTGAAGATTTATTATCCCCCGAGGCTGCAAAAAGTCAGAATCTGAAAATCCGGCATCTCAGACCTGCTGAGGTTGTATACTGTATAATCAATGGTAGAGTTATCCCTATCCTATTTGGAAGTTTTTGTGGTCTACACTGAATTAGCCCGAAAATCCAACTATTTTGGGCTTTTCAGGGAAAAGTGTAAATAATAAAATGATTTTGAAAAAAATTGCATGATTCGAGTTTTCGCTTGATTTTATTGAGTTTTTCCCCGATCCGATTGAATCAAACTTTTTAATAATAAATAAGGTCAAATCATGGATTCTAGTTTGGTTGGACTATTTTTAATAAAATAATCAGAAAAATTCGGATTTTGATAAATAACCCCCTGAGAGTACTAAGATCAATGTGTCGTTTAGTGCACTCTTTTAGTGCAAGGAAGGGTGCATCTGAGAGCAGAGCTATTTATAATGCAGAGTATTGTGTAGCAGAATACAGAGCAGTGTTTCTAGTGTGCAGCAGTGTGGGTGCAGAGCAGATTATATGGTGCAGAGCACTGGAGAACTGCTTGCACCATAACCGTAATGATAATATAATTATATGTAATCCTGGGATCTGCAGACAGGAATACATTGAGATTTCTACAGAAGCATTGTTGCTTGTATTATAAGGGATAATGTACCCCCTACTGTAAATGATAAGGATATTAGAAGTCACTGAGGGGCTGTTCTGTGACCATATAAAGGCACAAGGCTGCAGGCTGAGTTATACAGGGAACTCTGAGTATCACTCATGTATTATAAGGGATAATGTACCCCCTACTGTAAATGATAAGGATATTAGAAGTCACTGAGGGGTTGTTCTGTGACCATATAAAGGCACAAGGCTGCAGGCTGAGTTATACAGGGAACTCTGAGTGTCACTCATGTATTATAAGGGATAATGTACCCCCTACTGTAAATGATAAGGATATTAGAAGTCACTGAGGGGCTGTTCTGTGACCATATAAAGGCACAAGGCTGCAGGCTGAGTTATACAGGGAACTCTTAGTATCACTTATGTATTATAAGGGATAATGTACCCCCTACTGTAAATGATAAGGATATTAGAAGTTACTGAGGGGTTCTGTGACGATATAAAGGCACAAGGCTGCAGGCTGAGTTATACAGGGAACTCTTGAGTATCACTCATGTATTAAAAGGGATAATGTACCCCCTACTATAAATGATAAGAAAGTCAGGAGTCAGTTTAAACAGGTCATGCAATACTGAAGTGACGTATAACCCTATTAGTAGGGTTATATATATACAGTATATTGTTAACACACATCTAAATATATAATATGACAAAAGTGACATCAATAAACACAAATTCAAAACAGATGACATCACTAATCACCATTTATTTATGACATATAGATCATTCTGCTTCATCTAGCACCAATCACAATGCCACCCAAGGCAGAGTTGCCAGGTTGGTGGTTTTCCAGCCAAACCAACCCCATTTTTTTGGGGCAAAAATCTGTTAGCCACCAAAATGTCCAAAGGTTGACCTGTTGGGGGATATGGTGTTAAGGAATAGGACTAGTTATAGTTTGCTTATTACAGCCCTCAGCCTTGTACTTCTAAGGTTGCCCTTTCCTCACTCTATCTTTATCTCTATTTTTATTGTCATTTCCATTTTAGGTGACGAGGAAACTGATTCTAGTAGAGTATGATCTGACCTGCAGTTTCCTTTGACCCTGAGAAAAGAAAAATGTGTGTAAATGTTACCTGTCATGCCTGGCACCAGCTTGCTATTTGTGGCTGTATTGCACAGCCCTGTACTCTGTATATTCATAACTGCACATACCTGAACTGCACATAACTGCTTATAACTGCACATAACTGATCTGCACATAACTGAACACACAACTGCTTATAGAACTCATTTGTTATGAACTATTTTTCTACCTCTTATCTGTCTGTCCGTCCACCCATCTGTCTGTCTCTGTCTGTCTATCTCTCCATCCGTCTGCCTTATTTATCTATCTATCTGTCTGTCCGTCTGTCTGTCTGTTTGATTATCTATCCATCTCTCTATCTGTCATTTCTCTATGTATCTCTGTCTATCTGTCTATCATCTATCTATCTATGTCTATCTGTCTCATTTATCTATCTGTGTGTCTGTATCTATCTATCTATCTATCTATCTATCTATCTATCTATCTATCTCTATCTATCTATCTATCTATCTATCTATCTATCTATCTATCTATCTATCTATCTATCTATCTATCTATCTATCTATCTATCTATCTATCTATCCATCTCTCTCTGTCTGTCTGTCTGTCTGTCTATCTATCTATTTTTGTCTATCTATCTATCTATCTATCTATCTATCTATCTATCTATCTATCTATCTATCTATCTATCTATCTATCCATCCCTCTCTCTCTCTCTCTCTCTCTCTCTCTCTCTCTCTCTCTCTCTCTATCTCTCTATCTATCTATCTATCTATCTATCTATCTATCTATCTATCTATCTCTATCTTTCTCTGTTTGTCTGTCTATGTCTCTACCATGCTAATGAATATGGTGTAAATGATCAGCAATTGGCAGGGGTTTGGGTGTAGCTGGGTGTTAATTCTGGCACTAGCATGTAGAAAAGCGTGGGCAATAGCTCACATAGTGTGATAATAGGCAACAAGTATAGGGGTGCAATTGTGGTAATCATTGTGGTTTACTAAGTAAATCGAGTCGTTGTGCTGCTCCATGGCAATTAGTAAATGGACGCCTTGCTATCCCATTTACATATCTGCCTTTATCTGTCCTAGTCAATCCACATAATCTATCTTTTTTTTTTTTAAGGTAAATGTTATTGATTTTAACAAACACATACAAAACTGTGTCTGGTAGTATGACATATGAATGATGTCGAATTTATACAGAAAGGAGGATTGTATCGCTGGATATAGGAATTGTTTCTCAGCATTCGAATATAGGTTATATTATAAAGCAGGTCACATTAAATTTAAAGGAACTATTTATATGTCCTGACTCCTGACCACACCAGTTCCCCCAGATTTTGTCAAACGTATCATGCGTGCCCCTCATTTGATATGTCAATTTTATGAGGGAAGATGTCTCCAGTGCATGATCACTGCTTTTTGAGAACAGGAGCATTCGTAGTCGAACTCTGGTCGCGTTGGTAGGCAGTACCTCATCCATTACCCCTAGCAAACAGATTGTTGGGTCATTATCTGTGGTGTGCCCAGTTCATCTGCTAGGGTTTCCATTATTTTAGACCAGAATTCTTGCATGAAAGTTGTGCCTACGTTGGAGGTATCTTTATAATTGCACCTGTTGGCCGGGAGCTCTATCTTGCACTTCTTGGTATGTGGGAAACTGGGAGCCGGGTATAAGGTCAGAAAGTGTTTTGAAACCTAGTCATGGCCAGTAACGAAGTCTTGTAGTTTATATAGATGGTGTAGGAGCGAGTTTGCCCAGAGTGGGACGTGGGGCAAGAGAAGTGGCCAAAAGTGTAATAGGACTTTTAAGGGCGTAGACAATGCTTTGTGTGGAGTCAGTAGGGTGTCCAGAAAGAGATTCCACTGTCACAAAGCTAGACAGGCCCCGATTTGTAGAACTCTGCAGCGCAAAGTCAGCTGGCACTAGGACCCTGGGGTGCAAAGATGGCGGGCGATAGGCCCCTTTGGCCACGGGGAGCTCAAGGCAAAAATCCGGGCCTGAAGCCAGATTGATCCGGGTGTATTAAGTCTTCCATGGCCTGGAAGACTCTGTCTGCTGACAGAATTTTTGCGAATATTTTGGCGTATTCGTTTATGAGGGATATTGGGCAATATGAGCTGCAAATGGTTGGGTCTTGTCCCGCTTTTGGGATGACCACTGTGAGGGCTTCAGCAAAGGATGGCGGCAGTGATTGGGAATTCCAGGCAGCTTGAAAGGTCTCTAGGAGGCAAGGAGTTATTAGTTGAGCTAAGGCTTTGTACCAGTCAATCTCTCTCTATCTCTTTCCACTCTTTCTATTATCTATCTATCTCTCTTTCTCTATTATCTATCTCTCTATATCTATCTATCTATCTATCTATCTCTTTTTGTCTATCTATCTATCTATTTATCTATCTATCTGTCATCTATCTCTCTTTCTATCTATTATCTACAGTATCTCTCTCCTCTATCTCTCTATTATCTATCTCTCTGTCTCTCTTTCTATATTATCTATCATCTATTTTTCTCTATTATCTCTCTCTCTTTCTCTATATCTATCTATCTATCTATCTATCTATCATCTATCTATCTATCTATCTATCTATCTATCTATCTATCTATCTATCTATCTATCTATCTATCTACTGTATTTCCTCTATCTATTATCTATCTCCTCTCTCTCTCTATCTGTTATCTATCTCTCTCCTCTGTCTCTATCTATCTATCTATCTATCTATCTATCTATCATCTATCTATCTATCTATCTATCTATTTCCTCTATCTATTATCTATCTCCTCTCTCTCTGTTATCTATCTCTCTCCTCTGTCTCTATTATCTATCTATCTATCTATCTATCTATCTATCTATCTATCTATCTATCTATCTATCTATCTATCTATCTATCTATCTATCTATCTATCCTCCAGTAACCAGCTATTATATGTTTATATTTATATTTCCCTCTATCTCTTTAGCTATCTATGCCCACTACCTTCACCCCCCTGAACCCCTCACTATGCCAGACCAGTAGATACCCCAAACCTCTATCCTGCTGGCAATAGCAGAACAGCCTAACATCCCCTCCCTCCTGAAAATATTAGGATATAGACCCTGTGGTGTTGTTTCCCCTCTGGGATATAATTATAATCAGACACCCTCTGCCAGTAATAAAGTATAAAATTGCTATTTACTTTGCTGTGCTTTGTTTGTCTTACTAATTAAATTGGTGTATCATCTCTTAATGAGAGGAGGCTCAAAGGGATTAACTCTATCAGCTCTGGGAGGCAGGTGGTTAAATGCTCTTATACAAAGAAACTGCTGCTGTACAGATTTATATATCTGTTTATACTATAGAATATGTATATGGTGTAAGATACAGTAGCTGGCCTGTGTTTTCCCGATCATTGGAGGGTATGAATACTGCTCACAAATGATATAACCAATACAGGGCTACATTAAACGTATGGTTCAATATGAATTTCTCTTCCTAAAACAGAAATATTCTCTAATAGCCATTTCAGTTATGATGTCTTCTTTTTTTATTATCATTTTCTGTAACCTCAGCCTCCTTCCCTGACCCCATGCACACCCGTAGGTGGGACTATGCCTTCCCTTTGTGCGCAGTGGAATTGCCAAATCCTGCTGAAACTCTAGCAATTTCAACCAGGGTTCAACTCCCAAAGGGGCTTCCAGACGGGAGGGGGAGCTGAATCCTTTTCTATACATTATAGTGAACTGAATCCTACATCCCTCATTTATACATCTCTCTCCTTTCAGTAGCAAACATCGACACTAATACCATCTTTTTTCTTTCTTGGGAATTAGTCTAATTATATCACACTCATTGTGATTAGAAATATAGTTAGAATAATCATTTCCTTTATATAAAATTAAAAAATTAAAGATATCATTATTTTATTGTATTTTACAGCGTTTAAGGGGCATTTTCATATTAGAAAGTTAAAAATATAATTTTAATTGTTTTAAAATATACGCCTAAATACATACCAACAGTATATTTATAGATAATAGAACAGTAGAACACCCATTTTGCATTTTTCAGGGGACCAGAATGGTGTAGAATCAAAAGAAGACCAAAAAATGGTCCAATCAAGGAAATGCATTATTCATTAGATATTGGTATGACCGCGAAAAAGTGGTGTCAAATGAAGGAAAACATAAAAATCAGGCGATGTAAAATTGAGGTTTCACTGTATATATTTATATACAGGTATGGGACCTGTTATCTAGAATGCTTGGGACCTGGGGTTTTCTGGATAATGGATCTTTTCAGAATATGTATCTTAAGTCTACTAGAAAATCATATAAACATTAAATAAACCCAATAGGCTGGTTTTGCCTCCAATAAGGTTTAATTATATCTTAGTTGGGATCAAGTACAAGTTACTGTTTTATTACTACTGAGAAAAAGGAAATCATTTTTAAAAATTTAATAAATCTGAGCTTTCTGGATAATGGGTTTCCGGATAACGGATCCAATACCTGCACTTTATTTCTGTAAATATATGTGTTTTATATATGTTTTATGTCAATATAAAACTCTAAATTCAAATGATATTCACATTTCTGTTGTTACAAAAACATATCCTGAATGTAAGCTTTCTTATTTTATTTTTTTAATTCTACATATTTTGAAACGTTACTATTTTTTTTTCTTGCACCTTTTATAGGAAAGTTTTAGAACTGCAAATGTATGTAATAAAATAAAGACGAAAGAAGGCTCCTAGTTCATTTCGTTGCCGTTTCCTAAAATGTAGAAAACCTATTGAAAAATCTATTGAAATAAAATATTTGTATCAAATATATATATATATTCAAAATGTACATTTTTTTTTAAAAAAATGACAAAGTCAAAATGTTATTGAAAATGAGGGTTACTTTGACGGCATTCGTTTCTAGGAAAAAGTGGGATTGCCGGCGTTAGAAAAGAGCCACCTACGGAATAAGTTTGTTAGAATTATTTTTTCATATTTCCTTGTGGTTAGGAGAGCAGGGGTTTGCAGCCGGGAGCTGGGGGTTAAGGAGGGAGAGAATTGTTTTCACTGTGGGACTGTTTGTTTAGCAGAGCTTGGCGATCCCGTGTGCCTCGGTGTTGGACATTTTTTAACGCTGCATTTTTTTGCACCTGTTAATAAATTAGTCAATTGCTTTGAAAACAAATTACACCGACACAAAGGAGGTGGAATTTTGTTTTTTTGTCCTGTTCCCTGAATAGATGTGAAATTGGCACCGTCGCCAATACAGAGATCTTAAAAGAAGAATTGTTCTTTGATTTAAACCAGAACAGCAGCAGAATACGCCACTTTTCCCTTAAACGCCCCCCTCTGCAATTGAATGCGGTTAAAGAAAATGAATTAAAAAATACTTTGTTTGAGTCGAACAAAAAAAAAAAGAAAAATCTGCTAATTAAAAATGAATTTCTGGAATATTTCTATTCGTTTATTTTTATTGGTTTCGTGGCTAAAGCTTAAAAGAAATGGAATGAAATAATTGCAGATTACGAGAAGTGTGGCTGAATTTCTGCACATTATAATATTCGTTTGTCTGTTAAATAACAAAATGTATAACATGATTTATTTTAATCCATTTTATTAATATTGTTCTAAATAATCCCTGTTGTGTTTCAAATCTTCCTGTGGGCAAATCATACATTGTTTTTTGTATTTATGGGACGGGGAATTTTGTATCGAGGGCGGGTTCCTTTAAACAGAGGCAAATAAAATAAACGGAAAAACTGTATTTATGGGCTTTTCGCTCTATATTACTGTATAAATGCATAATCTCTTCATACATATATATATACGTGCATTATATAGGCTGTGAGGAATGTTGAATTTAATAGTTAAATGCAGCTGTTAATTTGTTGAATTTCTGCACAATTTCATTATAAAAGAAAGAGTTGCCATGTAGCATTGCAGTGCCAGCTCTAGAGAAGTCGCCCTCTGAATTACCTACATGCCTTTTGTCAGTCTCTGAAGATGCCAAGTTTGTTAATCCGTTTATCTAGCCTTGTCTGCTCCCTATTTCATGAAAATCCATTTCGTTTTTGTAAAATATTGTGGCTTGTGTCCATATATCATTTCATATATTTCACCCTTTAATAATATTTGTTACACATAACACATCCTATATTATCAGATAACTATTTATTATAAATTGTTTTATGGCTCCATAATCTTTCTCTATAATTCTTCCTGTTGTTTGACCTAACCCAGTCCTACAATTCCTGTTATTAGTCCATATAATCCCTTCTTATAACTACACTTCCCTATAACTCTTCCTATTGCTCCCTACAAGCTCGCTATAACTCCTGTTGCTCCATATAACTCCTTCATACTGTATATATTCTTCTTATCCCCCAAGAAGTCCTACAATAACTCCTCCCATTGCTCCTTAAAACCATATATATACCATTGATTGCTCTATATATTCTCTTCCTGTAACCCTTGGTTGGTCCATATTGCCTCCCCTATTAACTTTATTTTGTTCCCCCATATGAACTCCTATTAATTCATAAAACCTCTCCCTTAAATTCATCCTATAGATTCATAACACCCATTTCTCCTTAATTGTTCCTATTGCTTTATATTGTTATTGCTTTCCTATTGCTCCTTTATCCCAAAATGTTTATATACTGCTTTACTATAACTCCTGTTGTTTGACATGAAACCACCCTATATATCCCTTCTCTATACTTTTATTTGGTTCATATAACAGTTCCCCATATTTCCTTTTATTGCTGACTTCAACCTCTCTGCAACTCTTCATGTTGCTCCATACAACCTCATCCAACTGTTTTCATATAATCCTGTTCTTTTCACTCTCCCTAAAATTCCACTTATTCTACCATATACTCGGTTCCTAAGGCTCCTACAACTGTTCTATGTAACCTTCCTTATAACTCCTCCCATTGCATGCTATAACTCCTCCCTATAACTCCTTTTGCTCCCTTCCCTATTACTCCTCTTGTCATTTGTTGCTCCATATCACTTCTATATACATCCTCCTATTGATCCATACAAACCCTGTAACCACTCCTATTGCTCCATATAACCCTCCCTATAACTCCTCCTATTGCTCCATATAACCCCTCCCTATAACTCCTCCCTATAACTCCTCCTATTGCTCCATATAACCCTCCCTATAACTCCTCCTGTTGCTCCATATAACTCCTCCTATTGCTCCATATAACCCTCCCTATAACTCCCCCTATTGCTCCATATAACCCTCCTATAACTCCTCCTATTGCTCCATATAACCCTCCCTATAACTCCTCCTATTTCTCCAGATAACTCTCTTTATAACTCCTCCTATTGCTCCATATAATCCATCCCTATTATAATAATAACTGACACAAAAAGAGTGTTTTCTCCTTTAGGAAACCCAACTCACTACATTGCCCCCTCCTGCTGTGCATGCACAAATAAGCACGTGTGCCCATGTGCGGAAGACAAGATTCGTCAGTGATAGAGGGATTGCTGCCACCAGTAGGGAGCACAAGGGTCCAAACTAGGGGAAAGCTTGGCATCCCTCTACCTTTGCACCCTAGGCATGTGTCTCTTCTGTCTACTCCTAGTTCTTGCATTGATTAAAAACTCTGAATATATGCAAAGCTTGAGTAGGTTTTATGTTGCAACAGGAACTGACCACTACAGCTGTATTCTGTCCTGAGCTTTAATGGTGGCACAATGCCTTACCCTTGTAGCTACCATTTCTCCAACACTTGGACTTCTTCAGTCCATGATTGCCATAAACCACATAACCAGTTTTGTCACACTTTCTAATGACCTCCATATTCTCCCTTATCCATCTCCTTCTCCATCTTCTAATCTAGAGGAAAGGAGGCACAGATCAAATGCCAAAGAGTTGTGCCCCCAACTTCAAAGAAGTATTTCCTTATAAGGGAACCCTACAAAATATAGGGGACACCCTGGGGCAGATTTACAGAGGACTGTTGTAATTTTTTCCCCCGTAACCCTGGAACAAAAAGAACAATCAGTTTCAAATTTACAAATGTTTGCATTTTAAAAAAAACACAAATAATGTACCAGTTTTTAAAGGCGACCAACTGTGATAAAAAATACTGCAAAATTCTCCATTGCTCATTCTTCTTTCAACAACTGTATGAATCTGTTCCCTGAGAAAATCCTGCAAACCCTGCCCATAGGAAACAATATCAATGCTCGGAGTCACAAGATATAGCCAGTGGGGGGGAAAGGTGGGAACGCTTTGAAAAATGAGCAAAATCATTAAACATATTTCAGAATTTCAGGAAAAATTTGTAAATGTGCTAATATTTAAATTGCTGGGACAATGCCAGAGTCAGGAATCCCAATATCAAGTTAAATAACACTACCTCCTAATGTTTTATTAGGGACTTTCTCAATTTATTATTACAATATTTCATTTTCTACAATTTGCAGATATAAATATATTTCTCACTAATAATATCTTACATTTTTATATGAGTTATGATTAGATTTTGCCCATTTACATTTAGGCATGACTGCAGTTTTAGGCTTTACAAATTAAAAATGTAATTTTTTTATGGAAATGACATTCTCGTAACCATTATCAATTTTAAAAAAAGTATAAACAGTCCTATTTCTATTATCAAGTCCACCCAAGGCAGGACTTGAAGGTGCTGTGCCCCAGACCAAATCATTTTGTTATTCCCCCCTAAAGCCTCATGGAACTTGATCGGATCAGACGTATGTACGGTGCAACTGTAATAAATAGAATTAAGGTCTTTCATTCTGCTGGGACCCATAGGAGCATAAAGGGTATACAAAGTATTTCATTAAATAAAGGGCCATTTTCATAAAAGGGCATATAAACTTTTCAAATTTGTTGTTTCATTACAAATGTTAATGTATTTTATTTTTAATTTTCCTGTAACCTTTAATTAATCTTATTGTTTCTCTAAATTTTTAATGAATCTTGTTTTTCTCAGATTTTTTACTTTGTTTTTAATGTAATTAAAAATGTTAGTATTTCTTATATTTTATCTTTCTTTAAACCTTTCGTTTTAATTTTCCTTTTTTTACATGAAGGGGCATTTAAAACTTTCATGTACTCTCTTTTTTCATTTTATTAATTTTTATATTATATTTTCTTCGATTATATTATACCTTTTAGTTCATTGTTACGTGAAATTTATTAGATCCCCCCAAAAAAAAAACATCCATAAGGGATGTTTCTTGTGAAAGGCCATCATTTTTACCTGGTTGTGAAGTTATTTCTTGCTTGGGGGGAGGGGCAGAGTCAGACAGAGGGATACATAGTGGTGATCAGAGAGATAAATGGGTAAATTGATAAATTACCCCACCCTGCTGGGCTTTCACAGACCTAAAATAAGGTCTAGGACACCCTCATAAAGTTTAATATTTCCATTGATCTTATAATAACTAGAGGAACCCTTTGGCTATCAAACTAAACCGACAACTTGTACTATTAACTCAAGGGCATGCGTTAGACTAAACCACAACTGGCAGTTGCCAGGGCTTCTCTAGTGACTGACACTTTTTCTTGCTGATCTAAAAGTAAGGCGAAACTAAAAAGGTGCTGGTCAGCCGTGGTTTGAATTGAATTGGATTAAGTCTTTATTTTTTTTAATTTTTTTGTTCTACACTTGGAAGTACTTATTGTAAAATCCGTATGGAAGGGCCTGTTTTGTTATGGTTTTTTTTTTTTTGGTTGCGGGGGTCAGTGTGACCCCCGACAACCAGACAGAATTTTTAGTTGGACACTGAATATAGGCAGAGTAGAAATTGTAAGAAGTTACTATTTAAAGTATGTTATGAAAGGTTGAGTATAATAGCAACATCAATAGCATATTTAAAGGGCAATATAACAATTCATTCCCCCACCAGAGGTGTTAGCTATAGATTGAGGAAACCCACTATCAAGCACTCAAGTGCTTGCACTAAGAGGGGGTTCCCAATGCTGGTGGCCATGTTGGGACACAAACATGTGCATAAGAGTATATGCCCCAGCTTGCTTGCAGTAGGGAGGTATTCTTAGGAAAATACCAGGGGCGTAACTATAGAGGAAGCAGACCCTGCGGTTGCAGGGGGGCCCAGGAGTGTAGGGGGCCCAGTGAGACCCTAATTAATTAGCAATTTTAATATATCTTTGTAAAATAGGCCAACTTATAAATATTTTGGGGCCCTAAATTGAATTTGCTATGGGGCCCAGTAACAACTAGTTACACCACTGGAAAATACAATTGTTTTCCCTGTCTGGAGTGCAGGGTTTGTTAGCCTACAACACAGGTGAAGGAAACAATATTTAGGGGACAAATGCCCTTTTCAGTTATTAAAACGGTGAGCATACTGTTCAAAACCTCAGGGACGAATTTCAGCCGCATCATCCAACATTGTCCCCACTCAAAGGAGAAGGAAAGTCTGTTTACACTTGGGGCTGCCAAATGTTATGGTCCCCTAAGTGATTGTATTAACTTAGCTGAAACCCCGGGCCGGGGGGCGATGGCGCATCTCTTCATGTATGGCCAGCTTTACAGTGGGGAAAACTGGAATTATATAGGGATTTCTTGGAATTGCCCTAAACCATGATGTGGTTCATAGATAAAGCCATGTAAGTGAAAGTAGCAGGACTCGTTTATTGAAGGGGAATTTGTTGCTGCCCAGGAGTATCCTTGAAAGGGATACACCGAATTCTGGAGTCCGCGCAATGTAAGTAATTTTTAGCAGGATTCCGATTCACCTAAATCCAAGAGCCTGGCCAAACCAAATCCGAAACACTTTAAAATGGGGAAAAAATTGCCATCTAGGGATGGACTGAATCAAGGATTCGGCCTTTTTCAGCAGGATTCGGATTCGGCCAAATCCTTCTGGGATCTAGGATCTGAATCCTAATTTACATATGCAAATTAGGGGTGGGAGGGAAATCGTTTAACTTTTTGTCACAAAACAAGGAAGTAAAGAATGTTTTTCCCTTCCCACCCCTAATTTGCATATGCAAATTAGGATTTGGTTTGGTATTCGGCCGAATCTCACTTGAAGTATTTGGGGGTTCGGCCGAATCCAAAATAGTGAATTCGGTGCATCCCTAGTTTACGCATCAACTGGACTTATGTCCACTTGATACTGAATGCCCAATATGAATTCAGTTTATCTTCTGAAATTTTACACTCTTGGAGACAATAAATAGAAGAAACTCCATTCTTTTACATTTGGTTTATTCCTGCATGAAGATGACATCATAGATGTTTTGATAAACTTCTTCTATGATGATGACATCACAATCATTCCCCAAAACCTACGTCAAGCCGAGCTCCAATCAGTCAAAGGCAACAGTGTCGCTGCGTGCTCGCTGGCGCATGAAAAAAAAGGCAAGTCTATAAGGCAGACATGCTGTTGTTCCTTAATAGAGGATTAATGCTGTTTTAATCTGCCCTCTTTTCACAATAAATAATGACATTCACAGGCTGGATATTTATTATATTCGCTTAACAATATCGCTATTATAAGAGGCGAGGGAATTAAAGGATTACAAGCCCATGCCACTCCGTTTTCACTGGAAATGTTAAATCTACATTTTCAATCGAGGATTTGATTTGGCTTTTTTTTTTTTAAAAAAAAAAAAAAACAGAAGGAAAGAAAAAAAAATAAAATAAAAATTTCTTTCTGAATTATTTTCTTTCATTTATCTGGCCCCGGCAATAAGAAATCTAAATCTTGATGTGTGTGAGAATTCTTGAGCAGATGGAGAAGTTACAACAGCATCGTGTGCCTTTTGGCATTGAGTGTGGTTAAATAAGGAAAGTCTTTATTTCTTTAGGTTTTTGTTTTTTTTTCTTCTTAAAGCCTCGGAAACGTATGCGCCTTGACTCTCTTTTTTTCAGTGTTGGCTGTTTGTTAAATATTTTACTCCAGTGATTTTTTTTTAATACCAGGGTCTGTGAGGGGAATATATAAAATATAGTTCTGCCTGCTGGACTGGATTCCATTTGGAACCTGCAGGCATGAAGGCTCCAGTGATGGGAAAGCTGCAGCTGTGGCTATAGGTTTGAAGGGAACTAAACTCTAAACTGTATTACTTGATATAGTATTATGTATACGTGAACCTTGGTCTTCAGGTTTCATTGTTGAACTCTTTTTGAACTTTTTAATTTCACTTTGCCCCTATCCCTGAAAGAGCTATCTATCCACCATTGTAGTCCACCATTGAGGTATTCTAGTCCAGCCCACTGCTTGACTAAAACATCCTACTCCTTCCCATGCTTCCATCAGAGTATTCTTCTCCTGCCCACTACTTGAGTTAAAGACTTCCTGTTCTTAACCCCGTAGGATATGCTCCTCCCACTGTAAGCTTCCATCAGAGTACATTAGTCTTGCCCACTGCTTAAAGACTTCCTGCTCTTCCCCCATGTGCTTCCATCAAAGTATTCTAGTCCTTTCCACAGCTTGAGTTAAAGACTTCCTGTTCTTAACCCCGTAGGTTATGCTCCGCCCTCTGTAAGCTTCCATCAGAATACATTAGTCCTGTACACTGCTTGAGTTAAAGACTTCCTGTTCTTAACCCCGTTGGTTATGCTCCTCCCTCTGTAAGCTTCCATCAGAGTACACTAGTCCTGCCCACTGCTTGAGTTAAAGACTTCCTGCTCTTCCCCCATATACTTCCATCAGAGTATTCTAGTCCTGTCCACTACTTGAGTTAAATACAAACTGTTCTTAACCCCGTAGGTTATGCTCCTCCCTCTGCAAGTTTCCATAAGAGTACACTAGTCCTGCCCACTGCTAGAGTCCCTGAATGAGTCTTGTCATGTGACAATTTCAGTTACAACAAATGGTAAGTGGGTGAGGCCTCTAACAAGCAGTTTGTATGGGGCACTCGCCATGAATTTTGCCATACTAATTCTCTAATACCACATGACACTTTCAAAGGGAATAATGGATAATTGGATGGACCCTTTAATAATGTGATTATCCAAAGGATGCCGGAAGTTGCAGTTAAACTAAAACTAAATTGGGAAGGTTTGTGAACCAGTATTTATACACTTGGCCTGTAGACGTAGCTTTCAGATCCAGGGGCATATGCCTCTGTTTTGGAAAGAGAGAGAGCTGGAGTTAGGTAGCATAAGAGAGTATCATAAAAATAATAAAAGGAATGAATCAATGGAAGTATTAAGCAGATGGAGGGAGGATGAGAGGAGGAGTGCACAGAAAAACAGAGAGAGTTGCAGCAGACTTGGAGGAAGTGGGGGACAGGAATAAACAGATGGAAAAGATGTGGGGAATGAAAAAAGAAAGGCAAGAAGGTGGGAGAGGTAGATGGAGTAGGGAGAGAGGAACGAGAGAGGAAGGCATGAAAGGGAGAGACAAGGAGAAGACAGCCTGGGCAAGGCAATGAGAGGAAGCTTGGCAAGGGGGTAGATATGGGAATGGAAATAGAATAAAGGGGCTTCATGGGAGGAGAATGAAGGAACTAAGAAACTCATTAAAATGAAATTAGAAAGTCTGTATGCAGGGACATACTGTATACTCTGTGTATCCTCAGTGTGCCAACAGTATGCCCACCGTAAAGGGACATTGAGTTAATCCTTTCAAACTGCCAGCCATTGGTAGGTGTCCACCCCGCCCCTTGGCACCTGGTGAACCTCAGTAATGCCATACCCAAATGGCTGGCACTGCCCGCTAAGCATGTGCTGGTACCCCCTCCCCCACCTCTTGTCCGTCCACTGGGCTTAGAAACTCCACTAAAGCCTGGCATCTTCTGCGCCAAAGTGCCCGTCTGCAGCTGAGGCTGCCCATGAAGCCATTAAGCCAAAGGAGGTTTGGGCACAAAAGAGAGAGGGATGGGCACCAGAAAAAAAAGATCATGTTTGCCAATGCTGATCCTGAATTGTTTTACCTCCAATATGTCTGAGCTGCTCTCTGAAATGCCTGTGTTTCTTTCTTCTTTTGGAAGGGAAATACTCTGCGCCCTCCCTGCTGATATGTGACCGCAGCCTGTATTCCACTAGCAACTCTGGGACATGTCTCAAACTTCTTGCTCTAACATCAATTACAGCTTTCTGTACAGTTTTTGGAGGTGCAGTTGTATGGCTCTGTGTGGTCAAGGGTGGTACTGCAAGTGGCCTGGTGATGCCCCAGAAAAGATGCCCCACTCTGCATAAGCAACTCAATGAGCTCTACAGGCTATGCACTCTCTATCATTCAACTGCAACATTTTCCTAGGTCTAATTATCCTTAAAAACGAATCAGATTTTTTAAATATATGTCCAGTAAACAATACCTGTACATTGGTTGCTAGAGGTTACTAGACTAGCATACACCTTTGCACTTTACCCTAACAGCTGCAAATATATCTCTCTATACCAAGGGCACAGTAGTATATCTAAAACCTTAAGGGTCCAGGATTACTGGAATTACAGGGACAATAAGGGGCTCAGGGGTGGGTTAGTGGAATAAGGAGTTACAGGGACAATAAGGGGCTCAGGGGAGGGGTTAGTGGAATAAGGAGTTACAGGGACAATAAGGGGCTCAGGGGTGGGGTTAGTGGAATAAGGAGTTACAGGGACAATAAGGAGCTCAGGGGAGGGGTTAGCGGAATAAGGAGTTACAGGGACAATAAGAAGCTCAGGGGTGGGGTTAGTGGAATAAGGAGTTACAGGGACAATAAGGGGCTCAGGGGTGGGGTTAGTGGAACGAGGAGTTACAGGGACAATAAGGGGCTCAGGGGTGGGGTTAGTGGAATAAGGAGTTACAGGGACAATAAGGCACTCAGGGTTGGGGTTAGTGGAATAAGGAGTTACAGGGACAATAAGGGCTCAGGGGTGGGGTTAGTGGAATAAGGAGTTACAGAGACAATAAGGGGCTCAGGGGAGGGTTTAGTGGAATAAGGAGTTACAGGGACAATAAGGGGCTCAGGGGTTGGGTTAGTGGAATAAGGAGTTACAGGGACAATAAGGGGCTCAGGGGTGGGGTTAGTGGAATAAGGAGTTACAGGGACAATAAGGGGCTCAGGGGAGGGGTTAGTGGAATAAGGAGTTACAGGGACAATAAGGGGCTCAGGGGAGGGGTTAGTGGAATAAGGAGTTACAGGGACAATAAGGGGCTCAGGGGTGGGGTTAGTGGAATAAGGAATTACAAGGACAATAAGGAGCTCAGGGGAGGGGTTAGTGGAATAAGGAGTTACAGGGACAATAAGGGGCTCAGGGGTGGGGTTAGTGGAATAAGGAGTTACAAGGACAATAAGGAGCTCAGGGGAGGGGTTAGTGGAATAAGGAGTTACAGGGACAATAAGGGGCTCAGGGGAGGGGTTAGTGGAATAAGGAGTTACAAGGACAATAAGGAGCTCAGGGGAGGGGTTAGTGGAATAAGGAGTTACAGGGACAATAAGGGGCTCAGGGGTGGGGTTAGTGGAACGAGGAGTTACAGGGACAATAAGGGGCTCAGGGGTGGGGTTAGTGGAATAAGGAGTTACAGGGACAATAAGGCACTCAGGGTTGGGGTTAGTGGAATAAGGAGTTACAGGGACAATAAGGGGCTCAGGGGTGGGGTTAGTGGAATAAGGAGTTACAGGTACAATAAGGGGCTCAGGGGAGGGTTTAGTGGAATAAGGAGTTACAGGGACAATAAGGGGCTCAGGGGTTGGGTTAGTGGAATAAGGAGTTACAGGGACAATAAGGGGCTCAGGGGTGGGGTTAGTGGAATAAGGAGTTACAGGGACAATAAGGAGCTCAGGGTAGGGGTTAGTGGAATAAGGAGTTACAGGGACAATAAGGGGCTCAGGGGTGGGGTTAGTGGAATAAGGAGTTACAGGGACAATAAGGGGCTCAGGGGAGGGGTTAGTGGAATAAGGAGTTACAGGGACAATAAGGGGCTCAGGGGAGGGGTTAGTGGAATAAGGAGTTACAGGGACAATAAGGGGCTCAGGGGAGGGGTTAGTGGAATAAGGAGTTACAGGGACAATAAGGGGCTCAGGGGTGGGGTTAGTGGAATAAGGAGTTACAGGGACAATAAGGGGCTCAGGGGAGGGGTTAGTGGAATAAGGAGTTACAGGGGACAATAAGGTGCTCAATAACTGGGCAACCCTATAAAAGATACACTGAAGAACTAGTGAAAGTTAGCAAGTATAATGCTGTTTGGTTATTAATAGAAATTTCAGACTCCCTGCTTCTCGGTCTGGAATAAAACTCCATTTTCTTGCGTATGTTGATTTTGGCTCTGAGTGTGAGCAGGGCAGCAAAGCCAGAATCCACAAATCTCTGACTCCCCCATCAACTCTGACATAGAATATTAACCATTTAAAATATTGCCTTTTAGAAAGAGTTAATGCATTTTGACTATTGTTTTGCTTTACTTTGTTTTTGGCCTGTATTCCCATTTCCATTAACCAGACCAGCCCTTGGGTGTCCCTATAACTCCTTATTCCACTAACCCCACCCCTGAGCCCCTTATTGTCCCTGTAACTCCTTATTCCACTAACCCCACCCCTGAGCCCCTTATTGTCCCTGTAACTCCTTATTCACTAACCCCACCCCTGAGCCCCTTATTGTCCCTGTAACTCCTTATTCCACTAACCCCACCCCTGAGCCCCTTATTGTCCCTGTAACTCCTTATTCCACTAACCCCACCCCTGAGCCCCTTATTGTCCCTGTAACTCCTTATTCCACTAACCCCACCCCTGAGCCCCTTATTGTCCCTGTAACTCCTTATTCCACTAACCCCTCCCCTGAGCCCCTTATTGTCCCTGTAACTCCTTATTCCACTAACCCCACCCCTGAGCCCCTTATTGTCCCTGTAACTCCTTATTTCCCACTAACCCCTCCCCTGAGCCCCTTATTGTCCCTGTAACTCCTTAATTCCACTAACCCCTCCCCTGAGCCCCTTATTGTCCCTGTAACTCCTTATTCCACTAACCCCACCCCTGAGCCCCTTATTGTCCCTGTAACTCCTTATTCCACTAACCCCTCCCCTGAGCCCCTTATTGTCCCTGTAACTCCTTATTCCACTAACCCCTCCCCTGAGCACCTTATTGTCCCTGTAACATCAGGATGGCAGCTAAATAAAATGGCAGGTATGGGGTAATATAAAGTCAGAGGTGGCAGTTTCTGAGCCCACAGTGATTATCAGGAGGCATATGACAAGGCGGGGAGATGAGTACAGGCAGAGAAGTGCACATATGTGTTACAGCTGTTGGAAACATGTGCCATACTCTCTGGTCATGCATATTCATCATGGCTGCTCTGCGAGGGGATCTATTTCAGCACATCTGGTACAAGGAGACAGTAAAAGGGGAAACACTGAACATCTGCACAAGAAACCTGTCTGTGCCGCAGCCTGTGCTGTACCTGAGCTGGGGATACAGGCCATGGAGTAGGGGTGCGTGTGTCACTAATATCCATTGTACCCCTTAACCCTGTGTGTGTCTATGGACTGGGAAACAATATATCCTTTCCCCTATGGGCCCCGATACAGTCCCTTCTCCTGTAGAGACACCCCTGCATTTCGTGCATTGAGTAGAATGAGAGGAAAGGGCAGAGCCCTATGGTTGGGGGGTGCCGGGCGGCTCAGGAGAGAAGTGAATAAGTGAGAGAAAGTTACAGGGTTGGCACAGGGAAGTGCACCAGTGAGTGGGTGACAGAGAAAACAGACGGGAAAGAAAAGAGCAGCGAGAGACAGAAGGAGAGACGGGAGCAGAATAAAGATTTGGTACAAGAGAGAGAGAAGTAGAGCGGCCCGAGAGATTCCCCAGTGTAATATGCAGGGGGCACAAAGCACTTTCTATGCACCCAGGACATATTTGGGATACCAGTGCCCCTGTGAGGTTGGCAAGTGAAGTGCCCATGGCCAATCCTCATCTGACCCCTGACCCTTTTCCCACTGCTTCCCCCATGCCATGAAATGTCTCTCCTTGCCAGTCTGAGGTTCCCACAGCCCTGAAAAGACAGCTGGCATTACCCCCCCTCTGCCATGTTTTGTTCTGATTCGCTGGGCAATGCAAGGTTGGCAGCATCAGGTACTATACGCCAACAACTCTGGCATAATGTCTGCTCCTCTTTAACTCCTGCCTTGCTGCTCCATAAATATACAATCCCCTTCCCCCTGTCATCTCCAAATCATATGGGACCCACACAGCCTGTATTCTCTGTATAATGGGACTGAGTATCTATACCTGATAATGATCTCCCCTCTCTGTATAATGGGACTGAGTATCTATACCCTGATAATGATCTCCCCTCTCTGTATAATGGGACTGAGTATCTATACCCTGATAATGATCTCCCCTCTCTGTATAATGGGACTGAGTATCTATACCCTGATAATGATCTCCCCTCTCTGTATAATGGGACTGAGTATCTATACCTGATAATGATCTCCCCTCTCTATATAATGGGACTGAGTATCTATACCTGATAACGATCTCCCCTCTCTGTATAATGGGACGAGTATCTATACCTGATAATGATCTCCCCTCTCTATATAATGGACTGATGTATCCTATACCCTGATATGATCCCCCTGAATGGGTATCTATAACCTGATAATGATCTCCCTCTTCTGTATAATGGGACTGAGTATCTATACCTGATAATGATCTCCCCTCTCTGTATAATGGGACTGATATCTATACCCTGATAATGATTTCTCTGTATAATGGGACTGAGTATCTCCTGATAATGATCTCCTCTCTCTGTATAAGGACTGAGTATCTTCTATCCTGATAATGATCTCCCCTCTCTGTATTGGGACTGAGTCTATACCCTGATAATGATCTCCTTCTCTGTATAATGGGACTGAGTATCTTATACCTGAATAATGATCTCCCCTCTCTGTATAATGGGACTGAGTATCTATACCTGATAATGATCTCCCCTCTCTGTATAATGGGACCTGAGTATCTATACCTGATAATGATCTCCCTCTCTGTATAATTGGGACTGAGTATCTATAACCTGATAATATCTCCCTCTCTGTATAATGGGACTGAGTATCTATACCTGATAATGATCTCCCCTCTCTGTATAATGGACTGAGTATCTATACCCTGATAATGATCTCCCCTCTCTGTATAAATGGGACTGAGTATCTGTAACCCTGATAATGATTCTCCCCTCTCTGTATAATGGGACTGAGTATCTATACCTGATAATGATCTCCCCTCTCTGTATAATGGGACTGAGTATCATACCTGATAATGATCTCCCCTCTCTGTATAATGGGACTGAGTATCTATACCCTGATAATGATCTCCCCCTCTCTGTATAATGGGACTGAGTATCTATACCTGATAATGATCTCCCCTCTCTGTATAATGGGACTGAGTATCTATACCTGATAATGATTCTACCCTCTCTGATAGATATGGGACTGAGTTATCTATACCTACTGATAATGATCTCCCCTCTCTGTATAATGGGACTGGAGTATCTAATACCCTGATAATGATCTCCCGCCTCTCTGTATAATGGGACTGAGTATGACTATACCTGAATAATGATTCTCATCCTGATATAAAAATGGACTCTATAGCCTAGATTCCTCCTCCTGTATAATGGGACTGAGTATCTATACCGAATGATCTCCCCTCTCTGTATATGGGACTGATATCTATACCTGATAATGATCTCCCCGTCTCTGCTAGTATGATAGATAGATAGATCTACCTGATAATGATCTCCCCATCTAGCAAATAGATAGATAGATAGATAGATAGATAGATAGATAGATAGATAGATAGACAGACATTTTTTTAAAGAGACATAAAAATAGTATAGCCCCGTCTTACTTTGTGTACAGAACATTGCCTACCCCCTCATAACTGTACAGGGTAACAATGGCCTCTCTGTTGGCATACACTGGCACAGCGATGTGAGGGTTGCTATGGTATTCCATGCCAGTCTGAATTGGCTCATTGTTAGGGGCGAAGGGAGGAGCTGGAGCTGTGCACAAAGAAAGATGGTGCAATCATTTAGAAATGGGTAAATCCAGTTCTACTCCACAGATATATTAAAGCAATAGATACATATTCGATTCTCTTGATTCCTTCTTCTTACACGACCTTAGCCAGGGGCCCATGTTCCTTCTGTGGTATAGAATGTTTAGTAGGGAAAGATGGTGCCTATAATACAGATGGAGAGATAGAGTAGTCTCTGGTGAAGGAACAGTGTGAACTGTGGTATAGCAGGGTTTATAGTAAGGAGAGATGTGTCTATAGTAAACAGAGTGGAGTAATAGTCTCTAGGGAAGGGAGTGTGACTGTGAGGATAGCCAGGGTATACTGCGAGGATGTAGCGTCAGTGCACGGAGGAGTAGGAGCAGATGTGTGCTTAGTAGTAACAAGGTGGGAATAGAAGTGAGTCTCTGGGAAAGGGACCTGTGGACGTGGGATAAGCAGGTATAGGTGGATATGGGGAGCGCTAAGAGCATGTAGTGTGCTATAGAGTAACAGTGGAATGAATAGGTCGCTCGAGACAGAGGTGATAGGTGTACTTGTGGATGATAGCAATGGTGATAGTAAGGGAGAGAATGGGTGTACTGAGTAGTGAGCAGTGAGAGATAAGGTAAGGTCTACATGGGAGGGTGTGTGACTGTGGGAAGTAGCAGGTATAGGTAGAGGAGGATGTGCCTATAAGTACAGTGATAATAGTCTCTGGAAGGGAGGTGACTGTGGATGAGGGCAAGTATGTACGTGTAGGGAGATGAGACTGTGTGCTATAGTTACAGTTGGGATAAAATCTCCTGGGAGGAGAGTGTGACTTGGAGTAAGGAGGATGTACGTAGTGGGGAGAGTAGTTGTCTGATAGTAACAGTGGATAATTAGATTGCCGCTCTGGGGAAGGGAGTGTGACTGTGTAGGCAGGGTATAGTAGGTGAGAGATGTAGTCTATAGTTAACAGTGGGATATGAGTTCTCTGGGAAAGGGACTGTGGACTGTGGGTTAGCAGGTATAGTAGGGAGAGCATGGTGCCTGATAAGTAACTAGTGGGATAATAGTCTCATCTAGGGTTAGGGCAGTGTGCTGTGCGGAATATGCATGGTATATTGGTAGGGGAGAGATTGTGTACTATAGTCAACTCAAGTTGGAGTAGATAAGTCTCTGGGGAAGGGAGTGTTGACTGTGGGATATGCACAGTAGTATTATTTGTAGAGATGTGCCTATAGTAACAGTTGGATAATAGTATCGTGGGAAGGGAGTGTGACTGTCGGGATAGGCAGGGCAATAAGGTAGGAAGGAGCTAGATGGTGGCGCTATAGTAGAACAGCTGGAGATAATGGTGCTCTGGAAGGAGATGTGTGACGTGGGATAGGCAGGTATATCGAGGGGTGTAGGGAGAGATGGTGCCGTATAGTAACAGTGGATTCAGATAGTTATATCTCCTGGGAAGTGCGAGTGGAGTTGGTCGGACGTGGGATAGCATGGCGGGGGAGGTATAAGTACGAGGAGAGATGGTGCCTAATGTAACAGTTAGAGGATAGATGTTCTCTGGGCACAGGGAGTTGTGAACTGTGGGATAACGCAAGGTTAATAGCGTAGGTGAGGAGGGAAAATGAGATGGGTGCCGTAGTAGTCAGGGGCCGCTGCCTCGACCGCTCTGATCTTAGATAACTCACAGTCGGTAGTGGGGACATAAAGGGGGGCAGCATCTAGTGCAATTGGAGCGAAGGCCAATCCGGATGGAAAACATAAAACCGCAGAAAATTGCGGCATGGCTCTTAAAGTTTCACAGCGAGGGGTGTTCATGCCTAGGCCTTCATTGCGCAGGGACAGCGGAGCAGCCCGCCTGCTATAGTAGCAGTGGGAGTAATAGGGGCAAGATAGAAGGATTGACGACATTTCCTAGAAATGTTAGGGTGAAGGGCTTCAGAGTCGGCGGGGGCTGTATGGGGATGATTTAGAGGGGTGTAGGAGGCAGGCAGTGAGTATACTATGGAGCAGGCAGAAGGGAGGAATGGAGGAGGAGTATAAGTATCTAGGGAGAGAGTTAGTAGGTTTGGAGAAGAAAGTCAGGTTTAGTGAGGGGAATCCAGAAGCATGAGAGGAATGGAATAGCACACAGAGGCGGGTTGAACAGTGCTGGTGATTTTCCACTTAAAAACAGAAGGAGTTGCATGAACCATTAAAGAATGAGCACAAAGTGCTGTTTATACAGGTCATGGAACTCCCGGGTTGCTTCTAATATGCGTCATATTTTTCAACAAGCGGGTCTAGCCTTTGAGTTTATTATATGTAGTACCTACAAATTTTAGTGGGTCATGTGACAAGAATGACATCACTATGTCACAGTTTAGAATAAGGCTATAATTACAAGGCGATAGTTTACAGAGATAATTCGATCTGGCTTTTTGGTGTATCTTTATATATAATTGACTAAAACACGGTCATCTATATATCGTGTACCTATATTAGCTATATTCGGACTCGGCATAGGTGGCAGTGAGTATATGCATCAGGTGTAGTGCTCGAGTGATATTAGTTTAATGATTTGTACTTATTATAATCGTGACTATATATATATACGTTAGCGTTGTGTGTATCTAGGTCGTGTTAGGACCTGTAGAATCGAGCGTGACGGTGCAATAAGCGGTCTATATATATGCAATATGATGTTGCTTATTCTACCCACCAGAGGTTATATAGTCGCCTTGATCCCCATGGTTACCTGCTGACAGTGTGTTTTCAGAGAGTGACGAATTAGGACGGTCGCATGGGTTGCAGACGAGGTCAGTGGAGTACCCAGGCATTTATTGTATTTTCAACGTTCTAGTGTCCCTCACTTCCCGATGGATCGCCATGACTCCGCGGAGCGTCTTCGCAGGTTCTTCAGAATCTTCGAGACTTCAGAAGTACTATGTAGGGTCCGATGGGATTAGGAACGCTCTGCTCGATGGGTTGGATAAAGCGCTGTAATTATCCGATGGGATGAGAAGTTGCGCTGGGAGAGCCATTGAGACATGTATCACACGGGCCGCGTCCTTATAAAGTGAAAAAAAAAATATGTGGTGCAGGGCCCGAGAGAGGTTTGTTGTGTTCGAAACAAAAGCTTGGTAGTGTACAGTAGGAGCCCCGCCATAAAAAGATGTTTAAAAATTGGCGACCAGGGCCCGCCCCGATAAGATATAAAAAAAACACTGACGCCAGGGCTCCTCATAAAAGTTTTTCTTCTTGAGAAAATAAAAAACATTGGTGCCAGGACCCCCATTTCTGGTCAGGTCCCCCCCATCAGGTCCGGACTGAGAATTAAAATAGGCCCTGCCATTTCAGGTACACAGAGGCCCAAACAGCCCCCACCAGCCCACTAAATACTGACTTTCTACAGCCCTTCTGGCATTTGCCAGAACCCACAGATTGCCAGTCTGGGCCTGCCCCCCATTAGTTAAAAAAAAGGTTGGCGTCAGGGACCCCCATAAAAGTTTTTTTTTTTTTTAATTAAATTGGTGGCAGGGGCTTATAGAATATTAAATTAATACATTGGTGGCCAGGGGTTTAATAAAATTATAAAAACCTCATTGTGTTCAGTAGAACTGAAATCGTGACATCAGGACTTCAACTTTGACTCCTTTCGTGGCTTCAGGACTTCAACTTTGGCTCCTTTCTTGGTTTCAGGACTTCAACTTCGGCTCCTTGCTTGACTTCAGGACTTCAACTTCGGCCCCTTTCTTGGCTTCAGGACTTCAGCTTCGGCTCCTTTCATGGCTTCAGGACTTCAACTTTGGCCCCTTTTTTGGCTTCAGGACTTCAACTTTGGCTCCTTTCGTGGCTTCAGGACTTCAACTTCGGCTCCTTTCTTGGTTTCAGGACTTCAACTTCAGCTCCTTTCTTGACTTCAGGACTTCAACTTCGGCTCCTTTCTAGGCTTCAGGACTTCAGCTTCGGCTCCTTTCTTGGTTTCAGGACTTCAACTTCGGCTCCTTTCTTGGCTTCAGAACTTCAACTTCGGCTCATTTCTTGATTTCAGGACTTCATCTTTGGCTCCTTTTATGGCTTCAGGACTTCAACTTCGGCTCCTTTCTTGACTTCAGGACTTCAACTTCGGCACCTTTCTTGGTTTCAGGACTTCAACTTCGGATCCTTTCTTGGCTTCAGGACTTCAACTTCGGCTCCTTTCTTGGCTTCAGGACTTCAACTTTGGCTCCTTTCTTGGTTTCAGGACTTCAACTTCGGCTCCTTGATTGACTTCAGGACTTCAACTTCGGCCCCTTTCTTGGCTTCAGGACTTCAGCTTCGGCTCCTTTCATGGCTTCAGGACTTCAACTTTGGCTCCTTTTTTGGCTTCAGGACTTCAACTTTGGCTCCTTTCGTGGCTTCAGGACTTCAACTTTGGCTCCTTTCTTGGTTTCAGGACTTCAACTTCGGCTCCTTTCTTGACTTCAGGACTTCAACTTCGGCTCCTTTCTAGGCTTCAGGACTTCAGCTTCGGCTCCTTTCTTGGCTCCAGGACTTCAACTTTGGCTCCTTTCGTGGCTTCAGGACTTCAACTTCGGCTCCTTTCTTGGCTTCAGGACTTCAACTTCGGCTCCTTTCTTGACTTCAGGACTTCAACTCGGCACCTTTCTTGGTTTCAGGACTTCAACTTCGGCCCCTTTTTTGGCTTCAGGACTTCAACTTTGGCTCCTTTTATTGGCTTCAGGACTTCAACTTCGGCTCCTTTCTTGACTTCAGGACTTCAACTTCGGCTCCTTTCTTGGTTTCAGGACTTCAACTTCGGCTCCTTTCTCGACTTCAGGACTTCAACTTCGGCTCCTTTATAGGCTTCAGGACTTCAGCTTCGGCTCCTTTCTTGACTTCAGGACTTCAACTTCGGCTCCTTTCTTGGCTTCAGGACTTCAACTTCGGCTCCTTTCTTGGCTTCAGGACTTCAACTTCGGCTCCTTTCTTCGGGGCCTGGGCCCGCTACAAGAGTATGCCCTGATGGTGGGCACAAGGCTCCCCATGGAGGCAGGGCTACCTCTCACCTGCAATGAGCGTTGCCTGTATGTCTGGTTGGAGCAAGGTCTTCTGGGAGCTGAACTATGCAAATGAACTGTACTAGTGTGACCCCAAGGAGACAGCACCCAGGTCCCATTGAGAGTGCCGTGTAACACAATCCCTTGTTCTACAGAGAGTTTCAGTGCAACAGAATCATTCCTCCCCCGGGGGCTGTGCCTCTTTATAAATATCACCCTTTGTTTCATGTTCCAGAATAGAAAGGAATGTATTTCTTGCCGTGTAACAATGGACACCTTTCACCCCCCATCTCCCCACCCTGTATCCGGGACACCAGCAGAATCCGTTCCTATTTTCATAACCACACAATGATATTCCCAGAGCCACCGCCATCCACAGCTGAACCGCAGTTTATACGCCAGAGGCTCAACGTCCCGTTCAAAGGCCCCACTGTTATGTCTGTTTAATTGGCTTCATTCAAAAGGAAAACTGCAAAACTGTTACTTTAATTACACCAGGGGGGGAACTGCCCCCGACACTTGCTGTGTATCTGTATCATGGGGTAATAGAGACTGGCACTGCCCATACCCATGTGTTGTGTCTGTGCCACGGGGTATTAGCGCTATCAGTGAGCAAGTGCGTCACCGTGTATCTCAGAGTAGAACCGGGGGTCCCCCATTTGCTTTTACACCTTCCATCCCTGCCAGCTGTTTAAAGTCTCCTGCGCTCCTCCCACATCTGTTCCTTCTGCAAATACACTTACTGATCACCATCTGGACTGTCAGCTCCTGGGCATATCCCCTCCCTATGAGAATGACAGACATATGGACCTGCTTAACCCTCCAACTGCCGGAGGAAAGGAAATGTGATCAGCGCTTACTCATTCATATTATTCAGGGGCCAAGTTAGTGGAATAAGGAGTTACAGGGACAATAATGGGCTCAGGGGAGGGGTTAGTGGAATAAGGAGTTACAGGGACAATAAGGGGCTCAGGGGTGGGGTTAGTGGAATAAGGAGTTACAGGGACAATAAGGGGCTCAGGGGTGGGGTTGGTGGAATAAGGAGTTACAGGGAGACTAAGGGGCTCAGGGGTGGGGTTAGTGGAATAAGGAGTTACAGGGACAATAAGGGGCTCAGGGGTGGGGTTGGTGGAATAAGGAGTTACAGGGAGACTAAGGGGCTCAGGGGTGGGGTTAGTGGAATAAGGAGTTACAGGGACAATAAGGAGCTCAGGGGTGGGGTTAGTGGAATAAGGAGTTACAGGGACAATAAGAGGCTCAGGGGCGGGGTTAGTAGAATAAGGAGTTACAGGGACAATAAGGGGCTCAGGGGTGGGGTTAGTGGAATAAGGAGTTACAGGGACAATAAGGGGCTCAGGGGAGGGGTTAGTGGAATAAGGAGTTACAGGGACAATAAGGAGCTCAGGGGAGGGGTTAGTGGAATAAGGAGTTACAGGGACAATAAGGGGCTCAGGGGTGGTGTTATTGGAATAAGGAGTTACAGGAACAATAAGGGGCTCAGGGGTGGGGTTAGTGGAATAAGGAGTTACAGGGACAATAAGGGGCTCAGGGGTGGGGTTAGTGGAATAAACACTTCTGTGTTTTTATATCATTTTGGGGCGAAGACTCCCTTTTGCAGTCCAGAATTTGTCCAGGCTCCCTTTAGCTCATAAGTCATTGAATAAGCCACTCTAATGGGTACACAGTATGGCAACATAAAATTCACCCTATATGGGCCCCCTCCAATAATTAAATCTATCCCCGGTGGACCAGCCACATCATTTGGGGTCTGATTGCGGGTGTGAGCAGGAATTGGGTCTCTCTGTTAATAATCCTGAGAGCAAGTGACATTTGTCATTAAGGAAAGTGGAGGTAACTTCACAGGGTGGGGGGTTTGGAGTAAGTTCTTTGTTTTGTCACAGTTACCTGTGTGTGTTCATTGGAATGATGCAGTGCTGCCATCCAGTGGTCAGAAGTGATAATGCATTGAAATCGCAGTTTAGGCTATAAAGATGCAGTTTGGGCACGTATAAAGCTGGAGCTCAGAGACTGAGACTTGTGTATGTATCTGCATCATTCTCAGCTTGTAGTCACATGTACTGTGCTTTATTATATGCTGTCATTTCTATATGTAATCCTCTCGCATGTTCCATGCATCACATGTGCCCGGGGTATTCTGTGCATTTCAGGGATGGTTGGCATTGTATGCAGGTGTCTGTGGATGAGGTGCTGGAGCTGGCACGCCATGGGATTTATGAAGTATACTCGGTTATAGAGCGTGCAGGGTTCTGCACAAGGTAATGATGCTGGCACGGGGTAGGGCCAAATGGATGCACAATATAATAGATAAGGCTGGCATTGGCGCATTGGGTTGGCACTTTGTGTTGTGTGGGGCCAGCTTGTTTTCAGGGAAGCAGAGAAGGGGGGGCATTCATTCAGGGCCCCTACACTCACACACAGCTGTTGGTGGGTGCTGCTAGTTTGAAGTTCAAGAGGTTTATGGGAGTTGTAGTCGGACATAGCTAAATGTTTATGGATTAATATGATTGGATTTTTCTTTTCAACGGGGGGCCCTCCTTGCACTCGCATCTGCCTTTCACGCCGAGTTAAGTGAAAAACAACAAGGGATCGTGTGCAATGCTCTGCTGAAGGTAATAAGGTTGGCATGTAGCGTGTGCCATGCTCACAGGGATCTGTGCCTGTGGCTGCGTCAGGATTCCCCGCTCGCCTCCATAATGAAGATGCCAGGATCCTAATTGTAAGGCAGGGTGACGGGGGCACTGAGAGGCCCAGATGCGCTCCTTGTAACAGATGGTGCTGGCATTCCCCATTCACTGCCTCCATGCCAGCCTCTGTGCCACCTGCACCCACCCTCCCCTCCTCCTTCTCTGAACAATCTCCATAAAGTGGTTATTAAGGGACCCAGCACTTAACGCTTTCACCTCCACAATGACCTGGCACCTGTGAGACACCAGCTGGCATTGCCATGCTACCAGCCAGTCTGTAGGGGGCATTGAAAGAAAGGCAGGTGGCAAGATACAGATGACATGCGTGCGAGCCAAGGTGATGTCTGATCTCCTACACTCAGTACAGCCTTTACTACTTTATATACCCTAGGTCCTGTATATAAGGGGGTGTATAGATCCACTCACCCCAAAAACAACCCTTCTGGGGGTATGACATGCCCACCCTCTGTATATCCAATATATTTCATGTACAGAAGGAAAATGGTATGATGTGCACCTGTGTGTTATGCCCGTGCCAAGCAGAACCAATCTGTGCCAAGCGGAGCGCAAGATCCAACACAGAAATGGCTGCCGAGTGTTAGGGAACAACAACAATGGGGTTAACGTTGGAGTGCGGCTCCTTGTTCTGCGGTCTCTCCGTCTCGATGGAGTTCCACAAGAGAGCGCTCGCCTTGCTGCTGCCAGAACTTCCATTTGGTTCTGTAAATATTTAATGGCTGACCCGACTCCCTGAAGCATCTTCACAAGTGAATTCGAGGAAAGAACAAGAGCATGGTCTCCGCCTGGGCTCTACCTTCTATGGCTGTGGCAGAGCGGGACTATTGCCTGGTCTGGGTATAAATGCCCGTGGCTGGCACTACATGTATACGCGCTTAAAAATAGCAAAATAGCGGGCAGGGGAACAGCCATATATGTTTTAATTCAATGGTTCGTACCCGCATTATACTTGGAACCGGTTGAGCCACACAACTACCTCATTCCTTGATGATTATTTCACCGCAGCCAGAGCGGATCTTGTTGCTCTACCGATGGGCAGATTACCTATGAGGACTCAGTCCCCGCCAGGATAAGGTCTCCTTTCTTCTCAACTACCCGTATACGCGCCATGCTATACCAGGGCTGGGTGCAAATGCCTATGGCTGGCACTACCCGTATACGCACCATGCTATACCAGGGCCGGGTGCACATGCCATGCTGTAGTAGTACAAGTAGTTGAGGATGAGCAATAGCTAGAGGACTGCAGGTCCCATGTATTAGGGATGCAATGATCCAGCTTTCGGTTCTGGATTAGGCCAAATCGGATCCAAAACCTCATAACCACGTGACTTTATGTCACACACAAGTGAAAATGGTTTTGACTACATGTGTGGTTCTCTTGCCTCCTGGTGCTAACTTCCATATTCAGCTCTGGGTTCAGCCAAATCCCAAAATATTGAAGTCAATGCATGCCTACCATGTATACATAATTTGTGCAACTCATAAAACAGGGCCCCTAATCCACTGCCATCATCCAGGGCCCTCACCACCTTTTTGGACACTGGCTCTATTTGTAGACTGTAGAATGTGGGTGCCTCATCAGAAATAGAAGCTCCCTGTACCCTGAACTGGATCACTGGGGCCCCACCAGGTTAAAAACCTTTGGGGCCCCAATGTGCATGCACAAACTCCGGGGGCCTGTGCATTTGTGGATCACCATCTGTGCTCATGACGCCGCATATTTCTTTGTGGGGGGGGCAGCCGATCTGGGCAATGGGTCTGGGCCCGCGGGGCCCACCAGGTTTTTTTCCCGGATCCTGCCAGCCAAGTCCGACCGTGACCCTGAATCATTAGGAGTTTGGAATTAGCAGCAAGTGCTTGTGTGAGAGACGCTCGCCCAGTAATGTGCCTGTGCTTTGTATACATTATGGTGGGGTACTAGGGGTGCCACCTTTTCTGGAAAAAAAATACAGACCTTCCTATATATTTATCTTTATTCCCTATTAATAACATTGGGATCACTGACCTTCCTATATATTTATCTTTATTCCTATTAATAACATTGGGATCACTGACCTTCCTATATATTTATCTTTATTCCCTATTAATAACATTGGGATCACTGACCTTCCTATATATTTATCTTTATTCCCTATTAATAACATTGGGATCACTGACCTTCCTATATATTTATCTTTATTCCCTATTAATAACATTGGGATCACTGACCTTCCTATATATTTATCTTTATTCCCTATTAATAACATTGGGATCACTGACCTTCCTATATATTTATCTTTATTCCCTATTAATAACATTGGGATCACTGACCTTCCTATATATTTATCTTTATTCCCTATTAATAACATTGGGATCACCGGCCTTCCTATATATTTATCTTTATTCCCTATTAATAACATTGGGATCATATCACTGACATTCCTATATATTTATCTTTATTCCCTATTAATAACATTGAGATCAACCATCATTTTTACCGGCCAGGCCAGTAAAATACCAACCAGTAGGCAACCCTATGGGTACAGGTAATGGATCCGTGGTAAAGCCGTCTCCCATTTTAACCAAATAATTCAAATATTTAAAAATGATTTACTTTATCTTTATAATATCAGTCAAACCTCAATTTTACATCCCCTGATTTTAAGTTTTCCCTCATTTTACATTGTTGTTTTGTGGTCCCACCTATATATTATGCATAATACGTTTCCCTGATTTTACACCATTTTTGTCTGGTCCCCTGAAAAACTTAAAATGGGGGTTCTACTGTAATAATAATAATAATAATAATAATAATAATAATAATAATAAATTATTATTTTGTTCTTGATCCCAACTAAGATATAATTAATCCTTATTGGAAGCAAAACCAGCCTATTGGGTTTATTTAATGTTTACATGATTTTCTAGTAGACTTAAGGTGTGAAGATCCAAATTATGGAAAGATCCCTTATTTGGAAAACCCCAGGTCCAGAGCATTCTGGACAATATTTATCTATTTATCTAGATATATCTAAAAATATAATTGTTATGCCCTCAGATGAGGCCCCTGGTCCCCCTGCATCGCTGGGGCCCCTGTTCTCTGCTTGATGGGTGGAGAATGTGGGGTGTTGCACTACAAGCAGAAGCTCCCTGTACCCCTAAAAATTGGGGTGTTTAGCCGTGGGCATTTACATATAAGAAAACCAATGTCTAGTCACAGGGTTTGTCGTTTAAAAAGTCTTATGTCGTTTATTCACTCGCCAGAACAATAGGAGTGAGGTTTCTATTGAATAAAAATAACAGATATATATGTAAAAAAAGAGAATTTTAATTTTTAAAAAAAGATGGCATGAAACCAGAAAACATCTGAAATGGTACCAAAAATATTTACAAACATTATGTACATTAGAGAGACGTTTGCTGAACTCCTAAAAGGTTTGGCTTTGCCACGTGGCACCCAGTTGGTCACATGACTAATGACGGTCACCGAGGAGTCGCAGGATTATATAAAAGGTCCCAGAACTCCTTGGTGGCTTCAAACATCCTCATGTTCTCCAATAATCTGCCAGGGCTCTGCAGCAACTGCCCACTTAGACTCTCAACATGCCTGCCAGGGGATGCTGGGAGTTGTAGTACAAGTGATTAGCAGTTGCCAAGACAGAGCAGTTCAGGTTCACCCGGAATGAAGGGACGGGATACAATGGTCGGCACCTAATTGACACACAGGGCTAATTAGCGTTTCATTTGGATGCACGCAGCACGTACTGGTTTCTGTGCAGCCATGCAGCTTGCATCTTATCAATGCCCTAAGTGAATCTTGTACATGTACATGCCTGGGACTGAACTGGCAACCCTAAAACGGGAAGCTTTTATTAGAGCAAACTAGGGCCCTAGCTGAAGTAAAGTCAGTTTCCCTTTAAATACAGAATTAAATGGCCAGGGGGCCTTTGCATAGATTTTCCGTTTAAAGTTTCTCTGCAGGGACGAGGGGGGGGGGGAGCTGTAAAATATCAATGGGTGACTGAATGTAACCCAGACTTAACACATTATGTGCCAGAGCACAGATACAACGCCTTCATCCAACCAAAACACTAGATATAGTGCCTCCATCCAATCAGAACACTAGATACAGTGCCCCCATCCATAACACAGATACAGTGCCCCCATCCAATCAGAACACTAGATACAGTGCCCACATCCAATCAGAACACTAGATACAGTGCCCCCATCCAATCAGAACACTAGATGCAGTGCACCCATCCAATCAGAACACTAGATACAGTGCCTCCATCCAATCAGAACACTAGATACAGTGCCCCCATCCAATCAGAACACTAGATACAGTGCCTCCATCCAATCAGAACACTAGATACAGTGCCCCCATCCATAACACAGATACAGTGCCCCCATCCAATCAGAACACTAGATACAGTGCCCCCATCCAATCAGAACATTAGATACAGTGCCCCCATCCAATCAGAACACTAGATACAGTGCCCCCATCCAATCAGAACACTAGATACAGTGCCCACATCCAATCAGAACACTAGATACAGTGCCCCCATCCAATCAGAACACTAGATGCAGTGCACCCATCCAATCAGAACACTAGATACAGTGCCCCCATCCAATCAGAACACTAGATACAGTGCCCCCATCCAATCAGAACACTAGATACAGTGCCTCCATCCAATCAGAACACTAGATACAGTGCCCCCATCCATAACACAGATACAGTGCCCCCATCCAATCAGAACACTAGATACAGTGCCCCCATCCATAACACAGATACAGTGCCCCCATCCAATCAGAACACTAGATACAGTGCCCACATCCAATCAGAACACTAGATACAGTGCCCCCATCCAATCAGAACACTAGATGCAGTGCACCCATCCAATCAGAACACTAGATAGTGCCCCCATCCAATCAGAACACTAGATACAGTGCCCCCATCCAATCAGAACACTAGATACAGTGCCTCCATCCAATCAGAACACTAGATACAGTGCCCCCATCCATAACACAGATACAGTGCCCCCATCCAATCAGAACACTAGATACAGTGCCCCCATCCAATCAGAACATTAGATACAGTGCCCCCATCCAATCAGAACACTAGATACAGTGCACCCATCCAATCAGAACACTAGATACAGTGCCCCCATCCAATCAAGAACACTAGATACAGTGCCCCCATCCAATCAGAACACTTAGATACAGTGCCCCACAATCAGGAACAGCTTTAGATACAGTGCCCCCCCAGTCCAATCAGAACATTAGATACAGTGCCCCCATCCAATAGAAGATCTAGATACAGTGCCCCCATCCAATCGAAACTAGATACAGTGCCCCCATCCAATCAGAACACTAGATACAGTGCACCCATCCAATCAGAACACTAGATACAGTGCCCCCATCCAATCAGAACACTAGATACAGTGCACACATCCAATCAGAACACTAGATACAGTGCACCCATCCAATCAGAACACTAGATACAGTGCACCCATCCAATCAGAGGCATCTCTCTGAGAACAATCGCTGTAGGAGGGGCATTTTATAGCAGGAATAAATAAATAAGGGGAGCAATTACAGCTGAAGGTTTATATGTGGTAGAGGTTAAAGGGAAACTCTGCTTAAAATCAGGAATAAGACTTCCCAATATCCATTCCTCATTTCCACTGGTTCTAGGTAAAAGTCACTGCTATTGGAAGCCATGTCTGTTTATATTCTCTGCACTGCTGGCTCAGACTCCTAAAACAATGCAGCAGCCAGCGGATCAACTGACCTGGACAAGAACCTACATTATTTTAAGAGTCAGAACTAGTAGTGCAGAAAGGCAAAACCAACGCCATCAATAACCATGACACTTATAGACGCGGTCTGGAAAGTTGAATTGACAACAGGACTGGCACAGACAATGCATAATAACTACCAATAAAAGCATCACTTGTATAAAAGATGAGCAGGACGGGCACAGCCCTTATACACAGCACAATATGGCAGGAGACCAGTCTCCCGGGTACAATAAGAGGCAGAATTCCGCCATGTTGAATCATTACTCACACCCTCCCAATAAAGCGGGAGCTTCGTCACAGGCTTTCCCCCTAGGGATTCTGGGAATCTAGACAAGCGTATAAATCAGCCGTCGGTCAGAACTGTTCATTCTTAAATAAAGTCGTCAAGTCGTTGGCACTTCCCCTGCTTTGGCAAAGGGACGCCTGTCAAAGGGTGAAGTTACTGGGAGCGCCAAGGCCCCGGGTCACATAGTTTGGTCCATTTGGGCACATGTAGAGCGGTTTGGGCCTATGAAACGGGCAGGTAGTCCTCTCCGCTGCCAGCTGGCTCCACCGTATTCCTGTCGTAGCGGGTTTCGCACTCGCACTCTTCCACCAGCTCCACCTCTTGCCAAGCAAGGTGACCGGAACGACAGCGTAACGGCAGCGAAATGCGCCGGGATCGACTGGGGGCGCAGGACGTACAGGGCTGGGAGAGTCCGGCAGGCCAACCAGGCACATAGAAGGAGTTGCACTGGCCAAAGCAGAACTTGTTAGGGAGGCGCACTGGGAAGCAGTTCTTCCTGAACACATTCTGTAAGAGGAGAGAATAAAAGTGTAAGCTCTGTGGAACAGCATCAGTCTCTCAATAACGCAAATCTGCTGAGGCCAGAGTCCACTTCTAGCAATAGCTGTGGCTGCTACTACGTTGCAATATTAGGAGCCCCTCTGCCTGCCCAAGTGATACCCCATCAGGCAAGGTCTACACTGGCCCCCCTTTAAATGGGTAGTTCGCCTTTAAAGCATAACTAAACCCTAAAAATGATTGTGGCTAAAAATGGCATATTTTATATAGTGAACTTATTGCACGAGGCTAAAGTTTCAGCTTGTCAATAGCAGCAATGATCCAGGACTTCAAACTTGTCACAGGGGGTCACCATCTTGGAAAGTGTCAGTGACACTCACATGCTCAGTGGGCTCTGATTGGCTGTTGAGAAGCTAAGCTTAGGGCTCGTCACTAATTATCCAGCAGAAAATGAGCTTCCCTGGCTGTAATATAAGCTGATGCTACAGGTTTGCTGATTATTCAATTCTGATTGCACTGGTTTCTGTGCTGCCATGTAGTAATTATGTGTATTAATTACTAATCAGCCTTATATTGTGACATTTCTATTCTATGTGTACTGTATATTGTGAGTGGGCCCCTAAGCTCAGTAAGTGACAGCAGCACAGAGCATGTGCAGTGAATCAGCAGAAAAGAAGATGGGGAGCTACTGGGGCATCTTTGGAGACACAGATCTTTACTGCTAAAGGGCTGTGGTTGCCTTGGGCTGGTACAGAATCACAAAACCTCATGAACAACATTTCTACCTATATCTTTAGTGAAGCTTTAGTTCTCCATTAAATAAAATTCTGAGACAATTTGCAATTGGACTTCAGTTTTTATGGTTTTTAAGATATTTAGCTTTTTGGTCAGCAGCTGTTTGGTATTTGAGCAGCTGGTTGCTAGGGTCTTATCCTAGCAACCAGGCACTGGTTTGAATGAGAAATGGGAATATGAATAGTAGAGGGCCAACATAGAAAGATAAGGATGAAAAAGTAACAATACAATTGTAGCCTAGCAGAACAATAGTTCTATCGGCATCATATCATGGGGCAAACCAAGGATAAGTAAACCTTTAATATAAGTGAATGTAAAATTGATGAGGGGGCTATTCTAGCACTTTTGTAATTTACATTGATTATTTATTTTCCTTTAATTCCAAGATATTAAGAGATACATGTACTGTTAATATGAATGAATTTTGTTAAAACAGCGCCACCTGCTGGTCAGTTTCCCACCAGTCTGACCACCAAGTAGTCAGACTGGTCTTTCTCTTGTCTTTCTCCTGACAACTTCCTTGACTACTTGGTGGTCAGACTGGTGGGAAACTGACCAGCAGGTGGCGCTGTTGTAATAAAATTCATTCCTATTAACAGCACATGTATCTCTTAATATCTTGGAATTAAAGGAAAATAAATAATCAATGTAAATTACAAAAGTGCTAAGAATAGCACCCTCATCAATTTTACATTCACTTATTTTAAAGCTTTACTTATCCTTTAAGCCAATTTGGCCTAGCACATATGTGGCACTCACTCCCTTCAAACTACTTCACATCAGGGGCACCTACAGTTCTAATCCCACAAATACACACTTACCCCTTTCTTCCCACTAATACGCACACTTCAGGACACCTCCCATAATACACAGAGAGAGGCCCAAGAGCAGAGGACAATTTACCTGTATGAAAGGCAAGGCATGGCATCTGGAGCGTTTCAGAGCATCTTGCCCAATGGGCAGCACCTGGTCTGGTTGGGATCTCATCTTGTCCCTGCGGATGGCGCTCTCCCACACCAGTTTTCTCCTCAGCGCCTCCTCATCCATGTGCTCTCTGGGATCTGAGTGCAGGATGAAATTCTGGGATATTTTCCTCCTGTTCTGTCTGAATAGCGGCAGGTCCATGAAAGCTCCATGGTGGGAGACTGGGAAGGATCTGCTGTGGAGCACATTCTGGGCAAACGAAGCCGACCCTTCTTCTTCCATAAAGGGAAATGCCCTGACCGTGAAACAGAGAAGGGCCAATAGGCTGGTGGCCTGGAACAACAGCATGTCTTCTTACACAATCCTCCTTATTAGGGTTTGGGGTCTGGGGGTTTGTCGGTCCCCTGTCGTCTGGCTGGAGGGTCAAGATTGACCCAGAGTCGCTGGTTTCTGTAGTTAGAAAGGGACAAGACAGACGGCTTTATATACCCAAATCCACAAGGGGCAGGGAGTTGTGGACCAAAACCAAGCAAGACCCAACCAAGAGAGAAATCTAGCACCTTCCTTGGCCCCATCAGCTGTAAGGAGGGCAAAAGGAAGGGAACAAACTCCCCATTTGACTCCTAAACAGAAGCAGGAACTTTGGTTTTGTCTCAGGGGCCTCTCTGTTTGAGTTTCATACAAGAACAGGTGACACGGCCTCTGCAATTGGGATATAACCTACACAACGGCGCCCTCTGCTGGAACTGCACCAACACTGCAGCTGTGCTACTTATCCCTTTACTCCTTATGTGCACACAAATCATATTCTAGCTACATATGATATAAACCCAAATATACAATAGTAATTCTGGATGACAAAACCTGTAAGGAAAACATACAAGGCTGTCTTTCTGCTAGAGAGTGTAGCAAGAGGCAGAACCAGCAGTGCAGAAAGGGCTGTACAGAAAACGGCATTCTTGTGTAAGGAGGTTTCTGGGTAGGTGATCGAATGATGGAGGAACTATCACGAAAATGAAAATGCAATATAAGCTTCAGCATACTGAAATAGGAAACTTTCTTTATCAAGTTCATATTCACTATCCCTCTCTCAGCATCTGTTTCTCATCATTCTCTCTTCATGCAGCAGTTGGGTGTCAGCTAATCATTGACAGTTAGATTCAATATATCTTATAGGGGGGCTTCCTTTCCTAGCAGATGTATTAGAGCTCACTCTATTAAGATCACCAGACATGATGTCTCTCTACATGCAGGATTTGTGCAAAAGGCAGTTATGTTGTTAGATTTTGTTTGTACTGGAATCAGTTATTTGAGTGAGCTCTAATTCATCTGCTAGGAAAGGAAACCCCCTATAAAAGATATATTGGATCATTCATTTGACAAAATAACTGCATTTTGCACAAATCCTGCATGTAGAGAGACATGATGTCTGGTTATTTTAATAGAGTGAGCTCTAATACATCTTCTAGGAAAGGAATCCCCCCCTATAAGATATATTGGATCTAACTGTCAATGAATATCTGACACCCAACTGCTGCATGAAGAGAGAATGAAGAGAAACAGATGCTGAGAGAGGAATAGTGAATATAAACTTGATTATTTCAGGAAACAATGCAGAATATTTAATGGATTGTATTTGGAAAGTTTTTTTATTTCAGTTTGAAGAAGCTTATATTACATTTTCATGATTGTTCCCCTTTAAGCTGAAAAGTCCAAGAAGCAAGTGCAGCAATCGGGGGACACAGTGCAAATGTTTGTGTATTTCCAGCCCTGGGGCAGGTGACAGTTTCTGTTGACAGGGGGAAGGTGACAGAAGCAAAGACGCCGCCCTTATGGGCCCTTCCCTCTCACCCCTAAAAATAACCACTGACATGAAACCATTTTAAAGCACCACTTGTTCCCTGCTTGATAAGGATTTTATATAATTGGGAGACCCATAGAATAACAGTTTTTGGAAACCGTATAACTGCCGGCACTGCTTTCAGCCTATGCATAAATTAGTTCTCACTATATACATATATATATACATACATATACATACATATATACATATATATATATATATATATATAAAGTCAATTGTGGTGAGCGCACTCTTACCGGATTTCTTAGATGATGGGTGCGTTGGTCAAGTTTTTTGCATATGTAGTAAAGAATGGACCCGCACTCCAATGTTCTTAGTGAAAAAATTTTTGTGTTTTATTCACAATGCATATCCAACGTTTCGGTCCACGTTGGGACCTTTCTCAAGGATAAATGGCATTTTCACAAACAGTGCTTAAATCCCTTTAGAATTGGCGCCAAGTATGACGTCATAGGATGGAAAAACCCCAAGTTAAACATTCAGAACATTCGTATTGTGGAAAATACAAAAAGTGTAATACATACAATTCACCACTGGGTGTCACCGTAGTGTCGATGGTGGTAGTGTTCAATTGAAACAAAAGTGTCCATTAAAAAGTGTCCATTCATAAAGTATTCATGAACAATCTGTAAAATTATACAAATGTATTACTTTGTTGTTTGTTTCAGGCAAATGCAAAAAAGACATTATATGTATCAACTCATATTTAATCATATTCAATAAAGTATTTTATGCAACATAAATCAGCTACAAAGTGCTTTCATGTATTTTCTATATATATAAATTGCCTTATGTTTTGCTTGCCTATGCACGATGGTAACAGGGGATACCTATCTATTCGAGGAAACAGTTAAGCAACAATTGCCCATTAAGGCCTTTTGGTGTCACGCATTCGAGTTCATGTATCCAAAAGGCTTCTCTTTGCAGGAGTACCTTATTGCTATCACCCCCTCTTGTCCTAGCCGGTACATGTTCGATTGGCATGCATCTGAATGCTGCAGGGCTGTGTTTTGCCTCTGCCCAGTGTCGGGCTACTAGCTGCTGGGCAATATCCTGTTTTTTACCCATTGCTTTAATTTCCCTTTCAGGGTCTAGTGCGGCCCTAATACTTGCTCTATGCATGCCAATTCTTTCTTTGAGCATTCTAACTGTCTTCCCACAGTAGATTAGCCCACAGGGACATTTGATTATGTACACCACTAGTGTGGTTGTGCATGTCATCCTATGTCTGATGCTGTATCTTTTCCCTGTGCGTGGGTGCAAAAATTCATTACCCAAGATAAGGCTACTGCACATGACACATCCTGAGCACTTATATACACCTGGTCGAGGTGAGAGGAAATGTTGTGTGCTAGGGCTGGTATACTTATCCAACGGATCTGAGGGGCTTAAAATCTCTTTTAGAGAACTCCCTCTCCGGTAACTGAATTTGGGTCTATGTGGTAATTTTTTGCCCAACATATCCTCACTTTTGACCAGTTCCCAATGCTTTAGCACACATTCACGCGTAAATCTGGAACTTTCACCATATTGACACACATAATACATGTCATTTTCAACGCTCTGTCTGTTAGTAGTACTGGTCTGTCGTAGAACTTCATCTCGATCTAGGCTCAATGCCCACTCTTTTGTGCTCTCAATCAGAGTATTAGGATAACCCCTTAGCAGGAATTTTTTGCACATTTTATCTATATCCTCCACCCTCTTGTCCTCCTCACTGTCGATCCGTATTACCCTCAGTAGCTGGGATTTTGGCAATGAATCTAACAGGTGCCTGGGGTGGTTACTCTGGTAATGCACCAGAGTGTTCCTGTCTGTGGGTTTTACATATATGCTAGTTTGCAAGGTGTTATTAACCTTATATATTTTTACATCCAAAAACTCTATATGATCATTATTGTGATTTAAGGTCAACTTAACTGGGTTAGTCAGATTATTCAAATATGCAACCCAGCTTTCAAGTAGTTCCACGGAACCCGTCCATACAAAGAATATATCGTCGATATAGCGCCTGTAAAAGGCGCCATATCTCCTGAATAGCTCATGACCTAAGACACATTCATTCTCATACACATGCATGAACGCATTAGCATACGCAGGTGCCACTTTTGATCCCATTGCTGTCCCTGTGCGCTGCAGAAAAAACTGCTTCTCAAACCTAAAGTAGTTTTTATACAGGATGAACCGCAACAGGGATAGGATAAACTCACATGGGGGTCCAGTATAGTGCTCATTATCTGTAATCAGTCTGCGTACTGACTCAATTCCCTGTTCATGTGGTATGCACGTGTATAAGCTTTGTACATCCATTGTAACTAGGGTTAGCTCTGATGTGGGTAAATCTATACTCCTCACAACCTTCAGAAAATCATTTGTATCTTTCAGATAGCTGCCTATCTGCTGTACACACGGCTGGAGGTGATAGTCTACAAATTCAGCTATTTTTTCGTTAAGCGAGCCATTGGAAGATATTATAGGTCTTCCCGGAGGTGCAACTAAATTTTTGTGTACTTTTGGCAAAGTGTAAATAACCGGTCTGACAGGAAATCTTGGCAAAAAATAATCAAACATGGCTTTAGAAATATATCCTTCATTAAGTCCAGTTTCCAAGATATTTTTCAATTCATCATGAAATGTATTAGTGGGATCATGAGTCAATTTTTCGTAATTCATTTCATCAGTAAGCTGTGACATCAATTCATCTTTGTAATACTTGTAGTCAAGCACTACTATCCCACCACCTTTGTCAGCCTTTCTAATGATTATTTCTTTATTCATTTTTAGGGATTTCAATGCATTTCTATGCTCAAATGATAGGTTTCCTCTGCTCACTTTTTTGTTTTATACCAAGCCGACATTTCCATATCCAGCATACGGTTAAAAGTCTTAATTGAGGGATTGGTGCTAATGGGGTCAAAGTCACTTTTAAGTTTGAAGCGCCTAGCAGTCTCATTGTTCACATACATGGTAGGTAATGCCCCTTTAGTAGTCATATTATCAGTCAGTTCTATCCGCTCCTCGTGTTGTAGGGAGTTACAGTTCAACTCCCTTAGCCCCTTGTCCTGCTCAAAACGCTCCTTAAGGCGCAGCTGCCTTGAAAACTTATAATTGTCTATAGTATGAGTAAAAGGGGTTAAACTCACCGAGGGGACGAATCCTAGTCCTTTCTGTAGTACAGTCTTCTCAGCTGCTGTTAGACGATAAGCCGATAAATTGAAGATCATATCTTCCTCTTGTGCTTTAGGGTCTGTTGTGAGCGTGTTGTAACCGGTGCTGCTGTGGCCGGTCCTCTTGCCCCTGCGGGTGGCTTTCCTGCGCTGTTGTGCCGCTGGAGCCCTTCGCTCTGCCCTTGTGAATGTTCCCCTAAAAAAGGGGCTGAAGATGGTGCTGGCGGTTGCGCTGAACTGTCCTGTGGTGATCCGGATCTGCTCCTTCCGCTTCCGCTGTCTGATGTCCTGCTGCCGGTTCCACTGCCGTCTCTCCTGTATGCAGGTCTGCGCGTGCGCCAATCCGTCCCGCAGGGGCAAGAGGACCGGCCACAGCAGCACCGGTTACAACACGCTCACAACAGACCCTAAAGCACAAGAGGAAGATATGATCTTCAATTTATCGGCTTATCGTCTAACAGCAGCTGAGAAGACTGTACTACAGAAAGGACTAGGATTCGTCCCCTCGGTGAGTTTAACCCCTTTTACTCATACTATAGACAATTATAAGTTTTCAAGGCAGCTGCGCCTTAAGGAGCGTTTTGAGCAGGACAAGGGGCTAAGGGAGTTGAACTGTAACTCCCTACAACACGAGGAGCGGATAGAACTGACTGATAATATGACTACTAAAGGGGCATTACCTACCATGTATGTGAACAATGAGACTGCTAGGCGCTTCAAACTTAAAAGTGACTTTGACCCCATTAGCACCAATCCCTCAATTAAGACTTTTAACCGTATGCTGGATATGGAAATGTCGGCTTGGTATAAAACAAAAAAAGTGAGCAGAGGAAACCTATCATTTGAGCATAGAAATGCATTGAAATCCCTAAAAATGAATAAAGAAATAATCATTAGAAAGGCTGACAAAGGTGGTGGGATAGTAGTGCTTGACTACAAGTATTACAAAGATGAATTGATGTCACAGCTTACTGATGAAATGAATTACGAAAAATTGACTCATGATCCCACTAATACATTTCATGATGAATTGAAAAATATCTTGGAAACTGGACTTAATGAAGGATATATTTCTAAAGCCATGTTTGATTATTTTTTGCCGAGATTTCCTGTCAGACCGGTTATTTACACTTTGCCAAAAGTACACAAAAATTTAGTTGCACCTCCGGGAAGACCTATAATATCTTCCAATGGCTCGCTTAACGAAAAAATAGCTGAATTTGTAGACTATCACCTCCAGCCGTGTGTACAGCAGATAGGCAGCTATCTGAAAGATACAAATGATTTTCTGAAGGTTGTGAGGAGTATAGATTTACCCACATCAGAGCTAACCCTAGTTACAATGGATGTACAAAGCTTATACACGTGCATACCACATGAACAGGGAATTGAGTCAGTACGCAGACTGATTACAGATAATGAGCACTATACTGGACCCCCATGTGAGTTTATCCTATCCCTGTTGCGGTTCATCCTGTATAAAAACTACTTTAGGTTTGAGAAGCAGTTTTTTCTGCAGCGCACAGGGACAGCAATGGGATCAAAAGTGGCACCTGCGTATGCTAATGCGTTCATGCATGTGTATGAGAATGAATGTGTCTTAGGTCATGAGCTATTCAGGAGATATGGCGCCTTTTACAGGCGCTATATCGACGATATATTCTTTGTATGGACGGGTTCCGTGGAACTACTTGAAAGCTGGGTTGCATATTTGAATAATCTGACTAACCCAGTTAAGTTGACCTTAAATCACAATAATGATCATATAGAGTTTTTGGATGTAAAAATATATAAGGTTAATAACACCTTGCAAACTAGCATATATGTAAAACCCACAGACAGGAACACTCTGGTGCATTACCAGAGTAACCACCCCAGGCACCTGTTAGATTCATTGCCAAAATCCCAGCTACTGAGGGTAATACGGATCGACAGTGAGGAGGACAAGAGGGTGGAGGATATAGATAAAATGTGCAAAAAATTCCTGCTAAGGGGTTATCCTAATACTCTGATTGAGAGCACAAAAGAGTGGGCATTGAGCCTAGATCGAGATGAAGTTCTACGACAGACCAGTACTACTAACAGACAGAGCGTTGAAAATGACATGTATTATGTGTGTCAATATGGTGAAAGTTCCAGATTTACGCGTGAATGTGTGCTAAAGCATTGGGAACTGGTCAAAAGTGAGGATATGTTGGGCAAAAAATTACCACATAGACCCAAATTCAGTTACCGGAGAGGGAGTTCTCTAAAAGAGATTTTAAGCCCCTCAGATCCGTTGGATAAGTATACCAGCCCTAGCACACAACATTTCCTCTCACCTCGACCAGGTGTATATAAGTGCTCAGGATGTGTCATGTGCAGTAGCCTTATCTTGGGTAATGAATTTTTGCACCCACGCACAGGGAAAAGATACAGCATCAGACATAGGATGACATGCACAACCACACTAGTGGTGTACATAATCAAATGTCCCTGTGGGCTAATCTACTGTGGGAAGACAGTTAGAATGCTCAAAGAAAGAATTGGCATGCATAGAGCAAGTATTAGGGCCGCACTAGACCCTGAAAGGGAAATTAAAGCAATGGGTAAAAAACAGGATATTGCCCAGCAGCTAGTAGCCCGACACTGGGCAGAGGCAAAACACAGCCCTGCAGCATTCAGATGCATGCCAATCGAACATGTACCGGCTAGGACAAGAGGGGGTGATAGCAATAAGGTACTCCTGCAAAGAGAAGCCTTTTGGATACATGAACTCGAATGCGTGACACCAAAAGGCCTTAATGGGCAATTGTTGCTTAACTGTTTCCTCGAATAGATAGGTATCCCCTGTTACCATCGTGCATAGGCAAGCAAAACATAAGGCAATTTATATATATAGAAAATACATGAAAGCACTTTGTAGCTGATTTATGTTGCATAAAATACTTTATTGAATATGATTAAATATGAGTTGATACATATAATGTCTTTTTTGCATTTGCCTGAAACAAACAACAAAGTAATACATTTGTATAATTTTACAGATTGTTCATGAATACTTTATGAATGGACACTTTTTAATGGACACTTTTGTTTCAATTGAACACTACCACCATCGACACTACGGTGACACCCAGTGGTGAATTGTATGTATTACACTTTTTGTATTTTCCACAATACGAATGTTCTGAATGTTTAACTTGGGGTTTTTCCATCCTATGACGTCATACTTGGCGCCAATTCTAAAGGGATTTAAGCACTGTTTGTGAAAATGCCATTTATCCTTGAGAAAGGTCCCAACGTGGACCGAAACGTTGGATATGCATTGTGAATAAAACACAAAATTTTTTTCACTAAGAACATTGGAGTGCGGGTCCATTCTTTACTATATATATATATATATATATATACACATATACATACATATATACATATATATATATATATATATATATATACATATATATATACATATATACATATATACATATATACATATACACATATATATATACATATATACACATATATACATATACACATATATACATATACACATATATATATATACATATATACATATATACATATATACACATATATATATATATATATATATATATATATATATATATATATATACATATATACATATATACATATACATATACATATATACATACATATACACATACACACATACACACACACCAGTAGTCAGATCTTCCCCAGCAAAGACTAGGATGTACAGATATTTTATGGTTTTATTCACCATCTCTCCAGTTTGCCATTGTGGTAATCTGGTTGCTAGGATCCAAATGACCCTAGCAACTATGCACGGATTTAAATAAGAGACTGGAATGGAAAGTAGCAATAACAATAAATGTGTAGCCTTACAGAGCATTTGTTTTATAGATGGGGTCAGTGACCCCCATTTGAACGCTGGAAAGAGTCAGAAGAAGGAGTCAGAATAATTCAAAAACTATTTAAAAAAATGAACTAGACATTTAAAATGGTGCTGGGTTAGCAATGCCTAGCAACCAGATTGAGATTCCTAGTTATTAGTATTTCACTACTTAACTTCCTATACAACCCACTCATGACTACCTTCTAGCATGCCATTCACATTATTGCCCTGTTGCTAGGTTATGTGGGACCCAAGCAACTAGATACCAGTTTATATTCCTCACTAGAGGAATCAGCGGTGTAATTAGATCTTGATGGGCCCCACAGCAAATTGTTCTCAGGCCCCAAAAATGTCTAGAGGTCGACTTGTTTTAACAGTATTTATTTAACATGTTTATCAATTAGGGTCTCTTTATTCCTGCATAGGGATGTAGCGAACGTCGGAAAAAAAGTTCGCGAACATATTCGCGAACTTGCGCAAAAATGCGAGCGGTTCGCGAACGGTTCGCGAACCCCATAGACTTCAATGGGAAGGCGAACTTTAACATCTAGAAAAGACATTTCTGGCCAGAAAAATGATTTTAAAGTTGTTTAAAGGGTGCAACGACCTGGACAGTGGCATGCCAGAGGGGGATCAAGGGCAAAAATGTATCTGAAAAATCTGCCTGTTATTGCAGCAGTCAGCAGATGAGATCAGAAGCAGGACAGCTGCCCACTGCAGCTACATACAGAGCACTGCAGTAGAAGGTAGATTACTAGCCAGCAAAGCTACCTAAGCTAAAATGTCCCTCAAACCCCTGCAGACTTCTGTCCCTCCAATAACAGAGCAGTATCAAAACGATTACTAGCCAGCAAACTTTCAACTGTCCCTGAAATCACTAACAGGCAGCAGCTCTCTCCCTACACTATCTCTTCAGCACACACAGGCAGAGTGAAAAAACGCTGCAGGGCTTCGGTTTTTATAGGGAAGGGGAGTGGTCCAGGGGAGAGCTTCCTGATTGGCTGCCATGTACCTGCTGGTCTGGGGTGAGAGGGCAAAAAAAAGCGCCAACAATGGCGAACCCAAAATGGCGAACGTCGCGCGACGTTCGCGAACTTCCGGCGAGCGCGAACACCCGATGTTCGCGCGAACAAGTTCGCCGGCGAACAGTTCGCGACATCTCTATTCCTGCAGCCACAGGGTCAGTTCTCTCTTTAGTTCTGCCACAGAAATATCTTTGGAACACCCATGCCTTTAATGTAATCACATCACACATATCCCTTCCTATTACAAAACACTCACAGGGGAGGGTGTATGAGGAATGTAGAATTAGAATTAGCCATTCTAAACATACTAAGAGTTAACTTAAAATGTGCACCATTCCTTTAAAAGGAACAGTAACACCAAAAAAAAAATTACAATTTTAATAGAAAGTACAATATAACGTAGTGTTGCCCTGCACTGGTATAACCAGTGTGTTGGTTATAGAAACTCTACTATAGTTTATATAAACAAGCTGCTGTGTAGCCATGGGGGCAGCCATTCAAGCACAGGATACACAGTAGATAACAGATAAGTACTACTATAGTTTATATAAACAAGCTGCTGTGTAGCCATGGGGGCAGCCATTCAAGCACAGGATACACAGTAGATAACAGATAAGTACTACTATAGTTTATATAAACAAGCTGCTGTGTAGCCATGGGGGCAGCCATTCAAGCACAGGATACACAGTAGATAACAGATAAGTACTACTATAGTTTATATAAACAAGCTGCTGTGTAGCCATGGGGGCAGCCATTCAAGCACAGGATACACAGTAGATAACAGATAAGTACTACTATAGTTTATATAAACAAGCTGCTGTGTAGCCATGGGGGCAGCCATTCAAGCACAGGATACACAGTAGATAATAGATAAGTACTACTATAGTTTATATAAACAAGCTGCTGTGTAGCCATGGGGGCAGCCATTCAAGCACAGGATACACAGTAGATAACAGATAAGTACTACTATAGTTTATATAAACAAGCTGCTGTGTAGCCATGGGGGCAGCCATTCAAGCACAGGATACACAGTAGATAACAGATAAGTACTACTATAGTTTATATAAACAAGCTGCTGTGTAGCCATGGGGGCAGCCATTCAAGCACAGGATACACAGTAGATAACAGATAAGTACTACTATAGTTTATATAAACAAGCTGCTGTGTAGCCATGGGGGCAGCCATTCAAGCACAGGATACACAGTAGATAATAGATAAGTACTACTATAGTTTATATAAACAAGCTGCTGTGTAGCCATGGGGGCAGCCATTCAAGCACAGGATACACAGTAGATAACAGATAAGTACTACTATAGTTTATATAAACAAGCTGCTGTGTAGCCATGGGGGCAGCCATTTATGCACAGGATACACAGTAGATAAATTCTGAAGAATCCCATTGTATACTACAGAGCTTATCTGTGTGTATCCTGTGCCTTTACTAATTTTTTCAAGCTTGAATGGCTGCCCCCATGGCTACACAGCAGCTTGTTTAGATAAACTATAGTTGTATCTTCGAAGCAAACACACCAGTTTTACCAGTGCAACACAACAATATATTATATTTTCATTACTTTAGTGCACTTCCAATTTTTCGATGTTACTGTTCCTTTAATACACTATTTTGCCCCCAGCTGCGCTGCACTGCCAAACCCACACACCACATTTCTAAACTTAAAGGGGTGGTTCCCCTTCAAGTTACTTTTAGTATGTTATAGAATGGCCAATTCTAAGCAACTTCTCAATTGGTCTGCCTTTTTTTTTTTTTTTTATTATTTGCCTCCTTCTGACTTTTTCCAGCTTTCAAATGTTTCCTAAAAACAAATGCTCTGTAAGGCTACAAACGTATTTTTATTTCTACTTATTACTCATCTTTCTTCTGTTCAGCTGTCTCCTATTCCTATTTCTTATTCAAATCAAGTCATGGGTTCTAGGGTAAAAGCAACCGGATTACTGAAACTGCAAACTAGAGAGCTGCTGAATAAAAAAAGCTAAAAGACTATAACTACTACAAGTAATAAAAACCAATTGCAAATTGTCTCAAAATATCCCTCTCTATGTCATACGAACAGTTAATTTAAAGGTGAACAACCCCTTTAAGTCTTTAGTGGTTCCATAAATGTAAAGTTTTCCCTTTTCTCCAGAAAGGCAAATGCTACAAAGGCTCTAAATAAAAGGCAGGTGGGATGGTTAAGGGTAGAGACACACATGGAGATTCGGGGAGATTAGGCGACAAATCACCTCTTCTTCGGGTGACTAATCTCGGCAAACTGCCTCCCCGCCGGCTACAATCTAAATCGCCGGCGGGGTGGCACTCTGAGCAATTAGTTTCCCGAAGTCGCCTGAAGTTTCCTCATGACGCAACGTCGGAAAACAAAGTGGTCTCTGTGCCATTCTGCCAGTAGGGTTGCCACCTGGCTGGTATTTTACCGCCCTGGCCAGTAAAAATGATGGCTGATCCCAATGATATTAATAGGGAAAAAAAGATAAATGTATAGGAAGGACAGTATTTTTTTCCAGAAAAGGTGGCAACCCTACCCGCCGGCAAATTCGATTCTAGCTGGCAGGGAGACAGTTCGGGGAGATTAGTCGTCTGAAGAACAGGCGATTTGTCTCCAGTAGGGTTGCCACCTGGCCAATATTTTACTGGCCCGATGCAGTAAAGATGATGGTTGATCCCAATGTTATTAATAGGGAATAAAGATAAATATATAGGAAGGTCAGTGATCCCAATGTTATTAATAGGGAATAAAGAGAAATATATAGGAAGGTCAGTGATCCCAATGTTATTAATAGGGAATAAAGAGAAATATATAGGAAGGTCAGTGATCCCAATGTTATTAATAGGGAATAAAGAGAAATATATAGGAAGGTCTGTGATCCCAATGTTATTAATAGGGAATAAAGAGAAATATATAGGAAGGTCTGTGATCCCAATGTTATTAATAGGGAATAAAGAGAAATATATAGGAAGGTCTGTGATCCCAATGTTATTAATAGGGAATAAAGATAAATATATAGGAAGGTCAGTGATCCCAATGTTATTAATAGGGAATAAAGATAAATATATAGGTCAGTGATCCCAATGTTATTAATAGGGAATAAAGATAAATATATAGGAAGGTCAGTGATCCCAATGTTATTAATAGGGAATAAAGATAAATATATAGGAAGGTCAGTGATCCCAATGTTATTAATAGGGAATAAAGATAAATATATAGGAAGGTCAGTGATATGATCCCAATGTTATTAATAGGGAATAAAGATAAATATATAGGAAGGTCAGTGATCCCAATGTTATTAATAGGGAATAAAGATAAATATATATAAGGTCAGTGATCCCAATGTTATTAATAGGGAATAAAGATAAATATATAGGAAGGCCAGTGATCCCAATGTTATTAATAGGGAATAAAGATAAATCTATAGGAAGGTCAGTGATCCCAATGTTATTAATAGGGAATAAAGATAAATATATAGGAAGGCCGGTATTTTTTCCAGAAAAGGTGACAACCCTAGTCTCTGCCCTAAACTTAGGCCACACAATGAATAACATTTAGCGAATGAAGGAAACTTTAACATCCTTATATATTAAATTATGCTTCATGACAACCTATTAACGGGGACAAACATGTAGGAAAGCTGCTATTTTGTTTCATAGAAAGTCCGGAATTAATCCCCCCACAAAAAGCCACCTGTAGTGGGGAACTCACCCAATTTTCTTTTCTGGGAACAACCCATTACCCCCCTCCCAAATTTATCACCTAATTAATACAAGTATCAGCTGAGTTAAACACCAATTAAATCCCTAGAGAATGAGATGTGTGATCATTTGACAGGCATCGCTATAGACACGTATTATTAACGCGCTGCAAAGGTATAATAACACCGGCATCGATACAGACACCTAAACCTGCAGTCTCTTTAGATTTGGAACGCACGCGCTTCCGCCACACTCTCAGGACCCCGCAGGTTTTTCAAGATGGCGGCGCCCTTGTATCGGTGCTGTGTACGATTGCGGCATTTGACCTTGTCCGTGCCCGCCGCTAGTTATCACGCGAGGCCGAGGGTTTGGGGTCTTGGTGGGGTGTACAGGCCGGACCCGAGTGACCCTGAGACCAAGAAATGGCAGAAAGGAGCGAAGTACGAGGCCAAGCTGTACGGCAGGCACGGGGACATCTCGGGGGTGAGGCCGGAGGGTCTATGGCCGAGTCCCCAGAAGTTGCGGGAGATAGAAGAGGAGGAGAGGGAGTGGTACCCAAGTCTGAGGCAAATGCTGGACAATGTGGAGGCCAATGAGCTGGAGATGAAGCGGAAACAGCAGGAGAAGTGAGTGACTCGCTGTGTTATAGGAGGGACACTTCCCCTTACTGTTGTCTCTAAACGGGAACTACATCCAATAACCGTGTTCTCTGCACTGCTGCTTCTGACTCCTGAGCCAATGTAGCACAAGCCAGATTGATTAAAGGGGTCCTTCACCTTTAAATTAACTGTTAGTAGGATGTACAGGGTGATATTTTTTATTATTTGTGGGTTTTGTGTTATTTAGCTTTTAATTCAGCAGCTCTCCGGTCTGCAGTTTCAGCAGTCTGGTCGCTAGGGTCCAAATTCCCCTAGTAACAATGCACCAATTGAAATAGGAGACTGGAATATGAATAGAAGAGGGACTGAATAAAAGGATCAGTAATAAAAAGTAACAATAACAAAACATTAGTAGCCTTACAGAGCGTTTGTTTTTAGATGGGGTCAGCGACCCCCCTTTTGAAAACTGGAAAGAGTCAGAAGAAGAAGACAAATCATAAAAAAAAAATGACCAATTGAAAAAATTGCTTAGAATTGGCCATTCTCTAATCTACTTTAAATTCACTTAAAGGTGAAGCGACTTCTGACTTGCGTTTGTTTGGTTCTGACATTTACATCTAACATTAAGATCAGTGGAAATGAGGTGTGAACATAATCAGTGCTGTGATTGGACAAACTTTCATCATGCGCAAGACCGTGATTGGATGGAATTAAGGGGCCCATTCAGCTCATGCAGGGTGGTGGAGTTGTGTAACACTATGTTGTCATGCTGTGCTGCTGTGTTGGACATGGGGACATATAATAACTCGCTATTGACTTATTCAAGGCTGAAAAACCCGCCCAGGGAACATGGGCATTGGAAGTGACTTTATTTGCAGAAGGGGCAGATCTCAGGTACAGGGATAAGGCGGGTCATTCAGGGACCAGACTGGCTATGAGGGGGGGGGGGGTCAGGCAGCTTTTGGATAGACCCTTTGGCTAGTTGTGCCCAAGGGACAGTTACTAAACGAAGCGTTTAGTAACTGTAATGAGTCCCTTCATTTGCTGCTTCCTTAGTCTGCACTTTATATGAGTGAATTGTTGGCCAGGAACATAATTTTGAACTGAAATAGGCCTGGCACTCGCACCAAGCTCTCCAGCACCTGCCACACTTACACTCACTGATACTTGTACACTCGCTGACACTGACACACTCACTGACGCTTGTACACGCGCTGACGCACTCGCTGATGCACTCGCTGACACTTGTACACTTGCTGATACTTGTACACTCACTGACACTTGTACACTCGCTGATACACTCACTGACACACTCGCTGACACCTGTACACTCGCTGATACACTCACTGATACACTCGCTGACGCTGGTACACTCGCTGACACACTCACTGACGCTGGTACACTCGCTGACGCTGGTACACTCGCTGACGCTTGTATACTTGCTGATACACTCGCTGATACACTCGCTGATACCCTCGCTGACGCTTGTACACGCGCTGATACCTGTACACTCACTGATACACTCACTGATACACTCGCTGATACACTCGCTGATACTTTTGATCATTTCCTGGGTGTGTGGGGGCAGCTAGTGAAACTCAAATAAGTGCAGCTGTTGCACAGACTTCCCTCCCCCTGTATATAATGATCCTATAGTATAGTATAGTAGTGTAGTATTGTGTGTTATATAGCAAAGTCTGTACTGTAGTATAGCAAAGTGTATAGTAGTGTAATATAGAATAGTGTATAGTCTGTAGTATAATAGTGTAGTAGTAGTAGTAGTAGAGTACAGTGTAGTATAGTATAAAGCAGGGGTGCCCAAAAGGTAGATTGGGATCTACCAGTAGACCTTTAGTTGGTGATTAGTAAATCTCAAGACACTGTCAACAAACAGCTTCTCTAAGTTGCTCTCCTGTTTCATTATTTTCATTCAGATAATTTAATGTTAAGGTTGCATTAGAAATAGTTGTTTGTTTAATATAGCAATATAAATTCTCTCATAAATCAATATGATATTTAAGTAATATTTTCCATGGAACAAAATGCTAACAATGCTTTATTGTGTGTAGATCATAATGGGACAACGTCACTAAAAGTAGGACTCACATTAGTAAAGTATGGGCACTCCTGGTATAAAGCAACACTCGGTAAATGCTGATCCTCTATGGGTGACTAGAACCTATTTCATATGAGTATTTTTCAGTATAAACAAACCACAAGATTTTTTAGTTCCCCTTTAAGAAGTTCTTCATCTGTTGTCTTCTACATGTATGTTGGTCACTTTATGTCTAATAACCTTCTAACCAATTTCCTCCCCTCCCCCTTCAAAAGGGAGCGAATTGTTGCTGCCAACCTGGCCAAGATGCCCAAGATGGTGTCCGACTGGCGCAGGGAGAAGCGGGAGGTGAAGCAGAAACAGCGCGACGAGAAGAATCGCAAGGAGAGACTCGTGGCAATCGCTCGTGAAAAGTTTGGTGTCAACGTGGATCACCGGAGCCCCAAGTTCCTAGAGATGGTGAAGGAACTGGAAAAGGAGGAGAAGAAGAAACAGAAAGCGCTGGCACGGAGACTAAAGGAGGAGGCTCTGGCATCAGCACCTACTTCTCCTGTTGTAGGAAATCCCTGAAGCTGAACTGGAGCCCATGCAGTGTCCTGATTGGTCCAGCAAGGTCTCCTCTCTAGCAGTGCTTGTCACTAACTGGACTGTGAATGGGGCGTGGCCCCTACCAAGATCCCCACTGCGGCAGGATAAATGTATTGGTCCCTGGGATAGGACCGGTCGGGCCCTCAGTATGTTAGTAGTGGACTTTATTTTCTAATAAATATCTGTACAGAATATTCCCTGTGTGTTTGTATTGCATTTCTTATGTATAAACTTCAAGGAAAGGGTAAGAACTGGGGTAACTCTGCTCCTGTGATCCCACTAACTTTGTGTTCCCTTACCCCTCAGCGCCATGTTCTTTAAATAATACACTAATTATATAGTTTATCCCTAGTGTGGCACAGACCCTCTGAAGAAAGGATGTCCCATAGTTCCCTTCTGTCTGTGTCACTGTATCACCCTGCAGTGGGAGGGACAGACTCATGTCCCATAGTTCCCTCCTGTCTGTGTCACTGTATCACCCTGCAGTGGGAGGGACAAACTCATGTCCCATAGTTCCCTCCTGTCTGTGTCACTGTATCACCCTGCAGTGGGAGGGACAGACTCATGTCCCATAGTTCCCTCCTGTCTGTGTCACTGTATCACCCTGCAGTGGGAGGGACAGACTCATGTCCCATAGTTCCCTCCTGTCTGTGTCACTGTATCACCCTGCAGTGGGAGGGACAGACTCATGTCCCATAGTTCCCTCCTGTCTGTGTCACTGTATCACCCTGCAGTGGGAGGGACAGACTCATGTCCCATAGTTCCCTCCTGTCTGTGTCACTGTATCACCCTGCAGTGGGAGGGACAGACTCATGTCCCATAGTTCCCTCCTGTCTGTGTCACTGTATCACCCTGCAGTGGGAGGGACAGACTCATGTCCCATAGCTCCTCCTGTCTGTGTGACAAAGTTTTAGACGGTGTTCCACTATAAAGCCCATATTAATCAAAACTGTACAATTTATTGAATTTACACACAATGCTATTAACAAGCAGTAGAGGTGCATCTCTGTAGGTATTGAATGCAAACTCAGTTAAAAGGGATTCTGGGAAAACATGGAGATCTCTGTAGGATTATTGAGCCCAGTGTGCTGTGCGTGTCATAGTACAGAGCAGCATGTTGTCTGACATCATACGGAAGCCCCAGTGTCCCACAATGCAGTGTGTTCTGCTCTCCAGAGACCATCAATCGCTACAGTTCAGTTTGATCCATAAACAACACGGGCTCATTAGGAAGGACTGGCGCCGTCTGTGCTGTTCTCCTCCGACTCTGCAGCTTTCAGTTTGGACAGAGCCGCGTGGATCCTGAACAGGGTCCGTGACTCCATGGAGTAATTCTTATAATCATTCCTGGAAAAGACATAGTACAGTAAGTGTGGGGCACCCTGTAGCTCTTGTTATATTGCAAAACTATAACTCTCACCATGGTGGAGCATTAAAGAAATCTGAAAGCCCAAACGCCCACTAATCTTTGTACATTGTGTAAAAATCTGGAAAAATAAAAATCAGATTTTCTGTAAACTTTACAGCGAGGGGTCTCTCCCATGCAAGAGATCCGACTCTGCCAACAGAGGTAGCATAAAACTGCTATTTTTCCTACCCGTAGATTACGTGGTACAGACGCGTCACTTACTTGGCGCGGCGCAGGAGTGCAATGGCGTCCTCTCCTCTTTGCTGTTGCATATACAGTAGGCTGAGCTCCAGCAGAGCGTTGGGTACCAGGTAATGATCAAATCTAATCTTCTTCTCACTGCAAAGAGACAGCCCTGGGATTAGCACAGGCTCCACTCATGTCTGGATACAGGGGACTGTCCTAGCTTGATAAAGGGGCGTGACCCCAAAACGTTCCACTCCACATTAAACACGCAAGGCAATTTTACTTGCAATTAGTCCTGTGTGCCTTTGGAATTTCTTCTATGACTGTACTATCTTAAATCCACTGCTCGGATATCAGGACTGTGGCTCTGATCCTTTAAAGGATAAGTAAACCTTTAAAATAAGTGAATGTAAAATTGATGAGGCCATTCTAAGCACTTTTGTAATTTACATTCATTATTTATTTTCTTTTCATTCCAAGATATTAAGGGATACATATACTGTTAATATGAATGAATTTTGTTACAACAGCGCTACCTGCTGGTCAGTTTCCCACCAGTCTGACCAGCAAGTAGTCAAGGAAGTTGTCAGGAGAAAGAAAGAGGCTGCTCTGATGTTCTTCTGCTTAGGAAAGACGGGAAACACAATCGGGGGTTGTGGGAGCACTCCTAAGGCGAAGTAAAAATGTATTAAAGTATAAAGGAAGTGCTACTGACTTTGGCAAATTAATCAGTGCGCATTCCCTGGGCCCCTGTCTAAATAATTCAGCATATATGCAAGTGCATGTGATCACAAAGACAGGGGTTCTCTCTTAAAAGCTGCAAGTTAGCAGCGGGGGAGGATCTAGCCTTCAGACTGAAACCAAGGTTCAGCAGACTTTTCGTTCAACTAATGCTACTATACAGAGAGGCACAATGAGGTCTGTAGTGTGTAATCTGCCTCCTTTGACCCAAAGCTAAAATCCACATGAGCAAACATTGCCACACGACAGTAATCAAAATAACCACTCAGACAACATAAATTAGTTTTGGAAAATAAAGGGGAGGTCATATTTATTAAAAAATCTCAGTGAATCATTTTCCAATAAAAAATACGAGCCCCCAAATCATTCTTCATTTAAAGGATAACACACTTGGCACCATTGAAATGGGCAGGCCTATCACCAGTTGTCATAATACACACGTATGGGCTTCTCCTGTAGGGAAACTCCCTGACCTGGAAGCAAAAACCAGTGAGCCCCTCAGTGGTTGCCATTAAAATAGGCTTCACCTGGTTTAGCCACGAGGCCTGAAAGCAAAATTCAGTGCCAGGTGGATTCCCAGTGGTCACTACAGTTCCAGGGCCTGTATTGATTGAAGTACAGAACCACAAGTCTTTTCTATAGATAAAAATGCCTTTATTGGAACACTGGCAGGAGCTGGATAAGCGACAATTCCTTTTTGACTCTGTGTAGCCTGAAACGTTGCTTATCCAGGTCCTGCCAGTGTTCCAATAAAGGCATTTTTATCTATAGAAAAGACTTGTGGTGCTGTACTTCAATCAATACTTGTGAAAGGATTGGAAGGTGACCAGTCAGGGTACGTGCACCAGGACCCACAAATTGACAAAGTCTGGGAGCTGATTCTACTATACAAGCAAGTACAGTTCCAGGGCCTGACAAGCATCACATGGGGCTCCGCATTGCCGCTGCACCATTGCACAATAGATCGGCATTCCCATTTAAGGGATAACACACTTTGCACCGTTGCAAATGGCCAGGCCCAACCACCAGTTACCATAGTAGTAAGGGGCTTCTCCTGTAGGTGACTCCTTGACCCAAAAGCAAAACCAGTGCAAGTAAGCACCTTAGTGGTTGAAATTAGAATGGACTTTGCCTGGTTTACCCACAAGGCCGGAAAGCAGGATCAGTGCCAGGTGGATTCCCAGTAGTTGCCCCCACAAAGTTCCAGGGCCTGCCAACCACCATATAGGACCTGCATTGCCGCCACTCTCCACAGATTCTCAGTTTTAATACTTGTAATGGCTTGTCAATCCTAGAGAAAAAAAACTTAGGGTGGGAGAAAATCACATTTTAGTAATGATGCCTCTCTGTTTACTAGCACTCTAAAGGTGGCCATACACGACCGAGTCGGCAGCTTATTGGCCCGTGTATGGGGCTCTCCGACGGGATTCCCCGATAGATATCTGGCCGAAAGTCGGCCAGATGTTGATCGGACGGGACTAAAAATCCCGTCGGATCACGGCCTCATCTGTTCGTTGATTACTTAGACAGGGGCTATGGGGATGTGCACTGATTAATTTGTAATAAATGTTCCTACCGCACACTCGCCTTTCCTCTCACTGCGTTGGTGGTGCTGGTTTCTCCGTTGATCACGAGGTGATATAATAAAGAGGGGTGTCCCCCCAACTGCTGATAATAGCGTGTGTGCGGATCCGTTTCTTGTTTGCTGTCACTGATTAATTTGGCCAAGTCAGTAGCACTTTAATACATTTTACTTAGCCTTAGGAGTGCTCCCACAACCCCCCGTTTGTGTAGGAAAGATGTGAGAAAGGTTTCTAATTCTTTTCCTAAGCAGAAGAACATCAGAGCAGCCTCTTTCTTTCTCCTGACAACTTCCTTGACTACTTGGTGGTCAGACTGGTGGGAAACTGACCAGCAGGTGGCGCTGTTGTAACAAAATTCATTCATATTAACAGCACATGTATCTCTTAATATCTTGTAATAAAAAGAATATAAATAATGAATGTAAATGACAAAAGTGCTTAGAATAGCCCCCTCATCCGTTTTACATTCACTTGTTTTAATAGTTTACTTATCCTTTAACCCAATAAACACATTACTGTCATTGTGTCACTTTAATTCCATGCATAAATGGAAAACTAGGAGTTGTATGTAACACTCTCGTTTAACTGTTCTGATGATTTGAGGAATGGAACAGTTTTGAGACACCCACTTGCCCTTTACTCCTGCCCTTTCCCTTACAGCTGAAGCTCCAGCCTCCTCACCTGTGGTGTATTTGAGTGAAGCACTGCTCAGCCTCTTCCAGTCGTCCTCGGTGCTTCAGGCACAGTCCTTTCAGCAGCAGAATGGAGCAAATATCATCATAAAGAAACTCGGAGGCTGCAGTCAGAGAAACGCAAGATCGGTGAGGAGAAGCTGAAGCTGGCACAGAATATTTTTTATTACTACAAACAACGGCTCCAACATTGAGGAGTCTGCATTGGCCCTGCTCCCCACCTGCATCGACACTAGGTGGAGCCATGTTTCCCTATGACCCAATGTAGTGCTGGGCAACAAGATGCAAAGACCACAAACCAGGTCTTGGGGGTCAGAAAAGAAGCAGCTAAACATGGCTCACCCCGAGCCAAAGGCACTTGAATATGATGGCACCACGTGAAATTGGCACATGGAGTTAATGCAGAGCAGAGAGGGGCACAATAATGAGAAAATATGTTTGGTATAAATGTTTTTTAGTAATCAGCCGCTGCTAAATGCCAGAGCAAAATCCCAGAATAGTAAATTCGAATTTTCGAGTTTCAAAATTCACAAATTCACAATTCTAATCTCCCCTATTAGAATGTGAGATTTATCACACCTCGGCCATGGAAGCGGTCCTAATTCGAATATTCGCCGCCTAAAACCTGCCGAGTTCATGTACAAGCCAATGGCAGAGGTCCGTTGAGCCATTTGGAGATGTTAATAGCCTTCCTGACATTCGAGGTTTTTTTTTTTCGGGAGAAAAATTTGATTAGTCGAATACGTTTCGAATTTTCATGTCAGACACATTAGATTGGATATTAGCCATTTTAATTGGCTCCTCCCTGGTTATCTCCTATAAGGAAAGCAGGAGAAATTGAGCGCCGCACGATGGATCATCTTTTCTGAAGAGGAGCGCAAGCAGAGTTTCGGTAAGTTATTTCTTAATAAAGACTTAGCGATTTAAGAGTTTAATTTGTCTTTGGGTTTTTGTTTTTTTTTCTATGGTAACGATTTTTTGTCACCAGTCAGTGAAATCATGTTCCCAGACTCCTCTGTCCATATTGGAAATTGTACCTTGTTCCTGGCTCAGCTTGGACTGGGCGTTACTAAGGATAGTCAGGGTCTCTTCGGTCAGCCGGCTGTCCTTCCCCAGAACGGAGTACCCATTCCATAAATACATCATTTCCTGTGCGATAGGAAGAATAAAGCTGATACAATGGCAACATTAGCTCAAAAAAACAACAGAATATGTAACTTCCTATTTGCACTGCAAGAAAGGGTGCAACCAGGGCCGCCATCAGGTGTGGGCAGGGGGTACAAGTGTCCCGGGCCTGAAGGGGGACCCGGCAGTCCTGAACTTTTCGAAAGAGCCGGGCCCCCCTTAACAGCTCCGAAGCCGTGCCGTCTCCTTCAGAAGTCTTGAACACCGAAATTCGGAAGTGCCGAAAAGCCGAAGTCCCAAAGCAGTGAAAAGACCCGAAGCCACGAAAATAGCCGAAGTTCTGAAGCAGCAAAAAGACCCGAAGTTACGCAAACAGCCGAAGTCCCGAAGTGGCGAAAAGACCCGAAGTCACGAAAATAACCGAAATTGAAGTCCGGAAGCGGTGAAAATACCCAAAGTCACGAAAACAGCTGAAGCCGAAGTCCCGAAGCGGCGAAAAGAACCCAAAGTCACGAAAACAGCCAAAATTTAAGTCCTGAAGTGGTGAAGAGACTCAAAGTCACGTAAGGAGGTGAAGTTGAAGTCCTGAAGCCACAAGGTCAATTCCTCTAATTTTTTTAAATCCCCTGACCACCAATGTATTATTTTAATGCTCTTTAGGCCCCTGCCACCAATGTTTTTTTAAAAAAATATTCTTTTGGGCCCCAATTTTTTTTAACTTGTAACGGGGGCCTTGGCACCAATGCTTTTTTTTAAAAAAAAAAAAAAAAACTTTTATGGGGGCGGCCTGGCGCCAATATATTTTTTATAGGTGGCCCCTGGTTCCTAATAGCTTTTTATAACTTTTATAGCGCTGATGTCTGTGTGGTCTTTTAACTGTGGAGTGGGCGGGGCCCAGAAATTTTGTTGTACGGGGCCAGGCCCGGACTGGCAATCTGTCCGTTCGGGCAAATGCCCGAGAGGCCGCTTTATATTTAGTTCTAGTGGGCCTGTGCTCCCTCTTCCATATCAAAAACTTGCAAGTGTGCATGCACGCGTGTACGCGCGCATGCGGAGGGGATACAGGAGGTACTCATTAGTACTCAGTACTCAAAAGTTTGAGACTGGACCCATTCCTGCACTCCCTCTTCCGAAAACTCACCAGCGTGCATGTGCGCATATGCATGAAGGGTGTACAGAAGATATCGGCGGGACGGCGGCACTCTGTTTACTAGGACCCTGGACCTGCTCCTGCACTGTCTCCCTCTTCTACTTACCAGCGCGCGCGTCCGCGTGCACATGGAGGGGGTGGAGGCGGTATCGTTTCTTGTTGGGGGGGGGGCGGGGCACAGTGTGGAGGGCCCCGGGCCCCCCAGTCCGACACTCCCAGTGAGGTGCTGCTGTTTGAGTAATTAGCGGTAAGTGCCGATGTGTAACTGTCAGCTGATGACGTGTCTCCTCTGTGTTTGGATTGTGCCCATCAGTTAGTGCAGGACTTCCTATGGGAGAGAGAGGGGATTCTGCCCCCTGATCTGAGGGACAATATTGCCAACACTGCCAACAGCTGCCCCTCACCTACAGGTACCAAATATATGTGCCAATCTCTGCCCATAGCACTGCCAGTCTCTCTACCCTCCCTAGACTCTCTACCCTCCCTAGTCTCTCTACCCACCCTAGACTCTCTACTCTTCTTAGACTCTCTACCCTCCCTAGTCTCTCTACCCACCCTAGACTCTCTACTCTTCTTAGACTCTCTACCCACCCTAGACTCTCTACTCTTCTTAGACTCTCTACCCTCCCTAGTCTCTCTACCCCCCCTACACTCTCTACCCACCCTAGTCTCTCTACCCTCCCTAGACTCTCTACCCACCCTAGTCTCTCTACCCTCCCTAGACTCTCTACCCACCCTAGTCTCTCTACCCACCCTAGTCTCTCTACCCACCCTAGTCTCTCTACCCTCCAGGCCCGGACTCGCAATCTGTCAGTTCAGGCAAATGCCAGAGGGGCCCCTTTATATTTAGTTCAAGTGGGCCGTTCGCAAGATAATTAAGAAGGTGAACACCCTCAAGTACCTAGGTTTACTGGCTGCCAAACCTTAGTGTCATTGAACTTCCCGAAAAGAAGTCAACGAGGGTTGTTCTGTGACCATATAAAGGCACAAGGCTGCAGGCTGAGTTATACAGGGAAATATCACTCATATATTATAAGGTATAATGTACCCCCTTACTGAAGTCACTGAGGGGTTCTGTGACCACATAAAGGTTCAGGCTGCAGAATCTTTAACATATTTTACATTAATTACACTTTAAGTGAGAAAGGCAGCTCTTTATGCACATACTTTTTTGCAGTTTTAGCCCAATATGAGTTGATGAGCACAAGATCATTGCGTGTTTACATGTGGACTGCTTTAATTTTTTTGCCCGGGCTGCTTTTTACTCCCAGTCCGGCCCTGTACGGGGCCCTGTGATTTCTAACGGCGGCCCTGGGTGCAACCACCCAATCTTCACCTGGATACTGGACTGAATGCATTGACTGCAGCCTGTGTATGGCCCGTTATCCTCTGATCAAAGCTAGCTGCTTACTCCACTGAGCAAATTTGCACCCGTTATAAAATAATGGCTCAAGCATTTTTCCTGGCGTGCCCTAGGCCTACAGAAGCACCTGCTGCTATAATGATTGAGATCTGAAGTTCTGGTGTATCAGAGTCTTACCAGTGCAGGGACAGGTAACGCCACTGGCTCCTTGGCTTGGTACCTTCTCGCTTTCCTGATGGCAAATTTTTCCGTGGGAGGAGATTTTCCAGCGATTTTCTGCTTTAAGGAGGGCACAAGCCTGCCAAAACACCCAGATAGCCTCATATTATTATATCATGTATTTAAATCTGAATTCTTCCTGCCCTGCGCACCTTCAAGTCTTTGTTACCCCCACTGCCAATCCCCTGACATGTGCCCATTGTTTTCAAGGATTCCCCACTCTCCTCCCACAACCCAGACACTTGGGCTATTGCCAACCTCTCCTGAGGTCCATCACAGAATGAATGTGTCAGACAGGGGTGTATGTACAGCCAATCAGTCTTTTGCTGCCTAGCATTCCCCTGCTGTTCCCATTTTGAGTTATGGATCTCTGATATAAACCCTCGCCCTTCTATGGCATAAGTACTCCTATAGATTAAAGGATAAGCAAACCTTTAAAATAAGTAAATGTAAAATTGATGATTGTAGTATTCTAATAAATTTTGCAATGTACATTCACTAATTATTTTGTTTTTATTACAAGATATTAAGGGATACATGTGCTGTTAAAAGAATGAATTTTGTTACAATAGCGCCACCTGCTGGTCAGTTTCCCACCATTCTGACCATCAAGTAGTCAAGGAAGTTGTCAGGAGAAAGAAAGAGGCTGCTCTGATGTTCTTCTGCTTAGGAAAAGGATTAGAAACCTTTCTCACATCTTTCCTAAGCAGAAGGAAAACTTTGTGACATTCTGCGCATGCGCAGTAGAGCCATACCGGTAAATGTTCCTACTGCGCATGCGCCAGTCAAAGCAGGAAGAAGACGCGCCTGGGAGAAGATGGCGACTGTGAACTCCGTGGACAGGACCTGCGCAGAGGGGTGAGTAACAAGTTAGGGGCATTTGCCCAGGGGGACAGGTAGGCCAGGGGGGAGGAAGGAGGGGGCAGCACAGGGGAGGGGGGAGGGGTTTTGCACCCAGGGGGTTTCCTTCTCCTTTAATATCTTGGAATAAAAAGAAAATAAATAATGAATGTAAATTACAAAAGTGTTTTGAATAGCCCCCTCGTCAATTTTACATTCACTTATTTTAATGGTTTACTTATCCTTTAAAGGCTCTGGCTACCCGGCGATTGGTTGACTTACCTGAACAACTCCACCTCGTTCTCTCCAAAAGGCCGTGGCTCGTCAGGTGGTAACATGCTCAGAAAAGCCGCCTTCATATAGACATACATGGCCTGGGCAGAGAGGGATAATCATTATACCAAGGAAAGACAAGATGGTGCTGGAGAGGGGGGGAGTATAAAAGTGGCTAACAAAGCAGAGGCTTAAAGTGATACTATCATGGGAAAAAATGTTTTTCAGCAGAATTCTGCACTGAAATCAGTTTCTCAAAAGCGCAAACAGATTTTTTTATATTTAATTTTGAAATCTGACATTGGGCTAGACATATTATCATTTTCCCAGGTAACCTCAGTCATGTGACTTCTCCTCTGGTAAACTTCAATCACTCTTTACTGCTGTAATGCAAGTTGGAGTGATCTCACCTCCTCCCTTCCCCCCCACCCAGCAGCCTAATGAGAAGGTAACTAGATAGCAGCTCCCTAACACAAGATAACAACTGCCTGGTAGATCTAAGAACAGCACTCAATAGTAAAATCCAGGTCCCACTGAGACACATTCAGTTACATTGAGTAGGAGAAACAACAGCCTGCCAGAAAGCAGTTCCATCCTAAAGTGCTGACTCTTTCTGAAAGCACATGACCAGGCAAAATGACCTGAGATGCACCTACACACCAATATTACAACTAAATACACTTGCTGGTTCAGGAATGAAATTTTATATTGTAGAGTGAATTATTTGCAGTGTAAACAGTGTCATTTAGAAATAAGACACCATAAAAATCATGAGAGAGTCCCTTTAAGGAACCATGTGAAGGCACAAGTTGAATTTCAGCACATACCTTAGACCAGCGGTTCTCTTTGCTCAGCAGATCAGCATAGAAATAAGCCACCTTCCAGAGCCCTTTATAGGCATAACACCACATCAGCTCCCAGTAGCACATGTGATGGAACTGCTTCCAGGCCTGTTGCGCTGAGCAGCCCTCCTCAAACCAACGGATTGCCTGAGAAATGGACACCAGGGAGAGTGAGGGGTAATGACAAGAGGAATATTAGAAGCCATAGCAATGAATATTGGGCCCCTTAAAAGACAAGACAACACATATATCAAACTTGGAGAACAGAAAGATCGTTCAGAGGAACGGCAAAGGGTTCAGCTAAATAACCCTCACCTCATCAATGTTGCCTTTAAGCTCCTCTATCCTCCCAGCAAAGAACAGAAAGATTGCGCTCTGTGAGGGGAACAGAAAAAACCAATGACAGCACAACAGTTACATGTCTAAGCCCAGCAGGGCCGCCATTACAAATCACGGGGCCCCGTACAACAAAATTTTCCCACCCACCCTGGCACCCAAGCCCCACCCCAGATCCCGCCCACTGCACATCACAGACATCAGCGCTAAAAAAGTTACACACAAGTTATAAAAAGCTATTGATGGTCAGGGCCCCCTTATAAGTAAAAAAAACCCAAAACATTGGCATCAGGGCCCCCCATAAAGTTTTGTTTTATTTTTTAAAAAAAAAACATTGGTGCCAGGGCCCCCCTTACAAGTTAAAAAATATTAGGGCCCCAAAACATTTTTTGAAAAAAAACATTGGTGGCAGGGGCCCATAGAATATTAAAATAATACATTGGTGGGAAGGGGATTAAAAAAAAACACAAATTGGTTTTCAGTAGAATTGAACTCTTGACTTCAGGACTCCTTTAGTGACTTCGGATCTTTTTTGCGGCTTTGGAACTTCGTCTGTTTGGCTTTTCGCCACTTCTGCGTTTCGGCTGTTCGGGGCTTCAAAAATGGCCGCAAAGCTTCGGCGATCTCAAGGGGGGCCCAGTGCGGGCCCGGGACACTTGTCCCCACCTGATGGCGGCCCTGAAGCCCAGTGTTGGACTGGGACACCAGGGGCCCACCAAAAAACCTTTGACCAGGGGCCCACCAATTAATCTTAGACCAGGGGTCCACTCTTAGAACTATTATTCTCCCTCTCCTCACTCAACCTCTATTCTCCAGTCTCTTTTCTTTACATACTAGAATCTATTATTCCATCTATTTAGTCTCTTTGTTCTCATAGAAATAGGGAATGACCATGAAATAAGCCAAATGTTTAGCAGCATGAGGGCCCACTGACACCTGGGCCCCCCGGGAGTTTTCCTAGTGCCCCGGTGGGCCAGTCCGACACTGGCTAAGCCCCCCAAAATCACAGTTGTCTATCCAATCACAAGCCAAGAAATATCTAGTTAGCATATAAAGCAATCTCCTTACCTTGGGATAACGACTTATGTATGGCCGAAGGAGGTCCTCAGCTTCTGTGACACTAACTTCACCCGTCCCTGTGGCAAAGGTGGAGAGATTGTGATTTATCCACAGACAAACCCAGTGATACAGTGATAGAGACACAGAGTCTGTCCCTCCCACTGCAGGGTGATACAGTGACACAGACAGGAGGGAACTATGGGACATGAGTCTGTCCCTCCCACTGCAGGGTGATACAGTGACACAGACAGGAGGGAACTATGGGACATGAGTCTGTCCCTCCCACTGCAGGGTGATACAGTGACACAGACAGGAGGGAACTATGGGACATGAGTCTGTCCCTCCCACTGCAGGGTGATACAGTGACACAGACAGGAGGGAACTATGGGACATGAGTCTGTCCCTCCCACTGCAGGGTGATACAGTGACACAGACAGGAGGGAACTATGGGACATGAGTCTGTCCCTCCCACTGCAGGGTGATACAGTGACACAGACAGGAGGGAACTATGGGACATGAGTCTGTCCCTCCCACTGCAGGGTGATACAGTGACACAGACAGGAGGGAACTATGGGACATGAGTCTGTCCCTCCCACTGCAGGGTGATACAGTGACAGACAGGAGGGAACTATGGGACATGAGTCTGTCCCTCCCACTGCAGGGTGATACAGTGACACAGACAGGAGGGAACTATGGGACATGAGTCTGTCCCTCCCACTGCAGGGTGATACAGTGACACAGACAGGAGGGAACTATGGGACATGAGTCTGTCCCTCCCACTGCAGGGTGATACAGTGACAGACAGGAGGGAACTATGGGACATGAGTCTGTCCCTCCCACTGCAGGGTGATACAGTGACACAGACAGGAGGGAGATAGTAGACAGTATGGCAGCACGTCTCACCTAGGATAAAGCTGAGGAAGGAATAGTAACAGAGAAGTAACATTGTGCAGAGCAGGGAGCGCAGGTTCCAGGACGCAGCACCTTCATGGAGTCGGGACAGGCCATAATCCTGTGGATAAATAAGTGAATAAGAAAGGGAGGACAGCTCAGAATACACAACAGGAAGAAATAACAGATAAAAGGAAAGAAGAGATGATTATATATTGTACCTTATCCCCTGAAAACCCAGCAAACTCCAATAACTTAAGGATCCGCGGAGGGAAGAGTGATAGAGTCTGTGCAAGGGGGAAAAAACAAGGAAACACATTTAAAGGTCTATAAATACACCAGTAAGCCCTCAAAGTAATGCTGCTCTGAGTCCTCTGTCAAAAGAAACAGCACATTTCTTTCCTTCTATTGTGTACTCATGGGCTTCTGTATCAGACTTCCTGTTTTCAGCTTAAACTCCAGGGCTAGGGCTTGAGCATGCTCAGTTTGCTCTTCTGTCCCCCTCCCTCCTCCCCTCCCTACTATGACCCTCAAGGGACCAATAAAGGATGTTCATTCCTAACATGTGACCCTAGTTCTGTAGAGCATCCGACTGACCAGGTTGAAAGCTCCAGTGCCCAGAGAGACTCCGCCTTCTAGATGAACATGTGATGCCCCTTTCTGGAAGGCATTAGACTGCAGTAAAGTGTTCAGATCTCTGCAACAGAAAGAAAGAGGGAATTGGATAGAGCTAAGCCCTTATATACCAGCATGCACAGCTGCACCACACAGAGCCAGTAGAAAGTAATAAACCCGCTGTATCACTCTAACAAGTATTAGGGCAACGGCATAAGGGGCAATGGCTGGTTCAGGTGGGCAAAGCACTCAGAACTCCTCCTCAATCAACATGAAGGGTAAGTGAGATCCAGACAATTACCATCAGGTCAATGAAGGGGCAATTATGAGCACTGTCCGATGTGCCATTGTCTTCATAGGAGGAGATAAAACCAAAATACTTATTCTTAAAGGAGAACTTAATCCTAAAAATTTCATATTTTATATTCTGAACCCCCTACCCTACATAGTCCCCCTCCCTCCAGCCTAAGTGTTATCCGGGGCAAATGCCCCTAACGTTTTACTTACCCCTCGGTGCAGATTCAGGCATTGGAGTTCACGTGCGCCATCTTCTTCTCTTCGGAATGAGACCAGCGTGGCGGCAATTTATTGCTTCGCAACAACTGCGAATGCGGCGAAACTCTCGAAAAATGCAGACGCAACGGTCTCATTCCGAAGATTAACGAAGCGGCTGAAGATGGCGCCCGTGAACTCCTCTAGACAGAAATCTGCACCGAAGGGTAAGTAAAGAGTTAGGGGCATTTGCCCGGGCTGGAGGGAGGGGGTCTATGTAGGGTAGGGGGTTTTTTTTACTTTAGGGTTGAATTATACTTTAAGTAAATTGAGCGTCAGCAGTGTGCACATCTCTTACCGATAGATCAAGTAGCTGTTCCGCACTTTCATGCCACCCTTAATAAAGCTGATCATATTCTCATCCTGCAGAAGCAACAGAAATAGGAATAATGAAAGCCCCTTGCTGATTGGTCGCTGTTTATTACTACATCAATGCCCTCCCCACTACGTGTTGCCACAAAACCTATGGGAGATATAAAAATATACAGTGTATTTATGGAGGGAAGACTAATTTGCCACTGAGATTATTGTATATCAGACATGCAGATCATTACATTATGTAAGTGCAGGGTCTGACAATTAGGGAGGCACCGAATCCACTATTTGTAATTCGTCCAAATCCCCAAATCCTTTGTAAAAGATTCGCCCGAATACCAAACCAAATCCAAATTTGCATATGCAAAATTATGAAAAGTCATGTGATTTCCCTCCCCGCCCTAATTTGCATATGCAAATTCATATTCCGTTCGGCCAGGCACAAGGATTCGGCTGAATCCGAATCCTGCTGAAAAGGCCCGAATCCCAAACTGAATCCTGGATTTGGTGCATCCCTACTGACAATAGAGACAAGCCGTGAGACATACCCGTGACTGAGACTTTGCCACCCACCTGCAAGAAAGTGAGAGCTGCCCTCTGCAGGAGACACTCGGCATAGCAAACCTCTGCGTGTAACTCCACTGTGAGGAAAGAGACATTAATCCAGAGACACTCAAGCCTAGAGCCTCAGTAACAAGGTGCCGCAAACAGTCAGACCCAACATTTTGGAAATAGAAAGAGGGACAAAAAGATTTCCCATGCCCATAATTGAGAAATATGGGGTTAGGAGGCGCACACCCAGTAAATAAATGTGAGGTGCAGATCCAGAGGAGGCTCCCCGCACGAGTCTCCAAGACTAATAAATCGATGGATTTCACACTCTACCTCAAAACAAAAAAAAGGTTTTTTTATTACATCAAAAGGAAAGTTACAAAAATAGTACCAAAATAAATATCAGAAGCTCAACGCGTTTCAAGCAAAGGGGTCTTCCTCAGGGGCAATCAAAATAAAAAATAAAAAGAACAAGGTCTGCCTTCATTATGATTGCCCCTGAGGAAGACCCCTTTGGTTGAAACGCGTTGAGCTTCTGATATTTATTTTGGTACTATTTTTGTAACTTTCTTTTTGATGTAATAAAAAAAACCTTTTTATTGTTTTGCGCTAGAGTGTGCAATCCATCATTTTATTTTTTTCATTTTACAAAATTTGGCAGGTTATGAAAGTTTGAACACATTTCTGTGGTTTTTATGTCTTATTACAGGTTTGCGAATGAAGGTGAATTGCCCTTTAAGCTGCAAGTCACAGTTTCCTCAAGAGACCTGGTTCTCTTAAATTGTTACAATTATTTCTTTGCTTATCTTAAATTGTTACGATTGCTTCTTTGCTTATCTTAAATTGTTACAATTGCATCTTTGCTTATCTTAAATTGTTACAAAAGTATCTAAGTGCACCTGCCACATATTCTGGGCTCTCTGCCAAAAGCCAATTACGTTTTAGAAACTTTGTATCCTTTTCTGACTGTTCAATGCAGGAGATCATAGATTTCAGTAACAATCCGAGACTGCAGGTTGAGCTGTCTAAATCGGGTTTGTCCCGCAAAAAACGGCACAGTTGGGAGGTATGTACACGGGGTCGGACTGGGACCTGCTCTCGTGGACCCTGCCGGCCCAGGTCTGCACCCACATCTGCTTCTTAATGCCGCGACCCCTTTTGGCAGAGGTTGCAGCAAAACAAAAATATGTGCACGTGCGTCGCTGGTAGCCAGAGGGGGGCCCTGGGGCGGTAGCCCCAGTGGGCCCCCGGGCCCCCCAGTATGACCCTGTATATACATAGTATTTACATTCATAAACACCACTGATCACCTCTATACAGTAGCACCTTACCTTCTGTAAAGGCATCTGCTCCAAATTTATTGATTAAGGAAGATTTCTTCCTAAACCTGTAAAATAAAATGTAATGTTTTGAATACAGTATTAACTCCTAGGCATCTCCCTAGGTCTACACGTGTGATACTAATCACCTGAATGGCGGCTAGTTGGTGTTCTTTTGTGATTATTGTTTCAGGGTTAATTTGCCTTTTAGTTCATGGGGCAGTCACACAGAGAAACGGACAGACAGACTGCTGCAATGTGTATAGAAGAAGCATGGGGGGGGGCAGTGTAGAGAAGCAAAGCACAGTTAGGAGTCCAGACAGAAAAGAATGAATGTGGGAGATGTGCCTTTAAATGAGAGACTGAGTAGGGCAGGTACATGAAAAAGCAGGTGGAATGTAGGCCATGTAAGGCGATGCAATCAGGAAGCCCAACGTATGAACCCCTTTAAAGGAGAAGGAAAGCTACCAAAGCAGTTTATTGCCAACAGATTAGCCACAATAGTGCAAGCTGTAACATTATATTTATTCTGAAGCATGCTTTACCATAGCTGAGTAAACAGCTCTAGAAGCTCTCTCTGTTTGTTTAGGATAGCAGCTGCCATATTAGCTTGGTGTGACATCACTTCCTGCCTGAGTCTCTCTCTGCTCACTCATAGCTCTGGGCTCAGATTACAGCAGAGAGGGGAGGAGGGAGGGAGAGAGGAGCAAACTGAGCATGCTCAAGCCCTAGCCCTAGCCTCTGTGTACTTGGAAATGTTTGGGCCTACTGCTGGTAATCTATTTAACCCACTAGGCCTATGGTATCCTGTGTAACCGTTAGGCTCATTGTACACAAAGAGCTTTCTCTGCCTCTGTTGTCAAAATAAAGTGAAATGTGTGACATCACACAAGCAAAAGAATGGATTTTATCACCAAAATCATGTGCCATTAGTCTTCAAGCAAAGACGTCTCGCTGAGATGCCTTTTCCTTCTTCCTAAGTGGCCTTAATGTGTTGCTAAGTTATGACTCTGCTGGTAGATAAATGGAGCATAGTTGTACGTGGCCTGACATGTGCACTGTAGGTATTCTTACTTCTTTATACATAAACAAAACGAATCATCATTATTTATAGCAAAATTATGATTTGATTAACCATACAGACTGTGGGGCAATCAATTGCACAGCACATAAATCAACCCATGTATGGCCACTTTTAGCCTCCCCAAACAAAAACATCACCCTCCACCTATGGTGACGTAACTAGAGTGCACCGGGCCCCCTGCAAACAAATCATCCTCCCAACCCTCCCGACCTACTTCCCATCCCGCCTCCGCCCACTCCCGCCCCATTTTCGGGCCGAATCCCAAAATAGTGGATTCTGTACATCCCTAGCTAGAACCATGAACTAATGTATACTGCACTGGGATTCTAAGGCAAATAATATACAAACTCGAAAAGAATTTCTCTGTGTTCCTTCTCATCTACCTCTGACATATTTCCTGTGCCTTCTTCATGGTCTGTCCTGCACTGATGATGTCATCATGCTCAAATGTCATCATAGCTTGCATCTCTAGTATAGTGGCATAGACCAGGCTGTGGTACAGGCTCTCTGTAGCTCTAGGGAAGGAAAAGTAACAGACTCAATCATATTGCCCACTCGCCCCATGTCCCATAGTTCCCTCCTGTCTGTGTCACTGTATCACCCTGCAGTGGGAGGGACAGACTCATGTCCCATAGTTCCCTCCTGTCTGTGTCACTGTATCACCCTGCAGTGGGAGGGACAGACTCATGTCCCATAGTTCCCTCCTGTCTGTGTCACTGTATCACCCTGCAGTGGGAGGGACAGACTCCATGTCTCATAGTTCCCTCCTGTCTGTGTCACTGTATCACCCTGCAGTGGGAGGGACAGACTCCATGTCTCATAGTTCACTTACTATGCGACAACCAGCACAAATGATGAGGAATTTAAAATTTAAAGCCAGTGTTATGGGTTGCCAATGCCATGTACAAACTGTACAACTGCAAATAATTCCCTTTAAGACAAATGTGATTTTCTTACCTTGGTTGCAAAAGAGCCAGACTCTCATTAAACTGGTTCATCAAAAAGAGATTTAAAGCTTCCATACAGTCACTGAGATCCTGGGAGAGATCCAGCGCGGGCCTGCAAGAACACAATACATTTGGGTTATTGCCTAATAATGGGGGTCCAGTAAGCCCACCCCTGAGCCCCTTATTGTCCCTGTAACTCCTTATTCCACTAACCCCTCCCCTGAGCCCCTTATTGCCCCTGTAACTCCTTATTCCACTAACCCCTCCCCTGAGCCCCTTATTGTCCCTGTAACTCCTTATTCCACTAACCCCTCCCCTGAGCCCCTTATTGTCCCTGTAACTCCTTATTCCACTAACCCCACCCCTGAGCCCCTTATTGTCCCTGTAACTCCTTATTCCACTAACCCCTCCCCTGAGCCCCTTATTGTCCCTGTAACTCCTTATTCCACTAACCCCACCCCTGAGCCCCTTATTGTCCCTGTAACTCCTTATTCCAGTAACCCCTCCCCTGAGCCCCTTATTGCCCCTGTAACTCCTTATTCCACTAACCCCTCCCCTGAGCCCCTTATTGCCCCTGTAACTCCTTATTCCACTACCCCCTCCCCTGAGCCCCTTATTGTCCCTGTAACTCCTTATTCCACTAACCCCACCCCTGAGCCCCTTATTGTCCCTGTAACTCCTTATTCCACTAACCCCTCCCCTGAGCCCCTTATTGTCCCTGTAACTCCTTATTCCACTAACCCCACCCCTGAGCCCCTTATTGTCCCTGTAACTCCTTATTACACTAACCCCACCCCTGAGCTCCTTATTGTCCCTGTAACTCCTTATTCCACTAACCCCACCCCTGAGTCCCTTATTTTCCCTGTAACTCCTTATTCCACTAACCCCTCCCCTGAGCCCCTTATTGTCCCTGTAACTCCTTATTCCACTAACCCCTCCCCTGAGCCCCTTATTGTCCCTGTAACTCCTTATTCCACTAACCCCTCCCCTGAGCCCCTTATTGTCCCTGTAACTCCTTATTCCACTAACCCCACCCCTGAGCCCCTTATTGTCCCTGTAACTCTTTATTCCACTAACCCCACCCCCGAGGGCCTTATTGTCCCTATATTACTTATTACTTCTAGCTAATACATTTTTGTAGTGTAAATTAATTGATTCATTAGAAATGAGTAAATGATTTCGATATCAGCCTGTCTGCTAGAGTATTGTATTTAGAAAAGGTGGAGTAAAGTAGAATAGGGAAATAGAGTATCAGATGAATTATTAACAAACTCTTTTATACCCCCAGGAGACTGGTTTAACTGAGCTATACTAAAATACATAACTATAATATTATAATTAAAACCCAGAATCATTGTAAGAAGTTTTAACATTGGACAGTAAGGCACTTGCTAAAAAATTCAGTTCTTTAAAAACAGCTTCTCACACAATAATGTCTATAAGATTTGTGAATATTGATCGTATTAGGAATTCCCAGCTCAGTATAAAGCACAAAGCTGACACTGTCCCCAGGTTAATGTGTGATCTATAAATGTTTGAGGAGGAATTGTATAAACTGTTGGTACAAGGTGGGAATCTGGGCACATGGTTCAGGCTCCATTAATAAACATTAGACAAGAAAATCAGTTAAGGAGTAGTCATGGCAGGGATGGGCGTTTGGACAGAAAGTAAATAGTGAGGGAAGATAAAGACAGTACGGGAAAAACTCGCAGAATTTGGCCAAATTCACAGAAATAGGGAAAAGATAAAAACATATACACCAGGGATACAAAGGCATTGGCTGTGCAGTTGCTGCTGAACTATAATTCCCACAAGCAGCAGGGGGTGTTGGGAAATGTAGAGGAGGAGAGGGAGGATTGTGGGAGATGTAGTTCTAATATAATTGGAGAGGGTCAGACAGAAAGGTTTTGAGGGAAGATGCTGCTGAATGAAAGCGAGGGGTAGAGTTACCCTGCCGATCTCTGGGGGGAATGTGAGCTCTCACTTTTGGCTGGTGGGGAACTGCAACTCCCATCACCCCCAATAGAGGACGCTGGGAAGTGTAACCAGCAAAGGAGCCGAGTAACTGAATGTTACAGAAGCTTTAGAAAGGTATCCAGGGAACCTGTCCCTAACAATGTGCCTCCCCCACTGTCTCCTGCTGGTCCCAAAAGCAGCACTTACAGGTTTGGGGGAGTCAGGTATTACCCCCCACCTACATGAGAGCCCACCCAATGAAAGGATGAGCAGCTGGCACCGGGCCCGGGCTGCCAATCTGTGGATTCTGGGGCTGCTGTAATGGGCCATAGACAGTCAATACAGTATCTGTTGGGGGCTGTTTGGGTCTCTGGGTCCCTGAAATGCCAGGATCTATTTTGATTCCCACTCCAGACCCGGCTGGCACTGCCCACGACTTACCTGTGCCCAGAATGCGGCTCCCCACTCATGTTGCTGCTACAGCGTCTGGCAAAGTAAAATGCCCCGCCCACTGACACCTGTCAAGGAGGGAGGGGCAACAAGACCACGCCCAGAACTAGCAGCTAAACAAGACCGTACAGGTTTGGGCACCGCCCACAGACACGTGGGGAATGCAGGTAGAATGGTGCCACGCCCCCACAAAGAAATGCCACAGTCATAGAAACACTGGGCGGAGGGTTGGCCAGGCAAATTGCTGCAACCAAGCAGGGATTATGGGATTTGTAGTTCTGAAACTTAGACATAGTGCTAAATAAAATAAGCAAACATAATGGGACTGAGTATCTATACCCTGATTATGATCTCCCCTCTCTGTATAATGGGACTGAGTATCTATACCCTGATAATGATCTCCCCTCTCTGTATAATGGGACTGAGTATCTATACCCTGATAATGATCTCCCCTCTCTGTATAATGGGACTGAGTATCTATACCTGATAATGATCTCCCCTCTCTGTATAATGGGACTGAGTATCTATACCTGATAATGATCTCCCCCTCTCTGTATAATGGGACTGAGTATCTATACCTGATAATGATCTCCCCTCTCTGTATAATGGGACTGAGTATCTATACCCTGATAATGATCTCCCCTCTCTGTATAATGGGACTGAGTATCTATACCCTGATAATGATCTCCCCTCTCTGTATATGGACTGAGTATCTATACCTGATAATGATCTCCCCTCTCTGTATAATGGGACTGAGTATCTATACCCTGATAATGATCTCCCCTCTCTGTATAATGGGACTGAGTATCTATACCTGATAATGATCTCTCCCTCTCTGTATAATAGGACTGAGTATCTATACCTGATAATGATCTCCCCTCTCTGTATAATGGGACTGAGTATCTATACCTGATAATGATCTCCCCTCTCTGTATAATGGGACTGAGTATCTATACCCTGATAATGATCTCCCCTCTCCGTATAATGGGACTGAGTATCTATACCCTGATAATGATCTCTCCTCTCTGTATAATGGGACTGAGTATTATGGAGAGTATATTTATAGAGCAGGCTGCTGTATATAATGACATTCAGTATTTGCAATAAGCTTGAGAAAACAACAAAACAGTCACAACTCATGATTTACTTTGAATAATAAATAACTCATTTGAAATTAGCTTTGGGAGTTTTTGGGAAATTTCTCACCCCTCCCCTACCCGTAATGGGCAAATATTCCCCCTTTATATCATGAGGCTCATTCAGTTGGGATTATGTAGAAAAGTGGCGTCACATGCATATAAATATACATACATATAAATGCATTTTGTTACATCAAGAAGAAGCCAAGACAGTCTGAGGGCTCACTGAGAGCATTTCCCCACCCTCCTTAGGCTCACAGTATCAAGCAATCCCTCCTTGTTCCATTGTGAAGTGATGGATTCTGGGAGTTGAAGTCCCACTATACCTGCATTTCTTGCATCAGTCAGGAGTGGGGAGGGAACTGGGTAATTTGGGCTAAAGTTGGAGGACTGGGGTCGTGAAGGAGGGGGTGTTTGGGGCTCTGATGTGTATCATCACACTGAAGAACTCACTGCTCTGTAAGAACAACCCATCCCAAAAATGACCAGAAATGACCTTTCATGCATTATGTCTGTAGATGCCGACACAGCTTTACTTGTCCTTTATAGAGAAACTAAAAATAAATAGTTCACTTTCCCTTTATTCTTTTTTTTCCCACTTCTCTGTTTACTAACTCCCCAAACCGGATTCACTGGGGAGTTAGTTGGACTAACCCTTTATTCCCTGCCCATGGGACACCTTTTATGGGTGCTGCGGTAGGTAAAAGAGCGGCTATGGGGGTGGGGAATTGTAACAGCTATAGGGGATCAGACCTCATGGTCCGGGCCCACCAGGATCTGCTTCTGCAATTGTTACACCCCATGGCCCCATTGTCCTATTAAAAAAAAAATCACCTGGGGTTAATTTACCTTTTATAAAGGATAGTCCATTGTAGCGGACATTGTTTTCAGGTATTACCTGTTGAACAGGTGCAATAACAGACTGCGCAGAGAATCATGTTGAGGTTGCTGCTATCACAGTCTATTGGGAGATTAATTATACTAAATTACTGTATATATATATAATAACTAATATACAAGTCTCAGCATTGCAGGGGCCTAGGAAACCCCTATCCTATGGGCAGGGCTGCCATCAGGGGGCACAAGTGTACCGGACCTAAAGGGGGCCCAGGCAGTGCTGAACTTTTCGAAAGAGCCTGGCCCCCCTTGACAGTGCCGCCTCCTTCTGACATCCCAAACAGCCGAAATGTAGAAGTGCCGAAAAGCCAAACAGACGAAGTCCCAAATCAGCGAAAAGACCCGAAGCCACAAAAATACCCGAAGCCGAAGTCCCAAAGCGGAAAAAAGACCTGAAGTCATGAAAACAGCCGAAATTTAAGTCCTGAATCTGCAGAAAGACCCGAAATCATGAAAACAGCCGAAATTTAAGTCCTGAATTGGCGAAGTTGAAGTCCTGAAGCCACAAATTATATTCTACTGAGCACCAATGTGTGGTTTTTTTTCCCCTGGCAACCAATGTATTATTTTAATATTCTATAGATCACTGCCACCAATGTTTTTTTAAACATTCTTTGGGGCCCTAATATTTTTTTAACTTGTAAGGGGGCCCCTGGTGCTAATGTTTTTTTTAAAACATATTCTCTGGGGCTCCAATTTTTTTTTTACTTGTAAAGGGGGCCCTGGCACCAATGTTTTTTTTTTTTTTTAAAAAAACTTTTATGGAGGGCCCTGGTGCCAGTGTTTTTTTTTTTTAACTTATAGGGGGGCCCTGGTCACCAATTATTTTTTTTTTAACTTGTCGGAGGGCCCTGACTATCAATTTTTTTTTAAGAAAAACTTTTAGGAGGGGCCCTAGCACCACAGTTTTATGAGGGGGCCCTGAACATCAATAGCTTTTTATAACTTGTATGTGGGGGTGTTACCTTTTTTATTGCTGATGTGTGGTCTTTTAACTGTGATGTGGGTGGGATCTGGGGTGGGGCTCAGGGGCCAGGGTCTGAAAATGTTGTTGTACGGGCCCCTGTGATTTCTAATGGAGGCGCTGTTACACTTGTATGCAGTTATTGTGCGGTTTTCTATTCATTTTCATTGGACGGCTGCAGCATTAGGATCAGAAAGCTACGCCAGTCAGAGGAAAGCAAACTGCAGAACACTGGAAACACATGACATGTCTGGAAACTGGATATTGTCTGTAAGAAATCCCTGCACTCGTTAGGGTTGGGTTATAAAGGTCACACGGCAGCTAACTAGTTCTTTACAATAAATAAAGGGAAAAACCACAGAAAGAGGTTCCTGCGTGTGACACAGTTTAGAGGAGATGCCACTTTGGCACATTTACCCAATAGCCTGCGGCAGTTTCTAGCTTCAACTGCCAACTTCTCAGTCACATGGGAATCACGCAGACCAGTGTGTGACTTTAAATGCGTATTACAGTCCCGAAATCCCGTCACTCACCTTCATTATTAAATCAGCTGTTCAAATAATGAGACAAGACATCTGATTGGCTGCTATCGGGTACTGGTTAAGTTAACTTTACGTTATATTGCTGAATTCATTCTGCACTGGAATCCATTTCTCAAAAGAGCAAACAGATTTTTTTATACTGTATTCAATTTTGAAATCTGACATGGGGCTAGACATATTGTCACTTTCCCAGCTGCCCCAAGTCATGTGACTTGTGCTCTGATAAACTTCAATCACTCTTTACTGCTGTACTGCAAGTAAGAGTGATATCACCCCCCCCCCCAGCAGCCAAACAAAAGAACAATGGGAAGGTAACCAGATAGCAGCTCCCTAACACAAGATAACAGCTGCCTGGTAGATCTAAGAACAACACTCAATAGTAAAATCCAGGTCCCACTGAGACACATTCAGTTACATTGAGAAGGAAAAACAGCAGCCTGCCAGAAAGCATTTCTCTCCTAAAGTGCAGGCACAAGTCACATGACTTGGGGCAGCTGGGAAATTGACAATATGTCTAGCCCCATGTCAGATTTCAAAATTGAATATAAAAAAATCTGTTTGCTCTTTTGAGAAATGGATTTCAGTGCAGAATTCTGCTGGAGCAGCACTATTATTTTGAAAAATTTTTTTTTTCCCATAACAGTATCCCTTTAAGTACCTATTTATATATATATATATTTTTGGCATTGGCACAAGCCCTATCATTATACAAATAAGCACTCACCCCAAATCTCCCCCCAACACAAAAAGAACTAAAACAGACAAGCAAAGTGGACACGAACATATTTAATTAGAAATTTAACATCTGTACATTCCAAAACAAAAGCCATTGAGGCTCCAGTGATGAGCCCTGCCACAATATAAATTAGAGGCGTAAATCAAACTGGGATTGGAGGACAGTGGTCTTTATAAAAGGAATGAACCCCCCTCAACACTAAAAGGGAACACTGGCAGAATAACACTTGTCTGAAATGCAGATTGAGGGGCCGCGGCTGTTCTGTGTAATAACCTGCAGGTTTAGCAAAGTAATCAAACACTATAAGGAAGATATCAAGCCTGTGAGCCATTGGCTATTGTTGTACTAACCAAAGAGCTGGGAGTGGTACTTCTGCGTCTGCAGGCTTGGATTTACCACTGTAAGCAATCTCAAAATAAAAAGTAATACACCCGTTTCACCCAAACTAACCCAAGTTATCAGCTACAAATGCAGCATTGTGGTACCTTAATAGGAAAATGAAGGACATATGTAGCCATCAGTATAGACTAGAGCGCTAGACGACGACGCCGCCCCCAGAGCGACAGACGCCGCCGCCCCCAGAGCGACAGACGCCGCCGCCCCCAGAACGACAGACGCCGCCGCCCCCAGAGCAACTATTAAAACCAACACTTCCTCACCAGGCAACCAACGCCACACAGAGAAGACTTGCTGGGCTCTTAACACATGAGTGGCCACATTTTAATCATTTATTTATTTCTTTTAAAAGATGAACACTGATTTGTTTGATACTGCATTACAGGAGGAACCTTAAAACGTAATTGGCTAGCCAGAACCTTGCTATTTCCAGATAGTACTTGGACAATCGGACATGAATTTTAACTGGCCAGACCAGATCTATGGGCGTGGCTTTCAGCACAAGGGATCTTTCCCGATTGAGGAAGGCAAAAGAATTACTGCAGTGGTGGAACTGAGGAAAAGGATCATGAGACGAGATCGGAGACTTGATGGGACAGACCAAAAGGTGGAGGAGAGAGGAGATGGGGGGAAAGGGGACGGGCGATTTGACTGCCCATCTTCCTATAAAGGGTTAAAACAAAAACCGTAAAAAATATATATAAATTTGAGTCTCATAGAGACAGAAAGATCCCATTTCCCCTCTCCTATCTAAGATATGAAAGCCCAGGGAAGGGGAGAGCGCCAGATTGGGGCGACAGCTACAAGCTGCCATGGTTTTAAAGCTCATCTTTAAGAGGTGTTTCTTCTTCATCTTCCTCCTCTTCTTCTTCCTTCTCTTCCTCTTTTTCCTCCTCATCATCATCGTCCTCATCTTCCTCTTCCTGTGGCTCTTCCTCCTTCCTCGTCTTCTCTTCTTCTTCCTGTTTCTTGCGATCCTCCTCATCCTGCTGTTCCTTCATTTTCTTTTCTGCTTCCTGTTGGGAAAAGGGATGAGAATGGTAAATTGGTGGCACTATCCAAAGCCAAAACCACTTTTGTGCCATGGCAACAGCTTATTGGCAACCAGTACCAGCTGCTGTCTGATATCACAAAGTAGAGACGGGCCCCTATAATCAGATAAGGAGAAGTGTGGCTCGGATGGGGTTAAGTTGAGATGTTCTAACCAAAAATAATTCTCATTCTGGATAATGGGGACTTGTTCACTACAAATGGAGCAAAGGCAAACTAACACTACAGTGCCAGTGAAATAAAATGGTGATTGGTGCAGCATTCTGACCCTTAGAGGAGAATTAAACCCTTAAAATGAATGTGGCTAAAATGTCATTTTATATAGTGAACTTATTGCACGAGGCTAAAGTTTGAGCTTGTCAATAGCAGCAATGATCCAGGACTTCAAACTTGTCACAGGGGGTCACCATCTTGGAAAGTGTCTGTGACACTCACATGCTCAGTGGGCTCTGATTGGCTGTTGAGAAGCTAAGCTTAGGGCTCGTCACTAATTATCCAGCAGAAAATGAGCTTCCCTGGCTGTAATATAAGCTGATGCTACAGGTTTGCTGATTATTCCATTCTGATGCTAATTGCACTGGTTTCTGTGCTGCCATGTAGTAATTATGTGTATTAATTACTAATCAGCCTTATATTGTGACATTTCTATTCTATGTGTACTGTATATTGTGAGTGTGTCCCTAAGCTCAGTAAGTGACAGCAGCACAGAGCATGTGCAGTGAATCAGCAGAAAAGAAGATGGGGAGCTACTGGGGCATCTTTGGAGACACAGATCTTTACTGCTAAAGGGCTGTGGTTGCCTTGGGCTGGTACAGAAGCACAAAACATAATGTACAACATTTCTAGCTACTTCTTTAGTCAGGCTTTAGTTCTCCTTTAAAATGGAACAGCCCATACCTTTGTAACCCCCCAGGTTTCGTTTCCATATTCTTCTGCATGTTTCTCATCGTTGGTCATCAGGAAGTTGTCAAAAATGGTGCCAGATTTCACCTGCCGGAGCAAAGAAAGTTGTGAGGAAAGTAGCAAGTTGCACAGGACTAGACCCGTTCCCTATTCTCCAGCTAAATCTAGGAGTTCGTTCACACAAGATATACAATACCCCTGGCTAAATCTGGATTCCCCAGAGTCTAGATAGAGCAGAGTGAGCTACAGAACTGGATCCCATTGGAAGCCATTCAGTTACCTGCCACAAGTCCAGGCCGAGCACTCCGAAGCTGTCATAGCTGTACAGAGTATCATCAGGGGTGTATTCTGGGTTATCAATCTCTGGATGGATCCACTTTCCTTTGTAATCTGGGTTATCAATCTGACGGGGTTTCCATTCTCCCTGGCAATTTAAAATAAGAGTCACACAATCAACACAAATGTCACATAATGTTCATTCTCACTGGGAATGGAATATATAGAATAAACGAAAGATCCAGGGACCAAACCACAGCAGACCTAATATACATGAATAAAGTGCCCCTTATTGTATAATATAAGGATATTACACGTCACAGAGGGATTCCATGATCATATAAAAGCACAAGGCTGAAGGCAGAGTACTTTTATGCAAGTAATGGAACTCCAAAATTACTTCTAATATGCTCAAATTTTTCAACAAGGGGCACTTTATACACTAGTTTTAGTGAGTCATGTGACAAAAATGACATCACTAAGCTCCTTTATAGCTTATGACATCACTAAGCCGTTTATAAGGATATCACTTACAGGAAATTTATGGCTTTTGGGTGTTATACAAAAGCCTTGAATATTTTACAAATTATATTCTTGTAAACAGTGCCTAGTGATGTCATGGGTTAAAAATCGGTGTTTAGGGATGTCACTGGTAAAAATCGGTGCTTAGTAATGTCACTGGTTAAAATCGGGGCTTAGCGATGTCAATGGTTAAAATCGGGGCTTAGCGATGTCAATGGTTAAAATCGGGGCTTAGCGATGTCAATGGTTAAAATCGGGGCTCAGCGATGTCAATGGTTAAAATCGGGGCTCAGCGATGTCACTGGTTAAAATCGGGGCTTAGCGATGTCACTGGTTAAAATCGGGGCTTAGCGATGTCACTGGTTAAAATCGGGGCTTAGCGATGTCACTGGTTAAAATCGGGGCTTAGCGATGTCAATGGTTAAAATCGGGGCTTAGCGATGTCAATGGTTAAAATCGGGGCTTAGCGATGTCAATGGTTAAAATCGGGGCTTAGCGATGTCAATGGTTAAAATCGGGGCTTAGCGATGTCACTGGTTAAAATCAGGGCTTAGCGATGTCACTGGTAAAAACCGGGGCTTAGTGATGTCACTGGTAAAAACCGGGGCTTAGTGATGTCACTGGTAAAAACCGGGGCTTAGTGATGTCACTGGTTAAAATCTGTGCTTAGTGATGTCACTGTTACATGACCAATTGGAAATTGCATTTAATAAATAGGTCCAAGACCTGTAAAAAGAGCACTCGCCCATGTGCTTTCATATGTTCATGGAACTCCTCGGTGACTTAGAATATCCTTATATTTTACAAAAGGGGGTACTTTATTCATTATATCTCACTGCAGAGCCACACAATGGTGCAAGCCAATCAGTACGAGGCACAATCTAGCTGCTGCCTGTAAATGGTTACCTTGTACTCTGGGTTCTGTATAACAGGGGGCTCCCACTCGCCATCCATCTCCTCATCCCAGTCTTCAGGCTTCACAGCATCGGGGTCTGGAATGTGTTCAGGTTTTTCCCAATCCTGACACCCAAAAAGAAACACGACGCTTAAGATTAGAGATTCTACAACCAAACTGATCAGTACCAGCTGCCTGTATAATGTGAGTCACACCGAGAGACTGACTGACCTCTGGCTTTTTGTCTTCTGGGTCATCGATCTTGGGGCGCTCGTCCCACTCATCCGGCTTCTTGGCCTCGGGGTCCTTAATCTTCTTGGGGGGCAGGAAATCCCAGTCATCTTCCAGGCTGCCAGATTCCACCTTGCTGTTGTCGATCTTCACTTCATACGTGTTGTCTGGCCGCACAATCAAGGTGTACAAGTGGGTGAAAGAATCATCCTAGGGTGGAAATCACAGGCTTGCTCAGTGCACAGGTCAACCATGTTAATTACAGGGGGGGAAAATGTTTTGGCTTTCCCTTTTCAACTGAAGCTTAAAGGGATTTGGTCGCAATTTTTATTTCTAAATGACACTGTTTACACTGCAAATAATTCACTCTACAAAATAAAATTACATTCCTGAACCAGCAAGTGTATTTAGTTGTAATATTGGTGTGTAGGTGCATCTCAGGTCATTTTGCCTGGTCATGTGATTTCAGAAAGAGCCAGCACTTTAGAATGGAACTGCTTTCTGGCAGGCTGTTGTTTCTCCTACTCAATGTAACTGAATGTGTCTCAGTGGGACCTGGATTTTACTATTGAGTGTTGTTCTTAGATCTACCAGGCAGCTGTTATCTTGTGTTAGGGAGCTGTTATCTGGTTACCTTCCCATTGTTCTTTTGTTTGGCTGCTGGGGGGGGGGAGGGGGTGATATCACTCCAACTTGCAGTACAGCAGTAAAGAGTGACTGAAGTTTATCAGAGCACAAGTCACATGACTGGGGGCAGCTGAGAAACTGACAATATGTCTAGCCCCATGTCAGAATTCAAAATTTAATATAAAAAAAAAATCTGTTTGCTCTTTTGAGAAATGGATTTCAGTGCAGAATTCTGCTGGAGCAGCACTATTAACTGATGTGTTTAAAAAAAAAAAAAAAACACAACATGTTTTCCCACAACAGTATCCCTTTAAGTGTTGTATGCAACGTATACTCCTTAGATAAAGTGCCATACACAGGCAGATTAAAGCTGCCAAAAACAGGCAGTTTCCCAGTTAAAAAAAAAAAATTATCTATAATTGCTGCATTTAAAAGTTGTAAAGTGTTATGTCCAGGTCGGCATTTGCACTCACCTTGCAGCGGATATCCTTGTTGATCTGAAGGTTCTTCTTCTTGTACTGGAAGATAACATGCACCTTCTTTGTGGGGGGGCCGCAGATGTCAGGGCCTGTGCAGAAAAGAAAAGAAATTCCGTTAATAGCACTAACCCCTAAAGGACAGCTGGGAAACTGACAATATGTCTAGCCCTATGTCAGATTTTAAAATTAAATGTAAAAAAACAAACAAAAAACCTGTTTTCTCTTTTGAGAAATGGATTTCAGTGCAGAATTCTGCTGGAGCAGCTCTATTAACTGATGTGTTTTGAAAAACAACATGTTTTCCCATGACAGTGTCCCTTTAACGTGCCTAAACGTTCCTTATCTGGTTCCAAGTTCACCACGAGACACACGTACCGAACATGATGTTGTACTCGGATTCTCCGTGCATTTCAGTCTGTTCCAGGGCTGCAGGGAAAAGCTTCACGTATCCACCGCCACAGTCGATGTTCTGCTCGTGCTTCACTGAAAACTGAACGACCAGGGTCTGATCTTTGTTGGAGAAGGAGTCAAAGCGAGAAGACATGGCATAGAAGCGGGCGTCCTGGCTTGTCTGGAGACCTGGGCAAGGGGGGAATATATATATATATATATATATATATATATATATATAGAATTGAATACAAAAGAACACAGTAAAGCCTCCCCACCATCTACATAAGAACAAAGTGAGCAATACACTCACCCGCCAGCAGAGGGCGCACTCACCTTTGTCCTTCTCGGAGTCTCCGTAGAACTTCCCGGCACTTAACTTGAACTTTCCATAGTCAGTTTTGTGCTTTGATTCTACCCAGCGCTGCGTCCAGCCATCTGATCGAGAAAAACATACGAGTTGTTAAAGTCCACATGCCCCCCATAGTGTAACATTAACGCTGCAATGCTTAAAGGAGACGTTAATGTTAAAACTAAGTAAGCCTTATCAGAAAGATCTATATAAATACACCAGTAACCCCTCAAAGTAATGCTGCTCTGAGTCCTCTGTCAAAAGAAAAACAGCATTTCTTTCCTTCTATTGTGTACTCATGGGCTTCTGTATCAGACTAACTGTTTTCAGCTTAAACCTCCAGGGCTAGGGCTTGAGCATGCTCAGTTTGCTCCTCTCTCCCTCCCTTCCCTGCTGTAATCTGAGCCCAGAGCTATGAGTGAGCAGGGAGACACTCAGGCAGGAAGTGATGTCACACCAAGCTAATACCGCAGCTGCTATCCTAAACAGACAGAGTTTCTAGAGCTTTTTACTCAGATATGGCAAAAAAATCTACAGAATTAATATTACATATCAAAAAAAAAAAAAAAAAAAATTATATATATATATATATATATATATATATATATATATATATATATATATATATATATATATATATGTTTTATAGCTTGTACTATTGCAGCTAATCTGTTGGCAATAAAATTCCTCCACAGCTTTCCTTCCCCTTTAACCCTTGTTATTAACACAGTAAATATTGTGTTTCAAAATAAAACAGACTACTGTGCTTATATTGTTTTTACATAATTTTTTCTTGGTCCCCTGAAAAAAAACCAAAACACTCAAATGGGGGGGGGGGTTCTACGGTATGCAGCATTCCCCGTCACCACCCTCCTGCTCTGCTTTCTCTTTCCTTATGTACAGACGGGAGGAGGGGGAAGAGCCAGCCATTAACCCCCAGCTCCGCCTCCTCCCTGCTGCTTCCAGAAGGTTCAGCAGACAACCAGCAATCTGCAGGGCCGGCTTTAAAGATGCAAATACGTGGAGAGTCACCAGGAAGGATCCTAAAGCATCCACTATGTCCCGGCATGTATTTTTATAGCACCAACATATAGTGCAGCCCAGTAATCTTCTCCCACTATCTCCCGGCATTGGATTAGTGTTGCGCCATTATACCCAGCACCCTACACTGACACCCAGGACCCGTGTTGGTATAGAGCCCCGCCTCCTCCAGCTGTTTGGCCCAACTTATATTTGTACAGATGGCAGGGGATCCACTAGATTGGTCTGCAGGGGACACAATCAAGGTGACTGGTGACACAATCGAGAGTTAAAGACAAGGAACACCCACCCTACTGATCTGCACCAGAGCAAGTTTAAATAGTCACAGGGTGCCCTTGCTTTGCCGTCATTCTTTATCAGTCATGGGGTGCCTATAGGTACAACAGCACCCTCTCCACAATATACATTATATCAATACAATTTATATACAAACTACAGTTCCCAGCATCCCCTGCTCTGATCATTGCAGGGAGACCGCTGCTTCCAGCTCTAGAACCGACGCCCCCAGCCAACTACACAAGATACTCCTCTAGCAACTAGGGGTTTTCTACCATAGCCTCACCTCAAACCATAATTATGCCAAAAGCCTCTGGGATCCAACTTAAAGGGGAACGGTCGTGGAAATAAACATGTAATATTAGCTTCATCATACTAAAAAAAGAAACTTTCTAAATATAATCAATTAAAAATTCTGCATTGTTTCTGAAATAATCAAGTTTATCTTCACTATTCCTCTCTCAGCATCTGTTTCTCTTCATTCTCTCTTCATGCAGCAGTTGGGTGTCAGATATTCACTGACAGTTAGATCCAATATATCTTATAGGGGGGCTCCTTTTGCCTAGAAGATGTATTAGAGCTCACTCTATTAAACTCACCAGACATCATGTCTCTCTACATGCAGGATTTGTGCAAAAGGCACATGAATAATCCAATATATCTTGTACATATTTCCTAGCAGATGTATTAGAGTTCACTCAAATAACTGATTCCAGTACAAACAAAATAACCGCCTTTTGCACAAATCCTGCATGTAGAGAGACATGATGTCTGGTGAGTTTAATAGAGTGAGCTCTAATACATCTTCTAGGCAAAAGGAGCCCCCCTATAAGATATATTGGATCTAACTGTCAATGAATATCTGACACCCAACTGCTGCATGAAGACAGAATGAAGAGAAACAGATGCTGAGAGAGGAATAGTGAAGATAAACTTGATTATTTCAGAAACAGTACAGAATATTTAATTGATTGTATTTAGAAAGTTTCTTATTTCAGTGTGATGAAGCTTATATTAAATTGTAATTTTCTGCGATAGTTCCCCTTTAATGAACAGAAGACAGAAACAATGAGATGTATTAGTGAAAGATCTGAAAAGCAGCAGCTTTCGATCTGTCCAATGCCTAAGGGATCAGTGTCCAATCCTCCCACCCATCAGTAGTTCTATTAGCCCCTTTAGACAGGAGAGGATTGTGGGAGTTGTAGTGCAGCAGTGATAGGGAGAGATCGCCTGGCCAATGAGGGGGTCTGTGTTAGTAGAAGATCCCTAAGGACAAGGATCCAGGAGGAGCTACATCATCTATTCCCATAGGAGGTCCCTTGGGGAACATGCAGGGAGTTGCAGTTGAATTACTATCCCATAATGACTGTAATCATCACATTCAGCCTTTTAAGTCCCCCCATACCTCCGTCAGTGAACTCTTCCTTGAAGTAGACGGCGGGTTCTGCGATGCACAGAGCCGCGAGGAGCGGCAGGACGAGAAGGGCAGCGCGCGCCATGATGATACCCCTTCAGGAGACCTGTCAAGCACAGCGTCCGGGAACCACTAAGAACCTCGCAACCAGCGACAATCGCTTTTATATAACTACGCCGCTCCCACCCTCCCTCCTCAATTCCATTGGCCAGGGCCGCACCGGTGTCCGTTTCTGGTTGGGTCGGCCGCACTGCCATTCAGGGCACACAGATGGCTGATTTTCATTGGTCCGGCCGGTGACCAATGACCGTGCAACACGCAGGGGCCTCCTACTAGTCGTGAGATGGTTGGACGGGGAAAAAAAAATTGTAGGGAGGAACACGTGATCTGTTGCAGGTCACGTGGTCCTGGTTAGGTTGCACTAAATAAATATCTGTATCATTTTAATTGTTTGTATTACACTTCCTCATGCGGTTTCTGTGTATGCGATATACTTATAGGCAGAGTCCCAGTATTATGTGTATTACATGATTTATACAGCCAGGGGATTGGCCCCTAATTCCTCCTCACACAAGACTTCTGACTGAGGTTCTTCTTCTTATTATTAACATTTATTTATATACAGGTTGCTCTGTTACCTGAGCCCACTAGAGTTGTACCTTTCCTGGAAAAAAAATACCGGCCTTCCTATTTATTTATCTTTTTCCCCTGTTATTAAAGGGCCAGAAACATCAAAAAATTTTTTTTTAAAAGATTCGTTACTATACATCGAAAAATAAACACCAAGACAAATAAAACTTTGAAATTGCAAAGCCTTTATTAAGAAATAACTTATTGAAACTCCACTTCCGCTCCTGTTCAGAAAAGGCGACAGGGCGACCATCCATTGTGCGGCGCTGGATTTCTCCTCCCTGGTTATCTCTCCTGTTGTACTGACAGCATGTGAAGCGGCTGCACCTCCATGTAGGTGCTGCGTCGGAAGGGTGATCACATCAAACTCTATGGAGCAGTTGGAGTTCTTCTGGCACAGTTGTTCCCGGTCGATCTTGGCCCCAATACTGATCTCACCGTTATCCTCCCGCACGGTGAGCAGACGGGAGCTACAATGTTTGGAACCCACTGTTCTAGAGCTAGAGAACAGAACGCATTTCCCTGAACCCCCTGAAATCGCGGCTTGCCCGAAATGTTCTCCAGCAGCCACTGCTTTTCCAAGTGGAATATTAAGTAAATACAGGGGCTAAGAATTCCCCCCATACACTCCCAACAGACAGCTATTTATATCTGACAGGCGATGTGTGCAATACAGAAGCATGGCCCGATCGTCTGAATGGAGCAGAAGCCCAGTATCCAAGCGGACAGACAAAGAGGAAGCATGTTGCAGAGGGGAGCTGCCTCACTGCAATGTGGTTCGGAACCAAACAGAATTTGGGTTCCTGGCTCTAACAGCCGGTATGACATTGCCCTAAAGTGTCGGCAACATGCTTCCTCTTTGTCTGTGCGCTTGGATATGAGGCTTCGGCTCCATTCAGAAGATCGGGCCATGCTTCTCTATTGCACACATCCCCTGTCCACAGATATAAATAGCTGTCTGTTGGGAGTGTATGGGGGAATTCTGGCCCTTGTATTTACTTAATACTCCCCTTTGAAAATAATGTGCTGAGCTGAAGCAGAATTTGTGTATGAGAAAAGCAGTGGCTGCTGGAGAACATTTCGGGCAAGCCACGATTTCAGGGGGTTCAGGGAAATGCGTTCTGTTCTCTAGCTCTAGAACAGCGGTTTCCAAACATTGCAGCTCCCGTCTGCTCACCATGCGGGAGGATAACGGTGAGATCAGTATTGGGGCCAAGATCGTCCGGGAACAACTGTGCCAGAAGAACTCCAACTGCTCCATAGAGTTTGATGTGATCACCCTTCCGACACAACACCTACATGGAGGTGCAGCCGCTTCACATGCTGTCAGTACAAAAGGAGATATAGCCAGGGAGGAGAAATCCAGTGCCGCACAATGGATGGTCGCCCTGTCACCTTTTCTGAACAGGAGCCGAAGTGGAGTTTCGATAAGTTATTTCTTAATAAAGGCTTTGCAATTTCAAAGTTTTATTTGTCTTGGTGTTTATTTTTTGATGTATAGTAACAAACTTTTTTAAAAAAATGTTTTTGATGTTTCTGGTCCTTTAATATTGGCCATCTGATGGCAACCCTAGAGCCCACCAGACTGTGAGGGTGACTGAGCAGTAAGACACGGCACCAAGGCAGTGTAGCCGCCAATGCCAGACTGTAGCTTAACAACATTCTCAGATGGTTTAATTTCTCTCATTTCATGAGTCGGTCCATTTTAATTGGGACTGGGGGGGGGATAGCTCAAAGTGACCCAAGGAATAGCAGTTTCTAGTCCTTCTGCCCATTTGCCCCTGGCCCATGTCCCTTCTCTAAGCCTCTGTTTGTCCAGTCTTGTACTGCCCCTTTTCTGAATGGCTCAGCCCTGAAGCAAAAGCCCCAAATTCTAAGCAATGGACTCTGGACCTTATGTAAACAGATCAACAGCCATAACTCCCTCCCTACACACATACCCTACCCTTACATAACCCCTTACTGGCTGTTCCTCCTGCAGGGTTGCCAGGTTTATATTTTAAAACCGGCCAAAGGCTATCAAAAAACGAAAAAGTAGCCAAAAGCCATTTTAAAAATAGCCCAAAAATAGCCTAATTTGTACACTGAAAAAAGGGCATTAGTGTATAAAGTAAAACAATAAGGTTATCAAATCAATTAAGTGTCTGGAATTTTCCATAAATTAAAGAGGGCATTTTTACAATGTCCCTGTAAGTTGGGATAGATTTCTGTATTTATTTACACACACACATATATATATATATACACACACACATATATATATATATACACACATGCAGGTGCTGATCTGCTCACTGCTCCCCAGCAGCAGGCTTGCACGCTTAATTTACATTCAAAAATTCAGCGGGTTTTGAAAGTCCCAAACTCCGGCAACTTTAAAAAGTAGCCCAAATCCGTATATTGCAGGTTTGGACTTTTAAAATCCACTACTAATTTTTAAAACCAGCCCAATTTGGCTTGAAACCTGCCAGTAACTACAGAGGAAGCCAGGCCCGGACTGGCAATCTGTTGGTTCTGGCAAATGCCAGAGGGACTGCCATAAAAAGTGACTACAGTATTTACTGGGCTGGTGGGGGCTGTTTGGGCCTCTGTCTGCTTGGAATGCCTGGGCCTATTTTGATTCCGAGTCCAGACCTGGAGGAAGCAGACCCTGCGGCTGCAGGGGGGCCCAGGAGGTATAGGGGCCCCATAATGAGTAATTTTGATATATATTGGTAAAACAGGACAACCTCTGAGAGTTTGGGGGCCCCTCAAATTATTTTGCTGTGGGGCCCAGTAACATCAAGTTATGCCACTCCAACTTACATTACAGGCTAAGCAATCTTACAGGAAGTAGTTCCATTTTATATTAAAGGAGAACTAAAGCTTAACTAAAGAAGTAGCTAGAAATGTTGTACATTATGTTTTGGGCAACCACAGCCCTTTAGCAGTAAAGATCTGTGTCTCCAAAGATGCCCCAGTAGCTCCCCATTTTTTTTCTGCTGATTCACTGCACATGCTCTGTGCTGCTCTCACTTACTGAGCTTAGGGAGCCACTCACAATATACAGTACACATAGAATAGAAATGTCACAATATAAGGCTGATTAGTAATTAATACACATAATTACTACATGGCAGCACAGAAACCAGTGCAATTAGCATCAGAATTGAATAATCAGCAAACCTGTAGCATCAGCTTATATTACAGCCAGGGAAGCTCATTTTCTGCTGGATAATTAGTGACGAGCCCTAAGCTTAGCTTCTCAACAGCCAATCAGAGCCCACTGAGCATGTGAGTGTCACAGACACTTTCCAAAATAATAAAAGGGTAGGAAGTTCTTTAGGGACCTGTAACAACAAAACGGAATGACAAATTACAATTTATTTAGATGCTGTAGATCAGTTTCAGAAATGTGTTTTCAGTGCAGTAAGTTGCTACTAGTGTTGCTGTGTTTTGCATTCTGCTCTCTGTTGAATAAACAAAGCCGCACCCCCATCTTGTCTATTGTGTGTCTGAAGGTGTTTGTGGCCCTTTCTCCTCCAGCTGAGACAACACTGATGTGTTTAGTGTGCACAAGGGGGTAGGACTATGGTCCAAAAATGTGCACCCGAGTATGTCATTTGCCTTACGCTCTACATCTCATGGGTTATCTCCACTTGCAATGAGACTTGTATGCTGCTATTTTATTTTCCACTATAATTGGCCTTAAGCTGGCTCTACAAGGTTCAATATTATCTGCTGACTTGCCTCCTCCACACCAAGGTGGCCATACACTATAAGACCTGCTCTTTTGGCAAGGTCGTCAAACGAGCGGATCTTAACCCGATATGCCCACGAACGGCTGGGTGATATCGGGTGAATTGGATTACAATGCTACAATGGGCGCCAAGGGTTCACAGGACTGCATCAACTAGCTGATGCGCTCCAGGATCGTAGAAAAAAAATCAAACTTGACTGATTGATATCTGGCCTGATATAGATCGGGAGGACCCGTCGGGAGCCCCCACACATGGGCAGATAAGCTTCTGAATTGGTCTAAAGGACCAATATCGGCAGCTTTAATCTGCCTGTGTATGGCCACCTCAAGATGAAGCTTATTGCACCACATATGGGGACAAACCAGTGTACTGCCTGACCAGTTTCTGGAAGCCGAGGATCAATTAACAATCATACAGGCTTATAAATCCCTTTAGTAGAGTTGGATCTGCCTTTAGATGCCATCCTTAAGGTGGCCATAAATGTTAAAATTATGATCTTTCCTGGAAAAAGAAGTTTCCAGGAAAGATCTTTTGTTTCAATACACACGTGTAGAGCTGAATGGTCAGATATACATATAGAAACAATAGAATTCTACCTGGAACTGATGATTCAGCACTAACAATGGTCGATGTTCTGGTGCCTTCAAAGGCGCCCGATCGAAATTTTCTGGCCAGCCCAATCCATGAGCCGACCAATATCCAAGTCTTCTGCCGATAACGGTTGGCTCGTCTCCCACCATACACGCACCGAATATCATACAAAATTTTGGTTCGCACGATATTATCAGTGCGTCTATGGCCACCTTTACTCTACAGGCTTCTCTTACAATGTGATCACTGGCCAGAGAGAATCAAATCAGCTTGTAGACTACACGGACCTTATGTGTCATTTCTTTTGGGGCATATTTATCTCCTAATCACACTGGTACTTCGATTTTCGTATTTGAATCTGTGTTCGGTGTTGGACAGAGATCAATATGTGCCTCATGCATGAGTTTAAATAGAATTTTAACAAGAAGTAGTCTGGGTCTGGCATTGGCTACCGGATGAGGAGGTTTGGATGATATAAAGGTCTGGATTATGATGGAACAAGTTCTCTTGGCAGTGCCATTGCCATATTCTGTGCCACACAATGGAAGAGAAATACGCTACAGTGTTTATCTACTATAGGGCTCTGCCAGCATATCCCATTGATATACAGGTAAGGTCACATCATGTGAGTGGATACTGTATGTAAACTCCTCTGCAGTCATTTATTTAAATCAGATCTTGAGTGTGGAAGACAAAAAAGGATCTGTGGGATGGGAGCCAATTGAATGTAATATTCTGCTACTCACCAACTGACTCACATGTGGAGTGTATTTCCCAAGGCTGCTCCGTGTCATCCAACATGGGCTACTGACAAAATAAAGCCACAAACTAAGGAGTATATGGTACTGGGCTGGAATTGTGTTTGGGTCCTCAAGGGACATTAGGTTGCACCAATTGCCATTTTATTTAACTAGCACTGTAGTGTGTTAGTTTGCCTTTGCTAGAATTCAGTTTGTAGTGAGCAAGCCCCCCTAATCCAGAATCAGAATTAATTTTAATTTTTTAATCTGACACATGTAGAAATACTGCACACATAGAGTATAGATGTGTTTGGATGTTAGATTGTAAGCTCTGTGGCAGAGCACTTGATTCTTGAATGGAACTGTATATATATATATATATATATATATATATATATATATATATATATATATATATATATATATATATATATATATATATATATATATATATATATATACATACATACAGTATATTCTATTTTTGAATTGTTGTATTGCACAATGCTGCATATACATATAGCCTATGAGAAACCCTAAGGGCTGTTCCTGCCTGTAAAAGTAAAACAATGTCACAGGTGTTTTTTCTGCTGGAAGAGAAAAAAGAACAATTTTCTTTGATCTTCCCTGTGTTCAAGGAAAACATCCAAGTGTGCATCATAGTTGAGAGCCTCTGTACAGATAATGAGCAAACTTAGGGGGCTGTTCCTGCTGAATTGTGCTTAGTACAGGGGAATACCTATGCTGCCATAGTTTTATGGGATCTCTCTGTACAGACTATGAGCAAACTTAGGGACTGTTCCTGCTGAATTGTGCTTAGTACAGGGAATACCTATGCTGCCATAGTTTTATGGGATCTCTCTGTACAGACTATGAGCAAACTTAGGGGACTGTTCCTGCTGAATTGTGCTTAGTACAGGGAATACCTATGCTGCCATAGTTTTATGGGATCTCTCTGTACAGACTATGAGCAAACTTAGGGGACTGTTCCTGCTGAATTGTGCTTAGTACAGGGAATACCTATGCTGCCATAGTTTCATGGGATCTCTCTGTACAGACTATGAGCAAACTTAGCTGTTCCTGCTGAATTGTGCTTAGTACAGGGAATACCTATGCTGCCATAGTTTTATGGGATCTCTCTGTACAGACTATGAGCAAACTTAGGGACTGTTCCTGCTGAATTGTGCTTAGTACAGGGAATACCTATGCTACCATAGTTTTATGGGATCTCTCTGTACAGACTATGAGCAAACTTAGGGACTGTTCCTGCTGAATTGTGCTTAGTGTGGGGAATACCTATACTGTCACAGTTGTATGGTATCTTTAACTCTCTCTCTAACACTGATGCACTGAATCCACTATTTAGGGATTTGGTCGAATTCCGAATATTTTATATGGATTTAGTCCAATCCCAAACTGAATCAAACCATAATTTGCATATGCAAACTAGGGAACAAGAAGGGTAAAAAGAACTGTATGCGCAATGTATGGGGGAAAAAACTGCAACTTCCAAGACATTTCTCACCAATATCAATTTCTGTTCAGCGCTCATTGGGATATTGATTAAATCAAGTGGAAATTCCCTTGAGCCAAAAACGACATAGGGCTATGAATGTGCCCATGTGCCGACAATTTTGCACGGGCCCCAAGGAGCAAATGTTTGCCATCACTTGGTCATGTTCCCTTGGTGACCTGCCCAAAATCATTGCTGAATAGCCACGGCTAACTTTGGGTTTGATGTTTAGAAACCACACAAAAGCTTCATGTTTATTTTACAAAATTTGGCAGGTTATGAAAGTTTGAACACATTTCTGGTTTTTATGTGTTATTACAGTTTTGCTAATGAAGGTGAATTGCCCATTAAGCTGCAAGCTTATCTTAAATTGTTACAATTGCTTTTTTACTTATCTTAATTTGTTACAAAAGTATCTACTGTAAGTGCACCTGCCATGTATTATCGGCTCTCTGTCAAAAGCCAATTAAGTTTTAGAAACTTTGTGTCTTTTTCTGGCTGGTCAGTGCAGGAGATCAAAGAGAAAGTCGGGACATTCCAGTAACAATCTGTAAAGGCCCGTAGGCTCAGTTGGAGTGCGGACCAAGGAGGAGGCAGTTCAAGCAAACAAAGTTCAAGGTACAAGAGGTTTTCAGCAATAGAATGGTCAGAGTTCAGGCAAGGGGTCAATCTAGGCAGAATAGGGTCAAAACGGTAATCAGGCAAAGGTCGGTACATAGAAATCAATATAACAATACCAGTCACACCCAGGCAGGGCCAGAACTAGGGGTAGGCAGAGTAGGCACGTGCCTAGGGCGCAAAGCTGGGAGGGCGCCAGGCACGTACCTTCTCTGTCTCCTACCCCAAGCCCGGTTCCCTTCTTTTCTCTTCGCGCTTCTCATCGCTTCTGCGCATGGGCAGGAATTCGCGCATGCGCACTCGAGCGCATATTCGCGCATGCGCACAGGCGCCGTGACTGCCGGGGCTGCCCAGCGTGGCCCGGCACTGCACCCAGGAATGCACAAAGTGAAACCTATACTTGGGCAATGTTGCAGTGTTCAAGATCCTTTAAATAGGCCTGTTTTGGCGCCAAAAACTGGACGTCATGATGTTGATGTCCTGACGCTGGCGTTCAGATGCTGGCGCCTGTTCTGACGACGGCGTCCATTACTAAGCTGGCGACCAATCGGCGGACAAGAAGACGCTGCAACCAGCAGGATCCACATGGAGGAACAGGGTGCCGCCATCTTGGACCGAAGCATGCCGGTGAGCAGGGCCGGCCTTAGGCCAATTGGACCAATTGGGCCCCGCACCTCTGGGGGGCCCCGCACCACAGGGCAGCACAGATAATATTTCCCTCAGCACATGATGCTGCCTGGCCTGCCCCCAACTTTGAGAGTCCAGCCCATCCCCAAATCCATAGGTCTAGCCTGCCCCCAACTCTCATAGGCCCAGCTTTCCTCCAACCTTGATAGGCCCTGCCTGCCCCCAATCCAACCAAGCCTGCTCCCAAGCTGAATCGGCCCAGCCCCAAACTAATTGGCCCAGTCCACTCTCCTATTTCCTCCCTCTCTCTCTTACCCTGTGTGCCCCTATTATGTTACCTTGTCTGCCCCTTTCCTTTCTATTTTGTGCCTGTATGCCCTTATTTTCCTAAATACTTGGTGTGTCAGTAGCCAGCAACACTTTGTCTAGGGGCCCCGCCAACATGGTCCCAATTGGGCCCCACATTTGATAGGACCAGCCCTGCCGGTGAGTAACGGTTTCCTTTACACAATCCAAGACTGCGGGTTGAGTTGTCAAAATTATGACTGTACCGCGAAAAACGGGACAGTTGGGAGGTATGCTATGGGCACTAACCTAAAACAGCCTTCTTGTATTTCTGCACGGCTTATCTAATAATGCTCTGTTTATTCCCACAGACCAGCTTTTGAGTGTGACATGATAAAGATATAAAGTGTATTGGGATCACCCAAAAAGGGTGTGTGCTAAATGCAGGGGTGTGGCTCTGCAGTATTGGTTCTCAATTTAAAGGGGATTAAAAAAAAGCATTAAATATGGATTCATTGCTTCCCTGAGAACTTTTGCAAATATTTGTTCCTCTCTCCGGGTCCTGCAAAATCTGACGATCACTATAGGCTCAATGGTTAATTCCCTTTGTACGAAGCTTTACCAATCAAACACCTTTTATTTGGGGATCCCTCTGTCCCCTGACATTTTTTCACTCCAGTGAGCTCTTGAGACACAGAACAGCACCCCCCAAACCAAGATACAGAGAAGGGGGGAGGAAACAAGGCTGGTTTGATAGACATGGTATGTAAACAATTTATATCTGATGCCCTAATGCAGCCATGGGCTGTTACTGAGATGCTGAGAGTTGTACAAGTATGGGATCCGTTATCAGGAAACCTGTTATCGAGAAAGCTCTGAACTACAGGAAGGCCATCTCCAATGGACTCCATTTTGTCCAAAACATCCAAATTTTTAAAAATGATTTCCCTTTTATCTGTAATAATAAAACCAGGAGCTTGTACTTGATCCCAACTAAGATATAATTAATCCTTATTGGACGCAAAACCAGCCTATTGGGTTTATTTAATATTTACATTATTTTCTAGTAGACTGAGGGGCCCATTCACTAAGTTCGAGTGAAGGAATAGAGGAAAAATAGTTCGAATTTCAAATGCTTTTTTTTGGCTACTTCGACCATCGACTACGACCTTTGAATCGAACGATTAAAACTAAAAATCGTTCGACTATTCGATAGTTGAAGTACTGTCTCTTTAAAAATTTCTTCGACCTCCTAGTTCGCCACCTAAGACCTACTGAGGCCAATGTTAGCCTATGGGGGAGGTCCCCATAGGCTTGCTAACAATTTTATGATTGAAGGATAATCCTTCGATCAATGGATTATAATCCTTCGAATCGTTAGATTTGAAGGATTTAATTGTTCGATCGAATGATTATTATTTAGATCGAACGAATTGCGCAAGATCCTTCGACTTCTATATTCGAAGTCGAAGGATTTTTATTCGGCAGTCGAATAACGAGGGATAATTAACCCTCGATATTCGACCCTTGATACATCTGCCCCTTAAGGTATGAAGATCCAAATTACGGAAAGATCTGTTATCCAGAAAACCCCAGAACCAGAGCATTCTGTACAACAGGTCTCATACCTGTACTTTACAACAGCCGGACAGCCATAAGTTAAGCATAATGTTGTGCTGGGTCAAACCGCAGGTGATGTTCAAAACTATTATTTTGTTGTTACTTTACTTGGTCTTTAAAAATGAGAACTGGTAGGATTTTCAGGTAGGATCAACAAACCCACATTAGAAAAATAGAAATTAAAAAGGAATGAACTGGCCAGTGAACTGTGTAATGAGCAGCTCAGACCTTAATATTTATCCGGCTTATTGTTACAATTTCTACCGCAGTGTTTTCGGAAGAAGCCTATTCCTGCGGGGGCTTTGGGACCCACTATATTCGACATATTTCACTGGAGTCAAACCATTATTTCCACTCTGTAATTAAACTTGGACAGATTAGAAGCAAGATTTTCAGTTAATTTGGTTTGTATTTCTTATGGTGGTGTAAATAAAGGCTTTCAGGCCTAGGGGCTAAATGAGCAATAATAAGGCCACACCACTGCCCCAGGCCAACCTCTCCCGGTGCCATCGACTTGCCACTACAAGTCCACCAGTGCTGCAGGGCTAACAGGGAATTTCTGGCTGGGCCCACCCAGTGCAGCACTTGCACCCTCTGTTCCCCCAGTTGTTACTCCACTGTATGTTGTTTATAGACTGATCACATATAACCATGAAGTATATGACTGAATTTCCTTGTCCCACTTGGACGGAATATGCACCTTAACCTCTCAGTGCAAATAAGGCAAGAGTCACAGAAAAGAAAAAGCTTGCTCAATGGGACACCATTTTTTTCTCTTCTTCATCAACTGTCATTTTGCAACAAAAGCCACGGGGTGTGCAAGATCTTAAGATGTAGCGGGAGGTGGGAAACCAAAGGATAGAGATTAGAGGCCTGCAGGAAACTGTTAGGGGCTGCAACACTTATTGGCTAAATGGCTTATCAGACCTCAGCTTCTTGCACATACAGATTCTTTACGCAACTATACTTCTTAAAAATGGATGTTTCCTATAAATCCTGTACAGGGCATTGTTTCATCAAATGCTTTGTATGTATTCCCACTACATATCAAGATCTCTATGAGCCTGGTCTCCATAATTGAGTTCAGTTCTCCAAACAGCAATGATCTGAGGTCCATACAAAGGGCAACGACCCTCAAGTTGCACAATCCATGATAAAAATGTTGTAGCAACTTCAGCTATTTGGCTAGGAAGGTGCATAGTGATAGCTTTTGCAGACTCAATCCAAAACTTTTAAAATCCCACACTGATCTAGACTCAAGCCCATATTGGCAATCTGCAACAGGGGCTGCTCTAAGATGCAATAGACAAACACTCCTTACTGGGCCTGTGGCTAGGGTGGCCACCTGGTCGCTATTTTACCAGCCTGGCTGGTAAAAATGATGGTTAATCCCAATGTTATAAATGGGGAAAAAGATAAATATATAGGAAGGCCGGTATTTTTTTCCAGAAATGGTGGCAACTCTACCTGTGGCAGAGCCTATTGTGAAGCTCAGTCCAGACCTGTCCTTTTGGTGTGCCTTTCAGTATTTATTTTTTGAAAGATTCTCTTTATTGCTTTTTTGAACATTTATATACAAAAGAGGCAAGACACAAAACAGTGAAAGGGGAGAGAGAGGAAGGACAGAGGTTTAGAGAAGGGGAGGAAAGAAGAAAGGTAGGAGATGGGCTTCCCTGGTAGGTCATGTAGTGGAGGATCATACGTTTAAAGGAGAATTCAACCTATTTGTAAAAAAACGTGTACCCACCACCCCAGTTAGACCTCCCCCCAGGCTAACTGCCCCCTGGGGAAATGCCCCACATCCTTTAAGTAAAAAAGCTATTTCAAATGCGGTGCTCTGTCTAAAGTTGTGTGTTAAGTTTGAGTGCAGGGGGAGGTTTAGATGCAGGGTTGTTGGGGGAAGTAATCCAGGCTTGATAAAAGGTTGCATAGCCTGTTACTAATTGTAGTGGAAAGTTCTTCTCTGTGCCCCAGCAGACAAAGTGCCAGAGAGTGTATCCTTGGAAGTGCCAGGGTTGTGTTCAGGGCAGCCATCGGGGGGGACAGGGGGGAGAGTTGTAGGGGGCCCTGAGGGTAAGGGGGGCCCCGGCCACGCCACACTTACTTGATTAGTCGGGCCCCTCATCTTTCTGAGAGCTGCTAACTTCTGGAAGGCATGGATGTTTAAGGGGCCCTGGCCACCAATTTTCTTATAATGTGTGGGGGGGCCTGGCCATCAATTTTTTTTTCTCATGTGGGGTCCTAGCCACCAATATTTTTTAATGGGGGGGGCCTGGACACAAATGTTTTTTTTTATGGGGGGCCCTGACCACCAATATCTTTTTATTTTTTATTAACATGTGGGAACCCTAGCCACCAATATTTTTTTTGTTTTTTTACTGTGTGGTGGGGCGGACCTGTAGGGTGGGGAGGGCGGACCTCTAGGTGGGGCTTGCGGTGGGCGCAGCCCAGGGGGCCCAGGAAATGTTGTCGTATGGGGCCCTGTGATTTCTGATGGAGGTCCTGGTTGTGTCAGTAAAAGTCAGAATCTCTGCCCAGCACTGTTGAATCCTGGGACATTCCCCAATGATGTGCATATCGTTACCTTGGTCTAGGTTACATTTGGGGCACACATCAGGGTAGCCGGGTAGATCCAGGTCAGCTTGTGAGATGTCAGGTACATATAATTAAGAAAATTGGTGTCTATATATCTATTTCTATGGCAGCAGACAAATGACCCCCAGACCAACCAAGGTTTCTGGATCCCTTATCTGTGTTAAATGGGCAACCTATGACCTTCTGGATTATGCCCCCCCAGGTGCTTTAGTTGTAGTATCAAAGTGTCCAAAGGTCTGTAGGTAGCCTGTCCTTCACCTATTGATGTTTAGAAATAACCTTTCATAACGTTTTATAATCCTCATTGTCCCAAATTGTAGGGCTATTAGTGGGGGTTGCAGCCTAGAGGCTACTTATGGTTTGCTCACCTTTAAATTAAGTTTTATCATGATGTAGAGAGGGATATTCTGACACAATTTGCAATTGGTTTTCATTTTTTATAATTTGTGGTTTTTCCAGTTATTTAGCTTTTTATTCAGTTTGCAATTTCAGAGACTAGGAGAGGGCCTGAAAAAAAAGATAAGTAATAAAAAGTAGCAATAACTCTCAAGCGCAGATTTATCAAGGGTTGAATTTCGAATTAGAATTTTCAGGTTTTTTTATGGCCAAAACGGTCAAATTCAATTAGGGAGTTATCCAAATTTGATTCGAGTTTTTAAAATTTTTTTAATATATCGAGATTTATCATACTCTTGCCCTTAAAGAACTCATATTCGACTATTTGCTACCTAAAACCTGCCAAATTGCTGTATAAGTCAATAGGAGAGGTTCAGCGATCAATTTGGTGATGTTTGCAGAATTTTTGATATTCAACTTTTTTTCTGAGAAAAGCAAATCGACTTTTTAAAACTCAAATCGAATTAGATTCGAGTTTTCGGGTCAATCTTATTCACCTGAGTTTAAAAAGTTTGATTTTTATAATAAATTTCGATAGTCGAATTTCGAGTTCATGGGATTTTATGGGAGTTTTTAAAAACTCACATGAATTCGAAATTCAGCCTTTGATAAATGTGTAACCTTATAGATCATTTGTTTTCAGATGGGGTCGATGACCCTAAGCTGGAAACAGTCAGAAGAAGAAGGCAAATAATTAAAAAAATTATAACAAAAAGAAAAAAATTAATGCCAATTGAAAAGTTTCTTAGAATTAGCCATTCTATAACATACTGCATACCTCCCAACTGTCCAGTTTTTAGAGGGACAGTCCCTCTTTTGACAGCTCAACCTGCAGTCCCTTATTTGTACTGGAAAGGCCTGTTTTTCTCTGCACTGAACAGCCAGAAAAATAAACAAAGTTTCTAGCTTAATTGTCTTTTGGCAGAGAGCCCAGAACAGCCACAGCAGAAGATAAGATACTTTTGTAACAATTTCTAGATAAGCAAATAATAATTGTAACAATATAAGATAACAGGTCCCTTGGGAAAGTTAAACTCACAGATTAAAGGGCCTTCATTAGCAAAACTGTAATAACGGGAAAAAAACACAGAAATATGTTCAAACTTTCATAACCTGCCAAATTTTGTAAACTGAACATGGTAATTAGGGGGTGTGACCACAAAAATGGGCGCAGTCAAAAAATTGTTGCCGCGCTATGTGCGCCAACTTTTTTGTCCCTCTCTTTATTTACAAAATGTTGGGAGGTGTGATACTGAAAGTTAACTTAAAGGTGAACCACCCCTATTATTAGTATGTCATACCCACAGACATCATTTAATTACATGTTGTTAGGGAGATAATGATCTTCTTTGGGCATATTTGAGACCTTATTTCATGTTAACACTTAGGTTGAAGAGGAATTAGGTTTTTTTTATCTCCCTAATGACAAATGATAATCTGATATCTCTGCAAGCAAAGCATTTCTCTACTAGAGGAGTGTTAAGCTAATAGCCAGTATAGAGGATTCTCTGTTGGCATAAAGACTGCAGAATTGGCCCCTTCCAGCTTGGTGTGTGTATTGAGAAGACTGGAATCCACCTGCAACTCCCCATACAGGGAGGTTTTTGGCCCAAAACAAAGCATTTTTCAGATGAAATTAGCAGTGTTTGCTATGACGGGCAGCACCAGATTTACAGTACCTGTGCCACCCTCCGTACACATGCCTCCACCTCCATACGTATGCACGGTTGCACCTTACTCCCGCACATCTTGCTAGGTGCCCCTCACTCATGCGCAATCATTCCTTCTTGGTCCTGGAACACTGGAGAATAGGGAGATTTAGAGAATTGTCAAATATCCTGTCTTCTGCTCTGAAAAAAACCCAAAAATGCATCTAGGAGGAATGCCACTCCTAGAATTGCTTACTCTTACAAATTTACCCCATTTCTGACCATTTTCATGAAAATACGAACATTAAATACTATAATACTCACCTCATCATGGCTAAGTTATAATCAAGTGCAGCTATTATTACAGAAACAAAAAAAAGCTAATCATTCAATAATAAAAAATAGTTTTTCTGAATTAGCATTGCTCTGTTTCAGAGCTTTCTGGATGACTGATTTCTGTATAATAGATCCCATACCTGTAATTAAAGGACTGGTGTTACTAATCAGGCAGAATATAGATAGAATAGGGTTGCCATCTGTGTGGTTTTGAAATGGACATCTGTTTTTCAAAGGGCTACCCAATCAAAACTTTCTGTCCAGTTCAAAAACTTTGAAATCCAGCCAGTTGTGTCTAAGTGATGCAATTACCTGCTCTGGCATCATAACTCCACTGACATCATTGGCACGACCTCTGATGTCATCATACCCGCCTAGGGTTGCCACCTTTTCTGGGAAAAAATACCGGCCTTACTATATATTTATCTTTTCTCCCTATTAATAACATTGGGATCATCTATAATTTTTACAGGCCAGGCAGGTAAAATACCCGCCCCAAGATCACTGCCCCACCCAAGGGGACAAAGCTACGTTTTCTGTGGTCCTGGTTATTCTCGAAAACCAAAGCTAAAGACAATTTAGGGTGTAATTTGAGGCAGGCCCGGACTGGCAATCTGTGGGTTCTGGCAAATGCCAGATGGGCTGCTGTAAGATGCCATAGACATTCACTGTTTATTGGGCTGCTGCTGGGGGATGTTTGGGCCTCTTTGTACTGTAATGCCAGCGCCTATTTTAAATCCCAGTCCAGAACTGATGTGGGGATTGGGAGTGAGCACTATTTTAATGCCTTAAACATTGGCATAACCACAGGAAGCAGTGGCGGGCTGAACCAGGGCTAGGGTTGCCACCTGGCCCGGCCTGGCCGGTAAAAATGATGCTTGATGCCAATGTTATTAATAGGAAAAAAATGGAAAGACTATAGGAAGGCCGTTATTTTTTTCCAGAAAAGTTGGCAACCCTAACCAGGGCCCACACCCCCACAGAGCCCACCGGCAGTTCTTCTCACACATACGAAACTGCCTCAAATATTGGCTTGGGTGGACTGCACCGGGGCCCCACAGGCTACAGAGGGGGTAACGGAGGTTTAGGGGGCAGCGGGCACTAATAATAAGCAGTTTCAAAGTTTATGAAAAACATCTCATTCCCACAGAAAGGAATGGGCCTAGAATAGGGTTGCCAGTCACCTGCCCGGTATTTTACCGGCCTGGCCGGTAAAAATTATGGTTGATCTCAATGTTATTAATAGGGAAAAAATATAAATATATAGGAAGGCTGATATTTTTTTTTCAGAAAAGGTGGCAACCCTAGTCTAGAATAAATTCACTTTGTGGAGCCCAAGAGCTTCTAGTTACACTGGGCTATGGGGCCAGAGCTCTAGGACATTTCCCAACCCCTCAGACAACAGGAAGTAGGGTCACTGGACTTTTCAATACACAGACTTCAGAATCTTTTGAGGCTTCTCCCCCTAAGATTTGATTTTGGAGCTCTCACAATGGGGACCCCTCATATACTCATCGTTTTCATACCAAATGTACTGGTTTTGGAGGGGGAAACCCTATAAGGATCTTTTGTGACAGAACTAAGCTGTTTTAACTCTAACACAAAACGCGGGCGTGTATAGACATCTGAGAGAAATTAACAATAAGATGCAGACAGACAAGATTTGATGGGTAAGAAGACATCCTCCCTGACGTTACACAAGCGACTGAGGTTATAGCACTAGGGCGGCGAACGTATCAATATGGTTTTATTCGCTGGAGGTGAGAGTAGCAAGATGGCCTATGCTTCCATAGGACTGTAACAGCTCTGAGTGCAATCAGGCCACTATAATGATGGTGAGAGTAGTAATATGGCTTACTTCCGGCATCAGGCTCGCATCTGAGCGAATGTATACGATTTCCGGCGTGAAACTAATATGACACTTCCGGGTAATTGGTGCGCAGGCGCAGTGAGCAAGCCGGCAGCATGGCAGATAACTCAGTGTCGGAGCAGCTGTTACAGAGGCTACAAGATGGAGGCAGTAAAGGCGTGGATAGCCTGGAACTAGCGGCGTTGCTCGGTGTGGAACATCAGCAGGTGGTGGGGGCAGTGAAGAGCCTGCAGTGTCTGGGAGAGGTGAGCGGCTGATGCAATCGCGCTAATCCCACGCTTTAGGGACATATTGGGGGAATCAGCTGTGCCCATTGGCTGACAGGCAGTGCCTTCATCTGTGCTCATTGGCTGACAGGCAGTACTTTTAGCTGTTCCTATTGGCTGTCAGGCAGTAACTTTAGCTGTGCCCATTGGCTGCGAGGCAGAACTATTAGCTGTGCTCATTGGTGGACAGCCAGTATCTTTAGCTGTGCCCATTGGCTGACATGCAGTACTTTTAGCGGTGCCCATTTGTTGACAGGCAGTACCTTCATCTGTGCTCATTGACTGACAGCCAGTACATTTAGCTGTTCCCATTTGCTGACAGGCAGTACTTTTAGCTGTGCCCATTGGCTCACTGGCAGTACCTTCATCTGTGCTGCTCATTGACTGACAGTCACTACCTTCAGCTGTGCCCATTTGCTAACAGATAGTAACTTGAGCTGTGCCCATTGGCTGATGGGCAGTACCTTCAGCTGTGCTCACTGGCTGTTTGTGCTGACAGCAAGGAGGAAAGGAGAATTAATGGATAATTAACTAATCTGGGTAGAAATACTGTATTTTCTATACTGAACGTACTGTGCCAGAGGTTCAGCAGCCCTATAACAGTAATGATCCAGGCCTTCAGAGTTGTCCCCAGCAGCTCCCCATCTCCTGATCTTGTGAGACATCTATTGTGTGTCAGTGGCACTGCACATGCTCAGTGGGCTCTGGGCAGCTCAGAGGTCAAATAATCAAGCAGATATTGATGTTCTTCTGTCACAGAAGCTGATGCTACAGGGCCAGTTATTAGTTCTCATGCAGAATGCACTGGTTTCTGCAATGGAAATCTGAATTAATGACTAATAGGCTTCTTATTGTGACATTTATATTGTGTATATATACAGTATATTACTAAGCTCAGGTAAGTGACAGCAGCCCAGAGCATGTGCAGTGAATCCACAGGGGGAATCATTTATGGACACTTGGGGGCACATTTACTCAGTTCGAGGGAAGGAATAGAATAAAAAAAAACGTCAAATTTCGAATTTTTGTTTTGGCTACTACGACTACAGCTTTGAATCGAACGATTTGAACTAAAAATCGTTAGACTATTCTACCATTCGATAGTCTAAGTACTGTCTCTTTAAAAAAAAACTTCAACCCCCTACTTCGCCATCTAAAACCTACCAAACCTGAATTTTAGCCTATGGGGAAGGTCCCCATAGGCTTTGCAAGCTTTTTTTGGTCAAAGAAAAATCGTTCGATCGATGGATTAAAATCCTTCAAATCGAGCAGTTCGAAGGATTTAATCGTTCGATCATACGATTTTTCATTTGAACCGAATTACGGTAAATCCTTCGACTTCGATATTCCGGATCTGTCATTGGAGATAGGGGCAAAGAATGTAGAAATGCCCCTCCTATTGATAACTGAAAGACTAATAGGTAATGTGGACTCTAAATCAGTTTCTGAAGCATGGTCATCCCTTAAAGGGGTTGTTCACATTTAAATTAAGACAATTTACAGTGCTACGCAATATGTTGGCACTATATAAATACATGTTAATAATAATAATTTGCAATTGGTTTTAATTTTTTATTATTTGTGGGGTTTTTATCAGTTATTTAGCTTTTTATTCAGCAGCTCTCCTCCGGTTTTCAATGCCAGCATTCTGGTTGCTAGAGTCCAAACTACCCTAGCAACAATGCATTGATTTGGATAAGAGACTGCAATATAAATAGGAGAGGGTCTGAGTTATAATAGCAATAACAATAAATGTGTAGCCTTACAGAGCATTTGAAATTAGATGGGGTCTATAACATACTAAATGTTAACTGAAAGACAAACCATCCCTTTAAGTACCATGTGGCTCTAGTTTTTGGTTTATGGTGCATATCTCTTAAAAAAAAAAAAAAAAAGGGTGGGTTGTTCACCTTTAAATTATATTCTATTATGATGCAGAATGGGATATTCTGAGACTGCTTGCAGTTGGTCTTCATTTTTTGATTGTAGGTGGATTTTTGAATTATTTTGCTTTTTGTCCTTTGGCTCTTTGGTTGTTAGGGTCCAGTTTACCCTAGTAACCAGACAGAGGTGTGAATGAGAGCCTGGGAAATGAATAGGGGAGGTCCTGAAAGTAAAACGATGCAGAGTAACAATAGCAGGAATGTTGTAGTCTCACAGAGATATAGAATCAATAAACCCCTGTTTGAAAGCTGGAAACAGACAAAGGGGTAAGTTAATATTAAAAATAAAAAGCAGGCTATTCAGTATGAAGCGTACCTAGATATTTTCTCATACTGCTGTTTCTCCCTCTCCCCCTGCAGATAATCCAGGCAGAACAGCGCTCCAGCAAGAAATGGGAGCTCAGCTCAGAAGGGGAAGAGATTGGCCGTGAGGGAAGCCATGAGGCCCGGGTGTTCCAGACTCTGCCCAAAGAAGGCTTGCTGCAAGCTCAGCTAATGGTGAGTGGCCTGGGGGAAGCCCAGCTTCTTGTGCTTGAACTATAACTCCCAGAATTCTCACTTGGCACAGGAATGCCACACTCTCTTCCTTCGCCAGATCCCAAGATCTTGTTTTCTTTAATCCTCTGCAGAAGCAGCCCTTCTCTAAAGTTGGCTTCAGTAAAGCCATGTCCAACAAATGGATCCGACTGGATAAAGCAGCAGAAGGAGGGCCCCGCATCTACAGAGTGGTGAGTCCTGCTCTTCTTCCTCTCTTTCTCGCTATCCCTCTCACTCTCCGTCTCTTTCTCCCTCTTGCTTTTGCACTCCCTCTCGATCTCGCTCTCCCTTTCACTTTCCCTCTCCTTCTCGCTTTCCTCTCCTTCTCGCTATCCCTCTCCGTCTCTCTCTCCCTCTTGCTCTCCCTCTTAGACTCGCTCTCCCTTTCACTCTCCTTCTCGCATTGCCTCTCCTTCTCGCATTGCCTCTCCTTCTCGCATTGCCTCTCCTTCTCGCATTGCCTCTCCTTCTCGCATTGCCTCTCCTTCTCGCATTGCCTCTCCTTCTCGCATTGCCTCTCCTTCTCGCATTGCCTCTCCTTCTCGCATTGCCTCTCCTTCTCGCATTGCCTCTCCTTCTCGCATTGCCTCTCCTTCTCGCATTGCCTCTCCTTTTTGCTTTCCCTCTCCTTTTTGCTTTCCCTCTTCTTCGTGCTTTCCCTTTTCTTCTCCCTCTCGCTATCCCTCTCACTATCCCTCTCCTTCTCGCTATCTCTCTCTCGCTCTCTCAGCCCCCACTCTTTATGTCTCTATCTTTATCTACTGCTGACGCCTGAGCTCCTCCATCTCCCCCCCCCCCCACTGTTCTTGCAGGTGGACTCCATAGAGGACACAGTTAAGGAAAAGCTACAGCTGATCCTCAAGGGAAGGGCTGATGATGTGAATGAGAAGGACAGGAACGAGCTGAAGAAGAGGAAACTTGTCAATGAAGTGTAAGTTTTGTTATTGGTTAGTCATTGTGGCAGGTGGGTCCTAGTAATGTCTAAGTCCAGTGTTGTGATTGGCTGCGCAGGTGGCATGTGCCATTACATTTAGCTGTTGGGCAGGTGGTGATGGGCATTCTTAGCAGCAAGTCAGTGTTGGTGAATACTTTGCAATAGTATTTCAGATTTAGGTGTGGGTCCCAATATACATTTCTTTAGCTTCTCTTTTAATGTTCCAACCCTGGCATTATGTCTCTCCCAGGCTATGATAATGCCACTTCTGGGTTGGCAGTAAGTAGCGCGGCAGATCAGGTAAAAGTCGAGGTACAGGTCAATTAGATCTATTTTTGGCCGCATTGGTGACCGAGCGCCTAAACTGACACATTGCCAATTTCTGGGGTGCTCACTTGTTTGGTGGCAAACTAATTAAGAATACTACACTATATAATTTTTCTGTTTTTCCCCCTCATATTTTTAAAGTATACATTGATTTATTTTGAAACTGACACTCAGTAATGCAGCTGCCAGCTGGGCCAATTGTATAACAGTAGAGCAGCAAGACTGAATTCCTACACTAGAGGGCAGTGTAATACAAGTCACTACAGATATGGGACTTCTCATACAGAATGTTGGGATGATAAGGGATCTTTCCGTAATTTGGATCATCATAACATAACTCTACAAAAAAAACAAGTACACATTAAATAAACCCAATAGGATTGTTTGTGTCCCCAATAAGGATTAATTATATCTTAGTTGGGATCAATCACACGTCACTGTTTTATTTATCACTGTTTTATTTATCACTGTTTTTATATTATTACAAAGGCTGCAGGAGATGGCCTTCCCACAATTCGGGGGTTTCTGGATAATGGATCCCATACCTGTTTGTTGGGAAACACATACATTTTTCTGTACCAATAAGGGTGATCTAGTGACAAATCGATATAGCAATAGAATTCTATGTCAGTAGCATTTGACCCTCCCCCTGTTTTTGGGGCTCCAACAACCAGCAACAGAGCTTGCGTTAATCATGCCTCCATGCGTATCACTCCTTTACATATGGCGGTTGTCTCAAGCTTTAAAGGGTTGTTTACCTTTAAATTAATTATTAGTATGATGTAGAGAGTGATATTCTGAGAAAATTTGTAATTTGTTTTCATGTTTTTTTATTTGTGGGTTTTCAGTTATTTTGCTTTTTATTCTGCAGCTCTCCAGTTCACAATTCCAGCCATCTGGTTGCCATGGTCTAAATTACCCTAGCAACCATGCATTGATTTGAATAAAAGACTGGAATATGAATAGGAAAGGACCTGAATAGAAAGATGAGTAATACAAAGTAGCAATAACAATAAATGTGTCGCCTTACAGAGCATTTGCTTTTTAGGTGGGGTCAGTGACCCCCATTTGAAAGCTGGAAAGAGTCAGAAGAAGAAGGGAAATTCTTCAAAAACTAATAATGATCAATTGAAAAGTTGCTTAGAACTAGTCATCTTAAAATATACTAAAGGTTAACTTAAAGGGGAACCACCCAGTTAAGGCTTATTAAACGCTTTATAAAGGGAACCAGCACTTCTAGTTTTTTGTTTGGGGAAATTGCTTTATATTCTTGATATGATCTTGAAGAAGAACAAGAAGGGATGTTGCATGAATGAGTTGGACAACGTTCTGGTATTGTGGCTGCTGCCTAATTATAGCTCTGAGCAACACCCCTATGGGCTAAGGACTTACATAACAGAGCACTGCCGGCTCATCCCTTAGATATTCTGTAAATTAATGATTATTCCATCTCTCATAAAGGAATGGTCTGTACCTTTAATTTATAGGACAGGACATTTTAGGCTCTTTCTTATTAAAAGCCCAGAGCTTCAATATTAAATGTCATACAGTACAGGTATGGGATCTGTTATCTGGAAAGCTCCGAACTAGGGAAAGGCCATCTCCCATAGACTCCATTTTATCCAAATAATCCAAATTTATAAAACCCATTTCCCCTTTCTATGTAATAATAAAACAGTCGCTTGTACTTGATCCCAACTAAGATAATTAATCCTTATTGGAAGCAAAACCAGCCTATTGGGTTTATTTAATGTTTACATGATTTTCTAGTAGTCTTAAAGTATTAAGATCCAAATTACGGAAAGATCCATTATCCAGAAAACCCCAGGTCCAGAGCATTCTGGATGTACCATGTTGTAAGGGCAGACAGGTTGAGGTCCCTCATTAGAGCTTACAATCTAAAAGAAGCCACTTTGATGATGATGATGATGGTGGTGAAGGCTTTGTTCTTATTGGCCATTCCTCCTCCTTCCGCAGGACGGTTAAATCCTACTGGGTGACAAAGGGATCCGGCTTCAGCACAAGCATCACCAAGCAAGAGACTGATCTGACCCCAGAAATGATTGCCAGGTAAAGACCAAGAAGAAGAAGATTCAGTGACACCTGTTAAAAAGGAATAATATCCATTTCATTTCAAAAGTTCATTAGAGAGATGTTACATTGTGCACCCATGGGCTCCCATGACACCCTCTCCTGAGGGGCCCCTTCTGTTGTGGTGGGTCCATACTGGGCTTCCTAGCAATTGCCACCCTTGTGATATTTAATGGTTTGCATAGGTAACATCTCCCCTGGGCTTCCTCTCATTAAAGGAGAACTAAAGCCTAACTAAAGAAGTAGCTAGAAATTTTTATCATGATGTTTTGTACCAGCCCAAGGCAACCACAGCCCTTTAGCAATAACACAGATATATCCAGTGTAACAGCGGGGATTTCTATTCTTATGCGAGTCCTATGGTAATTGTCTGTTTCATTAGTTAACATGCACTGTTTGCGCTCACCGTTCAAAATTAATGGCCCGGGTGCTTACAGCCCCAGACCTCTCGCTTACTCACTGGCGTAGTCCCAACTCCCAATGCATATATGGTATATACAAATTATTCGTAAGAAATCTTACCCGGATTTCGCTGTGACCCACGTGCTGCCGCCCTGAGTTCGTCGCTAAGGGGAACGAAAATGCTGCATACACCAAAAGTTCCACAGCGCACTCTCGGCCCACTTAAAAGGAATCGCTTACTCCACAATTCATCGGTAAAAAACGTCATTTTATTTATTCAAACATCTTGATAAACTGTTAACCCTGCGCCACGAGGTCTGACGCGTTTCGTGTCATCAGAGACAGAGATGAAGTGCAGTGACACGAAACACGTCAGACCTTGTGGCGCAGGGTTAACAGTTTATCAAGATGTTTGAATTGGACCCTGAAAGTGCGCTGTCCGAACTTTTGGTGTATACAGTCCTTTAGCAGTAAAGATCTGTGTCTCCAAAGATGCCCCAGTAGCTCCCCATCTTCTTTTCTGCTGATTCACTGCACATGCTCTGTGCTGCTGTCACTTACTGAGCTTAGGGAGCCACTCACAATATACAGTACACATAGAATAGAAATGTCACAATATAAAGCTGATTAGTAATTAATACAGATAATTACTACATGGCAGCACAGAAACCAGTGCAATTAGCATCAGAATTGAATAATCAGCAAACCTGTAGCATCAGCTTATATTACAGCCAGGGAAGCTCATTTTCTGCTGGATAATTAGTGACGAGCCCTAAGCTTAGCTTCTCAACAGCCAATCAGAGCCCACTGAGCATGTGAGTGTCACAGACACTTTCCAAGATGGTGACCCCCTGTGACAAGTTTGAAGTCCTGGATCATTGCTGCTATTGACAAGCTGAATCTTTAGCCTTGTGCAATAAGTTCACTATATAAAATATGCCATTTTTAGCCATATTCATTTTTAGGGGTTATTTCTCCTTTAAATGCTGTCCTTATCCCCTTGTTTAATTTCATACTTTTTTCTCTCCTTTCCATCCTACGTTTTTTTTTTTGTTACCTGCGCACCCCATTGCCATGTCTATAACCAGTGGATCCTGGAGGGAGAAGCAGTTCAAGGGCTATAACTTTGACGCTCTGGGTGTGATGCCGGAGTGCGGCCATCTGCACCCGCTATTGAAGGTGCGCACTCAGTTCCGGCAGATCTTTCTGGAAATGGGGTGAGTAGAGTGACTGACGTCAGCCAGGAAAAGTACAATGTTTGTGCAGAGAATCGTATTTCTATACTGCACCTTGTATACACATTGATTAATAGGGATGCACTCAATCCAGGATTCGGTTCGGGATTCGGCCAGGTTTCGGCCTTTTTCAGCATTCATTCGGCCGACTCTTTCTCCCTGGCCGAACCAATTCCGAATCCTAATTTGCATATGGAAATTAGGGGCGGGGTGCGAAGTCGCGTGACTTTTTGTCACAAAACAAGGAAGTAAAAAAAGTTTTCCCCTTCCCCACCCCTAATTTACATATGCAAATTAGGTTTCAGTTTGGAATGTTTCGCAAAGTATTCGGGGGTTCGGCCGAATACAAAAATAGGGGATTCGGTGCATCCCTGTCGATTAAGAACAAAAAAATGCATTGACATTAAACTAAACACCCCTGATTAATTTATTTTTTATAGTTGTTGAATTATTTTTCCCTTTTTCTTCTGACTCTTTCCAGCTTTCAAAAGGGGTCACTGACCCCCATCTAAAAACCAAGAGCTCTGTAAGGCTACAAATGTATCATTATTGCTACTTTTTATTACTCCTCTTTCTATTCAGGCCTCTCCTGTTCTTATTCCAGCCTCTTATTCATGTTCCAGTCTCTTATTCAAATCAGTGCATGGTTACTAGGGTAATATGGGCCCTAGCAACCTGCTGAAATTGTAAACTGGAGAGTTGCTGAATAAAAAGATAAATAACTCAAACCACAAATAATAAAAAATGAAAGCCAATTGTTAATTTTCTCAGAATATCCCTCTCTACATCATACTGACAGTTAATTTAAAGGTGTACAATCCCGTTAACAAAAGTGCATTCATATTCCTTCTCTATGTGCCATCAGCTTACAGGGATATTATCATAATTCTAGACTAAAAATAGGAATTACACATATAAGAGAGAATTTGTCAGAGGACACTGTTTCAGTTTTGGACTTTACCTTATTGGAGAAACCAGGGCTGCTTCCATTGAAATAAACAAGGAGATCCCTATGTGTAAATTGGTTTATTTCCCCTTTTAGTTATAAGCTTGGAAATGTATTAATATTCTGCAGCAGGTATTGGACACGGGGAGCTTTCAGGGAAAATAAAATCTACCTTTAAAATGGTGTAAATATTAAGGTTGATTGCTCTTTCTTCTCTCTGATTGGCTCAGATTCACAGAGATGCCAACCAATAACTTCATCGAGAGCTCTTTCTGGAACTTTGATGCTCTGTTCCAGCCTCAGCAGCACCCTGCCCGAGATCAGCACGACACCTTCTTCCTGCAAGGTCAGTCCATCTCCAGCTCTATATGTTCTGCAGATCCAGTGCCTTAATGCTGGGCCTGTTATTGGCATGTTTGTGTTCTACATGATTCCTTCCTACTGCACATGTGATCCATCTCTGATGTTATTCATTGTCATTTAGATCCAGCCTTAGCCACAGAGTTTCCTATGGAATATCTGGAAAGAGTTAAGAAGGTTCATTCTGAAGGAGGATATGGATCCCAAGGGTAAGAGTATAGTTTGTGTCACACGCCTCCTCCTTGTGTCTATCACCCTGCACCCTCCTGTCTGTGTCACTGTATCACCCTGCAGTGGGAGGGACAGACTCATGTCCCATAGTTCCCTCCTGTCTGTGTCACTGTATCACCCTGCAGTGGGAGGGACAGACTCATGTCCCATAGTTCCCTCCTGTCTGTGTCACTGTATCACCCTGCAGTGGGAGGGACAGACTCATGTCCCATAGTTCCCTCCTGTCTGTGTCACTGTATCACCCTGCAGTGGGAGGGACAGACTCATGTCCCATAGTTCCCTCCTGTCTGTGTCACTGTATCACCCTGCAGTGGGAGGGACAGACTCATGTCCCATAGTTCCCTCCTGTCTGTGTCACTGTATCACCCTGCAGTGGGAGGGACAGACTCCATGTCTCATAGTTCCCTCCTGTCTGTGTCACTGTATCACCCTGCAGTGGGAGGGACAGACTCATGTCCCATAGTTCCCTCCTGTCTGTGTCACTGTATCACCCTGCAGTGGGAGGGACAGACTCATGTCCCATAGTTCCCTCCTGTCTGTGTCACTGTATCACCCTGCAGTGGGAGGGACAGACTCATGTCCCATAGTTCCCTCCTGTCTGTGTCACTGTATCACCCTGCAGTGGGAGGGACAGACTCATGTCCCATAGTTCCCTCCTGTCTGTGTCACTGTATCACCCTGCAGTGGGAGGGTCAGACTCATGTCCCATAGTTCCCTCCTGTCTGTGTCACTGTATCACCCTGCAGTGGGAGGGACAGACTCCATGTCCCATAGTTCCCTCCTGTCTGTGTCACTATATCACCCTGCAGTGGGAGGGACAGACTCATGTCCCATAGTTCCCTCCTGTCTGTGTCACTATATCACCCTGCAGTGGGAGGGACAGACTCATGTCCCATAGTTCCCTCCTGTCTGTGTCACTGTATCACCCTGCAGTGGGAGGGACAGACTCATGTCCCATAGTTCCCTCCTGTCTGTGTCACTGTATCACCCTGCAGTGGGAGGGACAGACTCATGTCCCATAGTTCCCTCCTGTCTGTGTCACTGTATCACCCTGCAGTGGGAGGGACAGACTCATGTCCCATAGTTCCCTCCTGTCTGTGTCACTATATCACCCTGCAGTGGGAGGGACAGACTCATGTCCCATAGTTCCCTCTTGTCTGTGTCACTGTATCACCCTGCAGTGGGAGGGACAGACTCATGTCCCATAGTTCCCTCCTGTCTGTGTCACTGTATCACCCTGCAGTGGGAGGGACAGACTCATGTCCCATAGTTCCCTCCTGTCTGTGTCACTGTATCACCCTGCAGTGGGAGGGACAGACTCATGTCCCATAGTTCCCTCCTGTCTGTGTCACTGTATCACCCTGCAGTGGGAGGGACAGACTCATGTCCCATAGTTCCCTCCTGTCTGTGTCACTGTATCACCCTGCAGTGGGAGGTACAGACTCCATGTATTTTCTTGTCCATGTTGTGCTACAAGTTCCGTTCTTCCCTTTACAGGTACAAATACGACTGGAGCATCCATGAGGCACAAAAGAACATTCTGAGGACACACACTACAGCTGTGAGCGCTCGGATGCTGTACAAGCTGGCACTGCAGGTAAATACAGACATATCACACAGCTCTGTATCTTGTGTCCCTTTTCTTCCTCTCAATCATTTTTTTTCTCCTTCTTTTCTCTCTTGCCTGAAACCTCTTACCTATGCCATAGCCACTTGTCTGTCCAGCCTCTTACACTCTCTCCCTGTCTGTCTCCTCTAGAAAGATTTCACCCCTGTGAAGTATTTCTCCATCGACCGGGTGTTCAGAAACGAGACGCTCGATGCGACGCACTTGGCCGAGTTCCACCAGATTGAGGGGGTGGTGGCAGATCGGGGTTTAACCCTGGGGAACCTTATGGGAGTCCTAAAGGAATTCTTTCATAAACTAGGTAAGATCTAACTGCCCACTATATCCTCCTCCGCCTTATCCTGGACAACATATATACAAGCAGGGGCTGTATTACACTGTACAGTGTGTGATTTACTCTATTAAATACTGTAGTATAGTGCAGTGCATGTGCAATTTTGGATATTTTTGTGCTCCATGTGCATTCAGTAGGGAGCAGGAGAGGTCACGGGTGGACAGGAACATTTCGACTACTGTTGTTCTCCACTAGGGGGCAGAGTTTATCAGAATGCTTGTGTGCTATTAGTCTTTGCTTTAGTTTGTATGTTGGGTTTATTCAACCTGTGTCGTTCCAGCTGAGCAACTTCTCTCAGCAACCCAAATAGCTGACATTAGTGACTGCTGAAATGTTTGGTCCCTGATTATTATTTTCCTTATGTGTAAGATGTTATATCTGTATGACTTGATCATTTAGTTGTTCAAATACTACTGAAAGAACATTTTATTGCCTTAAAGGGGTTGTTCACCTTTGAGTTATCTTTCAGTATGATGTAGACAGTGATATTCTGGGACAATTTGCAATTGGTTTTCATTTTTTATTATTTGTGGTTTTTGAGTTATTTAGCTTTTTATTCAGCAGCTGTCTAGCTCACAGTTTCAGCCATATGAAAGCTGGAAAGAGTCAGAAGGAGAAGGCAAATAATTCAGAAACTATAAAAAATAAATAATGATCAATTGAAAAGTTGCTTAGTATTAGCCATTTTATAACGTACTAAAAGTTAACTTAAAGGGATACTGTCATGGGAAAACATGTTTTTTTCAAAACACATCAGTTAATAGTGCTACTCCAGCAGAATTCTGCACTGAAATCGAATTCTCAAAAGAGCAAACAGATTTTTTTATATTCAATTTTGAAATCTGACATGGGGCTAGACATATTGTCAATTTCCCAGCTGCCCCTGGTCATGTGACTTGTGCCTGCACTTTAGGATGGAACTGCTTTCTGGCAGGCTGTTGTTTCTTCTACTCAATGTAACTGAATGTGTCTCAGTGGGACCTGGATTTTACTATTGAGTGCTGTTCTTAGATCTACCAGGCAGCTGTTATCTTGTGTTAGGGAGCTGTTATCTGGTTACATTCCCATTGTTTTGTTGTTAGGCTGCTGGGGGGGGGGGATATCACTCCAACTTGCAGTACAGCAGTAAAGAGCACAAGTCACATGACTGGGTGCAGCTGGGAAACTGACAATATGTCTAGACCCATGTCACATTTCAAAATTGAATATAAAAAAAAAACTGTTTGCTCTTTTGAGAATTGGATTTCAGTGCAGAATTTTGCTGGAAAACTGATGCGTTTTAAAAAAAACATGTTTTCCCATGACAGTGTCCCTTTAAAGGTGACCAACTGAAATGCTTAGAATTGAAGTGCTTAGAATTGTCCGTTCTATAACACATTAAAAGTTAACTTGAAGGTGGACCACCCGTTTAATTTAAACCTCATCTCCTTCAATAAATTCATTTATTCTCTATATTGAGCAGATTTTGTGCTTTTCCATTACTACAGTACTTCTCTTTATAGGAATCACAAAACTGCGCTTCAAGCCGGCCTACAACCCTTACACAGAGCCAAGTATGGAAGTGTTCAGTTACCACGAAGGTGAGTAATCTTTGTACTTAAAGGTGGCCACAGACGCACCGATAATATCGGACGACTAATTTTCATACGATATTCAGTGCGTGAATGGTGGGAGATGAGCCGACCGATATCTGCAGAAGGTTTGGATACTGGTCGGCTCGTAGATCGGGTTGGCCGGGTGCTTTTGAAGGCACCAGAACATTGGCCGTTGTTAGTGTTGAATCGTTAAATACAGGGAGAATTCTATTTTTTCTTACCTGTATATCTGACGATTCAACGCTGCACGTGTGTATTGAAACAAACAAATCTTTCTTGGATAGATCGTAATTGTAACGTCTATGGCCACCTTTAGGGTAGAGACACGCTCAGATTCGGGGAGATTTAGTCGCCCGGTGATAAATTGCCTCATCTTCGGGGCAATTAATCTCCCCGTATTGCCTTCCTCCCGCTAGAATCGTAATCTCTGGTGGGGTGGCACTCGGAGAGTTTCGTTTTCCGAAGTCGCCTGAAGTTTCTTCGTTAGGCAACTTTGGGCGACCTTGGAAAACGAAGCGCACCGATTGCCATCCTGACGGCCATTTACATTCTGGGCGACTAATCTCCCCGAATCTGAGCGCATGTCTTTGCCCTTAGTCTCCCAGATCTGCAGGGTGCCAGCTGCTTTTAGAGGAGATTATAAAGCCCCGTACTGGTCCATGTGATCTCCAAGCTGTCACACCAGGAAATGGAAAGCAGGTGCCGTTGTTTGAAACATTTTGGGGGGATTTATTTCTTCTAATATCACATACACAGTCCAGCAAATCTGCACCTGTTAATCCTTTTGTGATTAAATTCAGAACCTGTAATGTGTTAATGCTCAGTGAATATCCTCTCTTCTTTCCCTCGCCGGTCTCTGGGGGAAGGGATTTGGGGATTTTACATAATACACAGCTGCTCAGAGAAGCTTTGTTTTCATTTTGAATTGTTACGAATCAACCGCATCTCGACCTTTACTTTGGCTTCCCCAGGGTTAAAGAAATGGGTGGAAGTTGGAAATTCCGGGCTTTTTAGGCCGGAGCTGCTGCTGCCGATGGGTCTGCCGGAAGACGTGAATGTGCTTGGTTGGGGCTTGTCGCTGGAAAGGTGAGATGCCGCGCCGGATGATATCTAATGTCATATTTAGAAATTGAGTTTTCTGCCGACTTGTATTTGCTTTGATTTGATGGCCGTCCAAGGACTTGATTGCAAAAGGAAGCAGATCAGACGTTGCTGCGAGACGTTTAGGGAATTTGTCCTGGGTCCCCAGTAGATACGATGCTTGTAACTGATAGGCTCGGCCTTTGTCCTGCTCTGGACTGTGCAATAAGCTCTGAATCCACGGCCAAATCTCGACTCCTTCGAGAAAGATCCAGCCAAATCCAGAATTTTAATTTGAATATGCTAGGAACGGGAAAAGAGAAAAAGTCATGTGATTTTAAAGATTCGGTTTGGCCAGGCACATGGATTTGGTTGAATTCTGCTGAAAAAGGCTGAATCTGAACCAAATCTTGGATTCCGTGCATCCCTAGCAACAAGATACAGTGCCTCCATTAGATATTTTGGATATGCTAGGAAGGGGTAAAGCGAAAGTCACGTGATTTTAAGGATTCGGTTTGGCCAGGCACTTGAATTTGCTTGAAACCTGCTGAAAAAGGCTGCATTCGGAATCAAATATTGGATTCTGTGCATCCCTAGCAACAAGGCACAGTGCCTCCATTACATATTTTGGATATGCTAGGAAGGGGTAAATCGAAAGTCAACAGATTTTAAGGATTCAGTTGGCCAGGCACTTGGATTCGCTCGAATCCTGCTGAATCCTGAACCAATTTTGGATTCTGTGCATACCAAGCAACAAGCCACAGTGCCCCCATTGCAGAATTTGGATATGCTGGGAAGGGGTAAATTGAAAGTTGAGTGATTTATAAGGATTCGGTTTGGCCAGGCACTTGGATTTGGTCGAATCCTGCTGAATAAGGCTGAATCCTGAACCAAATAATGGATTCTGTGAATTCCTAGCAACAAGGCACAGTGCCTCCATTACATCATTTGGATATGCTAGGAAGGGATAAATCGAAAGTCGTGATTCTAAGGATTTGGTTTGTCTGAGCACTTGGACTTGATCGAATCCTGTTGAAAAAGGCTGAATCCTGAATCAAATCTTGGATTCTGTGCATACCTAGCAACAAGCCACAGTGCCCCCAATACATAATTCGGATATGCTAGGAAGTGGTAAATCGAAAGTCGAGTGATTTATAAGGATTTGGTTTGGCTTGAATCCTGCTGAAAAATAATTGATTTTGTGCTTCTTTAGCAACTCCATTAGATATATGCCTAGACCCATATTTATAGCTGTAGTTCTGAACCCATTTCTCGTTCTTTTTCAAGGCCTACAATGATCCGATACGGGATAAAAAACATCCGCGAGCTGGTGGGACACAAAGTCAACTTGCAGATGGTTTACGACAGCCCTATTTGCCGCCTGGATGCTTGATGACGAAGAACATGTGCAATGCAAGAACTTCCTGGGGAATACATAGGGTTTTCTGATAGGATACAGCTCCATTGTCTATTTATACTTGAGTACATGAGGCAAATCAGTTCTTTTTCTATATAGTCTGACTTTATACAGACTCGGAGACACTTTAGCATAACTCCTGTATTGGTTTGATGGTTGGCCAGTGTGCAAAGGGCGGGTTACATAAATACAAAGTAAATCTTATTCTGTTCTACAAAGCACTTGTTTTGTCTCTGTAACCTCTAAACACTGCCTCATTCATTCTTTTAAATGGATACTGTCATGGGAAAACATGTTTTTGTTTTTTTTAAATGCTGCTGCAGCAGAATTCTGCACTGAAATCTGTTTTTCAATAGAGCAGATCAGAACAGGTTTTTTTATATTTAATTTTGAAATCTAGACATATTGTCAGTTTCCCAGATGCCCCCAGTCATGTAACTTGTGCTCTGATAAACTTCCGTCACTCTCTAATGTTGCACTGCAAGTTGGAGTGATATCAGTACACCTGGTTTTTTGCCTCCAAACCAGGAATTCAATAATAAGGACCACTGGACACAATATCCAAGGGGTTGTAGAGCAACATGTTACACAAGAAACACTGTTTGGGGGACTACTGCTCTAAACCCTTATGACACAACCCCTTCCCATAACAGGTGAGATTTCAGGTGTCTTTTGTTAAAGGCAGACTCTCCTTTCTCTTGGCTTTTCATATGTATTCTGCCATCTTCCACACCATTGATCTGTTTGTGTCACCTGTTGTAACTGGATCAGTGATGAACTGACAAAAAACTCATAAACTTATTACAGTCCCCATTCACTTATCCATTGCCCTGTTTGACTGCATCTGAATAAGGGAAGGCAAAACACAGATTTATTCGGAACACCACAACCAAACAGGAGCTTGAATTGGTTAGGAGTGTCGGTGACACTGCACATGCTCAGTGTGCTCTGGACTGCTGATCAGAAGCTAAGCTTAGGGGTCTTTGCAAATCATCAAGCAGAAATGTAGGTTTGTCTAAAAGCTGGTGCTGATTTTAAATGCTGACGTGCAAATAAATTGCTTATCAGCCTTATATCTTTATATACAGTATAGTATCCATTAATAATGCTACTCAAGCAGACTTCTGCACTGAAATTCGTTTTTCTAAAGAGCAAACAGATTTTGTTATACTTAATTTTAAAATATAAAATATGGCTAGACATGTAATTTTCCCAGGAGCCCTCAGTCATGTGACTTGTGCTCTGATAAGCTTCAGTCACTCTTTACTGCTGTACTGCTAGTTGAAGTGATATCACCCCCTCCCTCCCTTCTCCCCCCCCACCCCAGCAGCCCATCAGCTGTTATGTAGGCCAGGTATGGAGTTTCAATGTACAGTTGATAACCCAACAGTGTTATCCACAAATGCAACAGATAATGCTAATCTTAGCTATTTCCCCATCACTTTACTTAACTGTTAATGAGCATGCTGATTTCTGATTGGATACTTCCCTAATCAAGAATAGAAATTAATGGTATTTGTATGCTAAGATATAAAAACCCATATAATGTATTACTCACCTGCAATATCGTGGGCTAAGTCCTTGATGAGGTGTCCAACGATGGCATAGACGGCAGCCACAACAAACAAAGCTAAAACTGCCAACATCTCAAACACCATTAAAAGTAGAAAATTATTGTGAATGTGCCACTTAACTGGAGTCTTGGCTAGAGGAAACCCGACTACTGCTACATTGGTTCATTGGTACATATCAGAACCAGCAGTGCAGAGAATTTCAAAGGACCAACAAATAGGGGAATAGCAATTACATTTAAAAATTACTTTGAAATCATTAAAAATGTTTCACTATGGGCAGGAATTTTGCTGAAGCTACATATCTGTTGTCATAATTATAAAAGAATATATGTGTTTTTTTTATTATTTCTTGAACTAATCAGGGCGAAAGGAGGGGGCGAGCAGGCTGGCTGGGCTGCCTAGGGCGCCTGGCCTGCTTGGCCGCCTCTGTTTCCTTTCCCTGTATTGTATCTGTGTCCCTTTGTATATTAGAGTGTAAGCTCTGCATGTGGGAGGGGCTTCCAAATATTAAAGGGGAACTTAACCCACTTGTTACTCACCACACGAAGCTTGATGTAAAAATTAAGCAGGAGATAAAAGAAAATTCATATCATACTTACCGGAATTTTCTTTTCCTGGCCATCCTCCCCGTCAACATGAAAATTCACTAATGGGTTAATCTCCTGCTACTCCCAGCCTGGACAGAAGATAGTTAATTTTAAGAACCCATAAAGCCCACCCCCTCCTGGCTCACATCAGTCTGTTTATAAAGCCACCATAGGGAGGGCATGTTGACGGGGAGGATGGCCAGGAAAAGAAAATTCCGGTAAGTATGACATGAATTTTCTTTATTCCTGGCCATCCCCCGTCAACATGAAAATTCACTAATGGGTCATACCCAAGCAATTAAACCACAAGGGAGGGAAAATAATTATACTTCAATTTATATGGCCCAACAGGCTAAAAAATAAGAGAACTAACTGTCCAAACAGGACCTGAGATGAAGACATAACCTCGAATCTGTAGAGTCTAAAAAGAAACATAGTAGGGGTAACTGCAGATCATTTTGGAATACACTCCTGCCTCTGATGCCCATGACGCTGCCACACCAAGTGTCTAATGTACCTTACTCCCCTATGCAAATAGTTGCCCTGCTATTTACAAGCCCTTGATATGGTCTTGACTATCCAGGAAGAGTAGCCAGCGAGGCAAGTTCCCCTTTTTTCCTTCCTGCTGGCATAGCAAACAGTATTCTAGACTTTCTGAAGCCTTCTCTTCTTCTGAATAAATCTCAAAACATTGTAAGACTATATCTAAATTTGAATCCTCGTCCCGAGAGGATGCTGGAGGCTCCAAGGACAGCAATACAATTGGTTAATTAATGTGGAACTTAGAAACAACTTAAGACAGGATACTGATTACAGTCTGAGAAATACTTTCTCCTCATGGAACATCCTGTAAGGAGCATCTCTCGAAGGGCTGACGTCAAAAGTTTGACTTCACAGCTAACTAGGAGTAAGCAACCACAAAGAACTTGATCTAAAGGCTCAGTCGTGCAGTAGAGAGGGATCTCTGATCAAGAGGAAGACCCATGGTTGGACAAATAGACCAGTTCAACGATGGACGTATTTTGAGTTTTGATTGGAAAAACGTATCTACTAATGGATCTCTTGACCACCTCTTCTCCAAATCGCCAACAATGGTCTTTTAGAGTGCTGAGACTCAGACCCTTTTGTAGCCCTGTGTTAAGAAACTTCAGGATATCCACCGCAGATGGTGTTATGGATTGAGATTCATCTCAACAGCCCAGTAAGAGAATATCTGCCATGCTTTATAATATTTACAATTTGTATTGAATTTACTGGCATTGATAAGGGTTTGACCTGATCAGAACATTCATACTCCTATTCATATTCTTAGGATCCTCCTTTTAACCTCCACACCATCAGTTGGTGATTGGGTTTGGATGCTTCCAACTGCCCAAGAGAAGGAGACCTCTGGAACTTTGTGGAAGTAGTAACAAACACAACTGACAGTCTTCTCAGGAGTAGATACCAAGGTCTTCTGGGCCAAGCGGAAGAATGGTCATCATGTCCATCCTTGACAATAAGATCCTTTGCAGGACTCTCAATATTATCCATACTGGAGGAAAGATGTAAGCAAACAGACCCTCCCAACTCTGGGAGAAGGCATCCACTGCCACAGTCCCACACAAGGGACTCTGAAGAGGAAGATCTGAAGCTTGGAGTTCAGATCTATTGCCATCATATTCAGCTGCGAACAGTCCCAATGGATGCTGGCTAAGATAATCTGCCTCTAGATATTGCACTCCTGGAATGTACAGAGCAGTTAAATCTTGAAGGTGGGTCTAAACCCATTCCATGATTGGGACAGTCTCTTTGAGCAAGAACTTGCTCCTTTCTCCAGAAGCGTAACTAGAGGTGGGCGGGCCCTGGCGCAGGACGCGCAGCCGGGCCCCCGCCCCCCTCCGTACATCCAGAAACTGTCCGGGATATGCGCAGCGGACTTTGCGGACTGCCGGGGGGGCCCTGAGGGGGTGTGGCCCTGGCCCACTCACACCCCCTGCTACCCCAGTAGTTCCGCCACTGTTGTTCCCCTTGATTTCTAAAATAAGCTGCAGCCACTGTATTGTCTGATCTTCACTGCAGACCCTAGGAGAACCACACTGAGCTCCAGGATATTGGTCAGTGTCTAGGAAAAAGGTCTTCTACCTGCCGCTGAGGCATCTGTGAACACCTCTATCCAAGCTGGTTTCCCGAGGGGAAACTCCTTGCAGGGATTGCTGGGTATTTTCCATCAGGCTAGATGTCTCTTGCCCTCTTGTGTTGATCTGAATTGCCAGTTTCAAGCTATAGGATCATACTGCCTGAGAAAATAACTGAATATGGTCCATTTCAGCAAGTTTATTGTTGAAATCAGAAGGCCTAGAATGATCACGAATTACTTCGCAATTATGAATGACCTCTCACAAAATTGCGTTACCTGAAGGACAGGTGTCAATTTGAGCTCCAAGGTATGCCATTTTCTGGCATGGTATCATCTGACTTTTGGCTACCCTTATGATCCAAAATATATATCCCAACACCAATTCTGAGATTCACAATTGATATAAATGATTTCTGTCTGCTTGATCCCCTGTATCATTAAAAGTTACAGCGGTTTAAAATACGCTCACCGTTGGTGGTAATTGGCCCGGGTGCACCTGCCCCGAGCCCTGCGTTTATTACACAATACTTCCCACGTTCCTTCCAACAGTTGTTTGTATTCATAGATAAATATACATAAGGATCAGCTTACCCTCTCCACGGAGTGACCCGGGTGCTGCCGCCCCGAGTCTGTCGCTAAGGGAGACGTTTTCAACTATTCACATCCAAGTCGTTGCGGCACACTCCAAAGTCAAAAGGATCGCTCAAATAGGTTGTTGGTTAAAAATTCATCCTTTATTGGTTACATCAGTTTAAAAGAAGAAATGCTAACACATGGTCCTGAGGTCTCTGATGAAGTACATAGTTACGAAACGCGTCAGACCATGTGTTAGCATTTCTTCTTTTAAACTGATGTAACCAATAAAGGATGAATTTTTAACCAACAACCTATTTGAGCGATCCTTTTGACTTTGGAGTGCGCCGCAACGACTTGGATGTGAATAGTTGAAAACGTACCCTTATGATCCAGCCAAACTTCTCTAAAACATCCTTTTTAAGAGATGGATGGTGATGTGGCTGGATTACACACCCCTAAAGTAAATCATCCAGGTAATGGTAGATCTCTGTGTTCTCCTGCCCTTTCGCTTGGCTATTATCACAACAAGAACTAAGGTAAAAGTTCTGGGAGAAGTAGCAAGGTCAATGCGAAGACAGCAAAATTGGTAATGTTGGTCTTAGAGACAAAATTGTAGAAATCTGTGATGTTCATGCAAATAAACATCTTTAATCTGAAGAGGCTAGCCAATCTCTTGGACAAACTACAAACTTTATAGTAGCAAGGGTCTCAGTTAAAGTTTGTCTCTTAGGGAATCTGTCATTCCTCAAGGTCTAATATGGGACGTAAGTCTCCAGTAGAATATAGAGAATTGAAAACTCTTCCTTCTTCCTGAGATGGAACCACTGAAACTGCTCTCTTAACAACAGCCCTGGAAACACTGGCAAGAAATGTCCTTTTCCCCTACGTCTTGAGGAATTGCAGTAGGAACAAATAATTGAAAGATACATAAGTTTTCACCCCTGAATCTTGAACCTTTCTAGCCGAGACTTCCTAAAAGGTGAGCAACCTGGGGTAGGCTGGACGGAGTGACTGTAAATGAGCTTTTGAGGAAGGTTTGGGAGATCTTGGGACTCCAACTCTAGACCTGAAAGAACCTTGTCCTGATCGCCAAGATGAAAATCTAAATTATTCTCCGGATTGGAAATTTTTGGAGTCCTGCCTTCTTCTGGAGAAGACCTACAAACGTTCCTGGAATTGTCATGGAACAATCTTGCTTGGGAAAGAAAAGTACTCTTCCCCCTGAAGACTTGGAGACCATGTCACCTAAGGCTTTCCCAAATAATCCTTTCCCTTCAAAAGGCATCTTGCAAAGAATTCCTGGAGCCAGTATCTACAAACCATGTTTTAACACAAAGGGCTCTGCGCTGCAACTTCAATGACAAAGAGCAAGCTGACAGCTGGACAAGCTCTAGAGAGACTTATTCTGAAGTCATCCAGACCTTTTAAGTTTTATGAAATATTTATTTATTTATTTATTTTTCTGGGAACGTAATCCTCAATGACTTGTTCCAGATTCTTTGCCCACATAGAACGGGCCTTTGTAACTGCCACAGAGCTACAGTTGGCTATAGGCCATCCAGAAGACATACAACATTTCTTTAATTCCTGAGATGTTTTAGTGCTGAAATGTCAACTATTGGCAAAGCCGCCTTCTTAGCTAATCTAGCCATTGGAGTCTGCCATCAGATCCACTCGTCTCACCTGAAAAAAATGATACAGCTCTTACACTTATCTCTCAACCAGAACTCTTTTGGAGATTTTAAACTACTCTGCCTGAATAAAATCTGGCACTTAAGTATTCATCAAAGGATCACAGCCGATATTCGAACTCAAAGCTCCACAGCCGTCAACCAGGCACTGTGCCACAAGGTCTGAGCCCTTGGAAAAAGAAGAGAAGTGGTTAGTTGGTCAAACTGCTCCAGGTTGAGGGTACATCTAACAGTCTTAATAAGGGGATTAAAAGCTTTTGGTCAAATAGTGAGATCTCTCTCTCAGCCCCCCTTCTTAAGCTGTATAAAAGGTGCATCTTTGATTTTTCTACAAGGCAAATGAATACAGCTGTAGGCTTTCTTTAATAGCTGACCATGTCACTGAGCTTAGCTGCTGGCCCTATATTAAAGGAAATTTCCTAGATAGAGAAAACCTTGAAAGGCACAGAGAGATCTTAAGCAGAAGCACTGTCTCTTTAAGAGTTTGGGATACTGCTCTCTTAATTAAAAAATCCTGATCTGGCAAGGAGTTGGAAGGAATGGCTGCATAACATGAAACAATTCACCTTCTTAGAAAGATATTCAATGAAAATGTATTACAAATTCTATGCCCTTCATTGCAGACTTGTTAAATACTTCTGAATCTCACTTACCCACTTTTACTGGGCTCTTCAGAAGGAGCAGAGGCACTTAAACCAGTAAGAGAATGCTTAATAAGCATAACACTCTGGAGGTTCTTATTTTTTCGAAGTGCAAACCATGGAACTCACTCGGCAGCATTTGGAGTGGCTCTTTAGATGCAGCCAGATCCTCATAGTGCACATGTAGCAGCAGCAGCAGCAGCAGCAACAGGAAGGAAAATCCAGATTGGCACCAAACAGCTTTCCATACAGGGTGTGCAAAGCACCAGCAGACACTGCAAAGCAGCAATAATACCCCGGCTGCACAGGGTCCCCTTCCTGACAACGCAGTTGTCAATACGGAACAGGGGCTACGGGTGGAGAAAGAACCTCCAGAAACAAAACTGCACCCGGTAATCTACAACTTGGCAAGTGAGTACTTTCTTGTCCTGTAAAATAAAGAAAAGAGAGTTAGTTTAAACTGTTAACCCTCTCACACTATGCCCAGGCTGGGACAGAAGAAAAAGACTGATGTGAGGGGGTGGGCTTTATGTGTTCTTAAAATTAACTATCTTCTGTCCAGGCTGGGAGTAGCAGGAGATTAACCCATTAGTGAATTTTCATGTTGACTGGGGATGGCCAGGAAATTTATTTTTTCCGTTACAGTTACTTCAATAAATCAATTCAGAGTAGGCACACCTGCCCTAGGATCTTGGATCACACCTAACCGACTAGTGATATATACTTTACTTTACTTAAGATCTTTCCTATTCTAACTTTTCCTATCTGTCAATGATGTCTCCACTCACCGACCAGCTGATGTTTCTTCTGCCATGCCTTCCCAACAAGACAGCTCACCTTGGGCAGGTCATCTCCTTTTATAGCCCTTCTGTGCTCTATAGTGGCCTCTAGTGTCTGGGGAAAAAATTACAACTAAACTAAATTAAAACTCTAATGCCATCTAGTGGCGACTTTAACAAATTACACCCAACATTTTTAAACACACAAACATTTTACAGTCAAACACATTTTTGTCACTCACAAGATAACAAAATTTTTCACATATCACACTTTTCATCTAGTTCACCCTCTTACATGCAGTCCAGGATTCCCTTCTCCCAATGGCTCCTTGTATTGTAACTGTGCCCCTCTGCATATTAGAGTGTAAGCTCTGCAGGGCAGGATTCCTTTCTCCCAATGGTTCTCTCTTCTTGTATTGTATCTGTGTCCCTCTGTTTATTAGAATGTAAGCTCTGCAGGCCAACATTCCCTTCTCCCTAATGGTTTCCTGTGTCTGTGTCCCTCTGTACATAAAAATATAAGCTTTGCAGGGCAGGATTCCCTTCTCCCAATGGTTTCCTGTCCCTATATTGTATTTGTGTCCCTCTGTATATTAGAGTGTAAGCTCTGTGGGCAGAGGAGTAATGTGTCTGTTTCTCAGAGTGTAAACTGTGTAGGTTAGAAACCAACTGTACTTCCCATTTGTTGGAATAAATCAATTTCTTTGAGCTGAAAGAATACAATATATAATATTATATATAATAATAGCAAGGGTCAGCATGAAATTCTTACCGACACCGTTCAAATCCAGAGAGGAAGGAATGTAAAATGCGCTATCCCCCAAAAGGCACAGGCCCTCGGGTGCTTATATATAAATATCTCCTAATGACTTGCACTAGAATGTCTGTATCCCTGATGTAGTAGCACCCTGTGACAGCTAGTGCCCTCTGTCATCATCTGCAGAACATTACACTGGAACACAATCATATTATATAGCGACAGTAGTAGCTTCTTTACTTTATATAAAATCAAAAGCTGTTTGTAAGCACATTATGTATAAAGTGACACAGTAACACAGTCAAGCTTGTGACTAAATGAAACCTGCCTGTGCCTAACTGCCAGCAGATCAGAAGGTCCCAGTGGATATATACACGGAGAGCACTGTAAATACTGCGGCACTACTGGCCTTATCCTGACTTGGTTTTTGGGTAATTTTATATGAAATTTGCATTGAATTTATTATTTATTTCTTGGGGGGGTTAATCAGGCTCCTAAAGTTCCCAGGAGCGGCTTTTTTTCCTGCTAACTTGTGGGCTGCTGCTGCCTGAGATGAGTTTCTCTGTGGTTAATGCATGTTGTTGGCAATTCGTTAACCCCAGATGTAGTGGTGTGAATACACAGCACTGGGCCCCCTGCAAAAAATCTTTAGAGGGGCCCGCATAAAGACCTGCACCGCGGTGGTGTTCATTCATGTCTTTTGCACTTGCATGCTCTGCGATCATGAATTCACGCACCGGCACCGAGAGTTTTAAGGTCGGGAAGGGGCCCCCTTGGACAGCCAGGAGGCTCCTTGTTTTGCAGCCCCAGTGGGTTCCCAATAGGGTTGCCACCTTTTATGGAAAAAACCCCCGATCTTCCTATGTATTTATCTTTTTCCCTATTAATAACATTGGGGTCAACCATAATTTTTGCTGGCCAGGCTGGTAAAATACCGGCCAGGTGGCAATCCTTGCTCCCAATTCTCCAGTGCGAGCCTGGGGGCTCATACAGCAATGCCTGTCTGGCTCTCACTATCTGTCTGCTTGCTCACACCCTCCATTCTGACTTGGCTAGGAGAGTGGCTGGAGAGGGGGGAGTCTATACAGCAGACCCTGCTGCCCAGGCCCCACTGTTTACTTTGTATAGGTTATGCCAGTGCCTGGATGCATCTCATGTCTAAAGCACGTGTAACATACATTTGGATTTAATATTTAAAGGGATACTGTCATGGGAAAACAATTTTTTTTCCAAAACGCATCAGTTAATAGTGCTGCTCCAACAGAATTCAGCACTGAAATCCAATTTGCAAAAGAGCAAACAGATTTTCTTATATTCAATTTTGAAATCTGACATGGGGCTAGACATATTGTCAGTTTCCCAGCTGCCACAGTAATGTGACTTGTGTTCTGATAATCCTCAGTCATTCTTTACTGCTGTACTGCAAGTTGGAGTGATATCATCCCCCTCCCTTCACCCCCCCCCCCAGCAGTCTAACAACAGAACAATGGGAAGGTAACCAGATAGCAGCTCCCTAACACAAGATAACAGTTGCCTGGTAGATCTAAGAACACACTCAATAGTAAAAGCCAAGTCCCACTGAGACTGATTCAATTACATTAAGTTGGAGAAATAACAGCCTGCCAGAAAGTTGTTCCATCCTAAAGTGCAGGCACAAGTCACATGACTGGGGGCAGCTGGGAAACTGACGATATGTCTAAACCATGTCAGATTTCAAAATTGAATATAAAAAAATCTGTTTGCTCTTTTGAGAAATGGATTTCAGTGCAGAATTCTGCTGGAGTAGCACTATTAACTGATGTGTTTTGAAAAAACATGTTTTTCCATGACAGTATCCCTTTAACATATCACCCAACTACATTCGGGCCTAGGGGAAATAAAGCACAAGGGAAATACAACTTTCCCTCTCTCTATTTATATATAACCTTATAGAACCCTTGCCTTAGTCATTGCAGCAGGCTCAATAAACAGAGAAAACAAAGAGCTACAGGAGAAGTAGAAGTAGCAGGAGCCCTAAAACATTTGTGTTCCCATCTTACTGCTTTGTGTAAAGATTGAACAGCACCATCAATTCTTGAGTAGTTTAAAAAGCCTTTATTTGTGCTTTTGTGGGCATCACCGCAACGTTTCAGGCCATGCGGCCTTTTATCAAGCTTACACCCATCTTACTGCTTTACATGGGCGACCAATATCCTCAAATGACGTTTATTATGTTGCTTTATGTTCCCTTCCTGTTTTCCCATAAACCCATTCTCTCGTCCTGCTGCAAGCTGACTTTATTTATCTGCAATGCAGCTCAAAGCAGAAAGATGCACAGGCAATAAAACGTATTTCTCTTTGTCCTTAATTAAGGAACATTTAATGAAAATATGATTTGCTCATCTCCCATGAAACAAGGGCAGGCCAGGTGATTTCGCTAGATGTTTTTCTGAGCCAAAGCAAATGTGATTCCAGCATGTTTATATAATCAGCTTTCAGCACATTATTATAATATCTGCTAATCCCCCAAGAGAGCAGGTAGCAGGAGCAATTAGGTGGAAAGCCTCACATCACATACTCTCTTTTGATTTGCAATTCATGGACAATTCAGCACCAGCTGTTACTAAAAGTAAAGGATTTGCAGCCCAACAACACACTTTGCATCAGAATTTTGTATTTATTCAGCTTATCAGTCTGTTTGGAGATGGCACATTAATGTAATCGTTTGGCACAAGCGATGAAACGAAAAACTACTGGGAGTCACTGAAACCAATTTCACTTGAGATATTTTAGGAAAAAAATGAGGGTTTAAGAGATGTGGAGCAGGGCCGCCATCAGGGGGGGACAGGGGGGACAAGCGTACCGGGCCCGGGCATGAAGGGGGGCCCGGCAGCGCTGCATTTTTTGAAGATCCGGGCCCCCCTTACGAGCGCCCGAGCCGTACGTCCTCCCTCTGCGTTGCCGAATGCGGAAGTGCCGAAAAGCCAAAGCCGATCCGCCGAAAAGCCCCGAAGTCACGGAAAAAGCCGAAGTCACGAAGCGCTGAAAAGACCCGAAGTCACGAAGCGCCGAAAAGACCCGAAGTCACGAAAACAGCTGAAGCCGAAGTCCTGAAGCGGCGCAAAGACCCGAAGTCACAAAAGGAGGCGAAGTTGAAGTACTGAAGCCATGAGTTCAATTCTACTGAACACCAGTTTGTGTATTTTTTTTTTTTTTATCCCCTGGCCACCAATGTATTATTTTAATATTCTATAGGCCCCTGCCACCAATTTTTTGTAAAACATTTTTTTTGGGGCCCCAAGTTTTTTTTAACTTATAAGGGGGCCCCTGCCACCAATGTTTTTTTTTCAGTTTTTTTTTAATTTTTTTTTTTTGGGGCCCCAATTTTTTATAAGGGGGCCCTGACCGAAAAATAGCTTTTTATAACTTGTGTGTGGGGGGGGTTACTTTTTTAGCGCTGATGTCTGTGTGGTCTTTTAACTGCGATGTGGAGTGGGCGGCATATGGAGTGGAGCTTGGTCGTCAGTGTGGGTGGGGCCCTGATTTCTAATGGCGGCACTGTGTGGAAGTCAGAATATCATTTAGAGACATTAAAGGAGATGTCCAACCAAATTCTTCTTTTTTTTTTTTTTTTTTGCGTAATGAAACAAAAGTCATTCTCATCAACTTTCCAATATACATTCATTGCCCATTTATTTCTGAGTTACCGGTATAGGAGCTGTCATGCAGAATGCTTGGGAGCTGAGGTTTTCCGGATAAGGAATCTTTCCGTAATTTGGATCTCCATAGCTTTAAGGTAGCCATACATAGGCAGATTTAAACTGCTGATTTGGGATCTTTTGTCCAAGTCTGGAGCTTATCTGTCTGTGTATGGGGCCTTCCAACAGACCTCCCCAACCGATATGTGGGCAAAAATCAGGTTGGGGATTATATATTTAGCCGACAAGTGCCCTTTAAGACTGCTAAAAATAATTTAAACATTAAATAAACCCAATAGGCTGGTTCTGCTTCCAAAAAGATTAATTATATCTTAGTTGGGATCAAGTACAAGCTACTGTTTTATTATTACAGAGAAAAGTAAATCTTTTTTAAAAAAGTTCGAGTTCTTACTTAAAATGGAGAAGGCCTTTCTCTAATTGAGCTTTCTGGATAACAGGTTGTTGGATAACAGATCCAATACTTGTAAATGTAATTGCTACTGAAGGCAGTTCATGTCTGTCCTTTGCTTTTCAATTCTCAGATTGTAGAACAATGTTCTACAGCCAAGTCTCCATGGGGAGACGCGGGAACATTTACAGAATACAGATTAAAAACATCAATTCATGTGTAAGGGAAAGCTGCTTAGAATGACGTTTCTTTTATTATGCAAAGAAAGAAAATATCATTTTTTGGACATCTTGATTAAAGGGATAGTGTTATTATTTAGTCCCAATCAATTTCTGTTCTCCTTTAACATAGGGTTAATGTGTCCCTATGGCTTTAAATGACTACACTCCCCGATCTCTCTAGTTGCTAGGCAGATGCCCATGTAGCTAGATGTAATTTGCATAGTTGTGCTATTGGCCAAGGGGTGCTGTGACCACAACCTGTCACACTCTGGTATAGTGAGTGAAAAGGGATGGATCTTCCTCTTTGGCTTCTGGTTTCTGATCCAGCTGGATTTTTCCAGGGAGCCTGGGTACAACAAGGCCCAGTAAAGCCAGTTTGCCCTTGAGGACCCTGTGAATGAGGTTAGTGAGTGGTAGGAATATAATGTTATAGACTCTCTAGGAGAGTAAGACAGTGATGGAAGAGATAAAGAGTAGCTTTGTGCTCCATCAAGGAGGAGTAGCTTCTTGTTCTTATCCATAAAAAACATTTTCAATATAAGTGATCTAAGGAATTTAAACATCTCTATCTGAACGACAAATGGATCACATTTTGAAATAGGCACATATCCTAAACCTTATTAAAGTGATCCTGTCATCGGAAAACATGTTTTTTTCAAAACGCATCAGTTAATAGTGCTACTCCAGCAAAATTCTGCACTGAAATCCATTTCTCAAAAGAGCAAACAGATTTTTTTATATTCAATTTTGAAATCTGACATGGGGCTAGACATTTTGTAAATTTCCCAGCTGCCCCTGGTCATGTGACTTGTGCCTGCACTTTAGGAGAGAAATGCTTTCTGGCAGGCTGCTGTTTTTCCTTCTCAATGTAACTGAATGTGTCTCAGTGGGACCTGGATTTTACTATTGAGTGTTGTTCTTAGATCTACCAGGCAGCTGTTATCTTGTGTTAGGGAGCTGCTATCTGGTTACCTTCCCATTGTTCTGTTGTTAGGCTGCTGGGGGGGGGGGAAAGGGAGGGGGTGATATCACTCCAATTTGCAGTATTGCAGTACAGCAGTAAAGAGTGATTGAAGTTTATCAGAGCACAAGTCACATGACTTGGGTCAGCTGGGAAATTGACAATATGTCTAGCCCCATGTCAGATTTCAAAATTGAATATAAAAAAATCTGTTTGCTCTTTTGAGAAATGGATTTCAGTGCAGAATTCTGCTGGAGCAGCACTATTAACTGATTCATTTTGAAAAAATGTTTTTTTTCCCATGACAGTATCCCTTTAAGGACAGTCATTTCCTCTGGGGATAAAGCCTTAGATAAGTTTATAACCAGGTTATTTGCCTCCTCCTCCGTAGTGGATAATCTCTGCTCCCCTGGTTTCCTGTTGTAGTGGCTTGTTGCTTCGGGTGTATGTCCCTGTGTTTTGATGCCGGATCCCCTCCTCGTATGCCTGTGCCTAAAAAAGTTGGAGAGGGCAGAGTGGAGGATGCTGCATTTTCTGCCTCCATGGGAGAATCGAAGGTGCGGTCATGTGATCCCAAAGTAGCCGAACCTGTTCGGCTGTGTTCTCCCCGATGATCCGATAATATCATCCGGCTGCGTTGTCCATGGTCAGGGCTGCGGCGTTCTCCTCCTCTCCATTTTGCCCACATATAGACTTGCCCGAGTTGGTAATCCTGCGTGTCTCATTTAAATTTCTTTTGTTTCTTCTGTAAAACGAACTCTTGTAATTAATATAGCTCAATCTTCATATTGTTGATCGCATCGGTAGCATTCTCAGCGGTTAGCAACCCTTTCAACTCCGCTGTAAGCTTATGTACTGGTGGTATAACAATAAAAAGAGAGGCCAAGTCCCCGACTGCAGATTATAGCGTGTGCGGATCCGTGTATTCACCCCTTTTTTATCAAGCCATTGACATTCTGGAGAACCAGTGCTCGATGGCTGCACCTGCTGGAGAATGGTCATGGCCAGTACCATCAATCATTTTTGCAAGTGTGTAGTTTTATTATCGCACTACATGTTTCGGACCCATCTGGTCCTTCCTCTGGTGCATGTTATAACATGCACCAGAGGAAGGACCAGATGGGTCCGAAACATGTAGTGCGATAATAAAACTACACACTTGCAAAGATTCTCCAGACTTTCTTGTTATTTCATGTTACTGAGGTGGAGATGGCTACTCCATTGGTCTGTGGAAGAGTCTGATTTACTAAAGCTACTGGTGGATCACTGAGGAATTCATTTCCAGTTTCCATCAATAATTTTGTCAGCTGGAATTTAGCTGGTGCCATTGTTATGGCTGATGATCGTTTTACAGCCAGTCCTTTTTGGTGTTGTTGGGTCTCAGCTTGTGCCATGATGTCTGTTGTCGGTGAAATAATTGCCTTTGCCACTAGATCAATGTTCGCTTTGCTCATGGCTGGTACCATTGTTGCAGTAATTGGTGGCGTCCTAGCTAATATATGTAGTTAAGGGGCGAATTTTTCCCGTTTCACTTCGCCACAATTTCGACGCCTGCGACAATTCGCCGGTGTCAAAATTTTCACCAGTAAAGCTTATTGTTGCTGTCGTCCAAATCAAAAAAACGTTGACATTTTTTTTGACGCCAGTGAAGTTTATTCGCCGGCAGGGAAACAGGCAAATTCACCGCAAATTCCCGTCTGGCAAAAAAAAATCACTAAATATATACAATATGCAGGAATAAATGAGCCGCAGTGTCGACTTAGTCACCCTCTCCAAGCAGAATGCAACCGTCCATCCACCAATGGCTTGTCCCACTTGGCAGTTCTTTCTTCAAATTTGAAGCCTGAGTAGAGTGTATTCTCCAGTGTAGAACAAGCAAAGTAGAAGACACAACTAATATTTGCACTTTTATACAGAATAGAAAGAGGCTGATCCATCAGCTGAGCACCTCCAAATGCAGAGACAATTAGGCACTTTGTGTGGCCGAGGGAACCAGCCATATCATGCGGAGAGACTGTGATGTTCATATGGACAGAGTCAAATCACCTGATCCCTTAAAGGAGTTGTTCACCAGTTTCAGCAATCTGCAATCATGCACTGATTTGAATGAGAGACTGAAATATGAATAGGAGAGGGAGTGAATTCTGAAATCTGAGTAATAAAAAGTAGCAATAACAATACATTTGTAGCCTTACAGAGCATTTGTTTTATAGATGGGGTCAGTGACCCCCATTTGAAAGCTGAAAAGAGTCAGAAAGAAGGCAAATAATTGGAAAACTATAGAAAATAAATAATGAAGACCAATTGAAAAGTTGTTCAGAATTGGCCATTCTAAAACATACTAAAGATTAACTTGAAGGTGAACCGCTCATTTAACTCAAACAAAATTTAGTTTGTATCATTGCCTGTCAGCAACTGTCATCCCTGCCCAACTGGCCAATCCCAGTAAGAGGCTGCCCCTGAGGGTGGGGAAAGGCAATCAGGAAGTGACATCTCTCTGAGAGAGGAAATGGGCGGAGTTGTTGGCAAAGAGAGACTGAGGGGACTCAGGGGCACGGGTTGGTCCCACACAGAGACTCATAAGGTCAGTGCAAGTAATGGGCTGCTCCATTGAGCCCACACATCATCCCAGTGTGAGAGCAGAATAAGAGCAAAGTGTTGCATTTCCCCCGGCCTTCATCTTTATACAGTGTCCGACTGGGGTACCTGGGGCCCACCAGGAAACCTGATTTCAAGGGCCCGCACCTTCGGGGTACCAATATTTTTGGTGAAATGAAACAGGTCAGATTCACTCATCACTACAGTGAAACTTAGTTTTAGGAGGTAAAAAAAATCCTTTCTCTGCTTATCACCCCCCAGTAACAGACTGCTGCACATTGGCATTCCATGTATTATACCTACAGAACTCACAGCAGTACGGCACATTGGCATTCCATGTATTATACCTACAGAACTCACAGCAGTACGGCACATTGGCATTCCATGTATTATACCTACAGAACTCACAGCAGTACGGCACATTGGCATTCCATGTATTATACCTACAGAACTCACAGCAGTACGGCACATTGGCATTCCATGTATTATACCTACAGAACTCACAGCAGTACGGCACATTGGCATTCCATGTATTATACCTACAGAACTCACAGCAGTACGGCACAAATACCCCCAGAAGTCATAACACGATGGCACAGTGGCAATTACATGTACAAATACCCCCAGAAGTCATAACACGATGGCTCGACGCAGGATAGCACAGTTATTTTACATGATATGGCTTGATATGATACAGCACAATCATCCAGTTTTTAAATAATATAAAAACAGAGGCACTGACTGACCGTATGTAGGGCTGTTTTAAGGCCTTGGTGGGCCCTGGGCAAAAATTAAGTGGTGGGACCCTAATTCCCTGGCGCGCGTATTACGTAAAAATTTTGGTGAAGCCACTTTTCAGTCCTAAATACCACAACCATTGAAAAAAAACATAACTAAGTCATGCCAGCATTAAATGGATAATCAGAATATTAACCACAAACCTAACAGTATACTACATTTACTAAAAAAAAAAAAAAAAAAGATAATTAGCATATTAACCCCTAGCTGTGCCAGTATAATCACTGTAGAAATGGCCAATGACAAGCAAGTAAGATCACTAAAACATGGCCAATGAACAGAACAATTGGCAGTAAGGCAGAGGCAAGAGAGAAGCAATTCTGAGAAAACATAAATCTGATTAAGTAGTGAACCTGTGGAAGTAGAGCTCCCTGCTCATTAAAGGGGTGGTTCGCCTTTAAGTTAACTTTTAGTATTTTATAGAATGGCCAACTCTAAGTAACTTTTCAATTGGTCTTCATCATTTTTTTTTTTATAGTTGTTCAATTATTTGCCTTTTTCTTCTGACCCCATATATTCAAATGCTCTGTAAGGCTACACATGTCTTGTCATTGGTACTTTGTTTTACTCATCTTTCTATTCAGTCCTCTCTTATTCATATTCCAGTCTCTTATCCAAATCAGTGCATGGTTGCTAGGGGAATTTGGACCCTAGCAAACAGATTGAAGAAACTGCAAACTGGAGAGCTGCTGAATAAAAAGTCAAGGAAGAGGCATATAAATATGAATAAATCTAATATTAATAACAACATAACAATTTATAAAATAATACATAATGACCACTTGATAAGTTGCTTAGAACTGGCCATTCTATAACATACTGAAAGAAAAGTTAACCAGGGTACTGGAACTCCAATCAGATCACACAAGAAGCAGCAGGGACTGTCACCCACAAGCACATTGTATCGTGAAACAGGGGGCACAGTGCCACAGACAACTAAAGTACAATGTACTCAGAGAGGCAGTAGAGGCTGCTATCCAATGTGCATGATGCACAGTTAAAGTAAGTGAGGGTTAAGTTCACAAGCACAATATATACTTTGAGGGTACTGTCACCTAATGCACATTATGCAGAGCAAAGCAGTGGGGTCTGAGAACACAAGCTCATTATAAACAGCGAGGGCACGGGTTCCAGCGCCCAGGAATACTATATAAAGTTAATGGCAGTTGGTTCTAGACCCCCAAGCATATTGCATACAGAGAGGCAGTGGGCATTAGCATGAACAGCACATTATATATGCAGAAGCTACTGGAACCCCAGACACTACCTAACCCCCCCATCCAGCAACAAGAATCATTTCTGAAGTTGGACACCTGAAGCACCGTCTAACCTGTTACCTGTATGAGGTTATGAGGTACAAGTGATTGCATATCATGAGATGAGAAATATCTTCCTCATGCAGGTTAGACCATATTGTTGATTATAATTGTACAGTTATACCCAGTCCTGGAATGGAATCCATAACAAGTACACAGAGGCCCAAACAGTCCCCCACAGCCCACTAAATAGTGAGTGTCTATGGCACCCTACAGCAGCCCCTCTGGCATTTCCAGAAATAACAGATTGCCAGTCTTGGCTTTTAAATTCTTCACCACCAGTCCTTAAAAATCATGCTGCACCAGCAATTGGGAACACATCTATCCCACAATTAAATCAGTCATCATAAATATATATGTATGGAGTCAGCGCCGATTCTGTCATAGGAGCTGCCTGAGGTGGCTCCTGCAATGCTGCCCCCCCTCGCCGGCTTGGGCAATGCCGGATGGGAGGCAGGAACACTAGTGCGGAGAGCGCAATTGCGCTCTCTCGCAATAGTACAGCCGAATTTCCGGTTTAAAAACCGGAAATTTGGCTCTTAAAGGTGCAGGAGCGGCTTTTTTTCCACCCCTGGAAACCCCTCTTGTGCTGTTGCCTGAGGCGAGCGGCTCAGCTCACCTCATTGGCGGAGAGCCCCTGTATGGAGCTGACCTTCTGTTATTCAGTTTCCTCTCCTGCACTCTATTCACTTTTCTTCTATGTGCCGGTTTTAACACTTTCCTGTTATTAACCTTTTAGATCTCTTTCTGCTCTCTTTTATTTTTCCATTTCTATCCTCCACACCTTTTCTTTTCTGCGAGCCTATTTTCTTTTCCTTTCTTAGTATTATATTTTTTATTTTATACATCATTATGTTTCTATATGCACCTCCCTCTCTTTCTATTCCACACTTTTTTCTGTTCTGCTACTTACATGGCATTCTCCCCTATCTGTCCTTTGCTCTCCTTATTCTCCTAAAGTCTCCATACTTCCACCCCAACATTAGATTTAAGTTTTGGTCTTATCTTCAGTGAAGCATTGGTGGTTCAGTGGGCAAACCCCCTTAATTTATACTTTGCTTTCCTTTCCTTCTCTGTGCTCAGATTTGTTGTACGAGCCTGCTTGGAGAGAACGGCAAGCACTCCTGGAGCCACTCGTGGGTTAAAAACAGCTTTATTTCAGTCAGTTAAAAGCATACAGTCCTGACGCGTTTCGTATCTTAACATAGTGCCTATGACTATGGAATCGTTAAGATACGAAATGCGTCAGGACTGTATGAATTTAACTGACTGAAATAAAGCGGTTTTTAACACACGAGTGGCTCCAGGAGTGCTTGCCGTTCTCTCCATCGTCTCTTCATTCACCCCAGCTACAGGTTCGGGGAGATACACCCGGGCCACTCTTAATATTCGGTGAGTGGATTTTTCTATGTAAGCTTTTGAAGAGTTAACCTGCGGGATTCAACATATGTGCAGGACCTCAGGTTTTTGTACACCCGGGTCACAAGTATTTTGGGGTGAGCCAATAATAAGTTCAGATTTTTCTCACCGCTTTATGCACAAACACCTTTCGTATACAAAAGTGCGATTTTAGATTTCCCCGCAGTCAGTGACCCGTGATAAGATTTGAGCCACGACAAAAAATTTTTTAAAAAAAAAAAACCGCTGCAAGAGAAAAAAGTAAATGCAGGCTGCTACTGTACTTAGAGGGTCTAGGGCCCACCAATGCCGGGCCCACCGGGTTTTTTTCCCAGTGCCCCAGCAGGCCAGTCCAACCCTGTCTCTATATCAACCTCTGGGATTTGTACTACCAGCACCATATGTGCCAGGGACTGTGCCCAGTCTGTGACATTGCCCACACATTGCACTGCCCCTATGCTTGGCACCAGGGCTGCCATCAGGGGGGCCTGAAGTGCTCATCTTTTGAAAGAGCCGGGCCCCCTTTGACAGCACAGAAGCCCGGAGATGTGCCGCCTCCTTCGAATTCCTGAATGCGGAAGTGCTGAAAAGCCGAAGTCTCAAATGCAGAAGTGTCGAAAAGACGAACAGCCAAAGTCCTGAAGCGGAGAAAAGATCCAAAGTCATGAAAGGAGGTGAAGTCCTGAAGCCATGAGTTCAATTCCTCTGAACACCAATGTATGTTTTTTTATATTTTTAATCCCCTGACCACCAATGTATTATTTTAATACTCTATAGGCCATTGCCACCAACGTTTTTTCAAAAATTAATCTTTGGGGCCCCAATTTTTTTTAACTTGTAAGGGGGCCCTGTTGCCAATGTTTTTTTTTAATTTGTAGAGGGACCCTGGTCACCAATAGCTTTTTATAACTTGTGTGTGTGGGGGGGGGTTACCTTTTTTAGCGCTGATGTCTGTGTGGTCTTTTAACTGTGATGTAGAGTGGGAGGGATCTGGGGCGGGGCCCTGAAAATGTTGTTGTACGTCGCCCCGTGATTTCTAATGGCGGCCCTGCTTGGCACATCTTGAGGAGAGGCTGTGGAACTACTGTGCAGCCTTTACATGTGCTGAATTACAGATCAGTGTGAAACTGCTTGCAGCCAGTGGCGTAACTAGATATTACTGGGCCCCACAGCAAATTATTTTTCAGGCCCCCAAAATATTTTGGGGTTGACTTGTTTCTCCAATATTTATTGAAATTTTATATGAATTAGGGCCCATGGGGCCCCTTTACCTCCTGGGCCCCCCTGTGGGTGCTGGTTGGAATTACACCTCAAATTCACCATTACTACCAGCTGCACATGAATAAACACACAGGTGGAGTGCTCTGAAGCTTATTGCTTGTTTCCTAGCCTTTTGTGTGTGCTACCATGAGCGTGTGTAGCCCAGGAGGGGGGGCTACCTCCTCGGGCTGTTATCCAGGATCCATCCCCTGGGGAAAGATCTATGCCTGAGGTTTTTGCTGAAGTATCTGAGGGGCCCCAAACTGCATCAAGGGGGTCCTTATCGGACTTTAATACTGGGATGAAGCCGGTGAGTCTGGTTATGCTGTGAACCTGGCAAAAGGCATAAACATGCTAGAGAAAAACAAGACGGAGATAACACCCTGAACTCCCCGATGTTGCAAACTGATAATAACCCGATTGTGTGTAAGGAGGGGAAATACTTGTTGGCATCGGGTGTGTAAATGTTTTGGTTAAAGATGCTGAAATAGAGTTAATGCAATGCAAAGTGGTGTAACCATGCAGAGTGGGGAGCAGAATGGGGGTGAAAAAGTGTTGGTAACTGCAATGGTGAGTAACCCGGAAGGGAGGCAGATGTTTGAAGATGTATCTAAAGGTGCGGTGGAAAATCAAGTGCAGTTGGTAAATCAGGCAGGGCTTGTTAATCAAACTGTTATGAATCGGGAAATATCTCCCCATTTGTCCGGTTAATATGGGAATAGAGTTGCAAGTGAATCAGTGGTTGAAATACTAATTGCTGAAGGTGGGGAGGAGGTGTGTAATGTAATTAAAAATGCTGTAAAAAAAAGACCTTGGTTGCTAAGGAGTGTGTTGGTAGTAACGGGTCAAAAATTACAAGCAAGGTGAATGTTAATAATGTGCCTGATAATGCTAAAATATCTAAAAGCGGAGAGAAGGTCACAGTGGCTTCTTTTGAGGGAGGCGTGCCTAGTCTTTAAATAATTGGTTCAAGGAGAGCACTTCAAAGCAAAATGCTGTGAAAAAGTATTTACCATACTACCATACACGACATGTTTTGGGCCATTCGTGCCCTTTCTCAAGTGTAAAGACAAAACAGTATGTGCAAACCCTATAAACACACCCATCCCTTCCCCCCCTCTCAGTTGCAAGGGTGATTAACCATTTCAGGTGTCTGTTGTTTCTGTGTCCACAGATGGACTCATCTTAGAGCAGGAAGGTTGCTATGTATAAAGTCCATAGATACCACAGTCCAGATAGTGGGTATAAAATTCAAAAGATTGTGGAAAAACTCATTTGCCCCTAGCTGTGAATTATCACCAATCCTGTAAAAATCATTATAAAGAAACAAATTGTTACATTTGCCCATCAAAAACATCTTATCTCTAAACAGATACAAACTTGTAACATCATTTAAAAGCACAAGAATTGTTACCATAAATCAGTACAATAGAGAGAACTCTCTATGTCAATCGACATACAATTAAGTAAAAACAAAATTGCTCCTAACATATTTTGATAAATAAGCAAATTGTTACTCGAATAAGAGTAAACAGGGCAAGTACTGCCCTATTATCAGTGCCGACTAAGGGCCGCTAATTATATTCATTATTTCACCAGCATAATAACAGTAATGTTACCTGTAACCATCTACGTTGCTGATGTATTCTATATTCAATACCTGCAAGGTTTAGGAAAAATATATTAGTAGAGGAAATTCTCAAGAAAGATTTGAGACTCCCAAGAGTCATTTAACCTATTTAACCCATTAGGTGCCATAGTATTGAGTTTCTTTATCCATTTACCTTCAGCTTGCAATAGTCTATTATGCCTGTCCCCACCTCTTTTTTCTACAGCTATTTCTTCTAACACGCACCATTTTAACTGTACCTGATTATGTTTAGCTTCATTAAAATGTCTCGAAACCTGTGTGTCTGTCATGTCTTCAGCATACGCTTTTACCATATTTGGGATTTCCCGATTCTTATGTTGTGGGCTCCCTCTGCTGGACACTTGCTGTAACTACGCAAGACCATTTCCTATATGCATTCTACACCTCCATAATGCTTATGGCAAAATTTGAACTATTCAGGCTACCATACTCTCACCATGTGATCTAGAGCAATGCCTTGAGGGAGCCAGGACTCAATTTTACAGACCATGCTGTGGAAGAAGCACGCACAGTTTCCTCATGGTAGCATCGCTGGTAAGCAAATAGTTGCACCAAATCACCTCCACAGCTGCCAGCACCCCCAGAGACATTGCGACATTTCATGCACTGTTCATTGCAATCTATTTATCCTATTTTCTGTCATTTGTTACAGTTTCACCTATTCCCATTTGCCATCCAGTAAAATCTACAGACTTCAGTTCACAGTCACTTTATTGGAGTGTGGGGAGGTTTAGCTGCATGTCGAACTACACACTGCCCCAGGGTAATACGTAGGGAGGACAGAACAGTGAAACAGCGGCTGCCTTATCGGCAGGATAAACTGCAACTCACTGCAAGCAGTGACACAGCGACTGCCACACAGGCAGATTGAACTATAACTCACTGCAAGCAGTGAAACAGCGGCTGCCTTATCGGCGGGATAAACTATAACTTGCCGCATGTGCAGTAAAACAGCAGCTGCCACACAAGTGATTAAAACCAGCTACGCTGCAAGCACAGACAACAGCATATTATAGTGATCTGGATCCAGACACTGCTATTAAGTCATTACAGCACAGAGGAGCCACTACAAAGGCTTATCCAGTGTTGCATAATGTCACAGAAAAAGTAATCTCCATTAATAACCAGATCCCAAGTTTTGGTCTCCTCTCAAAGCTCATATGTCACTAATGCTGCCGCCATTGCCCGCGCAAAAGCAGAAGCAGCAAAGGCCCGTGCTGCCTTCACAGAGAGGGAAATGGAGGCAAAGGTAAAGAAAGCACTGTTAGGAGCAGAGAGTGCATGCTTAGAAGCAGAAAGGAAAGCAGAGAGTGCACGCTTAGACGCAGAAAGGGAAGCAGAGAGTGCACGCTTAGAAGCAGAGAGTGCACGCTTAGAAGCATCCCTAGAAAAACTGGCCATAGAGAAGGAAGCTGCAGCTACCTTAGCGGAAGCAGAGGCTCTAGAGATGATTGTGTACCCTGACAGTGAAAGACACGGCAAGGTACCCGATCTGGAGATTGAACCCCAAGATCCACTACAACCCACTAGAGAGTATGTCTACCAGCACTTCACGTAGGATACAAATTCTCTTTCAGCACAGCAACCAGGCCAACATGCTGCCCCTGAGCCACCACAAGGATGCCATACACCTCCAAAGGCTGTCAGCAAGCTGCAATTGCATCAAAGAGGCCATGCTGAACAAAGTGATCCTGCTTACAGCACCCACTTCAGCCAGGTACCCAAGCCTAGGGTTAACCCTGCACCAACTTCCTCTGCTATGTTAAAGCAGTACATCACAGACCAGCCTAAAAGAGAACTTCCAGACAGGTATGATTACACAACACCTTCTCACTATTACACGCAACCACCTACCTATCCTGGTACTAACCAGGTCACAATGGACTTTGCCAAGTTCTTTGCACGGCGCAAGCTAATCACAAAAGGACTTGAAAAGTTCAACGACCGCCGAGAAGGCTTCAGAGCCTGGCGATCCTCCTTCCAAAACACTATCAAAGACTTAGACCTTTCATTCAGTGAAGAAATAGACCTCTTAATCAAATACCTAGGTACCGAGTCTGCAGAGCATGAAAAAAGAATCAGGGTGATCAACATAAACCACCCAGAGACTGGTCTCAGAATGATCTGGCACAGACTTAACGAGTGCTATGGCTCAATAGAGGTAGTAGAGAATGCACTTTTCAAAAGAATTGATGACTTCCCCAAAATATCTAATAAAGGTTACCAAAACTTAAGCAACTAAGTGACCTGTTAATGGAACTACAAGTAGCCAAAGCTGAAGGGGACTTACCTGGACTTGCATTTCTTGACACAGCCAGAGGTGTTAACCCCATAGTGCAAAAGTTGCCCTATAACTTACAAGAGCGGTGGATGGTACATGGGTCAAAATTCACAAGAAGTGCACAATATCCCATCTCCTCCCTTCACTGTATTCATGGACTTTGTATACCAGTAAGCCAAGATGAGAAATGACCCCAGTTTTGATTTCACTTTGTCACATGCCACCCTTTCAGTACCTAATACTTGCAAAGCAGCAGTAACAGTACACAAAACTACTGCTTCCTCTTTAGATTCTTTTCACAGATCTGCAGAACCTTCTCACGAGGAGACAAGGCACAAAGACCCTTGTAAGCAGTGTCCTTTACACCAAATGCCTCACTCTCTTCCGAAATGCAGAGCCTTCAGAGAGAAGTCCATAGAAGACCGCAAAACCTACCTAAAAGAAAACATCTGCTACAAGTGCTGTTCATCAACGTCTCATCTTGCCAAGGACTGTCAGGTCAGTGTAAAATGCACAGAATGTGACAGCACACATCACAACACAGCTTTACATCCTGGGCCAGCCCCGTGGACTGTACCTTACACCAAGAGCGCCAGCAAGCATGGCGGGGAGGAAGATGACAGTGCCACAAACATATTAGAAGTCAGTTCTCAATGCACAGAAATCTGCAATGGAGCCATAGGCGGCAAATCCTGCTCCAAAATTTGCCTGGTCAAAGTATACCCAACAGGCCAAACAGAAAAAGGCATTAAGCTCTATGCAATCCTGGATGACCAGAGCAATAGATCTTTCACCTGCCCAGCTTTCTTTGATGCATTTAATGTCAAGGGCCCAAACACTCCTTACTCTCTAAAAACATGCGCAGGAGTCATCGAGACAGCAGGAAGAAGGGCATCTGGCTACCAAGTAGAGTCCATAGATGGAAAGGTATGTCTACCCTTACCAACTATAATTGAATGCAACCAGATCCCCGATAATAGATCTGAAATCCCTACACCGGACGTAGCTAAGCACCAGGTACACTTGAAATGTATAATGCACTTAATCCCCGAACTTGACCCCAAGGCTCAGATAATGCTTCTCTTTGGAAGAGATATGCTACAGGTCCACAAAGCAATTGACCAGATAAATAGCCCTCACAATGCACCTTATGCCCAGAAGCTAGATCTCGGATGGGTCATAATAGGAGACACTTGCCTTGGAAGTGTACCCAAACCAGTCTGCGTAAACAGCATTCTGACAAACACACTAGAAAATGGACACCCCTCCATTTTTCCAACATGCCACAACCAGTTCCTAATAAATGAAAAACCTTACAGCACCAGCCTGGTACACATACCCCCAAACATTTTCAATGATAATCTCACCTGTGAGATCAAGATCATTTGAGATGCACAGTGTTCCAGAGAACAAAAGAGGATAACCAATTGGCAATGTCTATTGAGGATAAACTCTTTCCAAAAATAATGAAACAAAAACTAGTTAAACACGATTCAAACAGTTGGGTTGCCCCTCTACCTTTTAGGTTCAGAGATAACAACCCATCCAAAGACATCACAGAGTACCCTGCTAGGGTGCACATCTTTGGCAACAGTCTTTCGCCTGCAGTTGCAATCCACAGACTCAGACGCTCTGCTCAAAAAAGTGAGGTAAAGTATGGGTCAGATGTCAGGCAATTAGTAGAAAAAGACTTCTATGCAGATGACTGCTTAAAATCGCTACCTTCAAGCAAAGCTGCCATCAGTCATCTCAAAAGAGCACAGGAAGCACTCACCTGCTCCAACCTCAGGCCTTACAAAATAGCTTCTGACAACAAAGTAGTGATGGAAGCCTTCTATTCACAAGACCATTCAAATGATCTGAGACTTAGACTCGGGAGCTGACTCTTTACTCGTGCAATGGAGCCTCTGGCTTTTGTGGGACATAAAGTCTGATACCTTTGCCTTCCAAGTAAACAGGGAAGAGAAACCCTTCACTCGCAGAGTTGTTCTGGCCACAATAAATAGCCTGTGTGATCCTTCAAGATTCGCTGCTCCTGTCACCATACAAGGTAATGTAAGGAAAAAAAGGCCTGGCACACGGAGCAAATTAAACCGGGGTCCTACCCCTGGTATGTTATTGCATCAAACAATGTTTTGGAGGGCGTTCCCCTTTTGTCAGGTGATCGTCAGGGGGAACGCCCTCCGAAACGTTGTTTGACGCAATAAACATACATGGGGTAGGACCCAGGTTTAATTTGCTCCGTGTGCCAGGCTTTTTTTTCCTTACATTGGTCCATTGGGAGTGCCGTCTCCCTTAGACCTTGGGCACCAGCGTTAATTGACGAAGGGCCTGAGTGTGCACGTGGTTTCTGTGTACCATACAAGGTAAAGCACTTCTAAGAGACTTAACCCTTGAAACATCCGATTGGGACATCCCACTGGCTCCTGACAAAAAGACTTTATGGACAAAATGGTTCTCTAGCAACTCTTTCCAACCTTTGTGTTACACGCCCATATGCCCCAATACCTTCTACAGAGGTACAAAGCCAAAAACTTTGTGTGTTCTCTGATGCTTCTGTCAAAGCCATAGCTGCTGTAGCATACTTTAAACCTGTTGACATCTATGGACAATGTCACATTGGGTTTCTTATGGGTAAGACAAAGCTAGCACCAATTCCTGAACACACTATACCCAGACTAGAACTCTGTGTTGCGGTTCTAGCTGTAGAGCTAGCTGAGTTCATCACAACCAAGACAGGCACAGAGCTCAAAGAGACTGTATTCTATACGGACTACAACCCAGCCGTCCACGCTGTTACAACAAGTCAGCTCAAAGACACAATTTGGCTCACAGGACTGACATCCTTGTGCATCACAAGAAACAAACTAGTCCTTAAAGACAACGCTCTGAGAAAGCATGACCCATTCCTTGTCCAAACTAGCCCATTGAGAGTAGAAGGCCATCTTGCGAACACCTTCTGGGACAGATGGAGAAAGCAATACATCTCCACTTTGCAGCCACTTTGCAAATGGCAAACTACCAAGCCCAACCTCAAACCCGACAATGTCGTTCTGTTGAAAGACTGTCAGTCACAGAGGAATGAATGGTCCTTGGTCACCAACACATTTCCAAGCGAGGATGGGAGAGTCCGTAAAGTTGAGGTCAAGACCTCCAAGCAAGGAGAAACCAAATTGTTCCTCAGACTAGTGGCTGAACTGACTTTACTGTTGTCTCCGAGGAATAAAGTGGTGACATCCATAGATGCCAGACGGGGAGTGTCATGTCTCCAGCATTCGCTTTTACCATATTTGGGATTTCCCAATTCTTATGTTGTGGGCTCCCTCTGCTGGACACTTGCTGTAACTATGCAAGACCATTTCCTATATGCATTCTACACAGCCATAATGCTTATGGCAGAATTTGAACTAATCAGGCTACCATACTCTCACCATGTGATCTAGAGCAATGCCTTGTGGGAGCCAGGACTCCATTTTACAGACCATGCTGTGGAAGAAGCACGCACAGTTTCCGCATGGTAGCATCGCTGGTAAGCAAATAGTTGCACCAAATCACCTCCACAGCTGCCAGCACCCCCAGAGACATTGCTGCATATACATTTATGCCAGCTAGCATTTTGATGTTGCATATATATGCATATAATTTTATATTGCACTGTTCATTGCAATCTATTTATCCTATTTTCTGTTATTTGTTACAGTTTCACCTATTCCCCTTTGCCATCCAGTAAAATCGACAGACTTCAGTTCACAGTCTCTTTATTGGAGTGTGGGGAGGTTTAGCTGCATGTCGAACTACACACTGCCCCAGGGTAACACGTAGGGAGGACAGAACAGTGTCTGTTGGTGTATTTTCTTTGAAGTTTCTTATATATCCTGTGTGTTCCTGTATTCTTTTCATGACTTCTCGTTTGGTCTGGCCTACATAGCCCATGCCATAATGACATTTTAGCAATTAAACAACATATGTTGACTGACATGTAGCATGGCATTTAATGCTGACATCATAACCTTTAGTTGGGTGGCAGATTTTAGCGCCTTTAATGATAGAAGTGCAGCAGTTGCACCCTAGACGGGTTATGTAGCTAATTTAACTTTACCTTTAAATGTTTTAGTTTTTGGTCTTGTATCTGAGGGGCAGAGCAGATCTTTTAGCATGCGTTTATAACAAAATAAAGGGGGTTGTTTAAACAATTTACCAAATTGCTGATCAGATTGTAACAATGGCCAGTATTTCTTCACTATTTTTTCTACATTGTTGCTATGCTGGTTAAACGTAGTAACAAACATTATTCTTCTAATTTTTTTTGGTTTTTGGGCCAGTGAGCTATCTCTCGGGAGGGGTTCAACTTCTTTAATCGCTTTAGTTATTAACTCAGATCTATACCCTTTTTCTATGAAGCGATCAGTGAGGGTTCTAGTGGCCTCATCATATTTCTCTGGCCTAGAAGAAATTCTTTTCGCCCTTATAAATTGACCTTTCGGTATAGCTTGTTTAATCTTTGAGTTATGATAACTTTTTGCATGGAGGAGGTTATTCTTATCAACTGATTTTCTATATAAGTCAGTATATATTTTACCTCCATCAAGACTGATTTTGACGTCTAGAAAGTTAAGTTCAGTGTGTGAATGTTCATAAGTGAACTTAATGGTATTGTGGCTCTCGTTAGCTTCTTTCATCATAGTTTCAAAGAGTTCCAATGTCCCGTTCCAAAACACGAGAATATCGTCCAAAAAACCTGTAATAACCTATTATAGATTTACAATAGGGTTCCTTTTTTAGGAAAAGCTTTTTTTCCAGGTCATGTAAAAACAAATTAGCATAAGCGGGTGCTACTGTAGCATCCATTGACGTACCTTGTGTCTGCCAAAAAAATTCATTCTCTAAAGCAAAGTAATCCTTGGTCAGGACTATTTCAAGGCAGTCAAGGATAAAAAAGATCTTTTCATTTTGCAGGTTTGTTTCTAATAGTGTCTCTTCTATGCATGTCATACCTTCATTATGAGGAATGGAGGTATATAAGCTTTGTATGTCTATTCCGCATAGCAATACTCCCATCTGGGAGTGGACCAATTTTCTCTAATCTGCTCAGAAGATCTGTAGTATCCTTTAGACACACGTTCATTTTTGTGACTTCATTCTGTAAAAAATGGTCAACAAAAATTAAAAGGGGTTCTAGCACTGACCCTATAACCAAGACTATGGGTCTACCTGGGGGGTTAATGAGGGTCTTATGTACCTTTGGGAGGGTGTATAACACTGGGACCCTGGGGTTGTCAGTTACCAGAAATTCTTTTTCTTTATTATTAATTATCAATTTTAACGCAGCTTCTTCAATCATGAGATCAATTTGTTTTTTAATATTAGCTGTTGGATCATGACCTATATTGGTGTAGTGACCCGGAATATGGAGTTGCTTAAAGTTAAAAAAGAGTAAAACTCCTCTCTATCTAGATACCCACCAATTATTAATACCACATTAATTACCGATATATTATATAAGTAATAATTATAAATTGCTTATAATATACTGAATTAGGTGAATATAAATTACTTAAACACATTAAATTAGGTGATTAAAGTGCTAGTATGGATTTTATTCTAAATTCATGATTAAAATAACAAAATTGAATTGGAATGAAGGTGCCTGCACAGATCCGGGTAAACACTTGCTGAACATAAATAAATATTAATAAAAAACGGGGGAGAAACCCCCACTAAAATGGTAGATTGTAATTGGTTTGCACGCCTCAGCCTAGGCTGATGGGTGTTTCAAAGTGAAAAAGTTAATTGAAAAATGTTGTATCAATTTGTCCACACGGAGACCAGCATTGAGGAGAAAGAAGGAAAATGAGAGTAATAGAAGTGGAGAAGTCCCAAGAACTAACTGCCTAAACTTTTTCTAAATTCTGGGACCCCACAAGTGGGAGATAGTAGGTCTCTGGGGACTGTAGTCTCAAGATTACCTTGCTAGCTCTTTAGTTTTCTACTACAAATCCCACAGTGCCATTTAATTGCAGTATAGAAGTTAAGAGGAAGCGGAAAACAATGCGGTCTTAAAAAACTTGGAATACTTCCAAGTATAAAGTAGTATTTTAAAATCAAGCAATCGCTCAAAAAACAATTATCTGAGCGTTAAAAAGTGTGCCAACACATGTTTCGCCTCCTGGCTTTATCAAGGCAAAATCTGTGATACAACATTTTTTTAATTAACTTTTTCACTTTCAAACACCCATCAGCCTAGGCTGAGGTGTGCAAACCAATTACAATCTACCATTTTAGTGGGGGTTTCTCCCCCGTTTTTTATTAATATTTATTTATGTTCAGCAAGTGTTTTGTAATGAATTCAGTCACTTTTCTTAATTAAATTGTGGTAATTCTGTTTTAATTAATTTATTATCCGGATCTGTGCAGGCACCTTCATTCCAATTCAATTTTGTTATTTTAATCATGAATTTAGAATAAAATCCATGCTAGCACTTCAATTAATTAATCACCTAATTTAATTCATTTAAGTAATTTATATTCACCTAATTCAGTATATTATAAGCAATTTATAATTATTATTTTTTTTTTTTTTAAACTTCTTTTTATTGAGTTTCACAACAGTGTATCCACAAGAAGAGATACTTAATTTATAATTATTACTTAACGGCACCAAGTACCTAATAGGGTAATCACCTTTTGGTGTTGAACACCATCACGCAATAACTAATCACAATTTAGTTTCTTTAAATATTTATTGAAATTATTCACAATCATTAGAAACTGAACAGCTGAACAATATAGATATCGGTAATTAATGTGGTATTAATAATTGGTGGGTAACTAGATAGAGAGGGGTTTTACTCTTTTATAACTTTAAGCAAATCTCTCTTTAGAAAATGATTTTGTAATTTAATCAGGGCGTACAAAACAAATCCCTTTTTTCACAGGAATATGGAGTTGTCTATACACTTCAAGATTAAATTTCTCCTTATCCATTATCACAATGCTTCCTCCCTTGTCTGCTTTACGATTGATGATGTCATTATTATTTTGCAAATTACGTAAAGCCGTATGTTCATTTCGACTAAGATTTTCTGCACATTTATCATTTGTCCCAGTCCATAGTTTTTGAATTTCTAAGAGCACAACCTGTTCAAATGCATTAATGGAGTCATTAACAATGTCTGGTATAAACTTGCTAGGTTTTTTAAAAATACTCGCCTCTACTGGCATGTTGGCTTCTGAAAATGACATTTTCAACTTTAATTTACGTATGAGCTTAAGAAAGTCAACCTCACAATCTTCTAAATTAACTTCATATGAGGGTACAAAACCTAGTCCTTTGTTGAGAAGTGACAGTTCGAATGGCAGTAATACATGTGAGGAGAGGTTGATTATAAGATCATTTACCTCGGTATTCGTCTGTTCCTTTGTGGATAATGGTCCTTGATTATCGGGTCACTGCGTGCCTCTAAAAAAGGCTGCTGTGTGCTACGTGGTGCATCTTGCTTGCTGCTGGGGTAGAATGCTGGGCCACGTCTCTCTCTCTCCACGCGTGGCCTTGTCTGTCTCTCCATGTTCCTCTGTATGGTCGTCGGTCTGACAGTCTGGTCCTAGGAGAATCTGCCATTGAACGCCGCCTCACTCGGTCCTGACGCCACGTGTACACACGGTCGTGTGCGTAGTCCTCTGTGTTTCTTTCCAGCTTAGACACCTTCTGGGCTAGAATGTTTTGGCGAAGTTTATCAATTATTTCACAGTGGCGGGTACGTAGCTTAGCTGCTTCATCTGCTCCCACATTCACTGCTATTTCTGTTCTGCAGGTTTTAATCTGTTCTTGTAGTTCAATAATTACTTGTGATCTTTCAATCATTAAGACCATTAGGTCTATGCTGCATTTGTTGGTTATATCATGCCAGCATTGCATCAGCGTGGGGTCATCGCTGGAGAGATTGTGGGTAATATCTAAGCGTAGACCACGTGGAATCTGTTTCAATTTAACATAGTGTATCAGTGTACTTTGGTGCAATGCTAGACTTACTTCTTTCTTTTCCAGGCTTAATAGGTCTCTTGCAGGATCTTTAAAACAGCCCACCATTTTTTGTGCATCAAAGTGCAGCTCAGCCTCACTAGTGCCTAGTGTTGGAGGTGTATGCCAGATGATGCAAGTAACAAATCTATGAAGGGGATGTCTGTTAATAAAAGATAGACTGAGGTTGTGGGTGTGTCTAATATAACAAATGCACCTGTGGTTGTTGCTGTGAATCCACCGGCTGGTGTGCCTGGTGGGGAGAGTGGGGGTGCTGCAACCAAAAATCTGAATGTTGCTTCTAAGGGAGCTGTCCTTACTGTTGTTGGCAAATCTGTGAGCTATGCAAGTGGGCTTAAAGGAGAAGTCTCAGCAGGGGTAAAAGGTGTGAGAGGTCTGGGACTAGTGGTAGAGCACAAGCTGGAGTGAGTGCGGAGCAAATGGGCCCAAGGTGGTGGAGGCATTCCAAGGAGGGAGAGAGTTTATCCCACTGACAAGGAGGAATGTGGTAAGGCTAAAGTGGGTGGGGGATGGTCCCTTGCCCGGCACTAACACTATTAGCTTTGTCAGACCCCAGGAGCTTGACCAATTTTGGTCGGTTTTCAAACAGCTGGAGGGTTCAGAGATGTGGGCCGGTTTTGAGGCCATATCAGTATCCAGGTCCTCGGTCGCGCGGGTGACAATCATTCTGAAGAATGAATCTATCCTGCCCGCTGACCTGAGGGTATGGCTTAGTAGATATGGGAAAGTCTTGGATGATTTGGAGAAAGATGTGGGATACAAAGGAATCTTGATGGGGGGGATGGGAAGCGACTAGCCAAGGTTCGCCTCCACTGTATTGGGCATATCACCCAGCACATCCCCAATTCCACTTACATTGGCAGAGACCTTGAGTGTTGTTCCTACCCGGGACACCTAAGCATAAGTTGTGATGTGCTGAAGTGTGCTATGTGCCTTGATGTAGGTCACGTGGCACAGGTCTGTCCCAAAAGTATTTAGATGTAACCTATTTGGTGAGTTAGGCCATGCGTATGGCTCGTGCCCCTCATCTTGGCACAAAACAGATGAGAAGTACCAGGCACAAATGGGGGTGCTGTCCCAGCAAGTAGTGGAGGAGACCCAGCTGCCCGTAGACCTACCAGGTCCTTTGTTAGGTTCATTACAGTCCCCTTCTCGATTGGATCAAGCTATTTCAGGGCTTTCCCAGCATGGTAGGGGGAGAGGGGCCCCAAGGGGGGGGCTAATGTGTCCCATAGGGGTATGTTTCCTGCATTTTCAACATTAGGTATGGGCCTATGCAGCGACGATGAAGTAAGGCATGGGGTAGTACCACGCATAGGCAGAAATCCAAGCTGGTTAAAAAGGTTCAGCCGCAGAAGAGTAAAATTAAAGGGGTTTCTGCAACTAGGAAAGTAGCAACCCTAGGGGAATGGCTAAAAGTGGTTAAAGGGGGGAAGTCTGCCCTACCCGAGTCAGATAAAACCCCAGTCAGGTCGAACCCTGTTTCTGTTCCTTCTTTTAAGGAGTCAAACAAATATTCCCCAGTCCTGGTGGAAATGGAGGAGGGAGACTTTCAAGAAGAATAAGTGTGCCGATTCAAGTGCCTCAGACTCCTTGGTGTTCGAAAGCATTAGCTCTGCGGAAGCAGAAGAATTACCCTCTGGGTTGTCAGCCAAGGGAATGTTCAGAGGATGACAGAAAGATAAAGAGCAGGGCGGAAGCCTCCACGTCTTAATCACCCTGTAATGGCGGTCACTCCTCCAATTAGCTTTTCAACTATTAAGGTTGCAAGTGTGAAGTCTGTGGATGCTATAGAATCGGCCTTCTTTTTTTCTCCCGAGCTGCATAAAGCTAAGATTGGATATGCGGGCCCTCCTTCTGGTCTTTTATGGTGAGGCCCTACAGGGGAGTGGAGGTTCTTTTTAAAACTGACAGTCAAACAGGTGATTCAGGTAGAGTTGGGTAGGTGTATGGTCTTGGACGTCCTGCGGAATGGGCAAAGTTTTCGCCTTATTAATATCTGGTTCTCAGACAAAAGGGGCAAATAAAGACCTTTTTAGCAGGATTAAGCCCTTTCTTTTTACAGCCCAGCCAGTTGTTTTTGGCAGTTACTTTAACACCGTGACTAGGCCAAAAGATAGGGGAGGTGCAGCGGGCTGGCTGGGTTATATTAGCATTTCCCTCAATAGCATAGTCAGTCAGGCCAGTCTCGAGGATGTGCATGTTCGACAGTTCCCCGACTGCAATGTGTTCACTTTCTTTAGAGGAGTTTGTAGAATAGATAGTTTTTTTGTTAAGAAGCGCTCTGTGGTGTCAACTCCTGAGGTGATTGCTGTGGAGTTCTCTGATCACTGTTTAGTGAGGGTGTCCTTAATTGTCTCCCAGGCTGCTCAGAAGGGGAGAGGTCTTTTTCGGCCCTCCTGGGGGAAGAGTGTGTAAAACAATCCTTTGGGGATCTTTTTTCAGGACCAGGAGACATTAGATTTTTGCAACACTAAGGCTGAGTGTTGGGAGATTGTTAAGATGAGGGCAGCAAAACTCTTTAGAGGCCTAGCAAACAAGATCCATATTCGTAAATATCATGTCTACCAGTCTCTTAGGAGGAAATTGGACAGGTTGGTGTCTGATGGGGGGCCAAGAGGCATCTGTCCGCAAGTCATTATATGGCTTGCAGAACAAGGAGGGGGTTCTGGAGACTTCGGCCTCTGGGATCCTCAAGATTGTTAAAGATTACTATACTGAACTCCTGAAGGGGCAAGGGCTCTCGCAGGCTAGCATGTCCTATTTCCTTGAGGAGACCCCTATCCTAAGTGATGGGAATGTTCCTTTTGATGAGTTGGAAGGTGAGATAACAGTTGATGAGGTCAGGATGGCAATTGATGACTTAGGCCTAAAAATGACTCCAGGGCCTGACGGCTTAACAGCCAAGTTTTATAAAGAATTCAGCAACCCTTCTGGCTCCTCATCTCATGGAAGTGTTTTATAGCACCCTGGAAGAGGGTTTACGCCATCCCTCTGTGAGATACTCAGCTCTTATCTCACTGTCCAAGGGTTTAGATCAGACTAAGGTTGAGAACTGGCACCCCATAGCCCTTCTCAATACAGATAGGAAGATTCTGGCAAAGGTCATGTTCAATCATCTTTTTCCTTTTTCAGAAAGACTGCTTTCTACCTCCCAGCACTGCATGGTGAAAGGACGAAGTACGTTTTCAGCTGCCCTTGGCATCTGGGAGGTCCTGGAACAGGGCAGGGCTTGTGAGTGGTTGAAGTACTTGCTGACTTTGGACCAGTCTAAGGCTAAATCACTAGTATATCTGGTTGCTCCTTGGTAAGTACAGTCTCCGGGGGAAATTCGTGAATTGGCTAAAAGTTTTGTATAGAGGGGCCGAGAGTTTCCCACTTGTAAATGGTTGGTCTGGGGAGTCCTTTGGGGTTCTCTCGAGGGTCAGACAGGGATGTCCTTTGAGCCCCCGTTGTATGTGTTTGCCATTGATCCACTCTTGAGGCGGTTAGATGATGACGCATTAGCAGGGGTGCCCCTGTCTCCCGGGAAGGCTGATTGCTGCCTATGCAGATGATGTCACAGTAGTGGTCTCCAGCGGTGGAGAAGCAGAGACTGTGACTCGTATGCTAGAGCAATATTCAAGGGCCTTAGGGTCCTTGATTAACAGGAACAAGTGTGAAACTTTCTGTATAGGGAAGGGAGATCCTGCCTTTGATCTCTCGGATGTCTTCCCAGTGGCCCAGTCTGAAATTAAAATTCTTGGTATTAAATTCAGCCAGGGTGATTACGCCAAGTGAAATTGGGAGGAGAAGTTGGAGACTGCAACTGCCCTGGTCAATCGGTGGAAAGGGTTGAAATATACCCTTAAAGAAAGAGTTGACCTTATCAAGGTTTATCTGGTTCCAATCTTTTTGTATGTCAGCTATGTGTGCCTTCGGCCAGAAGCTCTCTATAGTAAGATCAATGGTCTGTTTTTCTAACTGTTATGGGGAAATAGAACCAACCTTGTTAAAATGAACATTACCTACCTGCAAAGGAAGGAGGGGACCTTAGTATGATCTGCCCCGTGGTGTTCTTTGTGAATGCCTTTTTTAAATACAACTTTGAGAACCTCCTAGTGGAGAGGCCTCCTTTGTGGGTGGAGATCTTTAGGGTTTGGGTCTCTCCTTACCTAAAAAACTGGATTTATGGTGGCTTGTTAAAGAGTATGCGAGCTCCTCAAGGCACTCTCCCACCTTATGTTGCGGTGGGCCTGAAAGTGATTAGGCAGTGGTGTGTGACTGTTGAGGAGATAAAGACAGCTCCTAGGAGGGAGAAGGACAGGAGGGTCTTGTGTATTGCTTTCAGGCACCACTGGCCCTGAGGGATTGCCCAAATGATGTGTTAAGATCAGGGCTGTCTTTAGTTTACTCCCAGAGGGTCCCCAATAAGTTCAGGGATATCATTTGCCGCTCTTTCCATGGGAAGCTCTATGTTAATGGAAACTTGAAGTACAGGCGCACCGATGATCGTGGTTGCCCACATAAGGAATGAGTAGGGGGGGTGGAGACCATGGACCACTTCTTGCTTCATTGTTCCTTTAACATAGATGTGTACAAACAGGTCTCCATGGAGTTAAGGATTCCCTATCTTTCTGGTTGAGATTACCAGGAGTGGGCCTATGGGGCTTTTAAGAGGCACAGGGGGCTTAATTTGGGCAGCCTATTTTTAGTTAGTTCTGTAACCCACTTTTACACTTGGAATACACGGTGTAAGGATTCTCCCCTCTTTGATGGTGGTGGGCATAATCTGGGGGGAATTTAGGAAGGTAAGATCTTTGGAGAGACAGGGGATGGAAGAGGCACTATGGCGGGGCTTTTTGTTTTGACCCTCCATGAGTCATCTTACCTTATTTCTCAGGTAGTGGGCTAGTGGGCTAGAACTTCTACACCCCCTTAGATTTTTTATCTGTAGGATTTTTATGATTGGGCTCATACTGTTTTAGGTGAGTAGCCCAATCCTTTATCTTTCTGTCTGGGGGTTTATTTAGTTCTTGGTTTAGTTTGGTTATTATTATTGCTATTATTATTTATTTGGTGTCACAAGGTGACTAGGATAAAAGCCCATAAAAGCAGCTACTTTGGTTGTGTAAGAGAATAGGCAAGTAAAATCTTTTTTTGTTCTTTTTTATGCTGGGTGGTTCTTTAAGTCTCCAAAGAAGAGGAGAGGAAGAATTGGCTTGGTGGGTGTGTCTATTCAAATTTTGAACTCTTAAGTTTGCACTATGTTGATTTTTCTGAATGCCTTATACTCAAATTGAGAATTTTTCTTGTTCTTTTCATCTATAATGTATATACATTGTTAAAATTGTATAAAAGTACAAAGTATTCTGTGACAAATACTGAGTGTGACCACACTTGAGAAAGGGCAATTACAGCCCGAAACATTTTGTGTATAGCAGCTTAAATAAATATTAATCACAAGCAGTTAATCTGCGTCAGAGTGCTCTCCTCTCTCCTACTGAAAGTTCAATTGTTTGGGATGTTCGGTACATCTGTTCGGGAGGTTTGATGCATTCATTCATCAGTTGCTAATTGGCAGAGCGCGGATTCCCTACTTCCACTAACAAAATCCCCTTCTACTGGTCCGATTTTATCCGTAGCTAACTGACTAGTACACATCTAATCCAAGATGGTGTTTCTTCTTTGTTCTACTTTCCCGCCAAACAAAGGAACTCCCAGGATAGCCCTCCAGAAGAGTTGGACAAACCCCTCCAAGGTATTTCCCCCTCCCCTAATGATGCAGCAGGGCCCCTGCCAATCAGACCTGCTTGGGTGGGGTTAACCAGAAGCAAGGCCGGCCTCCCAGCCAATCAACCCTAGGGGGTGGGGAAAAGGCCAGAAATACCAGAGGGGAGGGATAGAGAGTTGCTGTTGTTCGTCTGGGGTGTAACCTGGCTGCGGCAGGGTACCCTCCTCTGCGGTTCCTTGGAATTGATCCTAGCTGAGGCAGGAAGACTCCCTCCAACAGTTTGGATTTCCCTACCTCCCAGAGGACTGTTTATACCTGGATCCCCTTGAGGTATTGTTATTCGGTGGATTTACCCAAAGGCACTTTGCTCCTTACCCCTTTGAAATTGTCCAAATGAACTCCCTGACTTTGTGTTTGGATTTGCCTGGAGGGCGTATGCATCTTGCTGTGGATTGCTCCAAGGGAAGCTCTTTATATCTGGGAGTGTTTTGGACTTGGGGATTTCACATGCTAATTCCGTGTTCCTGATCTACTGTTTGTTTTATATCTGAAATAAACTTCTGTGTAAACCCTTCTTACAAGTGTGGTATTTCCCTGTGTGTGCTAGTTGTTCATACGTCACACGTTTACGTGACATTCATTTTCTTATTTCATGTTTGGGGTCTCCCTATTGTAAAAAGCACTTGTTTTATGCTGGGTCTTCTTGGGAAAAGATTATCAACAAGCATCAAAGTTTATTTTTTTTTACTTAATTTAACTGTTAGATTTTTTTCTTGTAAATCTATCTTGTGGGGTTTTGGTGTGTGTGTTTTTTTGGATTTGTTGGGTTTTTGGGGATTCTTTATGTTATGTTTATGTATTGTTTAAAGCCTAAAGTTTGGTGGCTGTAACTGGTTGTTTTCTTGAAGTCTGTAAAATTATGTTAAGATGTCTAAATAAAAAAAAATTCCAACAGCTTTAACTACCTAATAACCATCCAGAGAGACTGACATATGGATTGTAAATTGTTGTTGCCGCTATTTTGTCATATACATGTTGGAATGCACTATTCATGCCACTGTTATCAATTCAACAAGACTTACATTCAGTTTTCACATATTTCTACCATTATTTTCAGTAAAGCATTTTAGTTATCTGCTGACGAGTCTCCTAAGGGTAACATCACAGAGACGTCCAGCCATTTCACACAGCAGAGATGACCAGCCACATTATGCAGTACATTATGCGGCAGAGGCGACAAAACACTTTGGGGTATATTTATCAAAGAGTGAAGTTAATAGTGAAGTTCCGCCACTAGAGTGAAATTCCGCCACTCTCCATTCATTTATATGGGATTTTTATAGGCGTATTTATCAAAGGGTGAACTTTCACTTTCACCCATTGATAAATACGCCTTTCAAAATCCCATAGAAATGAATGGAGAGTGGCGGAATTTCCCTCTAGTGGCGGAACTTCACTCTTTGATAAATTTACCCCTTTGTGAGGCAGAGATGACCAGCCACTTCATGTAATAATGAAGCAGATATATCCAGCCACTTTGTGTGGCAGAAAGGACACTATGCATGTTGTGCGGAAGAGAGGACCAGTCATACAGGAAAGACAACCAACCACTTTGTTGAAGAGACAACTAGCCACTTAGTGCCACGATATGGGCAAAATGACCAGAGACAGAGACATGTGGCAGAGACGACTAACCAAATTGTGCGGCAGAGATGACCAGCCTCTTTGGGCAGAAGTAACGACCAGCCACTTTGTGCAGCAGAGATGACCAGCCTCTTTGGGCAGAAGTAACGACCAGCCACTTTGTGCAGCAGAGATGACCAGACACCACATGCGGCAGAGACAACCAGCAACTTCGTGCCATGATGAAGCAGAGACAACCAGCCACTTCATGCAGCAGAGAAGACAAAACTCGCTGAGCGGATGTGACGACCAGCTGCACCGTGTGGCAAAGACGTACAGCTTTTTCATGAGGCACAGACAACCAGCTGCTTTGCGTGACAGAGACAACCAGACACTTTGTGCGGCAGTGACGATCAACCACTTGATGCTTTAGATATGACCAGCCACTTCGGGCTCGTCTCGGTCTCCATCTCACTTTCGGTCTCCGTCTCACTATCGGTCTCCGTCTCGCTATCGGTCTTGATCTCCATCTCACTATTGGTCTTGCTATCGACTTGGTCTCCATCTTGATATCGGAGGGGAGCGCACTGGAGCACGGAGGGGAGCGTACACTCTCGCTATCGGTCTCTTTCTCGCTATTGGTCTCCTTCTCGCTATCACTCTGTCCCACTATCGATCACCGTCCCGCTATCGGTCTCCGTCTCTCCTCGGAGGGGAGAGCACATGCAAGCATGGCGAGAAGCATGGAGGGGAAAGCATGTGCACATGAGAGCATGGAGGGGAGCGCACCTGAGCATGGAAGGGAGTGCACGTGTGCACCCTAGCATGGATATGAGCACACCCGAACGTGGAGTTGTGTCCCACTATCGATCTCCGTCCCGCTATCGGTCTCCATCTCCTCTCTGTCTCTCTATCGGTCTGGCTATCGATGCAAGCATGGCGAGAAGCATGTGCACATAAGAGCATGGAGGGGAGCGCACGTGCGCACCTGAGCACGGAGGGGAGTGCACGTGTGCACCCTAGCATGGATATGGGTACACCGGAACGCAGAGTTGTGCCCCACTATCGGTCTCAGTCTCACTATCGGTCTCCATCTCACAATCGGTTGGAGCGGTGCGCACCCGAGCACAGAGGGATGCGCACCTGAGTACAGAGGGGTGCACCCAAGCACGAAGGGGAGCACCCGAGCATGGATGGGAGCACACGTGCATACCCTAGCACCAGGGGCGGAACTGTAGGGGGTGCGAGCGGGCCAGGGCCCGCACCCCTCAGTGCCCCACGGCAGTCCGCGCGCCGTGCATTTCCCGGCCAGTTCCGGTTTACGGAGGGGGGCCCGGCTGCGCGTCCTGCACCAGGGCCCACCCCCCTCTAGTTCCTTTCTGCCTAGCATGGAGGGGAGAGCACATGCAAGCACAGAGAGAAGCATGGAGGGGAGAGCATGTGCACATAAGAGAATGGAGGGGAGCGCACGTAGGGCAGCACACATGCACACCCGAGCAGTATCGGTCTACGTCTCACTATCGGTCTCCATCTCACAATCGGTCTGAGGGGAGCACACTCTAGATTGGATGGGAGCACAAGTGCGCACCCGAACGCGGAGGGGAGCATACATGCGCAGTTGAGCATGGAGGAGAGTGCTCATGCACTTGGCCTGGCTATCGATTAGCCACATTGTGCGCTATCGGTCTTCGTCTCACTATCAGTCTCCATCTCACAATTGGTCAGAGGGGAGCACAAGGAGGGGAGCATGGAGGGGAGAGCATATGCACATGAGAGCACGGATGGGAGCACACATAAGCATGCAATCGGTCGGGGTGGAGCGCTCGTGTGCATGGAGGTGAGCGCACCCGACCACGGAGGGGTGCGCACCCTAGCACGGAGGGGTGAGCACCCGATCGCGGAGGGCAGCGCACGTGCACAGGCAAGCAAAGAGGGGAGCGCACGTGCACTCCCCTCCATGCTCGTTTCCACACGTGCGATTGCCTCCACGCATCGGAGCAAGGAAGGAAGCACGCCTGCGCACTCAAGCACGAACAGGAGTACACGTGCGCACCCTAGCACGGAGTGAGACGGAGACCGATAGAGCACAATGTGACTAACCAATAGCCAGACCGATAGTGCGCATGTGCACTTCCCTCCATGCTCGTCTGTGCTCCACTCTGTGCTCACCCCTTCATGTTCGGGTGCGCACGTGCGCTCCCCACAGACTGACTGTGCACGTGCGCTCCCGTTCATGCTTGGGTGCACAGGCACACTCCCGTCCTTGCTCGGGTGCGCACGTGCATTCCCCTCAATGCTCGGTCCCCTATGTTCTCGCATGCCCCTATGTTCTCTCCCCTCCTTGCTATGGTGCGCGCATGTGCTCCCCTCCGTGCTCGGGTGCGCATGTGTCCTCCCCTCCTTGCATGGGTGCTCCCCTCCGTGCTCGGATGAGCACACGTGCGCAGGCGAGCAAGGATGGATGCGCACCCGAGTGCGGAGGGGATTTGATGGGTTCTGTTAATATATACAAATCAAAAAAGAAACACGGACACAGATATTCAGGTTCTCTTTCTACAGAAATACTTTTGAACAATAGCCATAGAAACAAAGTTAAGAGGTTTTACTTATTAGATTCATTTTTTGCATTTGAGAGGAGAGATGAACAGCCTCCTGTACATTATTGCCCAAATTATGGGCATTGTTTTCTAATTCTGTGTATTGGTTGGATATGGATTCTGTGACATCCTTATATCGTTCTGCATTTGTTACACATGGAGTCAAGTTATTCATTACATAACGCAGAAGGGAAAGCAGCTTCTCATAATCATTCTCTGATAGTCCAAGTGTTTTCACAAAGTTGCTGCAGAATATCATGGTTTCTTTGTAGACTGTATGCACCACCATGGCTGCAGCTTTCAGCTCATGTATGTTGTTGTTGGGAAAGCCATAATGAGAAACTTCATCAAAGCAATCATCTTGTAATATGTTCCCCTTTTATCAAGCCATTGACATTCTGGAGAACTAGAGTTCGATGGCCGCACCTGCTGGAGAATGGCCAGTACCACAAATAATTTTGTCAGCTGGAATTTAGCTGGTGCCATTGTTACGGCTGATGATCGTTTTACAGCCAGTCCTGTTTGGTGTTGTTGGGTCTCAGCTTGTGCCATGATGACTGTTGTCGGTGAAATAATTGCCTTTGCCACTAGATCAGTTTTCGATTTGCTCATGGCTGGTACCATTGTTGCAGTAATCGGTGGAGTTCTAGCTAATATATACAATATGCAGGAATCAATGAGCCACAGTGTTGACTTGGTCACGCTCTCCCAGCAGAATGCAACCGTTCACCAATGGCTTGTCCCTCTTGGCAGTTCTTTCTTCAAATCTAAGGCCTTCACTGAGTAGAGTGTATTCTCCAGTGTAGAACAAGCAAAGTAGAAGACACAGCTGATAATTGCACTTTTATAGAGAAAGGAAAGAAACTAAGCCCACAGCTGAGAACCTCCCACCAGGACTGGATCAGTTGGAGAGGTGCGCACGGAGAGTAGCGAACGTGCGTACGGAGGGGAGCGCACATGCACACGGAGGGGAGCACACCCGAGCACTGAGGGGGGAGCATGTGCACACGAGAGCACGGAGGGGAGTGCACAAGAGCATGCGAGCACATAGGGGAATGCACATGCGCACCCGAGCAAGGACGGGAGTGTGCCTGCACACACAAGCACGAACGGGAGCCCACGTGCACAATTAGTCTGAGGGGAGTGCACGTGCTCACCCAAACACGAAGGGGTGAGCACAGACGAGCATGGAGGGGAATGCTCATGCGCACTGTCGGTCTGGCTATTGATTAGCCACTTTGTGCTCTATCGGTCTCCATCTCACTATCGGTCTCACTCCGTGCTAGGGTTCGCACGTGTGCACCCCTCCGTGCGCATGTGCTCCCCCTTGTGCTACGGTGTGCACGTGCACTCCTGTTCATGCTCGGGTGTGCAGGCGTGCTCCCGTCCTTACTCAGGTGCGTGGAGGCGATCACACGTGTGGAAACTAGCATGGAGGGGAGTGCACGATCGCCCCCCTCCTTGCTCGCCTGCACACAAGCACTCCCCTCCATGCTCGGGTGTGCACCCCACCGTGCTCGGGTCTGGCTATCGATTAGCCACTTTGTGTGCTATCGGTCTCCGTCTCACTATCGGTCTTCATCTCACAATCGGTCTGAGGGGTGCGCACCTGAGCACGTCAGGGAGTGCAGGTGCGCACCCGAGCACAGAGGGGAGCACACGTGCGCACCTGAACATGGTGGTGAGTCTGGCTATCGATTAGTCACTTTGTGCGCTATCGGTCTCCGACTCACTATTGTCCGAGGGGAGCGCACGTGCGCATCCGAGCAGAGAGGGGTGCATGGAGGGGAGAGCATGTGCACACAAGAGCATGGAGAGAAGCTGACGAGAGCATGCGAATACGGAGGGGAACGCACGTGCGATCCTGAGCATGGAGGGGAGAACACGTGCACACCCGAGCAAGGAGGTGAATGCACGTGCACACGGAAAGGAGCACATGTGTGCACGGTGGTGAGTACATGTGCGCAGCCGAGCATGGAGGGGAGTGCACGTGCGCACTGGCTATCGATTAGCCACTTTGTGCGCTATCGGTTTCCGTCTCAATATCGGTCTCCATCTCACAATTGGTCGGAGGGGAGTGCACATGCACACCCGAGCACGGAGGGAAGCGCATATGCACACGAGAGCACGGACCAGAGCGAACATGAGCATGTGATGCTAGTGTGTGCACGTGCGATCCCATCCATGCTTGGGTGCGCACGCGTGCTCCTATCAGTGCTCGGATGCGCCACTCCATGCTCGTTTGTGCACATGCTCTTCCCTCCGTGCTAGGGTGCACATGTGCACTCCCTTCCATGATCAGGTGCGCACCCCTCCGTGCTCCCCTACGTGCGCTCTCGTTAGTACTCGGGTTGCGCAGGCGCACTCCAGTCTTTACTCAGGTGCGTGGAGTTGATTGCACATGTGCAGGCGAGCATGGAGGGGAGTGCATGTGTGCAGGTGAGCATGGAGGGGAGCACGTGTGTGCACGAAGGGGAGCACACGTGCGCACCTCAGCATGGAGTGAGACCACTAGTACTAGGGTGCACACGTATGCTCCCCTCCGTTTGCGTGTGCGATCCCATCCATGCTTGGGTGGGCACGTGTCCTCCCCTCCGTGCGCACGTGTCCTCCCCTCCGTGCGCACGTGTGCTCTCCTCTGTGTGCACGTGCACTCCCCTCCATGCTTGTCTGCACATGTGTGCTCACACACTCTGTGCTCATATGCTCCCCTCCATGTTCGGGTGCGCACGTGCGCTCCCATCTGTGCTAGGGTGCACTCCCATCCATGCTAGGGTGCGCACCTGTGCTCCCATCTATGCTAGGGTGCGCACGTGTGGTCCTGTCCGTGCTCGGATGCGCACGTGCGCTCCCCTCCATGCTCAAGTGCACACATGTGCTCCCCTCCATGCCCACATGTGCTCCCCTCCGTGCTAGAGTGTGCACGTGCACTTCCGTTTGTGCTTGGGTGCCCAAGCGTGCTCCAGTACTTACTCAGGTGCATAGAGGCGATCGCACGTGTGCAGGCGAGCAGAGGGGGGAGTGTACGTGTGCTCCCTAGCACAAAGCGGAGCACATGTGCGCACCCTAGCATGGAGTGAGACCGACGGTGAGACGGAGACCGATAGAGAACAAAGTGGCTAATCGATAGCCAGACCGATAGTTAGCACATGCACTCCCCTCCATGCTGCGCTCCACTCTGTGCTCACCCCTTCGTGTTCAGGCACGTTTGCTCCCCTCCATGCTCTTGTGTGCACATTCTCTCCCCTTAGTGCTTGGGTGCGCACCCCTCTGTGCTAGCGTGCGCACGTGTTCTCCCCTCCATGCGCACATGCACTTCACTCAGTGTTCGGGTGCGCACGTGTGCTCCTATCAGTGCTCGGATGCGCCACTCCATGCTCGTATGTGCACATGCTCTTCCCTCCGTGCTAGGGTGCGCATGTGCACTCCCTTCCATGATCAGGTGCGCAACCCTCGGTGCTCCATCCGTGTGCACGTGTGCTCCCCTAAGTGCGCTCTCGTTAGTGCTCAGTTGCGCAGGCGCGCTCCAGTCTTTACTCGGGTGCGTGGAGTTGATTGCACATGTGCAGGCGAGCATGGAGGGGAGTGCATGTGTGCAGGCGAGCATGGAGGGGAGCACATGTGCGCACGAAGGGGAGCACACGTGCGCACCTCAACATGGAGTGAGACCGATAGTACTAGGGTGCACACGTACGCTCCCCTCCGTTTGCGTGTGCGATCCCATCCATGCTTGAGTGCACACGTGTCCTCCCCTCCGTGCACACGTGTCCTCCCCTCCGTGCACACGTGTGCTCTCCTCCGTGTGCACGTGCACTCCCCTCCATGCTTGTCTGCACACGTGTGCTCACACACTCTGTGCTCATCTTAGCACATATGCTCCCCTCCATGTTCGGGTGCGCACGTGCGCTCCCATCTGTGCTAGGGTGCGCTCCCATCCATGCTAGGGTGCACACCTGTGCTCCCATCTATGCTAGGGTGCGCACGTGTGGTCCTGTCCATGCTCGGATGCGCACGTGCGCTCCCCTCCATGCTCGAGTGCACACATGTGCTCCCCTCCATGCCCACATGTGCTCCCCTCCGTGCTAGAGTGTGCATGTGCACTTCCGTTTGTGCTTGGGTGCCCAGGCATGCTCCAGTCCTTACTCAGGTGCATGGAGGCGATCGCACGTGTGCAGGCGAGCAGAGGAGGGAGTGCACGTGTGCTCCCTAGCACAAAGCGGAGCACATGTGCGCACCCTAGCATGGAGTGAGACCGATGGTGAGACGGAGACTGATAGAGAACAAAGTGGCTAATCGATAGCCAGACCGATAGCACATGCCCTCCCCTCCATGCTGCGCTCCACTCTGTGGGCACCCCTTCGTGTTCAGGCACGTTTGCTCCCTCCATGCTCTCGTGTGCACATGCTCTCCCCTCAGTGCTTGGGTGCGCACCACTCTGTGCTAGGGTGTACATGTGTCCTCCCCTCCATGCGCACATGCACTCCACTCAGTGTTTGGGTGCGCACGTGCGCTCCTATCCGTGCTCGGATGCGCCATTCCATGCTCGTATGTGCACCTCCATGCTCGTACGTGCACATGCTCTTTCCTCCCTGCTAGGGTGCGCATGTGCACACCCTCCATGATCAGGTGCACACCCCTCCGTGCGCACGTGTGCTCCCCTCCGTGCTAGGGTGCGCACGTGCGCTCTCGTTAATGTTCGGGTGCGCACTCCAGTCCTTACTCAGGTGCGTGAAGTTGATTGCACGTGTGCAGGCGAGCATATAGGAGAGTGCATGTGTGCAGACGAGCATGGAGGGGAGCACATGTGCGCATCCTAGCATGGAGTGAGACCGATAGTGCTAGGGCGCACGCTCCCCTCCGTGGAGGGTTGCGCACCTGAGCAAGGAGGGGTGCGCACCCAAGCATGGAGGGGAGCTCACGTGTGCAGATAGTGAGATGGAGACCGATAGTGCACACGTTCACTCCCCTCCATGCTCGTCTGCGATCCACTCTGTGTGCACCCATTTGTGTTCAGGTGCACACGTGCGCTGTCCTCAGACTGTTTGTGCACATGCGTTCCCATGCTCGTCTGCAACATGTTCTCTCCCCTCCATGCTTGGGTGTGCACCCCTCCATGCTCATCTGCACACGTTCTCTATCCTTCGTGCTCGGGTGCGCGCGCATGCTCCCCTCCGTGCTCGGGTGCGAATGTGTCCTCCCCTGCTTGCTCGGGTGCGCACCCCTCCGTGATCGGTGCGCACGTGTGCTCCACTCCGTGCTCCAGTGCACACCCCTCCATGCTCGGGGACGCACCCCTCCGTGCTCGGGTGCGCACGTGTGAGCACACATGCGCAGGCCAGCATGGAGGGGTGGGCACCCGAGCGCGAGGGGATTTGGTGGATTCTGTTAATTTATACAAATCAAAAAAGAATCACAGACATTCAGGTTCTCTTTCTACAGAAATAATTGAGTTTATTATTCCTTTTGAATAATAGCCATAGAAACAAAGTTAAGAGGTTTTACTCATTAGAAGCATTTTTCGCATTTGAGAGGAGAGATGAACAGCCTCCTGTACATTATTGCTGATAAGCCAAATTATGATCTGGGCACATGCAGTGTTTCCCCACTTCTGGACATAGTTTTCGAACTCTGTGTATTGGTTGGATGTGCGTTCTGTGACATTCTTATATTGCTCTGCATTTGTTACACATGGAGTCAAGTTATTCATTACATAACGCAGAAGGGAAAGCAGCTTCTCATAATCTTTCTCTGGTAGTCCGAGTGTTTTAGCAAAGTTGCTGTAGAATATCACGGTTTCATTGTAGACTGTATGCACCACCATGGCTGCAGCTTTCAGCTCATGTATGTTGTTGGGAAAGCCATAATGAGGAACTTCATCAAAGCAATCATCTTGGATCTCTTCTTTTGGTTGTAACTGATCAAGAACAATGAGTATTTCATTGTCAATATGTTCCCCTTTTTTATCAAGCCATTGACATTCTGGAGAACTAGAGTTCGATGGCCGCACCTGCTGGAGAATGACCAGTACAACAAATAATTTTGTCAGCTGGAATTTAGCTGGTGCCATTGTTACGGCTGATGATCGTTTTACAGCCAGTCCTGTTTGGTGTTGTTGGGTCTCAGCTTGTGCCATGATGACTGTTGTCGGTGAAATAATTGACTTTGCGAGTAGATCAATTTTCGCTTTGCTCATGGCTGGTACCATTGTTGCAGTAATCGGTGGAGTCCTAGCCAATATTTGCAATATGCAGGAATCAATGAGCCACAGTTTTGACTTGGTCACGCTCTCCCAGCAGAATGCAACCGTTCACCAATGGCTTGTCCCTCTTGGCAGTTCTTTCTTCAAATCTGAGGCCTTCACTGAGTAGAGTGTATTCTCCAGTGTAGAACAAGCAAAGTAGAAGACACAGCTGATAATTGCACTTTTATAGAGAAAAGAAAGAAACTAAGCCCACAGCTGAGTCCAGGACTGGAACTAGTGGTAGGCACAAGAGGCACCTGCCTAGGGCACAATGAAACATGGGGCCTCTCCCCTCTGGCAATCTCCCCTACCCTGCATTGGGGGGGAGCGCACATGCACATGTGAGTACGGAGGGGAGCGCACCTGCACAACCAACCACAGAGGGGGGGGCACGTGCACACACGAGCACAGAGGGGAGCACACTTCCACAGACGAGCATGGTCTGGCTATCGATTAGCCACTTTGTGTGCTGTCAGTCTCCGTCTCACTATCGGTCTCCATCTAACAATCAGTTGGAGAGGTGCGCACGTGCGCACAGAGAGGAGCGAACGTGCGTACGGAGGGGAGCGCACATGCACACGGAGGGGAGCATACCCGAGCACTGAGGGGGGAGCATGTGCACACGAGAGCACGGAGGGGAGTGCATGTGCACACAAGCACACAGGGAGGGGAGTGCACAAGAGCATGCGAGCACATAGGGGAACGCACATGCGCACCCGAGCAAGGACGGGAGTGTGCCTGCACACACAAGCACGAACGGGAGCCCACTTGCACAATTAGTCTGAGGGGAGTGCACGTGCTCACCCAAACACGAAGGGGTGAGCACAGACAAGCATGGAGGGGAATGCTCATGCGCACTGTCGGTCTGGCTATTGATTAGTCACTTTGTGCTCTATCGGTCTCCATCTCACTATTGGTCTCACTCCGTGCTAGGGTGTGCACGTGTGCACCCCTCCGTGCGCACGTGCTCCCCCTTGTGCTAGGGTGTGCACGTGCACTCCTGTTCATGCTCGGGTGTGCAGGCGTGCTCCCGTCCTTACTCAGGTGCGTGGAGGCGATCACACGTGTGGAAACTAGCATGGAGGGGAGTGCACGATCGCTCCCCTCCTTGCTCGCCTGCACACAAGCACTCCCCTCCGTGCTCGGGTGTGCACCCCACCGTGCTCGGGTGTGCACCCCACCGTGCTCGGGCTATCGATTAGCCACTTTGTGTGCTATCGGTCTCCGTCTCACTATCGGTCTCCATCTCACAATCGGTCTGAGGGGTGTGCACCCGAGCACGGCAGGGAGTGCAGGTGCGCACCCGAGCAAAGAGGGGAGCACATGTGCACACCCGAGGACGGAAGGGAGCACACGTGCGCACCTGAACATGGTGATGAGTGAACGTGCGCACTATCAGTCTGGCTATCGATTAGTCACTTTGTGCGCTATCGGTCTCCGACTCAGTATTGTCCGAGGGGAGCGCACGTGCGCACCCGAGCAGAGAGGGGTGCATGGAGGGGAGAGCATGTGCACACAAGAGCATGGAGGGAAGCCGGCGAGAGCATGCGAACACGGAGGGGAGCCCACGTGCGATCCTGAGCAAGGAGGTGAATGCACGTGCACACGGAAAGGAGCACATGTGCGCACGGAGGTGAGCACATGTGAGCAGCCAAGCATGGAGGGGAGCTCACGTGTGCAGATAGTGAGATGGAGACCGATCCTCCATGGAGACCGACCCTCCATGCTCGTCTGCGGTCCACTCTGTGTGCACCCATTTGTGTTCAGGTGCACACTTGCGCTGTCCTCAGACTGTTTGTGCACATGCGTTCCCATGCTCATCTGCAACATGTTCTCTCCCCTCCGTGCTTGGGTGTGCACCCCTCCATGCTCATCTGCACACGTTCTCTATCCTTCGTGCTCGGGTGCGCGTGTGTGCTCCCCACCGTATTGTTGGTGCCACCCCGAATAAAAATATGTATTTTTGGGGGGCACCCCAAAGTGGGCGGAGCTACCAACAGCCAATGAAATTTTAGCAATTTTCTAAACGCTACTCCTCCCAGAGTTTTAGGAGTACAATTATGAAACTTTGCACACTTGTTGGGCTCATACCTGAATAGGCTGCTTGTGCTCTGTTAAGCAATCCCACCCTCCGTGGACCTGTGGCGGCCCCCCAAAGACCCCATTTTTTCCCATAGACTTTCATTGGCAAATTTGAAACTTTTGCCACTCGTACAGCATTAAAGTTACACTCACCAAACTTGGGTCACTTAGTCATGGGGTCAACCTGAAAAGTTCTGTCACATTTTGGGGACTCCAAAAAGTGGGCGGAGCAACAAACAGCCAATCAGATTTTCCCTATTGACTTCAATGAGAAAATGTCAAATACTGTCATTCCCACAGTGTTAAAGCCAGAGACCCAAAACTTGGCACCATGGGTCACTGGGGTTAAAATTTTGAAAAGTGGGCGGAGTCTACCACAGCCAATCAAATATTAGCCATTTGTTTCAATGGGAAAAGTTAAAACTGTCGCCGCTCTTAGATTGTTCATGGGAGGGTCCTCAAACTTGGCACAGTTGGTCACTGGAGGACCAGGATCAAAATCTGGAAAAGTGGGTGGAGCCAAAAACAACCAATCAGATTTCTTTGATTGATTTAAATGGGAAAAATTAAAATTGCTGCCATTTGCACGTTATTGATGTCATGGACCTCGAATATCACAAATGTGGTCACTGGGTGTTTGCACTTCAAAGTTAGGAAAAGTGGGTGGAGCCACCAACAACCAATCAAATGTCATTCATTAATTTTCAATAGAAAAACATAAAACTGCTGCCATTTTTACAGGTTTAATGTCATGATTCCGAAACCTTAAAGTGTTAGTGACTTGGTGACTCTGGTTCAGAATTAGGAAAAAAAGGGGGCGGGGCAACAACAGCCAATCGGATTTCAGCCATTGACCTTAATGAAAAATGCCAAATTGCTGCTATTATTACGGCGTCCATGCCAAGTGTCCCAAACTCAGCACAATTACTCACTGGGTGACTGTGGTCAAAATTTAGGAAATTGGGTGGAGCCAATAACAGCCAATCAGATTTTACCTATTGACTTCAATGTAAAAGTTTCAAATACTGCCATTCTCACAGTTTTAAAGCCAGAGGCCCCAAACTTGGTACAGACCATGACTGGGTGACTGGGGTTAAAATTCGGAAAACTGGGTGGAGCTTAAAACATCCAATCAAATGTTACCTATTGCTAATCAATGCCAATATATAAGTTGCTGCCATTCTTTCACAGTTAATGGCAGGGACATCAAACTTGGCACAGTCGGTCACAGGGGGACTGGGATTCAAATTTTAAAAGTGGGTGGAGCCAAAAACAGCCAATCAGGTTTTTGGATTGATTTTAATGGTGCAATTTGATCTGCTTCAATTTTTACCGTTTTAAACCAGATTCTACCAACTTTGTGTACTCTCTATGCACCAGGGGCGACTGGCCCCAACACCTCTTGCGTTTCAAAGCCAACATCTTGTGGTTTCTTCAGAAACGACACCATCTAGTTATTATGTTGGCTTTGAAAAAGCCAACATCTTGATCTACTAGTTCAGCTCGTTCTTCTTATTCTTATTATTATTAGCGCCCCCCGGTTTTCTAAACGCTACTCCTCCTACAGTTTTCGGGGTACAAGCGCCAAACTTTCCACACCTATTCGCCTTATAGCAAAGTACGTTGCCTGTGCTTTAGTAAGTGATCCCACCCACTGCGCCCGTGCAGGGAGGACCACCGAAGACGCCGTTTTTCGTATTGAAAATTTTCAAATCGTTGCCGCTCGTACAGTTTTGAAGCTACACTCCCCAAACTCGGACCACATATTGTTGGTGCCACCCCGAATAAAAATATGTATTTTTGGGGGGCACCCCAAAGTGGGTGGAGCTACCAACAGCCAATGAAATTTTAGCAATTTTCTAAACGCTACTCCTCCCAGAGTTTTAGGAGTACAATTATGAAACTTTGCACACTTGTTGGGCTCATACCCGAATAGGTTGCTTGTGCTCTGTTAAGCAATCCCACCCTCCGTGGCCCTGTGGCGGCCCCCCAAAGACCCCATTTTTTCCCATAGACTTTCATTGGAAAATGTGAAACTTTTGCCACTCGTACAGCATTAAAGTTACACTCACCAAACTTGGGTCACTTAGTCATGGGGTCAACCTGAAAAGTTCTGTCACATTTTGGGGACCCCAAAAAGTGGGCGGAGCAACAAACAGCCAATCAGATTTTCCCTATTGACTTCAATGAGAAAATGTCATACACTGTCATTCCCACAGTGTTAAAACCAGAGACCCAAAACTTGGCACCATGGGGCACTCACTGGGGTTCAAATTTGGAAAAGTGGGCGGAGTCTACCACAGCCAATCAAATATTAGCCATTTGTTTCAATGGGAAAAGTTAAAACTGTCGCCGCTCTTAGATTGTTCATGGGAGGGTCCTCAAACTTGGCACAGTTGGTCACTGGAGGGCCGGGATCAAAATCTGGAAAAGTGGGTGGAGCCAAAAACAACCAATCAGATTTCTTTGATGATTTCAATGGGAAAAATTAAAATTGCTGCCATTTGCACATTATTGCTGTCATGGACCTCGAATATCACAAATGTGGTCACTGGGTGTTTGCACTTCAAAGTTAGGAAAAGTGGGTGGAGCCACCAACAACCAATCAAATGTCATTCATTGATTTTCAAGAGAAAAACATAAAACTGCTGCCATTTTTACAGGTTTAATGTCATGATTCCGAAACCTTAAAGTGTTAGTCACTTGGTGACTCTGGTTCAGAATTAGGAAAAAAAGGGGGCGGGGCAACAACAGCCAATCGAACTTCAGCCATTGACCTTAATGAAAAACGCCAAATTGCTGCTATTATTATGGCGTCCATGCCAAGTGTCCCAAACTCAGCACAATTACTCACTGGGTGACTGTGGTAAAAATTTAGGAAAAGTGGGCGGAGCCAATAACAGCCAATCAGATTTTACCTATTGACTTCAATGTAAAAGTTTCAAATACTACCATTCTCACAGTTTTAAAGCCAGAGGCCCCAAACTTGGTACAGACCATGACTGGGTGACTGGGGTTAAAATTCAGAAAACTGGGTGGAGCTTAAAACAGCCAATCAAATGTTACCTATTGCTAATCAATGTCAATATATAAGTTGCTGCCATTCTTTCACAGTTAATGGCAGGGACATCAAACTTGGCACAGTCGCTCACAGGGGGACTGGGATTCAAATTTTAAAAGTGGGTGGAGCCAAAAACAGCCAATCAGGTTTTTGGATTGATTTTAATGGTACAATTTGATCTGCTTCCATTTTCACCGTTTTAAACCAGATTCTACCAACTTTGTGTACTCTCTATGCACCAGGGGCGACTGGCCTCAACACCTCTTGCGTTTCAAAGCCAACATCTTGTGGTTTCTTCAGAAACGACACCCTCTAGTTATTATTATTATTATTAGCGCCCCCCGGTTTTCTAAACGCTACTCCTCCTACAGTTTTAGGGGTACAAGCGCCAAACTTTCCACACGTATTCGCCTTATAGCAAAGTACGTTGCTTGTGCTTTAGTAAGTGATCCCACCCACTGCGCCCGTGCGGCGGACCACCGAAGACGCCTTTTTTCGTATTGACTTTGACAGGGAAAATTTTCAAATCGCTGCCGCTCGTACAGTTTTGAAGCTACACTCCCCAAACTCGGACCACATATTGTTGGTGCCACCCCGAATAAAAATATGTATTTTTGGGGGGCAACCCAAAGTGGGCGGAGCTACCAACAGCCAATGAAATTTTAGCAATTTTCTAAACGCTACTCCTCCCAGAGTTTTAGGAGTACAATTATGAAACTTTGCACACTTGTTGGGCTTATACCCGAATAGGTTGCTTGTGCTCTGTTAAGCAATCCCACCCTCCGTGGCCCTGTGGCGGCCCCCCAAAGACCCCATTTTTTCCCATAGACTTTCATTGGAAAATTTGAAACGTTTGCGACTCGTACAACATTAAAGTTACACTCAGCAAACTTGGGTCACTTAGTCATGGGGTCAACCTGAAAAGTTCTGTCACATTTTGGGGACTCCAAAAAGTGGGCGGAGCAACAAACAGCCAATCAGATTTTTTGATTGATTTTAATGGTACAATTTGATCTGCTTCAATTTTCACCGTTTTAAACCAGATTCTACCAACTTTGTGTACTCTCTATGCACCAGGGGCGACTGGCCCCAACACCTCTTGCGTTTCAAAGCCAACATCTTGTGGTTTCTTCAGAAACGACACCATCTAGTTGAGTTTATTATTCCTTTTGAACAATAGCCATAGAAACAAAGTTAAGAGGTTTTACTCATTAGATGCATTTTTCGCATTTGAGAGGAGAGATGAACAGCCTCCTGTACATTATTGCTGATAACCCAAATTATGATCTGGGCACATGCAGTGTTTCCCCACTTCTGGGCATAGTTTTCTAACTCTGTGTATTGGTTGGAGATGGGTTCTGTGACATTCTTATATTGCTCTGCATTTGTTACACATGGAGTCAAGTTATTCATTACATAACGCAGAAGGGAAAGCAGCTTCTCATAATCATTCTCTGATAGTCCAAGTGTTTTAGCAAAGTTGCTGTAGAATATCACGGTTTCATTGTAGACTGTATGCACCACCATGGCTGCAGCTTTCAGCTCATGTATGTTGTTGGGAAAGCCATAATGAGAAACTTCATCAAAGCAATCATCTTGAATCTCTTCTTTTGGTTGTAAATGATCAAGAACCATGAGTATTTCATTGTCAATATGTTCCCCTTTTTTATCAAGCCATTGACATTCTGGAGAACTAGCGCTCGATGGCCGCACCTGCTGGAGAATGGCCAGTACCACAAATAATTTTGTCAGCTGGAATTTAGCTGGTGCCATTGTTATGGCTGATGATCGTTTTACAGCCAGTCCTGTTTGGTGTTGTTGGGTCTCAGCTTGTGCCATGATGACTGTTGTCGGTGAAATAATTGCCTTTGCCACTAGATCAATTTTCGCTTTGCTCATGGCTGGTACCATTGTTGCAGTAATCGGTTGAGTCCTAGCCAATATTTGCAATATGCAGGAATCAATGATCCACAGTGTTGACTTGGTCACGCTCTCCCAGCAGAATGCAACCATTCACCAATGGCTTGTCCCTCTTGGCAGTTCTTTCTTCAAATCTGAGGCCTTCACTGAGTAGAGTGTATTCTCCAGTGTAGCACAAGCAAAGTAGAAGACACAGCTGATAATTGCACTTTTATAGAGAAAAGAAAGAAACTAAGCCCACAGCTGAGAACCTCCCACCAGGACTGGAACTAGTGGTAGGCACAAGAGGCACCTGCCTAGGGCACAATGAAACATGGGGCCTCTCCTCTCTGGCAATCTCCCCCACCCTGCATTGGGGGGGAGCGCACATGCACATGTGAGTACGGAGGGGAGCGCACCTGCACAACCAACCACGGAGGGGGGGCACGTGCACACACGAGCACAGAGGGGAGCACACTTCCACAGAGGAGCATGGTCTGGCTATCGATTAGCCACTTTGTGTGCTGTCAGTCTCAGTCTCACTATCGGTCTCCATCTAACAATCAGTTGGAGAGGTGCGCACGTGCGCACAGAGAGGAGCGAACGTGCGTACGGAGGGGAGCGCACATGCACACGGAGGGGAGCACACCCGAGCACTGAGGGGGGAGCATGTGCACACGAGAGCACGGAGGGGAGTGCATGTGCACACAAGCACACAGGGAGGGGAGTGCACAAGAGCATGCGAGCACATAGGGGAACGCACATGCGCACCTGAGCAAGGACGGGAGTGTGCCTGCACACACAAGCACGAACGGGAGCCCACGTGCACAATTAGTCTGAGGGGAGTGCACGTGCTCACCCAAACACGAAGGGGTGAGCACAGACGAGCATGGAGGGGAATGCTCATGCGCACTGTCGGTCTAGCTATTGATTAGCCACTTTGTGCTCTATTGGTCTCCATCTCACTATTGGTCTCACTCCGTGCTAGGGTCTGGCTATCGATTAGCCACTTTGTGTGCTATCGGTCTCCGTCTCACTATCGGTCTCCATCTCACAATCGGTCTGAGGGGTGCGCACCTGAGCACGGCAGGGAGTGCAGGTGTGCACCCGAGCACAGAGGGGAGCACACGTGCGCACCTGAACATGGTGGTGAGTGAACGTGCGCACTATCAGTCTGGCTATCGATTAGTCACTTTGTGCGCTATCGGTCTCCGACTCACTATTGTCCGAGGGGAGCGCACGTGCGCATCCGAGCAGAGAGGGGTGCATGGAGGGGAGAGCATGTGCACACAAGAGCATGGAGGGAAGCCGACGAGAGCATGCGAACACGGAGGGGAGCGCACGTGCGATCCTGAGCATGGAGGGGAGAACACGTGCACACCCGAGCAAGGAGGTGAATGCACGTGCACACAGAAAGGAGCACATGTGCGCACGGTGGTGAGCACATGTGCGCAGCCGAGCATGGAGGGGAGTGCACGTGCGCACTGGCTATCGATTAGCCACTTTGTGCGCTATCTTTCTCTGTCTCAATATCGGTCTCCATCTCACAATTGGTTGGAGGGGAGTGCACATGCGCACCCGAGCACGGAGGGGAGCACATATGCACACGAGAGCACGGACCGGAGCGAACGTGAGCATGTGATGCTAGTGTGTGCACATGCTCTTCCCTCTGTGCTAGGGTGCGCATGTGCACTCCCTTCCATGATCAGGTGCGCACCCCTCCGTGCTCCCCTCCGTGCGCATGTGTGCTCCCCTACGTGCGCTCTCGTTAGTGCTCGGTTGCGCAGGCGCACTCCAGTCTTTACTCAGGTGCCTGGAGTTGATTGCACATGTGCAGGCGAGCATGGAGGGGAGTGCATGTGTGCAGGCGAGCATGGAGGGGAGCACATGTGCGCACGAAGGGGAGCACACGTGCGCACCTCAACATGGAGTGAGACCGATAGTACTAGGGTGCACACGTACGCTCCCCTCCGTTTGCGTGTGCGATCCCATCCATGCTTGAGTGCGCACGTGTCCTCCCCTCCGTGCACACGTGTGCTCTCCTCCGTGTGCACGTGCACTCCCCTCCATGCTTGTCTGCACACGTGTGCTCACACACTCTGTGCTCATCTGAGCACATATGCTCTCCTCCATGTTCGGGTGCGCACGTGCGCTCCCATCTGTGCTAGGGTGCGCTCCCATCCATGCTAGGGTGCACACCTGTGCTCCCATCTATGCTAGGGTGCGCACGTGTGGTCCTGTCCGTGCTCGGATGCGCACGTGCGCTCCCCTCCATGCACACATGTGCTCCCCTCCGTGCTAGAGTGTGCACGTGCACTTCCGTTTGTGCTTGGGTGCCCAGGCGTGCTCCAGTCCTTACTCAGGTGCATGGAGGCGATCACACGTGTGCAGGCGAGCAGAGGGGGGAGTGTACGTGTGCTCCCTAGCACAAAGCGGAGCACATGTGCGCACTCTAGCATGGAGTGAGACCGATGGTGAGACGGAGACTGATAGAGAACAAAGTGGCTAATCGATAGCCAGACCGATAGCACATGCCCTCCCTTCAATGCTGTGCTCCACTCTGTGGGCACCCCTTCGTGTTCAGGCACGTTTGCTCCCCTCCATGCTCTCCTGTGCACATGCTCTCCCCTCAGTGCTTGGGTGCGTACCACTCTGTGCTAGGGTGCACATGTGTCCTCCCCTCCATGCGCACATGCACTCCCCTCAGTGTTTGGGTGCGCACGTGCGCTCCTAACCGTGCTCGGATGCGCCACTCCATGCTCGTATGTGCACCTCCATGCTCGTATGTGCACATGCTCTTCCCTCCGTGCTAGGGTGCGCATGTGCACACCCTCCATGATCAGGTGCACACCCCTCCGTGCTCCCCTCCGTGCACACGTGTGCTCCCCTCCATGCGCACGTGTGCTCCCCTCAGTGTTTGGGTGCGCACCACTCTGTGCTAGGGTGCACATGTGTCTTCCCCTCCATGCGCACATGCACTCCCCTCAGTGTTTGGGTGCGCACGTGTGCTCCTAACCGTGCTCGGATGCGCCACTCCATGCTCGTATGTGCACCTCCATGCTCGTATGTGCACATGCTCTTCCCTCCGTGCTAGGGTGCGCATGTGCACACCCTCCATGATCAGGTGCACACCCCTCCGTGCGCACGTGTGCTCCCCTCCGTGCTAGGGTGCGCACGTGCGCTCTCGTTAATGTTCGGGTGCGCACTCCAGTCCTTACTCAGGTGCGGGAAGTTGATTGCACGTGTGCAGGCGAGCATATAGGAGAGTGCATGTGTGCAGACGAGCATGGAGGGGAGCACATGTGCGCATCCTAGCATGGAGTGAGACCGATAGTGCTAGGGCGCACGCTCCCCTCCGTGGAGGGTTGCGCACCTGAGCAAGGAGGGGTGCGCACCCAAGCATGGAGGGGAGCTCACGTGTGCAGATAGTGAGATGGAGACCGATAGTGCACACGTTCACTCCCCTCCATGCTCATCTGCGATCCACTCTGTGTGCACCCATTTGTGTTCAGGTGCACACGTGCGCTGTCCTCAGACTGTTTGTGCACATGCGTTCCCATGCTCGTCTGCAACATGTTCTCTCCCCTCCATGCTTGGGTGTGCACCCCTCCATGCTCATCTGCACACGTTCTCTATCCTTCGTGCTCGGGTGCGCGCGCATGCTCCCCTCCGTGCTCGGGTGCGAATGTGTCCGCCCCTGCTTGCTCGGGTGCGCACCCCTCCGTGATCGGTGCGCACGTGTGCTCCACTCCGTGCTCCAGTGCACACCCCTCCATGCTCGGGGACGCACCCCTCCGTGCTCGGGTGCGCACGTGTGAGCACACATGCGCAGGCCAGCATGGAGGGGTGGGCACCCGAGCGCGAGGGGATTTGGTGGATTCTGTTAATTTATACAAATCAAAAAAGAATCACAGACATTCAGGTTCCCTTTCTACAGAAATAATTATGAGTTTATTATTCCTTTTGAATAATAGCCATAGAAACAAAGTTAAGAGGTTTTACTCATTAGAAGCATTTTTCGCATTTGAGAGGAGAGATGAACAGCCTCCTGTACATTATTGCTGATAAGCCAAATTATGATCTGGGCACATGCAGTGTTTCCCCACTTCTGGACATAGTTTTCTAACTCTGTGTATTGGTTGGAGATGGGTTCTGTGACATTCTTATATTGCTCTGCATTTGTTACACATGGAGTCAAGTTATTCATTACATAACGCAGAAGGGAAAGCAGCTTCTCATAATCTTTCTTTGATAGTCCAAGTGTTTTAGCAAAGTTGCTGTAGAATATCACGGTTTCATTGTAGACTGTATGCACCACCATGGCTGCAGCTTTCAGCTCATGTATGTTGTTGGGAAAGCCATAATGAGGAACTTCATCAAAGCAATCATCTTGGATCACTTCTTTTGGTTGTAACTGATCAAGAACCATGAGTATTTCATTGTCAATATGTTCCCCTTTTTTATCAAGCCATTGACATTCTGGAGAACTAGAGTTTGATGGCCGCACCTGCTGGAGAATGACCAGTACAACAAATAATTTTGTCAGCTGGAATTTAGCTGGTGCCATTGTTATGGCTGATGATCGTTTTACAGCCAGTCCTGTTTGGTGTTGTTGGGTCTCAGCTTGTGCCATGATGACTGTTGTCGGTGAAATAATTGACTTTGCGACTAGATCAATTTTCGCTTTGCTCATGGCTGGTACCATTGTTGCAGTAATCGGTGGAGTCCTAGCCAATATTTGCAATATGCAGGAATCAATGAGCCACAGTTTTGACTTGGTCACGCTCTCCCAGCAGAATGCAACCGTTCACCAATGGCTTGTCCCTCTTGGCAGTTCTTTCTTCAAATCTGAGGCCTTCACTGAGTAGAGTGTATTCTCCAGTGTAGAACAAGCAAAGTAGAAGACACAGCTGATAATTGCACTTTTATAGAGAAAAGAAAGAAACTAAGCCCACAGCTGAGTCCAGGACTGGAACTAGTGGTAGGCACAAGAGGCACCTGCCTAGGGCACAATGAAACATGGGGCCTCTCCCCTCTGGCAATCTCCCCTACCCTGCATTGGGGGGGAGTGCACATGCACATGTGAGTACGGAGGGGAGCGCACCTGCACAACCAACCACGGAGGGGGGGGGCACGTGCACACACGAGCACAGAGGGGAGCACACTTCCACAGACGAGCATGGTCTGGCTATCGATTAGCCACTTTGTGTGCTGTCAGTCTCCGTCTCACTATCGGTCTCCATCTAACAATCAGTTGGAGAGGTGCGCACGTGCGCACAGAGAGGAGCGAACGTGCGTACGGAGGGGAGCGCACATGCACACGGAGGGGAGCACACCCGAGCACTGAGGGGGGAGCATGTGCACACGAGAGCACGGAGGGGAGTGCATGTGCACACAAGCACACAGGGAGGGGAGTGCACAAGAGCATGCGAGCACATAGGGGAACGCACATGCGCACCCGAGCAAGGACGGGAGTGTGCCTGCACACACAAGCACGAACGGGAGCCCACTTGCACAATTAGTCTGAGGGGAGTGCACGTGCTCACCCAAACACGAAGGGGTGAGCACAGACGAGCATGGAGGGGAATGCTCATGCGCACTGTCGGTCTGGCTATTGATTAGCCACTTTGTGCTCTATCGGTCTCCATCTCACTATTGGTCTCACTCCGTGCTAGGGTGCGCACGTGCTCCCCCTTGTGCTAGGGTGTGCACGTGCACTCCTGTTCATGCTCGGGTGTGCAGGCATGCTCCCGTCCTTACTCAGGTGCGTGGAGGCGATCACACGTGTGGAAACTAGCATGGAGGGGAGTGCACGATCGCTCCCCTCCTTGCTCGCCTGCACACAAGCACTCCCCTCCGTGCTCGGGTGTGCACCCCACCGTGCTCGGGCTATCGATTAGCCACTTTGTATGCTATCGGTCTCCGTCTCACTATCGGTCTCCATCTCACAATCGGTCTGAGGGGTGTGCACCCGAGCACGGCAGGGAGTGCAGGTGCGCACCCGAGCACAGAGGGGAGCGCATGTGCACACCCGAGCACGGAAGGGAGCACACGTGCGCACCTGAACATGGTGATGAGTGAACGTGCGCACTATCAGTCTGGCTATCGATTAGTCACTTTGTGCGCTATCGGTCTCCGACTCAGTATTGTCCGAGGGGAGCGCACGTGCGCACCCGAGCAGAGAGGGGTGCATGGAGGGGAGAGCATGTGCACACAAGAGCGTGTGTGCTCCCCTCCGTGCTCGGGTGCGAATGTGTCCTCCCCTGCTTGCTCGGGTGCGCACCCCTCCGTGCTCGGTGCGCACATGTGCTCCACTCCGTGCTCCAGTGCACACCCCTCCGTGCTCGGGTGCGCACGTGGAGGCACACATGCGCAGGCCGGCATGGAGGGGTGCGCACCCGAGCGCGAGGGGATTTGGTGGATTCTGTTAATTTATACAAATCAAAAAAGAATCACAGACGTTCAGGTTCTCTTTCTCCAGAAATAATTATGTTGGCTTTGAAAAAGCCAACATCTTGATCTACAAGTTCAGCTCATTCTTATTCTTATTATTATGTTGGCTTTGAAAAAGCCAACATCTTGATCTACTAGTTCAGCTCGTTCTTATTATGTTGGCTTTGAAAAAGCCAACATCTTGATCTACTAGTTCAGCTCGTTCTTATTCTTATTATTATTAGCGCCCCCCGGTTTTCTAAACGCTACTCCTCCTACAGTTTTAGGGGTACAAGCGCCAAACTTTCCACACCTATTCGCCTTATAGCAAAGTACGTTGCTTGTGCTTTAGTAAGCGATCCCACCCACTGCGCCCGTGCGGTGGACCATCGAAGACGCCTTTTTTCGTATTGACTTTGACAGGGAAAATCTTCAAATCGCTGCCGCTCGTACAGTTTTGAAGCTACACTCCCCAAACTTGGACCGCATATTGTTGGTGCCACCCCGAATAAAAATATGTATTTTTGGGGGGCACCCCAAAGTGGGCGGAGCTACCAACAGCCAATGAAATTTTAGCAATTTTCTAAACGCTACTCCTCCCAGAGTTTTAGGAGTACAATTATGAAACTTTGCACACTTGTTGGGCTCATACCCGAATAGGTTGCTTGTGCTCTGTTAAGCAATCCCACCCTCCGTGGCCCTGTGGCGGCCCCCCAAAGACCCCATTTTTTCCCATAGACTTTCATTGGCAAATTTGAAACTTTTGCCACTCGTACAGCATTAAAGTTACACTCACCAAACTTGGGTCACTTAGTCATGGGGTCAACCTGAAAAGTTCTGTCACATTTTGGGGACTCCAAAAAGTGGGCGGAGCAACAAACAGCCAATCAGATTTTCCCTATTGACTTCAATGAGAAAATGTCAAACACTGTCATTCCCACAGTGTTAAAGCCAGAGACCCCAAACTTGGCACCATGGGTCACTGGGGTTAAAATTTGGAAAAGTGGGCAGAGTCTACCACAGCCAATCAAATATTAGCCATTTGTTTCAATGGGAAAAGTTAAAACTGTCGCCGCTCTTAGATTGTTCATGGGAGGGTCCTCAAACTTGGCACAGTTGGTCACTGGAGGACCAGGATCAAAATCTGGAAAAGTGGGTGGAGCCAAAAACAACCAATCAGATTTCTTTGATTGATTTAAATGGGAAAAATTAAAATTGCTGCCATTTGCACGTTATTGATGTCATGGACCTCGAATATCACAAATGTGGTCACTGGGTGTTTGCACTTCAAAGTTAGGAAAAGTGGGTGGAGCCACCAACAACCAATCAAATGTCATTCATTGATTTTCAAGAGAAAAACATAAAACTGCTGCCATTTTTACAGGTTTAATGTCATGATTCCGAAACCTTAAAGTGTTAGTCACTTGGTGACTCTGGTTCAGAATTAGGAAAAAAAGGGGGCGGGCAACAACAGCCAATCGAACTTCAGCCATTGACCTTAATGAAAAACGCCAAATTGCTGCTATTATTATGGCGTCCATGCCAAGTGTCCCAAACTCAGCACAATTACTCACTGGGTGACTGTGGTAAAAATTGTGGGCGGAGCCAATAACAGCCAATCAGATTTTACCTATTGACTTCAATGTAAAAGTTTCAAATACTACCATTCTCACAGTTTTAAAGCCAGAGGCCCCAAACTTGGTACAGACCATGACTGGGTGACTGGGGTTAAAATTCGGAAAACTGGGTGGAGCTTAAAACAGCCAATCAAATGTTACCTATTGCTAATCAATGTCAATATATAAGTTGCTGCCATTCTTTCACAGTTAATGGCAGGGACATCAAACTTGGCACAGTCGGTCACAGGGGGACTGGGATTCAAATTTTAAAAGTGGGTGGAGCCAAAAACAGCCAATCAGGTTTTTTGGATTGATTTTAATGGTACAATTTGATCTGCTTCAATTTTCACCGTTTTAAACCAGATTCTACCAACTTTGTGTACTCTCTATGCACCAGGGGTGACTGGCCCCAACACCTCTTGCGTTTCAAAGCCAACATCTTGTGGTTTCTTCAGAAACGACACCATCTAGTTCTTATTATTAGTAGTAGTGATGGGCGAATTTGAAATTTTTTTTTGAAAAAAAATTTTTTTGACGCCGGCGAATTTTTTCGGCGAATGTTCGCGGGCATTTCGCGAATTTATTCGCTGGACGCGAATCACGCAAATTCGCCGCTGGTACCATTGTTGCAGTAATCGGTGGAGTCCTAGCCAATATTTGCAATATGCAGGAATCAATGAGCCACAGTGTTGACTTGGTCACGCTCTCCCAGCAGAATGCAACCGTTCACCAATGGCTTGTCCCTCTTGGCAGTTCTTTCTTCAAATCTGAGGCCTTCACTGAGTAGAGTGTATTCTCCAGTGTAGCACAAGCAAAGTAGAAGACACAGCTGATAATTGCACTTTTATAGAGAAAAGAAAGAAACTAAGCCCACAGCTGAGTCCAGGACTGGAACTAGTGGTAGGCACAAGAGGCACCTGCCTAGGGCACAATGAAACATGGGGCCTCTCCTCTCTGGCAATCTCCCCCACCCTGCATTGGGGGGGAGCGCACATGCACATGTGAGTACGGAGGGGAGCGCACCTGCACAACTAACCACAGAGGGGGGGCACGTGCACACACGAGCACAGAGGGGAGCACACTTCCACAGAGGAGCATGGTCTGGCTATCGATTAGCCACTTTGTGTGCTGTCAGTCTCAGTCTCACTATCGGTCTCCATCTAACAATCAGTTGGAGAGGTGCGCACGTGCGCACAGAGAGGAGCGAACGTGCGTACGGAGGGGAGCGCACATGCACACGGAGGGGAGCACACCCGAGCACTGAGGGGGGAGCATGTGCACACGAGAGCACGGAGGGGAGTGCATGTGCACACAAGCACACAGGGAGGGGAGTGCACAAGAGCATGCGAGCACATAGGGGAACGCACATGCGCACCTGAGCAAGGACGGGAGTGTGCCTGCACACACAAGCACGAACGGGAGCCCACGTGCACAATTAGTCTGAGGGGAGTGCACGTGCTCACCCAAACACGAAGGGGTGAGCACAGACGAGCATGGAGGGGAATGCTCATGCGCACTGTCGGTCTGGCTATTGATTAGCCACTTTGTGCTCTATTGGTCTCCATCTCACTATTGGTCTCACTCCGTGTGCTATCGGTCTCCGTCTCACTATCGGTCTCCATCTCACAATCGGTCTGAGGGGTGCGCACCTGAGCACGGCAGGGAGTGCAGGTGCGCACCCGAGCACAGAGGGGAGCACACGTGCGCACCTGAACATGGTGGTGAGTGAACGTGCGCACTATCAGTCTGGCTATCGATTAGTCACTTTGTGCGCTATCGGTCTCCGACTCACTATTGTCCGAGGGGAGCGCACGTGCGCATCCGAGCAGAGAGGGGTGCATGGAGGGGAGAGCATGTGCACACAAGAGCATGGAGGGAAGCCGACGAGAGCATGCGAACACGGAGGGGAGCGCACGTGCGATCCTGAGCATGGAGGGGAGAACACGTGCACACCCGAGCAAGGAGGTGAATGCACGTGCACACAGAAAGGAGCACATGTGCGCACGGTGGTGAGCACATGTGCGCAGCCGAGCATGGAGGGGAGTGCACGTGCGCACTGGCTATCGATTAGCCACTTTGTGCGCTATCTTTCTCCGTCTCAATATCGGTCTCCATCTCACAATTGGTCGGAGGGGAGTGCACATGCGCACCCGAGCACGGAGGGGAGCACATATGCACACGAGAGCACGGACCGGAGCGAACGTGAGCATGTGATGCTAGTGTGTGCACATGCTCTTCCCTCTGTGCTAGGGTGCGCATGTGCACTCCCTTCCATGATCAGGTGCGCACCCCTCCGTGCTCCCCTCCGTGCGCATGTGTGCTCCCCTACGTGCGCTCTCGTTAGTGCTCGGTTGCGCAGGCGCACTCCAGTCTTTACTCAGGTGCCTGGAGTTGATTGCACATGTGCAGGCGAGCATGGAGGGGAGTGCATGTGTGCAGGCGAGCATGGAGGGGAGCACATGTGCGCACGAAGGGGAGCACACGTGCGCACCTCAACATGGAGTGAGACCGATAGTACTAGGGTGCACACGTACGCTCCCCTCCGTTTGCGTGTGCGATCCCATCCATGCTTGAGTGCGCACGTGTCCTCCCCTCCGTGCACACGTGTGCTCTCCTCCGTGTGCACGTGCACTCCCCTCCATGCTTGTCTGCACACGTGTGCTCACACACTCTGTGCTCATCTGAGCACATATGCTCTCCTCCATGTTCGGGTGCGCACGTGCGCTCCCATCTGTGCTAGGGTGCGCTCCCATCCATGCTAGGGTGCACACCTGTGCTCCCATCTATGCTAGGGTGCGCACGTGTGGTCCTGTCCGTGCTCGGATGCGCACGTGCGCTCCCCTCCATGCACACATGTGCTCCCCTCCGTGCTAGAGTGTGCACGTGCACTTCCGTTTGTGCTTGGGTGCCCAGGCGTGCTCCAGTCCTTACTCAGGTGCATGGAGGCGATCACATGTGTGCAGGCGAGCAGAGGGGGGAGTGTACGTGTGCTCCCTAGCACAAAGCGGAGCACATGTGCGCACTCTAGCATGGAGTGAGACCGATGGTGAGACGGAGACTGATAGAGAACAAAGTGGCTAATCGATAGCCAGACCGATAGCACATGCCCTCCCTTCAATGCTGTGCTCCACTCTGTGGGCACCCCTTCATGTTCAGGCACGTTTGCTCCCCTCCATGCTCTCCTGTGCACATGCTCTCCCCTCAGTGTTTGGGTGCGTACCACTCTGTGCTAGGGTGCACATGTGTCCTCCCCTCCATGCGCACATGCACTCCCCTCAGTGTTTGGGTGCGCACGTGCGCTCCTAACCGTGCTCGGATGCGCCACTCCATGCTCGTATGTGCACCTCCATGCTCGTATGTGCACATGCTCTTCCCTCCGTGCTAGGGTGCGCATGTGCACACCCTCCATGATCAGTTGCACACCCCTCCGTGCTCCCCTCCGTGCACACGTGTGCTCCCCTCCATGCGCACGTGTGCTCCCCTCAGTGTTTGGGTGCGCACCACTCTGTGCTAGGGTGCACATGTGTCTTCCCCTCCATGCGCACATGCACTCCCCTCAGTGTTTGGGTGCGCACGTGTGCTCCTAACCGTGCTCGGATGCGCCACTCCATGCTCGTATGTGCACCTCCATGCTCGTATGTGCACATGCTCTTCCCTCCGTGCTAGGGTGCGCATGTGCACACCCTCCATGATCAGGTGCACACCCCTCCGTGCTCCCCTCCGTGCGCACGTGTGCTCCCCTCCGTGCGCACGTGTGCTCCTCTCCGTGCTAGGGTGCGCACATGCGCTCTCGTTAGTGTTCGGGTGCGCAGGCGCACTCCAGTCCTTACTCAGGTGCGTGGAGTTGATATAGGAGAGTGCATGTGTGCAGGGGAGCATGGAGGGGAGCACATGTGCGCATCCTAGCATGGAGTGAGACCGATAGTGCTAGGGCGCACGCTCCCCTCCGTGGAGGGTTGCGCACCTGTGCAAGGAGGGGTGCACACCCAAGCATGGAGGGGAGCTCACATGTGCAGATAGTGCACACGTTCACTCCCCTCCATGCTCGTCTGCGCTCCACTCTGTGTGCACCCATTTGTGTTCAGGTGCACACGTGCGCTGTTCTCAGACCGTTTGTGCACATGCGTTCCCATGCTCGTCTGCAACATGTTCTCTCCCCTCCGTGCTTGGGTGTGCACCCCTCCATGCTCATCTGCACACGTTCTCTATCCTTCGTGCTTGGGTGCGCGCATGTGCTCCCCTCCGTGCTCGGGTGCGAATGTGTCCTCCCCTGCTTGCTCGGGGACGCACCCCTCCGTGCTCGGGTGCGCACGTGTGAGCACACATGCGCAGGCCAGCATGGAGGGGTGCGCACCCGAGCGCGAGGGGATTTGGTGGATTCTGTTAATTTATACAAATCAAAAAAGAATCACAGACATTCAGGTTCTCTTTCTACAGAAATAATTATGAGTTTATTATTCCTTTTGAACAATAGCCATAGAAATAAAGTTAAGAGGTTTTACTCATTAGAAGCATTTTTCGCATTTGAGAGGAGAGATGAACAGCCTCCTGTACATTATTGCTGATAATCCAAATTATGATCTGGGCACATGCAGTGTTTCCCCACTTCTGGGCATAGTTTTCTAATTCTGTGTATTGGTTGGATGTGCGTTCTGTGACATCCTTATATTGCTCTGCATTTGTTACACATGGAGTCAAGTTATTCATTACATAACGCAGAAGGGAAAGCAGCTTCTCATAATCTTTCTTTGATAGTCCAAGTGTTTTAGCAAAGTTGCTGTAGAATATCACGGTTTCATTGTAGACTGTATGCACCACCATGGCTGCAGCTTTCAGCTCATGTATGTTGTTGGGAAAGCCATAATGATGAACTTCATCAAAGCAATCATCTTGAATCTTTTCTTTTGGTTGTAAATGATCAAGTACAATGAGTATTTCATTGTCAATATGTTCCCCTTTTTTATCAAGCCATTGACATTCTGGAGACCTAGAGTTCGATGGCCGCACCTGCTGGAGAATGACCAGTACAACAAATAATTTTGTCAGCTGGAATTTAGCTGGTGCCATTGTTACGGCTGATGATCGTTTTACAGCCAGTCCTGTTTGGTGTTGTTGGGTCTCAGCTTGTGCCATGATGACTGTTGTCGGTGAAATAATTGACTTTGCGACTAGATCAATTTTCGCTTTGCTCATGGCTGGTACCATTGTTGCAGTAATCGGTGGAGTCCTAGCCAATATTTGCAATATGCAGGAATCAATGAGCCACAGTGTTGACTTGGTCACGCTCTCCCAGCAGAATGCAACCGTTCACCAATGGCTTGTCCCTCTTGGCAGTTCTTTCTTCAAATCTGAGGCCTTCACTGAGTAGAGTGTATTCTCCAGTGTAGAACAAGCAAAGTAGAAGACACAGCTGATATTTGCACTTTTATAGAGAAAAGAAAGAAACTAAGCCCACAGCTGAGAACCTCCCACCAGGACTGGAACTAGTGGTAGGCACAAGAGGCACCTGCCTAGGGCACAATGAAACATGGGGCCTCTCCCCTCTGGCAATCTCCCCTACCCTGCATTGGGGGGAGCGCACATGCACATGTGAGCACGGAGGGGAGCGCACCTGCACAACCAACCACGGAGGGGGGGGCACGTGCGCACCCGAGCACGGAGGGGAGCACACTTCCACAGACGAGCATGGAGGAGAGTGCACCTGTGCTCGATTAGCCAATTTGTGCGCTATTGGTCTCCGTCTCACTATCGGTCTCCATCTAATAATCAGTTGGAGGGGAGCGCACATGCGCACGGAGAGGAGCACACGTGCGCAAAGAGGGGAGCGCACATGCACACGTACACAGGCTTGAGAAAGTGTCCCCAAATAGAAAATAGTTTTGATGTAACACTATTTCTAACAGCGAAAGTAAAAATGACTTTTGTTCGGTGGTGTAGTCTGTAGTATCCAGATAATGTTCAACAGCTCTCAGACCCAAATCATGTGTTATGGATTTGTATAAACTAGTGACATCAAAACTGACTAGTAATATATCATGTGCGGGCAATGTTATATCTCTCAGTAATGTGAGCAAATGAGTAGTGTCTTTGAAATACGATCTTGTATTCTGCACTAGTGGTTGTAACATTTTGTCTAAGTAAACAGCCAGAGGGGACAACACTGAACCTGTACCTGCGACAATAGGGCGGCCTGGTGATTTTTGCATGTTCTTATGTATTTTTGGTAAGGTGTAAAACACCGGTGTAATTGGATCATCTTTGATTAGGAAGAGCTTTAGATCATTGGCTATCACCCCTTCCTCTGCAGCTGTATATAGTGTATCCATAATGCACTGTTGAATGGATACCAGCGGGTCAGCTTCCATTTTTTTATATACATTTGTGTCAGATAATTGCATCTCTATCTCCTCCATATAAAATTGTCTATTTATTACCACCAGGGCACCTCCTTTGTCAGCAGGTTTAACAATCAATTTGTCATTTTGTATCAGTTCTTGTATACATTTATTCTCTTTATACGTTAAATTAGGTTTGACCCCCATCATTGGATTACGTTTAATTTTCTGTTTCAATTTGTCAACATCTCTACTCACCAATTTGATATAAGCTTCAACAACATTATCTGTACTAGGTGGTACAAAATTGCTTTTGTTACGTAAACCCACTGTTTTAATGGTGAGTTGAGAGTGTCCCAATCCGCCATTACTGTAAGAAACATGCGGAGCTGAAGGAATTTTTGAAAAATGTCTTTTAAGACTTATGTTCCTGAAAAACCTTTGTAAATCAACATCCAGGGAGAATGTATCACAGACACTAGTGGGACTGAAAGAAAGACCCCTCTGAAGACATTTGTAATGGTGTCAACATAGTATCAGAAATATTATATACTAACGTGTCTGGTGTTTCTTCCGTGCCTGTCTGTTGGGTTGTTGCCTCCGTTCTGTTGACAGATTCGGCTCCCTGATATATGCCCGATCCTTGTTGCGTTCGGTTCCTCTTGTGGCCTCTGCGTGTCTTCGGCTGGATGATTCCGAGGGGCTGTAATCTAAAAAAGAAACTGAACTCTCTAAAGTACTTCCTTCTGTGTGATTCTGGGTGAGTTCCTTCTGTGCGGTCAGGCTTCCCGAAGCGTAAGTGTGACGGGCATGCTTCCGGCATTGTAAGCATGACGGTCAGGCTTCTCGCAGCGTAAGTGTGACGGCCTGGCTTTTGGCAGCGTATGTTTGACGGCCGGGCTTCCAAGTGTAAGACGCCCCGACTTCGCACAGTGTAAGTGTGATGGCCCGGCTTATCGCAGCGTAAGTGTGACGGCCCAGCTTCCGCAGCGTAAGTGTGACGGCCAGGCTTCCGGTAGCGTAAGTGTGACAGCCAGGCTTCCCGCAGTGTAAGTGTGACGTCCAGGCTTCCGGCAGCGTAAGTGTGACGGCCAGGCTTCCCGCAGAGTAAGTGTGACGGCCAGGCTTCCCGTAGCGTAAGTGTGACGGCCAGGCTTCCGGCAGCGTAAGTGTGATGGCCAGGCTTCCGGCAGCTTAAATGTGATGTCCAGGCTTCCTGCAGTGTAAGTGTGACAGGCAAGTGTCCGGCATCGTAAGTGTGACGGCCAGGCTTCCGGCATCGTAAGAGTGAGGGCCAAGCTTTCGGCAGCGTAAGTGTGACTTCCAGGATTCCAGCAGTGTAAGTGTGATGGCCAGGCTTCCCTCATTGTAAGTGTGACGGCCAGGCTTCCCTCATTGTAAGCGTGACGGCCAGGCTTCCCGCAGCGTTAGTGTGACGGCCAGGCTTCCGGCAGCGTAAGTGTGACAGCCAAGTGTCCGGCATCGTAAATGTGACGGGCAGGCTTCTGGCATCGTGAGTGTGAGGGCCAAGCTTTCGGCAGCGTAAATGTGACGGCCAGGCTTCCCGTAGCGTAAATGTGACGGCCAGGCTTCCCGAGCGTAAGTGTGACGGCCAGGCTTCCCGTAGCGTAAGTGTGACGGCCAGGCTTCCGGCAGCGTAAGTGTGATGTCCAGGCTTCCCGCAGTGTAAGTGTGACAGCCAAGTGTCCGGCATCGTAAGTGTGACGGCCAGGCTTCCGGCATCGTAAGTGTGAGGGCCAAGCTTTCGGCAGCGTAAGTGTGACGGCCAGGCTTCCAGTAGCGTAAGTGTAACTTCCAGGATTCCGGCAGCGTAAGTGTGATGGCCAGGCTTCCCTCATTGTAAGCGTGACGGCCAGGCTTCCCGCAGCGTAAGTGTGACGGCCAGGCTTTTGGCAGCGTAAGTTTGACGGCAAGGCTTCCGAGTGTAAGAGTGACGCCCAGACTTCCAGCAGTGTAAGTGTGATGGCCCGGCTCATCGCAGCGTAAGTGTGACAGCCAGGCTTCCAGCATCGTAATTGTGACGGCCAAGCTTCTGGCAGCGTGAGTTTGACGGCCAGGCTTCCCGTAGTGTAAGTGTGACAGTCAGGCTTCCAGCATTGTAAGTATGACGGCCAGGCTTCCGGATGCGTAAATGTGGCGGTCAGGCTTCCCACAGCGTAGGGGTGATGGCCAGGCTTCCCGAAGTGTAAGTGTGACGGGCATGCTTCCCGCAGCGTAAGTGTGATGGCCAGGCTTCCGGAATTGTAAGCGTGGTGGCCAGGCTTCCCGCAGTGTAAGTGTGACGGCCCGGCTTTTGGCAGCGTAAGTTTAACGGCAATGCTTCCGAGTGTAAGAGTGACGCCCAGACTTCCCGCAGTGTAAGTGTGATGTCCAGGCTTCCCGCAGTGTAAGTGTGACGGCCAGGCTTCCCGCAGTGTAAGTGTGACAGCCAGGCTTTCGGCATCGTAAGTGTGATGTCCAGGCTTCCCGCAGTGTAAGTGTGACGGCCAGGCTTCCAGTTAGCGTAAGTGTGACGCCAGGATTCCGGCAGCGTAAGTGTGATGGCCAGGCTTCCCTCATTGTAAGCTGACGGCCAGGCTTCCCGTAGCGTAAGTGTGACGGCCAGGCTTCCGGCATCGTAAGTGTGACGGCCAGGCTTCCGGCATCGTAAGTGTGACGGCCAAGCTTCCGGCAGCGTAAGTGTGACGGCCAGGCTTCCAGTAGTGTAAGTGTGACTTCCAGGATTCTGGCAGCGTAAGTGTGATGGCCAGGCTTCCAGTAGCGTAAGTGTGACTTCCAGGATTCTGGCAGCGTAAGTGTGATGGCCAGGCTTCCCCAGTGTAAGTGTGACGGCCAGGCTTCCGGCAGCGTAAGTGTGACGGCCAGGCTTCCGAGCCGTAAGTGTGAGCCCAGGGTTTCGGCAGCGTAAGTGTGACGGCCAGGCTTCCAGTAGCGTAAGTGTGACTTCCAGGATTCTGGCAGCGTAAGTGTGATGGCCAGGCTTCCCTTATTGTAAGCGTGACGGCCAGGCTTCCGGCAGCGTAAGTGTGACGGCCAGGCTTTTGGCAGCGTAAGTTTGACAGCAAGGCTTCCGAGTGTAAGAGTGACGCCCAGACTTCCAGCAGTGTAAGTGTGATGGCCCGGCTCATCGCAGCGTAAGTGTGACGGCCAGGCTTCCAGCATCGTAATTGTGACGGCCAAGCTTCTGGCAGCGTAAGTTTGACGGCCAGGCTTCCCATAGTGTAAGTGTGACGGCCAGGCTTCCGCAGGTAAGTTGACGGCATGCTTCCGAGTGTAAGATGTGACGCCAGCTTCCTGCAGTGTAAGTGTGATGCCAGGCTTCCCGTAGGTAAGTGTGCAGGGCAGTGATTCCCGGCAGCGTAAGTTTGACGGCAATGCTTCCGAGTGTAAGAGTGACACCCAGACTTCCCGCAGTGTAAGTGACGCCCAGACTTCCCGCAGTGTAAGTGTGATGACCAGGCTTCCCGTAGCGTAAGTGTGACGGCCAGGCTTCCCGTAGCGTAAGTGTGACGGCCAGGCTTCCGGCAGCGTAAGTGTGATGTCCAGGCTTCCCGCAGTGTAAGTGTGACGGCCAGGCTTCCCGCAGTGTAAGTGTGACAGCCAGGCTTTCGGCATCGTAAGTGTGATGTCCAGGCTTCCCGCAGTGTAAGTGTGACGGCCAGGCTTCCAGTAGCGTAAGTGTGACTTCCAGGATTCCGGCAGCGTAAGTGTGATGGCCAGGCTTCCCTCATTGTAAGCATGACGGCCAGGCTTCCCGTAGCGTAAGTGTGACGGCCAGGCTTCCCGTAGCGTAAGTGTGACGGCCAGGCTTCCCGTAGCGTAAGTGTGACGGCCAGGCTTCCGGCAGCGTAAGTGTGATGTCCAGGCTTCCACAGTGTAAGTGTGACGGCCAGGCTTCCCGTAGCGTAAGTGTGACGGCCAGGCTTCCGGCAGCGTAAGTGTGACGCCAGGCTCCCCGCAGTGTAAGTGTGATGGCCAGGCTTCCCGTAGCGTAAGTGTGACAGCCAGGCTTCCCGCAGTGTAAGTGTGATGACCAGGCTTCCCGTAGCTTAAGTGTGACAGCCAGGCTTCCCGTAGCGTAAGTGTGGCGGCCAGGCTTCCGGCAGCGTAAGTGTGATGTCCAGGCTTCCCGCAGTGTAAGTGTGACGGCCAGGCTTCCCGCAGTGTAAGTGTGACGGCCAGGCTTTCGGCATCGTAAGTGTGACGGCCAAGCTTCTAGCAGCCTAAGTGTGATGGCCAGGTTTCCCGTAGCGTAAGTGTGACGGCCAGGCTTCCCGTAGTGTAAGTGTGACAGCCAGGCTTCCAGCATTGTAAGAATGACGGCCAGGCTTCCGGATGCGTAAGTGTGGCGGTCAGGCTTCCCACAGCGTAGGGGTGATGGCCAGGCTTCCCGAAGCGTAAGTGTGACGGGCATGCTTCCCGCAGCGTAAGTGTGATGGCCAGGCTTCCGGAATTGTAAGAGTGGTGGCCAGCTTCCCGCAGTGTAAGTGTGACGGCCCGGCTTTCGGCAGTGTAAGTGCGGCCCAATGCTTCCTGCAGTGTAAGTGTGACGCCCGTGCTCCTGCAGTCGTAAGTTGTGACGGCTTCTCCGTAGCGTAAGTGTGACACCCAGGGCTTCCCGCAGTGTAAGTGTGATGCCCAGCTTCCGCAGTGAAGTGTGATGGCCAGGCTTCCCATAGCGTAAGTGTGACGGCCAGGTTTCCCGTAGCGTAAGTGTGACAGCCAGGCTTCCCGTAGCGTAAGTGTGATGTCTAGGCTTCCCGCAGTGTAAGCGTGACGGCCAGGATTCCCGCAGTGTAAGTGTGACAGCCAGGCTTTCGGCATCGTAAGTGTGACGGCCAAGCTTCTGGCAGCCTAAGTGTGACGGCCAGGTTTCCCGTAGCGTAAGTGTGACGGCCAGGCTTCCGGCAGCGTAAGTGTGACCGCCAGGCTTCCCGTAGCGTAAGTGTGACAGCCAGGCTTCCCGCAGTGTAAATGTGATGACCAGGCTTCCCGTAGCGCAAGTGTGATGGCCAGGCTTCCCATAGCGTAAGTGTGACGGCCAGGCTTCCCGTAGCGTAAGTGTGACAGCCAGGCTTCCCGTAGCGTAAGTGTGATGTCCAGGCTTCCCGCAGTGTAAGCGTGACGGCCAGGATTCCCGCAGTGTAACTGTGACAGCCAGGCTTTCGGCATCGTAAGTGTGACGGCCAAGCTTCTGGCAGCCTAAGTGTGACGGCCAGGTTTCCCGTAGCGTAAGTGTGACGGCCAGGCTTCCGGCAGCGTAAGTGTGACGGCCAGGCTTCCCGTAGCGTAAGTGTGACGGCCAGGCTTCCAACAGCGTAAGTGTGATGTCCAGGCTTCCCGCAGTGTAAGTGTGACAGCCAAGTGTCCAGCATCGTAAGTGTGACGGCCAGGCTTCCGGCATCGTAAGTGTGATGGCCAAGCTTCCGGCAGCGTAAGTGTGAAGGCCAGGCTTCCAGTAGTTTAAGTGTGACAGCCAGACTTCCAGAATTGTAAGTATGAAGGCTAGGCTTCCGGACGTGTAAGTGTGGCAGTCAGGCTTCCCACAGCGTAAGTTTGACGGCCAAGCTTATGGCAGTATAAGTGTGAGATCCAGGCCAGGCTTCCTGTAGTGTAAGTGTGATGGCCTTGCTTCCAGCAGGGTAAGTGTGACAGCCAGGCTTCCCGCAGCAAAAGTGTGATGGGTATGATTCTCACATTATAAGTGTGACTGCCAGTTTTCCGGTATCGTAAGTGTGCCAGCCAGGCTTCCGCCAGCATAAGTGTTACGGCAATGCTTCTCGTATTGTAAGTGTGATGGCCAGGCTTCCCGTAGCGTAAGTGTGACGGCCAGGCTTCCCGCAGTGTAAGTGTGACGGCCAGGCTTCCCGCAGTGTAAGTGTGACAGCCAAGTGTCCGGCATCGTAAGTGTGACAGCCAGGCTTCCCGCAGTGTAAGTGTGACAGCCAAGTGTCCGGCAGCGTAAGTGTGATGTCCAGGCTTCCCGCAGTGTAAGTGTGACAGCCAAGTGTCCGGCATCGTAAGTGTGACAGCCAGGCTTCCGGCATCTTAAGTGTGACTGGCAAGCTTCTGGCAGCGTAAGTGTGATGGCCAGGCTTCCTGTAGTGTAAGTGAGACGGCCAGGATTCCCGCTGTGTAAGTGTGATGGCCAGGCTTGTAATATGTCATCTAGGCTTGTGAAGGTCCACCTGAAAGATGTCTCTCTTCCATTACGTTAAGAATTTCTTGAAGGAGGTAGAGTGCAGTGCCGTGTAGGTGGCCAGAGCCAACTGTGCTTTATTCTTCAGACTCTGCTTTATAAAGTGACCTATGGAGACTGATCATCTCTGCCGCACAATGTGGGTGGAGAGTCAACTGTAGAAGGAGGAGACTGAGTGCTGAATATGTAGGAGCTCTTATATCTGTACAGACCTCTGACGAGTGAATACTGTGCACTTATAAAGATTGAACACAGGTCGGCATTGAACACAGGGCTCAGGGTTTCGTTTCACTAAGAGGCTTTTTACTGTTTTTCACTGAGCCTATGGGATGTGAGTTGGTGAGCATGCTCAATTCAGTTTGTCTCTGAACAGTGAAGAGGCAACATCTCCTCCAGAGAGAGTGCGGCTGTTAATGTGCACAGAGTCATATTACTGTGTTGACCCTATGTGCAGAGGAACTGTTAATGCAGAGGAACTGTTATACTACGGGCGGGTTAGTTCTCACTTGCATTAAATGGAGGAGGAAGAGAACAGACAAAACGTAAACAATGACAGACTGGCGTTAAAATGTTGTTGGACCGGCAGGGCTACTGTTTTAGAGCTGGGATTGTAGCTCATTGGGTGGGTTTGTTCTCAGTTTTATTTAGTGAATTAGGACTAGACTGGGTAGAGCATATTTCAGAGTCAGTGCAAACCCAGATTTTGGACCCTTTCATCCGCACAGAACAAAACTCTGACACTTTTTTATTCATTCTGATCATTATCAATTCCCTTCCTCATGTGTTGCACTGAGAAATGACTCCCTGTGGGTACAAAGTGCAACTCATAGGAACAGATATACTTATACAGTAGGTGCTATGAATACACTCATGCAATGAATTTACATGGAACAGTTGTTTTACAAAATTTTTCTCCAGTTAAGTCACAAGATGGTAATTCTATGGAGAGAAGCAGTGGATGGCCATTGAACTGTGCGTGGAGATCCAGCTGTTGTTTAAGGTAAAGATGTTCCTGTGCACCTCTGTGATGAGTTTGTTATGACCTGGAAATGCTCACCGAAGAATGTTGTGAATTTTGTAATTTAAGTGACAATAGTCAAAGTCCTGTGCTACAGAGCAGGGAGGCAGTTTGTCACTTGTAATGTCCATCTCATGATCTTTGAAGCTGGAGCAGTCATTCCCAATGTTTGTCACTTTCTTCCTCCTTCTTTTAGTGCAAGTTAGAATCTCCCCGCAGTGTAATGAGCTCCGATCCCCGGCATAGCCCTGCCCATCCAACAGCATTTCTGACATCAGACAATGTTTATAAATGCTCAGTGTTCACTCGTCAGAGGTCTGTACAGATATGAGCGCTCCTACACATTCAGCACTCAGTCTCCTCCTTCTACAGTTGACTCTCCACCCACATTGTGCAGCAGAGATGATCAGTCTCCACTGGGTGTGAAGAATAAATGGCTGTTGGACCGTAAACAACAGTTGGATCTTCCCTGGACGAGGCACCATAAGGCAGATCACACACTAGGATTTTCACCTCAGTGACTTAACTAGAGAAAAACGATTTTGTAAAACCACTGAGTGTGACAATGGTTCCATTGCATGAGTGAATTAATAGCAGCACCTACTGAATGAATAACATTTATACTGAAAGTGTCTCTGTTCCTGCCTGTGGTACATTTGCATAAGTGAGTGTGACAGACAGGCTTCTGGCGGTGTAAGTGTGATGACCAGTGTTACGACAGCGTAAGTGTGACGGCCAGGCTTCCGGCAGCATAGGTGTGACGACCAGGCTTCCCACCGTGTAAGCGTGACGGCCAGTGTTCCAGCAGCGTAAGTGTGACGACCAGTATTGCGGCAGCGTAAGTATGACGGCCAGGCTTCTGGTAGCGTAAGTGTGATGACCAGTGTTACAGCAGCATAAGTGTGATGGCCAGGCTTCCAGCAGCGTAAATGTAATGGCCAGGCTTCCAGGAGCACAAGTATGATGACCAGTGTTCCGGCAGCGTAAGTGTGACAACCAGACTTCCGGCAGTGTAAATTTGACAGCCAGGCTTCAGGCAGCGTAAGTGTGATGACCAGTGTTCCGGCAGCATAAGTGTGACGACCAGTGTTCAGACATCTTAAGTGTGATGGCCAGGCTTCCGGGAGCGCAAGTGAGACAACCAATGTTCCGACAGGGTAAGTTTGACGGCCAGGCTTCCGGCAGTGTAAGTGTAATGGCCAGTCTTCCGGGAGAGTATGTGTGACGACCAGTTTTCCGACAGCGTAAGTGTGATGGGCAGGGTTCGGGCAGCATAAGTGTGGCGACCAGTGTTCCAGCAGCATAAGTGGGATGGCCAGGCTTCCAGCATTGTAAGTGTGATGGCCAGGATTCCCGCTGTGTAAGTGTGTTGGATGTCATCTAGGCTTGTGAAGGTCCACCTGAAAGATGTCTCTCTTCCATTACGTTAAGACTTTCTTGAAGGAGGTTGAGTACAGTGCCGTGAAGTGGGCCAGAGCCAACTGTGCTTTATTCTTCAAACTCTGCTTTATAAAACGACCTGTGGAGACTGATCATCTCTGCTGCACAATGTGGGTGGAGAGTCAACTGTAGAAGGAGGAGACTGAGTGCTGAATGTGTAGGAGCTCTCATATCTGTACAGACCTCTGATGAGTGAACACTGAGCATTTATATAGATTGAACACAGGTCGCAATTGAACACAGGGCTCAGGGTTTCAATTTTTTTGTTTTTCACTGAGCCTATGGGATGTGAGTTGGTGAGCATGCTCAATTCAGTTTGTCTCTGAACAGTGTAGAGGCAACATCTCCCCCAGAGAGAGTGCGGCTGTGGAGAGTGTCATATTACTGTGTTGGCCCTTTGTGCAGAGGAAATGTTAATGTATCGGAGCTCATTATACTACGGAAAGGTTAGTTCTCACTTGCACTAAATGGAGGAGGAAGAGAACAGAAAAGACTTAAACAATGACAGACTGGTGTTTAAAATGTTGTTGGACCAGCAGAGCTGCTGTTTCAGTGCCAGGATTGTAGCTCATTGGGTGGGTTTGTTAACAGGTTTATTTAGTGATATAGAGAGACAGTACAGACCAACAACTCTCTCATCTTTGGATTAATCTGATCTGTATACTGCTTCTCATGTGAGATGCTCTATGGCAGTTTGTCATTTGTAATGTCTGTTTTATAATCTTTGAAGCTGGAGCAGTCTTTCCCAATGTTTGTCACTTTCTTTCTCCTCCTCCTTTTAGTGCAAGTGAGAATCTGCCCCCAGTGTAATGAGCTCTGATCCCCGGCACAGCCCTGACGGCCAAGACAGCATTTTTTACATCAGACAATGTTTATAAGTGCTCAGTGTTCACTCGTCAGAGGTCTGTACAGATATGAGCGCTCCTACACATTCAGCACTCAGTCTCCTCCTTCTACAGTTCACTCTCCACCCACATTGTGCAGCAGAGATGATCAGTCTTCACAGGTCGTTTTATAAAGCAGAGTGTGAAGGACAAAGTGCAGTTGGCTCTCAACACGGCACTGGCCTCCACCTCCTTCAAGAAAGTCCCAATGTAATGAGAGAGCTTTGTGCTATTTGTGCTGAACAAGGCAAAGACACCACACTCTTCAGTCCATCTCCTCACACTAACATATTTCCTTCCTCAAACAAATCTCTCAGTTTTATTCCTTTTTGTCTTTGTCTACAAAACGTCTTCTATCTCATTTGTACAAGACACAGGATCAAGCGGATACAGTACAACCCCTTTTACCATAACGCAGGCTTTTCTTTCAGTGCTTTAGCCCCATATAATTCAGCATGCTGCCAGTATTGTGGCAAGTGAGATCTCGCTCAGAACCGGAAACTGAATTTAGTTGGTTAGATCCGTGCTCTGTTGCAAGAAGTCAAACAAACAACAGCTCATTCAGAAATGAAAACCTGATAAGCCGCTTTCAAAGGGATTTGGCACAAGAGTCAGCGCTCTTCCCTTTCCTTTACCCTCTCCAGGTACCTTTCGAACTGAGCCTCCTATGACCACAATTACTGGAGCAATGGGGATTGGAGCACATGAAATTTAAAAAATGATTGTATCTCCAGTGTTTTTGAACCAATGTGGATGTGGTTGGGCAGCATGCCGCCCCCTAACATCCTGCCGCCCTAGGCCCGGGCCTAGGTGGCCTTTCCACAAATCCGGGCCTGCGCAGTGTAAGCGTGGCAGTCAGGCTTCCGGCAGCATAAATGTGATAGCAGAGTAAGTGTCATGGCCAGGCTTCCAGCAGCATAAGTGTGACGACCAGTGTTCCAGCAGCGTAAGTGTGTTGGAAAGGCTTTCAACAGCGTGTGACAGCCAGGCTTCCGGCAGTGTAAATGTGTCAACCAGGCTTCCGGCAGTGCAAGTGTGATGACCACGCTTCCGGCAACGTAAGTGTGACGGCCAGGGTCCCGGCAGCATAAGTGTAACGGGTTAGACTTCTGGCAGTGTAAGTATGACGACCAGGCTTTCGGCAGCGTAAGTTTTACAGGCAGGCTTCCGACAGCGTGAGTGTGACGGCCAAGGTCCCGACAGTGTAAGTGCGACGACCAGTGTTCCAGCAGCGTATATATGACGGCCAATCTTCCGGCAGCATAAGTTTGAAGACCAGTGTTCTGGCAGTATAAATGTATCATCCAGCAGCATAAGTGTGACGGGCAGGCTTCCGGCAGCGTAAGTGTGACAACCAGGCTTCTGGCAGTGTAAGTGTGACAACCAGGCTTCTGGCAGTGTAAGTGTGATGACCAGGCTTTTGGCAGCGTAAATATGACAGCCAGGCTTCCGTCAGAATGTAACAGCAAGCCTTTCCGCCAGCATAAGTGTGATGACCAGGCGTCTGGCAGTGTAAATGTGAAGGCTCGGCTTTCAGCAGCATAAGTGTGACGACAAGTGTTCCAGCAGCGTAAGTGTGACGGCCAGGGTCCCGGCAGTGTAAGTTTGACGACCTGTGTTCCGGCAGCGTAAATGTGACGGCCAGGCTTCTGGCAGCGTAAGTGTGACAACCAGGCTTCCAGCAGCGTTAGTGTGATGACCAGTCTTTCGGCAGCGTAAGTGTGATGGGTTAGGCATCTGGCAGCGTAAGTGTGATGACCAGTCTTAGTGTGACATACAGGCTTCCAGCAGCGTAAGTGTAACGGCCAGGCGTGAATTCGTACGATTTTCGGACCATGTGTGGAGAGTCCCGACATTTTTCGTCCGGTGGAGATCGGTCGTTTGGTCGATCGAACAGGTTAGAAAATTTCTGTCGCCTGCCGATAATACTGTATCTCTGCGTGTATTGCCGATCGTACGATTTTCAGAGGGAGACTGTCACTAGTGTTGTCAGACATAAGTATCGTACGATTGCTGTCAGGGGCAGAACATTGGGTGATCTGTTCTTATTTGATCGGAATGGTAAAGACTTTGATCTGAATGGTTAGTGGAGGGTCGGGAGATGGGAAAGTCCGATCGTACGTTGATTCGTACGATCGGATCTTTGCGTCTATGGCCAGCTTTTTTGCGTGATCACCAGGTTTCTGGCAGTATAAACATGACGGCCAGGCTTCCGGAAGCTTAAGTGTAATGGGCAGGCGTCTGGCACTGTAAATGTGATGGCCAGGCTTTCAGCAGCGTAAATGTGACGACAAGTCTTCCAGCAGCGTAAGAGTGAAGGCAGGCTCCCGACTGCGTAAGTGTGATGACCAGTGTTCCAGCAGCGTAAGATGGCAGGCAGGCTCAAAATAGCGTAAGTGTGACGACCAGGGTTCCGGCAGCGTAAGTTTGATAACCTGTGTTCCGTCAGCGTAAATGTGACGACCAGGCTTCCGGCAGCGTAAGTGTGACAAACAGGTTTCCGGGAGCATAAGTGTGACGACCAGGCTTTCGGCAGCGTAAGTGTGATGGGTTAGGCATCTGGCAGCGTAAGTGTGACGGCCAGGCTTCCGGCAGCATAAGTGCGACGTACAGGCTTCCGGCAGCTTAAGTGTGATCACCAGGTTTCTGGCAGCATAAATGTGATGGCCAGGCTTCCGGCAGCATAAGTGTGACTACCAGGCTTCCAGCAGCGTAAGTTTGACAACCTGTGTTCCAGCAGTGTAAATTTGACGGGCAGGCTTCCGGCAGCATAATTGTGATGGGCAGGGTCCCGGCAGCATAAGTGTGACGACCAGTGTTCCAGCAGCGTAAGAGTGATGGCAGGTTTCCGGCAGCGTAAGTTTGAAGACCAGTGTTCCGGCAGTATAAATGTGGTGGCCAGACTTCTGGCAGCGTAAGTGTGATGGCATGGCTTCACGCAGCTGAAGGGGTGCCGGCTGGGGACAGGGGGAAAACCGGCTCCCCCTGCCCGGGCTCCTGGAACTCCCGGTAGGGCCCCCTCGGACCCTTGTCCCCCGGCGAGGACTTGCAAGCTGAAGGGCCGAGAATGGGTCTCTGCCTACCATTCCAAGCCAAAAAAGCATAGCATGGCAGCGCCGTGTGGAGGACCTGAGAGGCCCGGCTGCCGGCTCCTCTCCCCGGGCTCCTGGGACGGCTGGTTCGTCTTCATCAGGACTTCCAGGAATTGTCATCGGTTGGGGACTGGGGGGAGAACGGGTTTCCCCTGCCCGGGATCCTTTTAACTCTGGGTCGGGCGCCCGTGGGGGGATCTTCAAGTGCTGGGTGCTTGTCTGCCTGCCTTGGTACAGGGGGAAAACCGCCTGCCCCCCGGTAGGGACTTGCAGCCAAAGGGGGACAAAGTGGACAAACCGGCTCCCCCTGCCGAGCTCCTGGAACTCCGGGACGGGCGCCCTCGGCCCCAAGTCCCCCCAGTGGGGACTTCCAGGGCAGGGGGACAAACTGGCTCCCACTGCCCAAGCTCCTGTAACTCCCGGTTGGGTGCCCTCGACCGCCTCGTCCCCTGGCGGGGACTTCCAGTTCAGGGGGACAAACTGACTCCCCTTGCCCAAGCTCCTGGAACTCCCGGTCGGCCGCCCTTGGCCATCTCATCCCCGACGGGGACTTCCATAGCAGGGGGACAAACCGGCTCCCCTTGCCCAAGCTCCTGGAACTCCCGGTCTGGCGCCCTCGGCCCCAAGTCCCCTGGCAGGGACTTCCAGGGCAGGGGGACAAACCAGCTCCCCCTGCCCAAGCTCCTGGAACTCCAGGTCGGGTGCCCTCGGCCGCCTCGTCTCCCGGCAGGGACTTCCAGGGCAGGGGGACAAACCAGCTCCCCCTGCCCGACCTCCTGGAATTCCCAGTCGGGCGCCCTTGGTTTATAATGAACAAGCCTGCTCCCCCTGCCCGCGCTCGGCCGGGCGAATCCGTCCTCATCGCGACATCCAGGGAGCGCTCTGCGGCGCCTCTCGGTGGCCCGGCTCGTGGTTTTTCCGATTTTTTTTTCACCCCTCTCGTCCCCTGTTCAGCGGGAGCACCCCGGGCAGCGCCCCCATGCCCCCCGCGGCGCTCCCCGGTGGCCCGACTCTGAATTAATTTTTTTATGATTTTTTTTCCACCTCTTTCTTTTCTTTACCTCTCAAACCCCTTCCCTCTTGCCCCCTCTTCAGCGGGGCAGCGCCCCCACGCCCCCCGCGGCGTCCCCCGGTGGCCAGACTCGGAATTTTTTTTCTTTTAATGATTTTTTTTCCCACCTCTTTCTTTTCTTTACCTCTCCCACCCCTTCCCTCTTGCCCCTCTTCAGTGGGCAGCCCCCCCCCCGTGGCGCACCCCAGTGGCCCGACTCTGAATTTTTTTCCTTTTTCTTTTCTTCCCCACAACTTCCCTCTCACCCCCTCTTCTGCAGGAGCGCCCCCACGCCCCCCCCGTGGCCCGACTCAGATTTTTTTCCCTTTTTCTTTTCTTCCCCACCCCTTCCCTCTTGTCCCCTTTTCTGCGGGAGCCCCCCCTGGGCAGCGACCCCAGTGGTCCGACGTGGATTTTTTTTCTTCTTCCCTCTTGCCCCCTCTTTAGTGGGAGACCCCCGGGCAGTGCCCCCATGCTAACCTGGCCGGGAAGGGATGGGGGCAGCGGTCCTTAAGCCCCGGGGAGGGTGCCCCTGGTCAGCGGCCCCTCAACCCCCGGGGAGGGTGCCCCTGGTCAGCGGCCCTTAAGCCCCGGGGAGGGTGCACCTGGGCAGCGGCCCTTAAACCCCGGGGAGGGTGCCCCTGGGCAGCGGCCCTTAAGCCCGCCATGGTCAACTGCTCCCACGCCGCCCTGCCCGTGCCCTCCACGGCTGTCCCCAGCCCTGCAGCGAGTGTCCACGGCCCGCAATGGGGAGGGAGGGGGGGCGCCAGCTGGGCAAGTCTGGGGGCCCTCCACGGGAGTGAGAGGGAGGAGTGCGGGGGCCGAATGTGCCTTCGGTTCCCTTCCTGTGGGAGGTCGGGGGACACAGGATCAAGCTGATACAGTACAACCGCTTTTACCATAACGCAGGCTTTTCTTTCAGTGCTTTAGCCCTCTATAATTCAGCATGCTGCCAGTATTGTGGCAAGTGAGCAGTGTCGGACTGGCCCGGCGGGACACCGGGAAAATACCCGGTGGGCCCCGACCCTCATGGGCCCCCGCCGGGCCAGAACCCCTCTCTAAATATTTATATTTAAAAAAAAAAAAAAATTATCGGCGCTGAGCAGCGCCGCCTGCGCATGCGCGCCAAGCGGCGCTGTTGCGCATGCGCACCGAGCGGCTTCCTTGCTCGTCCCCGGCGCGTCACAGTGGGAGGACGGGTGGCCGGAGGGGGGCCCTCGGCAACAGTCCCGGTGGGCCCCGGTCCCCCCAGTCCGACCCTGCAAGTGAGAGCTCGCTCAGAAACGGAAACTGAATTCAGTTGGTTAGATCTGTGCTCTGTTTCAAGAAGTGAAACAAACAACAGCTCATTCAGAAATGAAAACTTAATAAGTCACTTTTAAAGGGATTTGGCACAACAGTCAGTGTCCTTCCCTTTCCTTTAACCTCTCCAGGTGCCTTTCTAACTGAGCCTCCTATGCCCACAATTATGCTCAGTCTCTGTCCAAGGGGAATACGGGAGTAAGCCAACACATGGAAGAAGGCTCATAATGCAGTAGCAATTATTTGCAATTATTCTATTTCTTTTCTTTACTCTTACTTTCCTATTTATCAAAAAGAAATGAGAGGGGAGGAAATGAAGTTGTTGTTTCTTAATGAGTTTTATTGAATACAAAAAAGAAGAAAAACACATACAGAAAAATGTTGAGATTTTTCCACTTTGAATCTTTAAACATTTTACAAAACAGTCAGCTAAATGGCGAGACCCACAGCCCAGGCAGCAATAATCATGATTCCAAATTCAGACGACAAGATCCAAGCAGGTGGCAAGCATCCTAAGGCAACATCCAAGTGATGGGTCAAAAGCAGGCCGACAACATAATGTAGGCAGGATATTCAGATGCCAGGCGGGTAGAGAAGAGTTTGGGAAGCCCATCAAAAACAGATTTGATTGTTCACTGATCAAGCAGACAAAGGTCAGGATTGGAGAGTATGTTAAATATTGGGTATTGGAAAAATAGTTATATTCCAGTATTTGCAATTATTCTATTTCTTTTCTTTACTCTTACTTTCCTATTTATCAAAAAGAAATGAGAGTGGAGGAAATGAAGTTGTTGTTGTTTCTTAATGAGTTTTATTGAATACAAAGAAGAAGAAAGACACACAGAAAAAAGTTGAGATTTTATACTTTGAATCTTTAAACATTTTACAAAACAGTCAGCTAAATGGCGAGACCCACAGCCCAGGCAGCAATAATCATGATTCCAAGTTCAGACGACAAGATCCAAGCAGGTGGCAAGCATCCTAAGGCAACATCCAAGTGATGGGTCAAAAGCAGGCCGACAACATAATGTAGGCAGGATATTCAGATGCCAGGTGGGTAGAGAAGAGTTTGGGAAGCCCATCAAAAACAGATTTGATTGTTCACTGATATAGAAGCAAGACAACTGGTCCATTTGTATAGACCTAACTAAGCTTCAGCAAGCCAGTGCAGCAGTCACCAAAACCATTTTAAATTTGCTTTAGCCTAATAGATCAGTCAGGATATTTAATTCATGAGAAGCTGTTTTTGCATGCGAGATAAGAGAAGAGTAACCCACTGTAAATTCTTCTCATTGACACTCCAAATAAATTTTCGAACACATGAAGAGTTACCCCGCTTTTGGGCAAGTTTCCTTATCTGTCTGTAGTGCCTGGATATGTGTTTAGTTTCATCCTTATATGCGACCGTGTATGTCATGCATGGAGCAAACTCTTCTATTAGTTGGTGAAGAATTTGAAACAGCTCCCAACAAAGCTCACGTGTAAGTCCAAGCCTCTTGCAGTTTTCTAAATAAAAGTCATTGGTTTCATTCAAGACTTTAATCGCCATGAAGGGTACAGCTTCAGTTGGAGATTTGTCAACGACTAAAGTGTGTAAATGAAGTCGAGGAAAACAATAGTGCGGAATGTTCTCTATTGGCTCCAAATGCTCAAAGTTTGACAACATTTTGTTGAGCAGAAATTGTCCTTTCATATGAAGCTGTGGGCATCGCAGAGAGCTGGCATTGGACAGTGGCATCAGTGAGATGAAGAGAATCAGTAGTAGAGTGCAGCTCATGATGTCCCGTTGAGATTTCAACTCAGTGGGAAACGCAGCAAAGAAGTCTCCATTTATAACAAGCCCTGAGAAACTAAACCCGGATTCAGTCAAACTTAATACAGTGTGAAACTGTGTTCAGTCAGATGCAAATTTTTTGGTGAACCTTTCTAATTGTTAATGTTTGCAGTAGCCAAATTGGCCAACCTTGTACTTGAAGACTTTAACCACTACGGCGGGTGCATTTTCCAGCAAAAAAATGACGGCCAGGCAGTGTAAGGTGGTCGGGCAGGGAGAGTAGGAAGAAGAGCTTGACCCGGACCTGCCTAGCACCCACAAATGGGGGTGGAAGGTAACCTGAACGCAACCGACCCGTGGGTATCGGGCTGGCCCACACATCACTAATGGCCAGGCTTCTGGCAGCATAATTATTTGTGATGGCCAGGCTTCTGGTAGCGTGAGTGTGACTGCCCGGCTTCAGGAAGTGTAAGTAAGTGTGACGGTCAGTAGTGATGTGTGGGTCAGGTGCACAACCACACGATATCCACCCTTAGTGCGACGGCAAGGCTTCCTAATTGGACAACCTTGTACTTGAATACTTTAAACACTATGGCATGTGCATTTTCCAGTGTAAGTGTTAAAAATGTTGTTGGACCGGCAGGGCTGCTGTTTCAGTGCCGGGATTGTAGCTCATTGGGTGGGTTTGTTAACAGGTTTATTTAGTGATATAGAGAGACAGAACAGACCAACAACTCTGTGGAGACCTAAGCTATGGTCTCAAGCAATTAACAGACTATATCTGTATATAAATCACTCCAGGAGACAATGGGTTAAGGGGAACAGACTGGTGGTTACCTTGTAGTATGTGCTACAGGTCACATACACCAGACTGCTTGAACAATGGAAGGCAGGACTCCTGCTACAGCTACACCCTGGGGGAGTAAAGAGGAAGACCAGCCAATGGAATGATAGCAAGGGGTGGGATCTTAAGCCCAGGGGATTTTCAAACTGGACACAGAGGACCTGGGCGAGGCAGTTGTTACAGAATTGTTGTTGGACATAGTAGCTGCGATGCTATGTCTGATATTGTAAGTATTGGCTACCCGGGGACAGAGAGATTCCTTTGGATTACTAACTGCACTTTGGGGGGTTGGTACTTGGTCCATGTTGGATATTCTGGTGGTCCTATGTAGAATGTGGAACATTACTCCAGTTGAGTAGAATTACCAGCCATCTACCTGTGGATTTACTCACATCAGGAATTTTCCCAGCATGGAGTGAGAGTTCCATTTGGTTTTCCTATTGTAATTGTATTGTAGCATAATAAAATCACTGCTGAAACCAATTGGTGAACATTTGTGGCCTTGTCATACGTGACGTCACAAACTCTCTCATCTTTGGATTAATCTGATCTGTATACTGCTTCTCATGTGAGAAATGCTCTATGGCAGTTTGTCACTTGTAATGTCTGTTTTATAATCTTTGAAGCTGGAGCAGTCTTTCCCAATGTTTGTCACTTTCTTTCTCCTCCTCCTTTTAGTGCAAGTGAGAATCTGCCCCCAGTGTAATGAGCTCTGATCACTGGCACAGCCCTGACGGCCAAGACAGGATTTTTTACATCAGACAATGTTTATAAGTGCTCAGTGTTCAATCGTCAGAGGTCTGTACAGATATGAGCGCTCCTACACATTCAGCACTCACTCTCCTCCTTCTACAGTTGACTCTCCACCCACATTGTGCAGCAGAGATGATCAGTCTTCACAGGTCGTTTTATAAAGCCGAGTGTGAAGAACAAAGTGCAGTTGGCTCTCAACACGGCACTGGCCTCTACCTCCTTCAAGAAAGTCCTAATGTAATGAGAGAGCTTTGTGCTATTTGTGCTGAACAAGGCAAAGACACCACACACTCTTCAGTCCATCTCCTCACACTAACATACTGTATTTCCTTCCTCATATCTCTCAGTTGTATTCCTTTTAGCCTTTGTCTACAAAACATCTTCTATCTCATTTATACAAGACACAGGATCAAGCTGATACAGAGCAAACCCTTTTACCATAACGCAGGCTTTTCTTTCAGTGCTTTAGCCCTCTATAATTCAGCATGCTGCCAGTATTGTGGCAAGTGAGAGCTCAAACGGAAACTGAATTCAGTTGGTTAGATCCGTGTTCTGTTGCAAGCAGTGAAACAAACAACAGCTCATCCAGAAATGAAAACTTGATAAGCCCCTTTCAAAGGGATTTGGCACAAGAGTCAGCGCTCTTCCCTTTCCTTTAACCTCTCCAGGTGCCTTTCTAACTGAGCCTCCTATACTCACAATTATGTTCAGTCTCTGTCCAAGGGGAATAAAGGAGTAAACCAACAAATGGAAGAAGGTTCATAATGCAGTAGCAATTATTTGCAATTATTCTCTCTCTTTTCTTTACTTTTACTTTTGTATTTATCAAAAAGAAATGAGAGGGGAGGAAATGAAGTTGTTGTTTCTTAATGAGTTTTATTGAATACAAAAAAGAAGAAAAACACATACAGAAAAAAGTTGAGATTTTTCCACTCTGACTCTTTAAACATTTTACAAAACATTCAGCTAAATGGCGAGACCCACAGCCCAGGCAGCAATAATCATGATTCCAGGTTCAGACGACAAGATCCAAGCAGGTGGCAAGCATCCTAAGGCAACATCCAAGTGATGGGTCAAAAGCAGGCCGACAACATAATGTAGGCAGGATATTCAGATGCCAGGCGGGTAGAGAAGAGTTTGGGAAGCCCATCAAAAACAGATTTGATTGTTCACTGATATAGAAGCAAGACAACTGGTCCATTTGTATAGACCTAACTAAGCTTCAGCAAGCCAGTGCAGCAGTCACCAAAACCATTTTAAATTTGCTTTAGCCTAATAGATCAGTCAGGATATTTAATTCATGAGAAGCTGTTTTTGCATGCGAGATAAGAGAAGAGTAACCCACTGTAAATTCATTAACACTCCAAATAAATTTTCGAACACAATAAATTTTATCCCGCTTTTGGGCAAGTTTCTTGAACTGTCTGTAGTGCCTGGATATGTGTTTAGTTTCATCCTTATATGCGACCGTGTATGTCATGCATGGAGCAGACTCTTCTATTAGTTGTTGAAGAAGTTGACACAGCTCCCAACAAAGCTCACGTGTAAGTCCAAGCCTCTTGCAGTTTTCTGCATAAAAGTCAGTGGTTTCATTGAAGACTTTAATCGCCATGATGGGTACAGCTTCAGTTGGAGATTTGTCAAAGGTTATTGTGGGTAAACGAAATTGAGTAAAACAATAGTGCGGAATGTTCTCTATTGTCTCCAAATGCTCAACGTTTGACAATATTTTGTTGAGCAGAAATTGACCTTTCACTTGAAGCTGTGGGCATCGCAGAGAGCTGGCATTGGCCAGTGGCATCAGTGAGATGAAGAGAATCAGTAGTAGAGTGCAGCTCATGATGTCCCCTTGAGATTTCAACTCAATGGGAAATGCAGCAAAGAAGTCTCCATTTATAACAAGCCCTGAGAAACTAATCCCGGATTCAATCAAACTGAATACAGTTTGAAATTGTGTTCAGTCAGATGCAAATTTGTTTGCTGAACCTTTCTAATTGTTAATCTTTGCAGTAGCCAAATTGGCCAACCTTGTACTTAAAGACTTTAACCACTACGGCGGGTGTATTTTCCAGCGAAAAAATGACGGCCAGGCATTTTCCACCGAAAAAATGATGGCCAGGCAGTGTAAGGTGGTCAGGCAGGGAGAGTAGGAATAAGAGCTTGACCCGGACCTGCCCACCACCCGCAAATGGGGGTGGAAGGTAACCCGAACCCAACCGATCCATGGGTATCGGGCTGGCCCGCACATCGCCAACGGCCAGGCTTCTGGCAGCATAATTAAGTGTGACAGCCAGGCTTCAAGAAGTGTAACGGCCAGTAGTGATGTGTGGGTCAGGTGCACAACTGCCCGATATTCGCCCTTAGTGTGACGGCCAGGCTTCCCAATTGGACAACCTTGTACTTGAAGACTTTAACCACTATGGCATGTGCATTTTCCAGCGTAAGTCTGACGGACAGGCTTCTGGCAGCGTATGTAAGTGTGACATTCAGTAGTGATGTGCGAGTTGGGTGCGCACCCGCATACCGTACATTGATTTTAGTGGGCATTGAACACAAGGCTCAGGGTTTCTTTTCACTGAGAGGCTTTTTACTGTTTTACACTGAGCCTATGGGATGTGAGTTGGTGAGCATGCTCAATTCAGTTTGTCTCTGAACAGTGTAGAGGCAACATCTCCCCCAGAGAGAGTGCGACTGTTAATGTGCAGAGTGTCATATTACTGTGTTGGCCCTTTGTGTAGAGGAATTGTTAATGGATCGGAGCTCATTATACTGTGAGCAGGTTAGTTCTCACTTGCACTAAATGGAGGAGGAAGAGAACAGAAAACACTTAAACAATGACAGACGGGTGTTAAAAATGTTGTTGGACCAGCAGAGCTGCTGTTTCAGTGCCGGGATTGTAGCTCATTGGGTGGGTTTATTAACAGGTTTATTTAGTGATATAGAGAGACAGTACAGACCAACAACTCTCTCATCTTTGGATTAATCTGATCTGTATACTGCTTCTCATGTGAGAAATGCTCTATGGCAGTTTGTCACTTGTAATGTCTGTTTTATAATCTTTGAAGCTGGAGCAGTCTTTCCCAATGTTTGTCACTTTCTTTCTCCTCCTCCTTTTAGTGCAAGTGAGAATCTGCCCCCAGTGTAATGAGCTCTGATCCCCGGCACAGCCCTGATGGCCATGACAGCATTTTTTACATCAGACAATGTTTATAAGTGCTCAGTGTTCACTCGTCAGAGGTCTGTACAGATATGAGCGCTCCTACACATTCAGCACTCAGTCTCCTCCTTCTACAGTTGACTCTCCACCCACATTGTGCAGCAGAGATGATCAGTCTTCACAGGTCGTTTTATAAAGCCGAGTGTGAAGGGCAAAGTGCAGTTGGCTCTCAACACGGCACTGGCCTCCACCTCCTTCAAGAAAGTCCTAATGTAATGAGAGAGCTTTGTGCTATTTGTGCTGAACAAGACAAAGACACCACACACTCTTCAGTCCATCTCCTCACACTAACATACTGTATTTCCTTCCTCATACAAATCTCTCAGTTGTATTCGCCTTTGCCTTCGTCTACAAAACATCTTCTATCTCATTTATACAAGACACAGGATCAAGCTGATACAGTACAACCCATTTTACCATAACGCAGGCTTTTCTTTCAGTGCTTTAGCCCTCTATAATTCCGCATGCTGCCAGTATTGTGGCAAGTGAGATCTCACTCAGAAACGGAAACTGAATTCAGTTAGTTAGATCCGTGTTCTGTTGCAAGAAGTCAAACAAACAACAGCTCATCCAGAAATGAAAACTTGGTAAGCCTCTTTCAAAGGGATTTGGCACAAGAGTCAGCGCTCTTCCGGGGCAAGGAGACAAACCAGTTCCAACAGCCCGAGCTCCTGGAACTCCCGCCCGGGCTGGCCTCAGCCCGGGTCCCCCGGCGGTGACTTCTGGGGCAGGGGGACAAACCGGCTCCAACAGCCCGAGCTCCTGGAACTCCTGGTCAGGCTGCCCTAGGCCCCTAGGCACCGGGCAGGGGACTTCCAGGGCAGGGGGGACAAACCGGCTCCCCCTGGTTCTTTTCTCGGGCGCACGTCGCACAGAGAGTGGGCCTCTCCCTACCTTCCTGCCCGCACATGCCAAAAAAGTGTAGCATGGCGGCGCCGTGCGGGGGGCCCCAGAGGCCGGGCTGCCGGCTCCTCTCCCCAGGCCCCTGGAACTCCGGCCGGGCTCGGCTGGGCGAATCCGTCCTCATCGGGACTTCCAGGGAGCGCTCTGCGGCGCCTCCCGGTGGTCTGGCTCGGGGTTTTTCCGATTTTTTTTCGCCCCTCTCGTCCCCTGTTTAGCGGGAGCCACCCGTGCAGTGCCCCAATGCCCTCCACGGCGCCCCCCGGTGGCCCGACTCAGAATTAATTTTTTTATGATTTTTTTCCACCTCTTTCTTTTCTTTACCTCTCCCACCCCTTCCCTCTTGCTCCCTCTTCAGTGGGCAGTGCCCCCACGCCCCCCATGGCGCCCCCCAGTGGCCCGACTCGGAAATTTTTTTTTATGATTTTTTATTCCACCTCTTTCTTTACTTAACCTCTCCCACCCCTTCCCTCTTGCCCTCTCTTCATCGGGCAGCGCCCCCATGCCCCCCACGGCGCTCCCCGGTGCCCCGATTCTGACGTTTTTTTCCTTTTTCTTCCCCACCCCTTCCCTCTCGCCCCCTCTTCTGCGGGAGACCACCGTGCAGCACCCCCACAGCGCCCCCCGGTGGCCCGACATGGAATTTTTTTTCTTCTTCCCTCTCGCCCCCTCTTCAGCGGGAGACCACCGTGCAGCACCCCCACAGCGCCCCCCGGTGGCCCGACATGGAATTTTTTCTTCTTCTTCCCTCTCACCCCCTCTTCAGTGGGAGACCCCCGGGCAGCGCCCCCACGCCCCCCGCGCCGCCCCCCGGTGGTCCGACATGGAATTTTTTTTCTTCTTCCCTCTCGCCCCCTCTTCAGCGGGAGACCACCGTGCAGCACCCCCGCAGCGCCCCCCGGTGGCCCGATATGGAATTTTTTCTTCTTCTTCCCTCTCATCCCCTCTTCAGCGGGAGACCCCCGGGCAGCGCCCCCACGGCGCCCCCCGGTGGCCCGACTCGGAATTTTTTCCTTTTTCTTTTCTTCCCCACCACTTCCCTCTCGCCCCCTCTTCTGCGGGAGACCCCCCAGGCAGCGCCCCCACACCCCCCGCGGCGCCCCCCAGTGGCCCGACATGGATTATGTTTTCTTTTCTCTCGCCCCCCCTTCAGCGGGAAACCCCCCGGGCAGCACCCCCCCGGTGGCCTGACATGAAATGTTTTCTTCTTCTTCCCTCTCACCCCCTCTTCAGCGGAAGACCCCCGAGCAGCACCCCCCGCGGCCCGACATGGAATTTTTTTCTCTTCTTTCCTCTCGCCCCCTCTTCATTTGCATGTGCATGCGCACTTGGGCTAAGCCGGCGCCGCGTCCGGCGGCTTGCCTTGTGCGCCTGTGCGGTGCGACCCTGTCCGGCAGGGACTTCCAGGCTAGGGCGTCCGAGTGGCTGCTCCCTACTATCCTGCCGGCACATGCCAAAAAAGCATAGCATGGCAAGCCTGCCCCCTGGGAGGGAATTGCAGCCGAAGGGGGACAAGGGGGACAAATCGGCTCCCCCTGCCCGAGCTCCTGGAACTCCTGGTCGTGGCGCCCTTGGCCACCTCGTCCCCGGCAGGGACTTCCAGGGCAGGGGGACAAACCTGCTCCCCCTGCCCAAGCTCCTGGAACTCCCAGTCGGGCGCCCTCGGGCCCATGTCTCCCGGCAGGGACTTCTAGGCCAGGGCATCCGAGTGACTGCTCCCTACTATCCTGCCGGCATATGCCAAAAAACCATAGCATGGCAGCGCCGTGCAGGGGGCCCAAGAGGCCGGGCTGCCAGCTCCTCTCCCCAGGCTCCTAGAACTCCGGCCGGGCCCAGTCGGGCGAATCCGTACTCATCGGGACTTCCAGGGAGCACCCTGCGGCCCAACTTGGGATTTTTTTATTTTTTTTCCCCCTCTTGCCCCCTCTTCAGCGGGAGCACCACGGGAAGCGCCCCTGTGCCCTCCACGGCGCTCCCCGGTGGCCCGACTCAGAACTTTTTTTTTCTTTTCTTTCCCACCTCTTCCCTCCTCCTTAGTGGGAGCCCCCCGGGAAGCGCCCCTGTGGTGCCCCCAGTGGCCCGACTTAGAATTTTTTCCCTTCCCTCTTGCCCCCTCTTCAGCGGGAGCCCCCAGGCAGTGTCCCCGTTCCCCCGCGACACCCCCAGTGGCCCGACTTAGAATTTTTTCCCCTTAACTCTTGTCCCCTCTTTATCAGGAGCCCCCCGGGCAGCGCCACCGTGCCCCCCGTGGCGTCCCCGGTGGCCCGACTCTGAACTTTTTTTTTTTCTTTTCCACCTCTTGCCCCCTCTTCAGTGGGAGCCCTCTGGGATGCGCCCCCTTGCCCCCCGGGTGCCCCCCGGTGGCCCGACATGGCATTTTTTCTCTTTCCCTCTTGCCCCCTCTTCAGCGAGAGCCCCCCATGCAGCGCCCTGAGCCGCCCCCCAGTGGCCCAACTCAGAATTTTTTTTCCTTCCCTCTTGCCCCCTCTTCAGCGGGAGCCCCCCAGGCAGCGCCCCCGTGCCCCCCCCGGCGCCCCCCGGTGGCCCGACTTGGAATTATTTTTCCTTCCCTCTTGCCCCCTCTTCAGCAGAGCTCAGGGTTTCACTTTTTTCTGTTTTTCACTGAGCCTATGGGATGTGAGTTGGTGAGCATGCTCAATTCAGTTTGTCTCTGAACAGTGTAGAGGCAACATCTTCTCCAGAGAGAGTGCGGCTGTTAATGTGCTGAGAGTCATATTACTGTGTTGGCCCTTTGTGTAGAGGAATTGTTAATAGATTGGAGCTCATTATACTGTGGGCAAGTTAGTTCTCATTTGCACTAAATGGAGAAGGAAGAGAACAGACAAAACTTAAAAAATGACGTTAAAAATGTTGTTGGACCGGCAAAGCTGCTGTTTCAGAGCCAGGATTGTAGCTCATTGGGTGGGTCTGTGCTACGGAGCAGGGAGGCAGTTTGTCATTTGTAACGTCCATCTCATAATCTTTGACATAAGAGCTGTCATTCCCAATGTTTGTCACTTTCTTGCTCCTCTTTCTCCTTTTAGTGTAAGTGAGAATCTGCCACATTGAGCTCAGAACCCCCGGCACATCAGACAATGTTTATAAGTGCTCAGTGTTCACTCGTCAGAGGTCTGTACAGATATGAGCGCTCCTACACATTCAGCACTCAGTCTCCTCCTTCTACAGTTGACTCTCCACCCACATTGTGCAGCAGAGATGATCAGTCTTCACAGGTCGTTTTATAAAGCCGAGTGTGAAGGGCAAAGTGCAGTTGGCTCTCAACACGGCACTGGCCTCTACCTCCTTCAAGAAAGTCCCAATGTAATGAGTAGAGATGTCGCGAACTGTTCGCCGGCGAACTTGTTCGCGCGAACATCGGGTGTTCGCGCTCGCCGGAAGTTCGCGAACGTCGCGCGACGTTCGCCATTTTGGGTTCGCCATTGTTGGCGCTTTTTTTTGCCCTCTCACCCCAGACCAGCAGGTACATGGCAGCCAATCAGGAAGCTCTCCCCTGGACCACTCCCCTTCCCTATAAAAACCGAAGCCCTGCAGCGTTTTTTCACTCTGCCTGTGTGTGCTGAAGAGATAGTGTAGGGAGAGAGCTGCTGCCTGTTAGTGATTTCAGGGACAGTTGAAAGTTTGCTGGCTAGTAATCGTTTTGATACTGCTCTGTTATTGTAGGGACAGAAGTCTGCAGGGGTTTGAGGGACATTTAAGCTTAGGTAGCTTTGCTGGCTAGTAATCTACCTTCTACTGCAGTGCTCTGTATGTAGCTGCAGTGGGCAGCTGTCCTGCTTCAGATCTCATCTGCTGACTGCTGCAATAACAGTAGTCCTTGTAAGGACTGCTTTTATTTATTTTTTTGTTGTTTTACTACTACTACTACTACTACTACTACTACTACTACTACTACTATAAGAGCCCAGTGCTATTAGTCTAGCAGTGTTGGGGAGTGGGACTGGTGTCCCTGAAATCACTAACAGCTCTCCCCCTACACTATCTCTTCCAAGCACACACAGGCAGATTTTTCAGATACATTTTTGCCCTTGATCCCCCTCTGGCATGCCACTGTCCAGGTCGTTGCACCCTTTAAACAACTTTAAAATCATTTTTCTGGCCAGAAATGTCTTTTCTAGATGTTAAAGTTCGCCTTCCCATTGAAGTCTATGGGGTTCGCGAACCGTTCGCGAACCGCTCGCATTTTTGCGCAAGTTCGCGAATATGTTCGCGAACTTTTTTTCCGACGTTCGCTACATCCCTAGTAATGAGAGAGCTTTGTGCTATTTGTGCTGAACAAGGCAAAGACACCACACACTCTTCAGTCCATCTCCTCACATTATCATATTTCCTTCCTCTTACAATTCTCTCCCCTTTGCCTTTGTGTACAAACATCTTCTATCTCATTTGTACAAGACACAGGATCAAGCTGATACAGTACAACCCCTTTTACCATAACGCAGGCTTTTCTTTCAGTGCTTTAGCCCTCTATAATTCAGCATGCTGCCAGTATTGTGGCAAGTGAGAGCTCGCTCAGAAACGGAAACTGAATTCAGTTGGTTAGATCCGTGCTCTGTTGCAAGAAGTGAAACAAACAACAGCTCATCCAGAAATGAAAACTTGATAAGCCTCTTTCAAAGGGATTTGGTACTAGAGTCAGCGCTCTTGTAGTGATACAGAATGGGCAAAGGGAACAACTCCAGTGTCGGTGACCTTCCTTTATTCATCTTTAAAATTGCTCACACAGGAGTTTCATTTAGGAGATGGTGTTTTTGCGTGTCTTATAAGAGAAATAAAGCCATTGTAAATTCATAACGCTGACACTCTAAGTGATGTACCCAATACATTACTATTTTGGACATATGGAATATGATTCCTTTGACATCTTTGTTTGCCACTCTGATTGTCACGCATGGAGCCCACACTTCTATCAGTTGATGAAAAAGTCATAACAGCTCCTGACACAACTCTAGTGACATTCCCAGTGCCTCAACGGTTTTGTCTTAGAAGTAGAAGGTTTCATGGAAGGCTCTGGAACGCTGTCAGCATTTTGTTTAGCAGCAACGCTCCGTTCTTCTAAAAACCTGGGCACAAGACAGATTGGACAGGACACAATAGAACATAGGCAAGCTCCACATACTGCATCTGCAAACATTTTTGAAAAAAGCTTCTTTTATTTGTGAGATCGCAGCAAACGTTTCGGGGACATGCCCCTTCATCCAGTGCTACTTACAAACTGTGCAAACAAAGATTTTTAAAGATAGGTCAACCACAAGCCCCACCTTCCTTAATTACAAAAATGATCATCAGATTAATTGGCATAGGTATAAAAGGTTTTCAAATTCATTATTGAATAAAAGGGATCCATAGTACCTTAGTAAGGTGATTATTCAATACTATTGATAGTCCCTTGGTGCTCATAGTCCATATAATCATGTGATCTCTTTGTGATAAAACTGTAAAAAGAAGTATATAAAATTTTAAAAGTCAAAATGTAATACAAATCTCAATTTTACAAAATCAGGCACAATACATATTCCCCCATTAATAGAAACAGGAATAGCTTAGATCCTCATTTAATCCCATTGGAGCTAGTGTGTTCAATTTCTCTATCCACAGGACCTCTTGTTGTAACAATATTCTATCCTGGTTGCCGCCTCTAATGGGAAATGTAACTACTTGGAGTACCAACCATCTTAGTTGTTTACTATTATGTCCATGGGTTTTAAAATGTCTACTAACCGGAGTAACATATTTCATTTTATCTAAATCACAGTTATCAATCGACCTTTTATGTTCTCCAATACGCACTCTGATCTGTCGCTTTGTCTTCCCAATATATGCTTTACCGCATGGGCATTTTAACATATATATTACACCCATAGTTGTTCATGTGGCAAAATCTTTCAAATCAATTTCATACCCCTTAGAGGGATGGTTAAACGTATTACCCTTTATAATGCTACTACAGCATTGACACGATAGACAATAATATGTATTGTGCCTGATTTTGTAAAATTGAGATTTGTATTACATTTTGACTTTTTTTTTTTTCAATAGTATTGAATAATCACCTTACTAAGGTACTATGGATCCTTTTTATTCAATAATGAATTTGAAAATCTTTTATACCTATGCTAATTAACCTGATGATGTCAATTTTGTAATTAAGGAAGGTGGGGCTTGTGATTGACCTCCCTTTAAAAATCTTTGTTTGCACAGTTTGTAAGTAGCACTGGATGAAGGGACATGTCCCCGAAACGTTTGCTGGGATCTCACAAATAAAAGAAGCTTTTTTCCAAAAATGTTTGCAGAAGCAGTATGTGGAGTGTGCCTATGTTCTATTTTGTTTTGAGTATAAGAAGGCTTTTTGTTTGCAGCAGGGCCTACATGGAGCACCTCCAGTGAGTTATTAAGTTTAAAGTATTTTGTTTATGTGGAACAAGTGTTGCGGGGAATGAGTTTAAAAGTTTAGATTGGACAGGACACAGCACATGATGTTCCTTTCTAGTTGGAAGTCTAGTTTATAACCAGTATAAGCGGTTTTATTAGTAATCCGTATATTGTTGAAAGGTGAACTGAAGTGGTGCTTAGGCCTCATGTTTCGAAGGCTGAGATGACACAAGAATGTCCTGCACTGGCTTCCGCTACCTTCCAGAACAAAATTCAAACCGATGACCCTGACATTTCAAGCACCCTACATCTCTGAACTTACATCCAGTGGCAAAACTAGATATTAGTGGGCACCTCAGCATATTATTTTTCAAGGCCCCAAAATATTTAGAGGTTGACCTGTTTTACTAGTATTTATTGAAATTGTATATGAATTAGGTCCTCGTGGGGCCCCTATACATCCTGCCCCCCTGCACCTGCAGGGTCTGTTTCCTCTGTAGTTATGCCCCTTTTTACATCTTCTAGATACTCACCCAACAGCTTACTACTCTCCTCTCCTCTACTGACCTGCTCCTCAACTCTTCTCTCATTACCTCCTCACACGCTCGCATTCAAGACTTTGCTAAGGTTGCACCCCTCCTCTGGAATTCTCTCCCAGACTTTGTCCCACTTTTTCCCAAACTTTCTGCTTTCAAAAGATCTCTTAAAATGCACTTATTTAGAGATGTCTACACTCACACTGTTTAGCTACCATATCCTACATCTCTCACCTGCTTATTATTGATCTTGCCCACTCCTGCACCTTGTGTCTCAACTCCTTTACCTTTTAGATTGTAAGCTCTTTTGCACAGGGCCTCTTTTGGCTGTTGGTTGCTATGTATGTAATTCTGTATGTTTTATGTATGTAATTCTGTATGTCCTTAAATGAACACATTTTGCAGCTGTTTTATAATATGTTGGTGCTATTTGATTTGCGGCGAGGCCACAAAGGCCGGCGCTAGGGAGGCAAAATTCTAAGGAGTGGCATTCTGCCCAGCCGCATTGGAAATGCAGCATTCCCCGGCACTATGGCACACGCACGCGAGCGTGGGGGTGCGCGCAATCGGCAGGCGTTTAATGATTGTGAAGCCACAAGCATTCTTGAGAACTACCACTAGATGGCAGCACACAATGAGAAGACTCCGTGACAGCAGTTGCATCATGATGTCCCAGTGTGTATACGCTCAGTACCTCCAATACCTTGAATCACAATGGTATGTCCCTGCTTTCAGTCTGTGCTTAGTTCTCAATGCTTTTAGAATCATCTTTATTGAACACAAATAAGAAAAACGCACACAAGTTGACAGTTTCTATTTTTAATTGATACAAACAGGTAACAATTTTGGAAGGCTCAGCATTCAGGAAGTTTTTAAAAGGGTGTTTGGTGTCAAAGACATCATCTAGGAAGTGATGTGGGCTTCACCAGGTCATTGACAAGCCGTACACGTAGGGGCTGGAAAGCCGCCATGCCCACCAGTAAACCGAAAATGGCAATGACTTTTTTTTCCTTTTCTTTCCTTTTTTATATTTGCTGTAGCCCAAAAGATCAGAGTCAGAAGGTTCCATTCATGAGACTCTGTGTTCCAATGACAGATAAATGAGCAGCTACTGACCGTAGATCCTCTATGACAGTGAGCCAAATTAGGTCCTGGGCATGTGCAGTGTGGCCCCTCTTTTGAGCCCTCCTCCTTAGTTTTCTGAATTTCTTGGATATGGCTTCCATTGCTTCCTTATAATCTGCCGTGTTGGTCTTGTATTGAGCCAACATCTCTCCTAGTTGATGCAGAAGAACATACAGCTTGTTACACTGCTCCTGTAGACAGGGCCGCCATCAGAAATCACGGGGCCCCGCACAACAAACTTTTCTGGGTCCTCTCGCCACGCCTCCCTCACCGCACCCCCCCTCCCACCAGTACAAAGGTCACATGGACACAAGCACTAAAACAGTGAATAGAATCATTTGGCTAAGGGTTATTAAGCCTGCCACCACGTCAAGGTAGAATATTTAAGCTATTAAAACAAACATTTATAGATGGTTAAAGAAAAACAGAAAACACTGGAGGCCAGGGCTCCCTTACAAGGTATTAGGGCCCCCTACACGTTTTTAAAAACACTTGTGGCCGGGGCCTATGTACATCACTTGCGGACAGGGTCCAAAATAAAAAAATAATATATTTGTGGCCAAGTAGCTCCTACAGGTTATAGAAAGAAATGGTTGCCAGGGCCCCCTACTAAAATTATAAAAACACATTGTTGTTTAGGGGATGCCAAAGAGTTACACTGGTGGCCAGGGGTTTGCAAAAAAAAAAACACTGGTGGCCAAGACCCATTAAAGAAAAACAAAAAACCTGAACGGCCCCCCTACAAGTTGAAGAAAAAAAACCTGAGTGACCAGGGCCCCCTGCAAGTTAAAGAAAAAAAAACTGAGCAACCAGGGCCCACTACAAATTAAAGAAAAAAAACCTGAGCGACCTGGGCCTCCTACAAGTTAAAGAAAAACTAAAAACCATGAGTGGCAAGGGTCCCCCTATTAAAAAGTTACAAAAGAAGAATTTGTTACCAAAGTTATAAAACACGTTGGTTGCCAGGGGTTCAAGAAAAACAACAAGTCCCTAGGGACCCCTACAAGTCCTTCATACCAGAGCCCCCTTAAAAACATACAAAAAAAAAATGAATTCTTTACCCTTGCCCAGGTTATAAAAAATAATTGGTGGCCAGTGAATACCTACTTAAATGATAAAGGTGGCCAGGGGCTACATTGCCTCTGTGTTCAGTAGAACTTACCTGTAACTGGGGGTCTCCTTAACGATGTTGTCTTCTTCCACCACAGTCTACTTCTCTTATGGCGACTTCAGCTTCTCCTTCTGCAGCGTCTTCAACTGCTTCTGCGGTGTCTTCAACTGCTTCTGCGCGTCTTCGTCTCCAGGAAGTAGAATCTTTGTCTCCAGGAAGCAGCGCGTCCAACCAGTCTTCTGCCTGCAGCTGGCAGGCTACAAGCTCATTTAATATCGATGTGCCCGTGCGTACTGATGTCATGAATACGTTCGGGCCACAGCCAACTGGAACAGACACTGACCACCAATGAAATTTACAGCGAGCCCTTTTCATTTAGGTAAAGGGGGCCCGGCTGATCACAAAAGTGCGGCATGCTGGGCTCCCCTTAGAGCTGAAAACCCTCTGGGCCCGGGAGGACTGTCCCCCCTGTGACCCCCTGATGGCAGCCCTGCCTGTAGATGACCCAGTATCTGACAGTTTTCTGTGTAGAAGCTGATGGTTTCCACAAAGACTCTTGTTGCCACCATGGGTAGAGCTTCCATCTGTGATATGTTGAAGACAGAGCCAATGGGAGGCAACTTTTTGTGCATAAACTCTTTCTCAGGTTTCAGATGATCAAAGATACTCAGCATTTGGTTGACCAGAAATTCTCCATTCTGGGCAGGCCATGGACATTGTGGAGAGGTGGTGATAGGTCCTTGCAGCAGCAGCCCCAGCACAATGTGGAGAAGTATCCCTGACTGAATTCCACTCATAATGTCCAGCTGTGATTTCCGGGAGGCAAGTAAGTGCACTGCTTAGAGATACTTTCGGCTTCATGGTTAGTAATGCTTATTTTTGCAGGAGCAGAGGTACTGCAAATAGGACCTTTTTGAACCATCTACAAAATACTTGTACGACGAAGGTTTTGAACCCTGGTCCTCATGACCGAAGGAAAATGGTTTAGAGCTGCGCTACTGAAGCTGTAGCCATACCTGCGTGGTGTGTTTGCTTCAGAAAGACTACTATAGTTTATACAAACAAGCTGCTGTGTAGCCATGGGGGCAGCCATTCAAGCACAGGATACACAGTAGATAACAGATAAGTACTACTATAGTTTATATAAACAAGCTGCTGTGTAGCCATGGGGGCAGCCATTCAAGCACAGGATACACAGTAGATAACAGATAAGTACTACTATAGTTTATATAAACAAGCTGCTGTGTAGCCATGGGGGCAGCCATTCAAGCACAGGATACACAGTAGATAACAGATAAGTACTACTATAGTTTATATAAACAAGCTGCTGTGTAGCCATGGTGGCAGCCATTCAAGCACAGGATACACAGTAGATAACAGATAAGTACTACTATAGTTTATATAAACAAGCTGCTGTGTAGCCATGGGGGCAGCCATTCAAACACAGGATACACAGTAGATAACAGATCAGTACTACTATAGTTTATATAAACAAGCTGTGTAGCCACGGGGGCAGCCATTCAAGCACAGGATACACAGTAGATAACAGATAAGTACTACTATAGTTTATATAAACAAGCTGCTGTGTATCCATGGGGGCAGCCATTCAAGCACAGGATACACAGCAGATAACAGATAAGTACTACTATACTTTATATAAACAAGCTGCTGTGTAGCCATGGGGGTAGCCATTCAAGCACAGGATACACAGTAGATAACAGATAAGTACTACTATAGTTTATATAAACAAGCTGCTGTGTAGCCATTGGGGCAGCCATTCAAGCACAGGATACACAGTAGATAACAGATACGTACTACTATAGTTTATATAAACAAGCTGCTGTGTATCCATGGGGGCAGCCATTCAATCACAGGATATACAGTAGATAACAGATACGTACTACTATAGTTGATATAAATAAGCTGCTGTGTAGCCATGGGGGCAGCCATTCAAGCACAGGATACACAGTAGATCACAGATAAGTACTACTATAGTTTATATAAACAAGCTGCTGTGTAGCCATGGGGGCAGCCATTCAAGCACAGGATACACAGTAGATCACAGATAAGTACTACTATAGTTTATATAAACAAGCTGCTGTGTAGCCATGGGGGCAGCCATTCAAGCACAGGATACACAGTAGATAACAGATAATTACTACTATAGTTTATATAAACAAGCTGCTCTGTATCCATGGGGGCAGCCATTCAAGCACAGGATACACAGCAGATAACAGATATGAACTGTAGTATACAATGATCTTGTTATCTACTGTCTATCCTGTGCTTGAAAGTTAATGCATTTCCTTCCTCCTTGTACACATACTACTTCAGCCATATTTCTCTTTTCCTCGGCATGCTAAAGGTTTTGCCCCCATATTTAGCAAGGCATTGACACAAGCCATAAGTGAGCCAGCCCTTTTACAATATTACATGCCTGTCTTTATGTATGTAACCACACGGCTAATCAGCATCCTGGAAGTCGCCTTTCACATTGGGCTACGCAGAGGGTGTTCCTGTTTTCAGTCTGTCCTTGACTCTCCTTTGCCCAAATGCCTGCTGCCCCAGCAATGCTAAGTGTCTACCCAAGGGGCACGACAAAGTGAGCCAGCCCATCAACAGAGGCCCATGTAGGGGGTTTTAAATTATTGCCGCTCTTTTGTTTTCTATGTACTGATTGTGGTTGTGGAGAGGCAGTAATGGGCCCTGCCAGCACCAGCACCAGCATGATGTGGAGAAGTATCCGTGACTGAGTTCAGCTCATGATGTGCACTGGGATTTAGAGATACTTTCAGCTCCATTGTTATCCATCTGGTTCCTTTGAATAAGCCAGGGATCTTCACCAGGTAATAAACAAGGCAGCCAGAGAAAGACAGCAGGAGGCTTCAGCACCGTGCACAGAACAGATGTCAGAATGAGTATGGCCCAATTCTGGAAGCAAATTGAGAAGGCTGGCAGTGACACATGAGACACCCAACTCGCTCAGTTCCAACCTGCACTTGGAGGTGCCATCAAGCCAGTGCTCTTAGCATTACATAGCCAAAAAGATCGGAGGCAGGAGATTCAGTTCATGAGATGCTGTTTGATCATCAGTGATGTGAGATGAGCAATTTGCTGGTAATTTTCAGTTAGCCATCCAAATGTTATACCGGCACAGGCAGCATTTTACTTCCATTTCGTGCCATCTGACTTTGCTGTCTGTCAGGTATGGAGCCACCTGAAACCTTAGTTTATACAGAAGGTGAATCAGTTCAGAACAATCCTTCTCTGTGTATCCCAGTTGGTGACACTTTTTACTGTACAGGTTCATAGTTTCACCGGAGACTTTATCCACCACAGTGACTACAGCTCCCACCATAGATATGTTGTGGGTAAAGTCAATAGGAGGAAGTGTAAGAAAATAATCATGTGGAATCTCTTCCATGGGCTCCATACGATCAGAGACGATTAGTATTTTATGAATTAGAATCTGTCCTGGATTGGAGAGTTGGATTGGAAAGTTGGATTGGAGAGTTGGATTGGAGGGAGGGACATTTTTCTCAGGCATATCTCTATGCTCAGACTCCCCCTCTCACTCCAATGGCAACTCTTTGGATATTTACCAGATTCGGTTCAATTTCCAGTGCTACTAACTCACCATTTCCCCTCTGATCACAATCTTCTCACATTTCAACTCTCACTAACTCCCTCCACAACCCCTGCTATTCCCCAAACACCGTGACTTGCAAACACTAGACGTGTCGCATCTCTCATCTTCCTTTGACTCTTCACTATCTCAGCCCCCTCCTGTACTAATGTGGCTACCTCTGTCTACTACAGCCCACTCACTACTGCCCTTAATGTACTTGCCTCTGACAAAACTAAATGCACTAGAGCCAAACAGCTTCACCCTTGGCATACTGCTCATACAAAAACTCTCCAAAGACAGACATTCACATGCACTTTTGGTGCAAATCCCGTCTAGAATTGGACTTCTGGAGCTACAAATCTGCCCTGCTCTTCTATAATACCAGCCTTTTCCTAGCCAAACAATCATATTCTACATTTTCTCTACCTTTAACACACTTCTTTCCCCTTCTCTACCCCCTCCATGTGCCTCTGTGTCTGCTCAAAATATTTTGGCTTCTTCTTATCTTACTACCTGTCAACTCATTGGTTTCCAATAACACCTCTATGCTGACAATAATCAGATCTATCTCTCCTGATCTCAATCCAGAGCTCTTAACCCGGGGCTCCACCTGCCTGTCTCTATCTCTACTTGGATGTCACAAGGCTGCCTTAAATTAACCTCTCTAAGACTGAAATGATTCTCTTTCCTCCAACTAACACCCGTAACATCCCAGAAGTATGCGAATTTCTTGTTTTACAATACAAGAAATTCGGCTAACTATTGTCTTGACAATCAGTTTGAAGGTAACAGCAAAGCAAACATCCCATAAGTATCTTTTATTAATTCCAATGTTTCCCTCCTTATATCCAGTCACTTATTAAATCATGTCACTTCCACCTAAGGAACATATACAAAATATGATTCTTTATCATGCAAGACAACACCAAGATTCTTATTTACTCTCTCATCATATCACATCCAGACGACTGTAACTCTCTATTAATTGGCCTCCCCACCAGAGACTAATGACTCTCCAGTCCATAATGAATTCTTCTGGCAGGCTCATACACCTCAGCAACCACTCCTCCTCCAATTCCTCCAATTCCTTCACTGGCTTCCACTACCTTCCAGAACAAAATTCAAACCAATGACCCTGATATTTAAAGCACTTCATAACTCTGCCCCACCCTACATCTCTGAACTTACATCTCTACATCTCTGAACTCATCTCTATATACTCACCCAAGTCATAAAAAAATCACATCACTACTCACCGTTTATAACTGATGACATCACTTATAAGGATATAACTTACAAATATTTATGGCTTTTGTGTAATATATATATATATATATATATATATATATATATATATATATATATATATATATATATATATAAAGTTCCTGTGAACCCATGGCGGTTCCAGTTAGTTGGAGAAAAAAATTATTTTCAAATTTGAAAGCATTTTTGTATAGAATGAACTCCAACAGAGACGCCACAAATTCCGTTGGGGGGCCAGAATACAGGGAATTTCCACTGATGCATTCCTTTACTGCTTGTATGCCCGCTTCATGGGGTATGCACGTATATAAACTATGGACATCCATAGTCACAAACATAAAATCCATGTCACCCATATCTATACTGCCAATCAATTTTAGGAAGTCTGTAGTATCCTGTATGTAGGACCCCAAGTTTTTCACCATAGGTTGCAAAAGCATGTCAACATATTTCAATATCTTTTCTGTCAATGACCCCCTAGCAGATATGATAGGTCTCCCTGGGGGTTGTTTTAAATTTTTATATATTTTAGGCAATGAATAGATCACCGGTTTTACCGGATGAGTCACGGTCAATCCATCACGTGTAGTTTCCGTAATCCAGCCATGCATGCAAGCATCCCTTAGCAGTTTCCCAAGCTGTGCCTGAAATGTAGATGTGGGGTCAAAATTGAAGCTTGTTTACCCCCTTCTTCTGCACCGTATAACTTTCTGTTTGCAGGTTGGACTGGCTACATGTGCCATTGCCCTTCTGATTGTCCAGCAGACTCTGGAGACTTGGCTGTTAGATTGGCTTCTTTCATGGTGACCTTGGAGGTCCTGAGCTCTGAAGCCCCTTGGGCGGCCACATTGTATTCTGCTTCCCCTGAGACTACCCTGCCTGGCCTGATGAAGTTGGGCACAACCACTGGTTGCCGGAGATCTGAACTCACTCGCTCTTTATTTAGGGTAGATGGACAAATCTTAAGAGAAATATTTCTTCATAACTTCTGGGGCACCTTCTTGCACCTGGAGAACAGGAAGAGGAAAAGGAGGGTAGGTGGTACTTACATCACATAATAAAGGGTTTACACATAAAGGAAATACAACAAATGCACACGCAGTATCTGCCCTTGGTCACTAGGTGGCACCATAACAAATCTATTGATGCAAGAAAATAGATCAAGCAATAGAAGATATGCATTTTTAAACATAACTTGCAAATGACCCCCACCCCCCGCAGCATTTCATGACAGGCACAATATGTGAATTTGCAGTTGGTCTTCATTTTTTATTTATTTTTGTTGGTTTTGAATTATTAACCTTTATTATTCAGCAGTTTTTCAGTTTGTAATTTCAGCAGCTATCTGGCAATAACAGCATGGAATCCTTTGGGCTGTGTCTCTAATTATGCACACCTTGATATTGCAGTTTAGCCCATTCTGTGTTGGACCAATTGGATACAGTTAGTAGAAAATTATGTCAGTGAGAAAAGGAAAGTCTATTGATGTTCCTCTGCTCATAAAATTAAGTCATCTGGCATTTCTATAAATAAATTCTAAGCAGCATCACAAGACTTTTCTAAAGGGTTTACATAGCAGATATTCTCTGTTGAATACAATGGGTTTAGGTCTTTCACAGGAAGATAGACAGAAAAAAATATTAGATTGTACTATGCTCCTCTACTGACCTGCTACTCAACTCTTCTCTCATTACCTCCTCACATGCTCGCATTCAAGACTTTGCAAGGGCTGCACCCCTCCTCTGGAATGCTCTTCCACGGTCTGTCCGACTTTCTCCCAACCTTTCTGCTTTCAAAAAATCTCTGAAAACTCACTTCTTTCGAGAAGCCTATCCTCACTCTGCTTAACTACCAAACACAACACCACATACAGTACCACATTTCTCAACCACTCAATTCGATCTTGCCCACACCCACACTTTGTGTATTACTCCCTTCCCTTTAGACTGTATGCCTATGCATAGGGCCTTCCTCACCTTTTTGTACCTGTATTGACTGTGATGTTTGTTACTCCATATATTCTATGTATGTAATTCATGTGATGTAGTTGTATAATCACATTTACTTTACAGTGCTACGCAATATGTTGGCGCTATATAAATACATGTTAATAATAATAATAATAATAATAATTGTAAATGTGCTTAGAAGAGTTCTCTGAACAATGTAAATGTCCTTTAAAGATGTGGTTTAGTGGTAAAGATGTCATAATAAAAAGCTCCCACAAGATGTCACTATCTATGTATCCTTATTATCAGAAGGCTGCAAGGTGGCTTGTGGCAGTTAAGATTGGGCTTATGTATGTATGTATGTATAACTTTATTCGTAAAGCGATGTTAAAGTTATCCTGTCATCGGAAAACATGTTTTTTTCAAAATGAATCAGTTAATAGTGCTACTCCAGTAGAATTCTGCACTGAAATCCATTTCTCAAAAGAGCAAACAGGTTTTTTTATATTCAATTTTGAAATCTGACATGGGGCTAGACATATTGTCAATTTCCCAGCTGCCCCCAGTCATGTGACTTGTGCCTGCACTTTAGGAGAGAAATGCTTTCTGGCAGGCTGCTGTTTTTCCTTCTCAATGTAACTGAATGTGTCTCAGTGGGACATGTGTTTTTACTATTGAGTGTTGTTCTTAGACCTTCCAGGCAGCTGTTATCTTGTGTTAGGGAGCTGTTATCTGGTTACCTTCGCATTGTTCTTTTGTTTGGCTGCTGGGGGGAAAAGGGAGGGGGGTGATATCACTCCAACTTGCAGTACAGCAGTAAAGAGTGATTGAAGTTTATCAGAGCACAAGTCACATGACTTGGGGCAGATGGGAAATTGACAATATGTCTAGCCCCATGTCAGATTTCAAAATTGAATATAAAAAAAAATGTGTTTGCTCTTTTGAGAAATGGATTTCAGTGCAGAATTCTGCTGGAGTAGCACTATTAACTGATTTATTTGGAAGACATTTTTTTTCCCCATGACAGTATCCCTTTCAGGAGCATAACGCTGCATAAAAGTACAATATATATAAAAGTATACACGGGGAGACAAATCACATAATAAATATATACAGAATCATAGGACAAAGAGCTTCAGAGCTATGTGGTAAGAGACATAGTGAGAAGGAGGTCCCTGCCCTATAGAGCTTACAGTCTAAGTGGATGGGAGGCTAACATACAGGTATGAAAAAGAGATGAAAAAGTGCACAATGTGATCATTGTAGCCCCTCAGTCAGACTTCATGTTGGCCAAGCAGAGCTGCAGGGATAGGGCCACTGATACGCTTTATGTATTCCTCTACCAATGGAATTTTCCAGTCGATATCAGACTGAGCCCTTAACAGGCTTCTGACCTGGCCAAGAGTGGACGAGATCAGCAGTCAAAATCAGTTGAGAATGAGGAAGTTATGCGGCTTGTCCTGGTAGGTAACTCACCTAAAAAGCAATTTTTCTGGCTGCTGAAAAACCAGTAGAGTCTGCAGCATGCAACAAAATAGGGTTCATTTACAGAGACCCCAAAAACAAGAGCATGAAGGAGGACAAGCCTTCCGGCAGTGTAAGTGTGACGACCAGTGTTCCGGCAGCGTGACGGCCAGGCTTCAACTAATCTCCCCGAACTGCCTTCCCCTGCCTTCCCACCGGCTAGAATTTAAATCACCAGCGAGATGGCACTCGGAGTGCTTCATTTTCTGAAGTTGCCCGAAGTTTCCTCGTGAGTAGGGATGTAGCGAACGTCGGAAAAAAAGTTCGCGAACATATTCGCGAACTTGCGCAAAAATGCGAGCGGTTCGCGAACGGTTCGCGAACCCCATAGACTTCAATGGGAAGGCGAACTTTAACATCTAGAAAAGACATTTCTGGCCAGAAAAATGATTTTAAAGTTGTTTAAAGGGTGCAACGACCTGGACAGTGGCATGCCAGAGGGGGATCAAGGGCAAAAATGTATCTGAAAAATCTGCCTGTGTGTGCTTGGAAGAGATAGTGTAGGGGGAGAGCTGTTAGTGATTTCAGGGACAGATGATAGTAAGCTTGCTGGCTAGTAATCTGCTTGATACTGCTCTGTATTGGAGGGACAGAAGTCTGCAGGGATTTGAGGGACATTTTAGCTTAGGTAGCTTTGCTGGCTAGTAATCTACTGTTCTCTTTAAACAACTGCCATACGTTGACCTTGTAGGCATTGTTTGCCCAGTTTTTTGGACGCAGCCACTGAAGCACAGTTGCCAGAAAAAATATGCCATATAAATGCTGAAAATAGTAATTTTTCGCCATACGTTGACCTTGTAGACATTGTTTGCCCAGTTTTTTTGGACGCAGCCACTGAAGCACAGTTGCCAGAAAAATTATGCCATATAAATGCTGAAAATATAAATTTTTTTGGTTGCAGCCACTGAAGCACAGAGGCCAGAAAAATTATGCCATATAAATGCAGAAAATATGCATTTTTTTGGTCGCAGCCACTGAAGCACAGTTGCCAGAATAATTATGCCATATAAATGCTGAAAATATAAATTTTTTTGGTTGCAGCCACTGAAGCACAGAGGCCAGAAAAATTATGCCATATAAATGCAGAAATATGCATTTTTTTGGTCGCAGCCACTGAAGCACAGTTGCCAGAAAAATATGCCATATAAATGCTGAAAATAGTCATTTTTTGCCATATACGTTGAGTCAACGTATGGCAAAAAATTACTATTTTCAGCATTTATATGGCATATTTTTTCTGGCCTCTGTGCTTCAGTGGCTGCGGCCAAAAAAACTGGGCAAACAATGCCTACAAGGTCAACGTCGTTGACCTTGTAGGCATTGTTTGCCCAGTTTTTTTGGCCGCAGCCACTGAAGCACAGAGGCCAGAAAAAATATGCCATATAAATGCTGAAAATAGTAATTTTTTTGGTCGCAGCCACTGAAGCACAGTTGCCAGAAAAATTATGCCATATAAATGCTGAAAATATAAATTTTTTTGGTTGCAGCCACTGAAGCACAGAGGCCAGAAAAATTATGCCATATAAATGCTGAAAATATAAATTTTTTTGGTTGCAGCCACTGAAGCACAGAGGCCAGAAAAATTATGCCATATAAATGCAGAAAATATGCATTTTTTTGGTCGCAGCCACTGAAGCACAGTTGCCAGAAAAATTATGCCATATAAATGCAGAAAATATGCATTTTTTTGGACGCAGCCACTGAAGCACAGTTGCCAGAAAAAATATGCCATATAAATGCTGAAAATAGTCATTTTTTGCCATACGTTGACCTTGTAGACATTGTTTGCCCAGTTTTTTTGGTTGCAGCCACTGAAGCACAGAGGCCAGAAAAAATTAAACCAGTAGGGTTTGCACCCTAGTTTGTAACGGTGGCGGAGGGAGGAGGAGGACGCTAAAGGACAGCTGTGTGTGGAGTCATGAGGCTTGAAGAGAAGGACAGCTGCATAGAAGTCAGAACAAGTCTTCCGGCGTGCAGTAACCCTCCGAGATCCACCCCTCATTCATTTTAATAAAGGTCAGGTAATCGACACTTTTGTGACCTAGGCGAGTTCTCTTCTCAGTTACAATCCCTCCTGCTGCACTGAAGGTCCTTTCTGAGAGCACACTTGAGGCTGGGCAAGACAAGAGGTTCATGGCAAATTGTGACAGCTCTGGCCACAGATCAAGCCTGCGCACCCAGTAGTCCAGGGGTTCATCGCTCCTCAGAGTGTCGATATCTGCAGTTAATGCCAGGTAGTCCGCTACCTGCCGGTCGAGGCGTTCTTTGAGGGTGGATCCAGAAGGGTTGTGGCGCTGCCTTGGACAGAAAAACATTTGCATGTCTGACGTTACAGACTGGCCAAAGGGCTTTGTCCTTGCAGGTGTGCTCGTGGCAGGATTACTGGCACCTCTGCCCCTGGAATGTTGATGAGTTCCTGAAGTGACATCACCCTTAAAAGCATTGTACAACATGTTTTGCAGGCTGGTTTGTAAATGCCGCATCTTTTCGGACTTGTGGTATGTTGGTAACATTTCTGACACTTTATGCTTGTACCGAGGGTCTAGTAGCGTTGCGACCCAGTACAGGTCCTTCTCCTTAAGCCTCTTGATACGGGGGTCCTTCAACAGGCATGACAGCATGAAAGACCCCATTCTCACAAGGTTGGATGCAGAGCTATCCATCTCCGCTTCCTCATTATCAAGGACTGCATCATCCACGGTCTCCTCCCCCAGCCACGTACAAGACCAGGGGTCCCCAAAAGGTCACCACTAGCCCCCTGGGAAGCCTGCTCCTGTTGGTCCTCCTCCTCCTCCTCCACAAAGCCACCTTCCTCCTCTGACTCCACTTCTGGCACCTCTCCCTGCGTTGCAGCAGGTGCCTGGGTTCGTTCTGGTGATTCCGACCAGAAATCGTGCGCTTCCAGCTCCTCGTCACGCTGGTCTACAGCCTCATCTGTCACTCGTCGCACGGCACGCTCCAGGAAGAAAGCGAAGGGTATTAGGTCGCTGATGGTGCCTTCGGTGCGACTGACCATATTTGTCACCTCTTCAAAAGGTCGCATGAGCCTGCAGGCATCGCGCATAAGCACCCAGTAACGGGGGAAAAAAATCCCCAGCTGTGCAGATCCAGTCCTACCACCCAGTTCAAAAAGGTACTCGTTGACGGCCCTTTGTTGTTGCAGCAGACGTTCCAACATAAGGAGCGTTGAATTCCAGCGAGTCTGGCTGTCAGAAATCAAACGCCTGACTGGCATGTTGTAGCGCTGCTGAATGTCAGCAAGGCGTGCCATGGCTGTGTAGGAACGTCTGAAATGGGCCGACACCTTTCTGGACTGGGTGAGAACGTCCTGGAATCCTGGGTACTTGGAGACAAAACGTTGGACTATTAAATTTAACACATGTGCCATGCAGGGCACATGTGTTAAATTGCCTAGTCTCAACGCTGCCAACAGATTGCTTCCATTGTCACACACCACTTTTCCGATCTGCAGTTGGTGTGGGGTCAGCCACCGATCGGCCTGTGACTGCAGAGATGACAGGAGTACAGATCCGGTATGGTTTTTGCTTTCCAGGCACGTCATCCCCAAGACAGCGTGACAACGGCGTACCTGGCACGTCGAATAGCCTAGGGGGAGCTGGGGGTGCACAGGTGTGGAGGAGGAGAAGGAGGACCCAGCAGCAGAGTAAGAAGAAGAAGAAGACGAGGTAGAGAGCGATGGAGGAGTAGAGGTGGTGGCAGAACCGCGTGCAATCCGTGGCGGTGACACCAACTCCACTGTTGTTGTTGAGCTACCCATTCCCTGCTTCCCAGCCATTACCAAGTTCACCCAGTGGGCAGTGTAGGTGACATACCTGCCCTGACCATGCTTGGAGGACCATGCGTCAGTAGTCATATGGACCTTTGGCCCAACACTAAGTGACAGAGATGCGGTAACTTGGCTCTGCACATGTTGGTACAGGTGTGGTATTCCCTTTTTAGAAAAAAAATTGCGGCTGGGTACCTTCCACTGCGGTGTCCCAATTGCTACAAATTTGCGGAAGGCCTCAGAGTCCACCAGCTGGTATGGTAAAAGCTGGCGGGCTAAGAGTGCAGACAAGCCAGCTGTCAGACGCCGGGCAAGGGGGTGACAGTCAGACATTGGCTTCTTACGCTCAAACATGGCCTTCACAGAAACTTGGCTGGTGGCAGATGACTGGGAATGGGAACAGGTGGTCAAGGTGGAAGGCGGAGTGGAGGGTGGTTCAGACGGGTCAAGGAGAGCAGAGGTAGAGCAGTAAGATGCTGGACCAGAAGGAGTGTGGCTTTTAGTTTGCCTGTTGCCTTTGAGGTGTTGCTCCCAAAGTGCTTTGTGCTTGCCGCTCATGTGCCTTCGCATAGAAGTTGTACCTATGTGGCTGTTGGGCTTACCAAGGCTCAGTTTCTGACTGCACTCATTGCAAATTACAATGCTTTTGTCAGAGGCACACACATTAAAAAAATCCCACACTGCTGACTTTTTGGAAGTGTGCGATCTGGCGGTAACAGTAGAAGTTGGCGGAGTTGGCGGTATTGGCGGCAATGGCGGGTGCGTTGGCCGGCTGAACACAGGTGCCGATACATGTTGTTGCCCTGCTGATCCCTGCGGGCTGTCCTCCCTGCTTCTTCTAAGTCTTATTCTCCTACTGCCTCTCTGACTCTCCGTCTCTCCATCTGAACTACCCTCCTCTTGCTCTCTTCTACTAGGCACCCACAAAACATCAATCTCCTCATCATCATTCTCCTCAGATGCATCAATTTCTTCTGACACATCACAGAAGGAAGCAGCAGCGGGGACCTCCTCCTCATCACTCATTATGTCCATCTCTATCGTGTTCTCTGCCAGAATTAAATCTGGTGTAAGGTCCTCATCTCCTTCATCTTCTTCTGGCAATAATGGTTGCGCATTACTCAGTTCAAGAAACTCATTGGAAAATAACTCCTCTGACCCCAGTGAAGAAGGGGCACGGTGGTGGAGGAAGTGTTACGTGGGGTGGCCATAGCAGTGGAGGATGAGGAGGATGTTGTGGTAAAGTTAGAAACGGTAGAGGATGGGGTGTGCTGTGTAAGCCAGTCAACTACCTCTTCAGCATTTTGGGAGTTCAGGGTCATTGGCTTTTTAAAACTGGGAAATTTGCTAGGGCCACAGGATTGCATAGCAGCACGGCCCCTAGCACGGCCTCTGCGTGGCGGCCTGCCTTTGCCTGGCATTATTTTTAAAAAAACAACAACAACAACAAAAACTCAGTTGGTTTTTCTGGAAACGATAATACACACAGCTAGATGGCGGGTTGAAGAAAACACTGTGCAAATAATGCCTACAAAGTCAACGTATACACTACTACAGCGGTGGATACGGATTACGTAAAATATATGAATGCTGCTTGAAAAAAAGTAACTCAAGTGGTTTTTCTAGAGACGATAATATTATCAATATTTAGACAAAATGTGAACAAGGTCACACAGCTCGATGGCGGGTTGAAGAAAACAGTGTGCAAATAATGCCTACAAGGTCAACGTATACACTACTACAGCGGTGGATACGGATTACGTAAAATATATGAATGCTGCTTGAAAAAAAGTAACTCAAGTGGTTTTTCTAGAGACGATAATATTATCAATATTTAGACAAAATGTGAACAAGCTCACACAGCTCGATGGCGGGTTGAAGAAAACAGTGTGTAAATAATGCCTACAAGGTCAACGTATACACTACTACAGCGGTGGATACGGATTACGTAAAATATATGAATGCTGCTTGAAAAAAAGTAACTCAAGTGGTTTTTCTAGAGACGATAATATTATCAATATTTAGACAAAATGTGAACAAGCTCACACAGCTCGATGGCGGGTTGAAGAAAACACTGTGCAAATAATGCCTACAAGGTCAACGTATACACTACTACAGCGGTGGATACGGATTACGTAAAATATATGAATGCTGCTTGAAAAAAAGTAACTCAAGTGGTTTTTCTAGAGACGATAATATTATCAATATTTAGACAAAATGTGAACAAGCTCACACAGCTCGATGGCGGGTTGAAGAAAACAGTGTGCAAATAATGCCTACAAGGTCAACGTATACACTACTACAGCGGTGGATACGGATTACGTAAAATATATGAATGCTGCTTGAAAAAAAGTAACTCAAGTGGTTTTTCTAGAGACGATAATATTATCAATATTTAGACAAAATGTGAACAAGCTCACACAGCTCGATGGCGGGTTGAAGAAAACAGTGTGCAAATAATGCCTACAAGGTCAACGTATACACTACTACAGCGGTGGATACGGATTACGTAAAATATATGAATGCTGCTTGAAAAAAAGTAACTCAAGTGGTTTTTCTAGAGACGATAATATTATCAATATTTAGACAAAATGTGAACAAGCTCACACAGCTCGATGGCGGGTTGAAGAAAACAGTGTGCAAATAATGCCTACAAGGTCAACGTATACACTACTACAGCGGTGGATACGGATTACGTAAAATATATGAATGCTGCTTGAAAAAAAGTAACTCAAGTGGTTTTTCTAGAGACGATAATATTATCAATATTTAGACAAAATGTGAACAAGCTCACACAGCTCGATGGCGGGTTGAAGAAAACACTGTGCAAATAATGCCTACAAGGCCAACGTATACACTACTACAGCGGTGGATACGGATTACGTAAAATATATGAATGCTGCTTGAAAAAAGTGACTCCGGTGTTTTTTCTGGAGACGGTAATATTATGGATATTTAGACAGAATGGGAACAAGGTCACACAGCTCGATGGCGGGTTGAAGAAAACAGTGTGCAAATAATGCCTACAAGGCCAACGTATACACTACTACAGCGGTGGATACGGATTACGTAAAATATATGAATGCTGCTTGAAAAAAGTGACTCCGGTGTTTTTTCTGGAGACGGTAATATTATGGATATTTAGACAGAATGGGAACAAGGTCACACAGCTCGATGGCGGGTTGAAGAAAACAGTGTGCAAATAATGCCTACAAGGCCAACGTATACACTACTACAGCGGTGGATACGGATTACGTAAAATATATGAATGCTGCTTGAAAAAAGTGACTCCGGTGTTTTTTCTGGAGACGGTAATATTATGGATATTTAGACAGAATGGGAACAAGGTCACACAGCTCGATGGCGGGTTGAAGAAAACAGTGTGCAAATAATGCCTACAAGGCCAACGTATACACTACTACAGCGGTGGATACGGATTACGTAAAATATATTATGGCTGCTTGAAAAAGTGACTCCGGTGTTTTTTCTGGAGACGGTAATATTATGGATATTTAGACAGAATGTGAACAAGGTCACACAGCTCGATGGCGGGTTGAAGAAAACAGTGTGCAAATAATGCCTACAGGGCAAATAATGCCTAAAAGGTCAACTTATACACTACTACAGCGGTAGTAAAATAAAAAAAAGTAAAATAAAAAAAAATGAATATTAAAAAAAAAAATTAAAGTTGGTGCTGCTGAACTACTAGGAGCAGCAGATTAGCACACCAGTCCCACTCCCCAACACTGCTAGACTAATAGCACTGGGCTCTTATAGTAGTAGTAGTAGTAGTAGTAGTAAAACAACAAAAAAATAAATAAAAGCAGTCCTTACAAGGACTACTGTTATTGCAGCAGTCAGCAGATGAGATCAGAAGCAGGACAGCTGCCCACTGCAGCTACATACAGAGCACTGCAGTAGAAGGTAGATTACTAGCCAGCAAAGCTACCTAAGCTTAAATGTCCCTCAAACCCCTGCAGACTTCTGTCCCTCCAATAACAGAGCAGTATCAAAACGATTACTAGCCAGCAAACTTTCAACTGTCCCTGAAATCACTAACAGGCAGCAGCTCTCTCCCTACACTATCTCTTCAGCACACACAGGCAGAGTGAAAAAACGCTGCAGGGCTTCGGTTTTTATAGGGAAGGGGAGTGGTCCAGGGGAGAGCTTCCTGATTGGCTGCCATGTACCTGCTGGTCTGGGGTGAGAGGGCAAAAAAAAGCGCCAACAATGGCGAACCCAAAATGGCGAACGTCGCGCGACGTTCGCGAACTTCCGGCGAGCGCGAACACCCGATGTTCGCGCGAACAAGTTCGCCGGCGAACAGTTCGCGACATCTCTACTCGTGAGGCAACTTCAGGCGACTTCAGAAAACGAAGCACTCTGACTGCCATCCCCCCAGCGATTTACATTCTAGCTGGCGGGAGGCAGTTCGGGGAGATTAGTCGCCCCGAAGAAGTGGGGCTACTAATCTTCACAAATCTGATTGTGTGTCTCTGCCCTAAAGGGCAAATCACCTTCATTAGCAAATATAATTAGTAATAACAGATAAAAACCACAAAAATGTGTTTAATCTTTCATAACCTGCCAAATTTTGTAAAATTAACATGGGAATTAAGGGGTTTGGTCACAAAATAGGCGTGGTCCAAAAGATTTTGCTGTGCTCCGTGCGGCAAATCTTTTTGTCCCTCTTTCTATTTCCAAAATGTTGGGAGGTGTGCGGTAGTGCCAGTGGGCCCCAGACTCCTAGTCCAAGGTTTCTGGTTGTGGCCCATGTCTGCTGTGTTCAATACAGATAACATGCCAGATTGCATCTGTTGCCTGCAGTAAATGATCCCCAGCAATGCAGCAGGTGGCTTTTATATGTGTCTGATTCCCTTGGCTGGACTTACATCTAACAATAAAGACTGAGTGGCAGGGAAATGGTTAGCAGGGTGGGTGAGGAGGAGGAGATGATGGAGCTGGGTGATGGGAATAGCAGCAGAGCAAGAGTACACAGCAGTAGTGTTTACCTTCCCCTGCCTCAAAGCAGCCCAACAAAGGTCCCTCTCCAGCTTCCTGGAAAATACAGGGCCAGGCCGTGTCATTCTAATGGGCGTGGGAGGCTCTGCTTTCTCCTGAGCTCAGCCTTTGGCAAATGGAAGTTATTCTCTCCTGATCTACACAAGGAATCACAATATTATCACAATCTCAAGGAAAAAGAACATTATGTTTATTTTTGTACATTTGTGCTTGAAGGTAAATAAGCGAGGGTTGCGTCACACTAAGGTACTTCCTTTCTGCTTTCCGCCACCAGCTCACTTCCTGCTTCCTGCCATGTGACCTAACTGCCGCCGCCATTGTTCAGTCTGATTTAGAATTCCATTCCTGATACTGCCCAACAGTCTTTTATATCCTTTGATGTGACTTATTCTCTCATTACTTTAATGGCAATGCTGCACAAACTCCCACTGTAAGGGTAGCCAAATTTTATGGGAAATAAAAAATTGGAAAAAACGATATTTCTGTATTTTTCCCAATTAATAACATAGGCATTGATCATAATAACTGTTTAAATTCTATTGGGTTAATGAATAAAAGTCACAAGGTCTTGTAACACATAGCAACCAATTAGATGTTTACTTTCAGACAGTTGATCATGAGATGCGACCTGCTGACTAATTTCTAGGGTCTGCTGGTCCTGGTGCTTAGGAGTTCTAATTACATAACCCCATAATAGTTTAACTGTTCCCTTATAGTCCCTATGGCATCTTCAGGCCACCCTTTATGGTTTCATGGTTATCAGAACATCTCACCCACCCTGGGAGCAAACTGATTGATGAGGAACCTGCACGCAGCCTGGAGAATGTTGGGCGCTGCAGGAGACATCTGGGAAGACGGAGTATTAGTAAGACAGAGGGACTGTATCCTTCACAAGGATGTTTTCCAGCTGCATCTTTAAGATGGGCTCCACAAAAGCATGCATGAAGGTTCCTCATCCTCAGAGAAGAGAAGAGAAATGGAGCTCACTCTACAAGAAGATGGACCAATTGGCTACACCTAAAGCTACGGCAGGTTAGATATCTGACCGTTTCCTCTTATACCAGGTTAATGGTTATAGCTATGGAGGTTTGATGGTGCATTTATTTCCTAGTGGGACCCATCAAGGTACATCTCTTGAACCCCATTAGGTGAAGGTGCTGCACATTAATGTTCCAGCCCTTCTGTCTGGCTGTTCAATATGCTCACATCCCAGCTGGCACCTGGGCATCCAGTATTTACATAAGATCCAATAAATATGGAAATCCCAAGTCACAGGGCTGAATTACTGTTTGCTTTGCCGGAGAGCATGAGTTCTCTGCTGTATGCAGCCAACAATGAAAGGAGGTGATGACTTGTGGTTATGCGGTATACAGACAGACAGTAATGAGAGAGTAACAAAGGAAAAATCATCTTAAAGAAGATATTACTAAGTAATAATATGTATAATATATATAAGCTCTCCACTTGCTTTTGTGCTTTTGTGTATATTTATATCATTACGACTTCATAAATATGGGTGCCTCTGGATTAAGGGTTACCTGGAGTAGACATGCCCTGTGGGAGGGCAATTCGTGGTTCTCCCTAGTCTACAAGAGGGAGGGAAACCCAGGGTTTGGTTTCTTAAGTTATAATGGAGGAAGGTGTATGGTGCCAGGGAGCCTGAAGAAGAAGACCTTAGTAAGGAAAAAGTGCCCTGAACTAAGGCTCTATGAATATGGGTTGAGGGATCATGTGAATGAGGACCCTGGCTAGACTGGCAATCTATGGATTCGGTCAAATCCTGGACATTCACTATTTATTGGACTGGTGGGGGGATGTTTGGCTCTAACCCTACTTTGACTCACAGGCCAGGCCTTTTGAGGAGCAAAGAGTATGAAAATAGCCTGCAGTATAGCATACTCTAAGTGTGTGGGGTCTAGAACAGGAGCCCTGGCCTTGGATAAAATCTTAACTGATAATATGTTTGCTACAAACCCTGCAGAGGAGATTAATAAGGTGTAGACAGGTGGAGACATGATCCATCATTTTCCTGGCCATAAATTGGACTGTCCTTAGACTCCTGTTGAATATTTACATATTCACATAACCATATGGCAATGGTTCTCAAACTGTGTGGATGGCTCCTCTGAGGTAGTTCATTGGTGAGGACCTGAGCAAAAGAGACTTTGTGGGGCACCAATATTAGTTTAAGTACTGGCCAAACTGTTGCCCATCTGACATTTTTGAAGAACAATCCTAGATTTTCTGGAATTGTAAACAACAACAACTGGAGTGTCACAGTTTAAGCAACGCTATATTACTGCTACCATTTGGGTCCTGGCTTTACTATTTTCGCCTACAGTCTCAAACTTGGTCTATTGTCTCCATCTTATCCTACTGTCCCCATGTCACCATAATGTTATAATCTTGCTCTGCTGTTTTCACCTTTTCCATCTTGTCCTACTTTTGCCATTTTGTCCTACTTTTGCTGTCTTATCTTAATATTGCCATCTTTTGCTAGTGGTATGATCTTGTCTTACAGTCTCATTCTTGCTTTACTGTTTGTCTCTTGTCCTACTGTTACCATCTTGTCCTACTGTCTCCATCTTGTCCTACTGCTACCATCTTGTCCTACTGCCACCATCTTGTCCTCCTGCTACCATCTTGTCCTATTGTCTCCAACTTGTCCTACTGACTCCATCTTGTCCTACTGTCGTCATCTTGTCATACTGTCTCCATCTTGTCCTACTGAACACATCTTACATAACTATACATGCTACAATCTGCATTTCCTACCTGTTACTGTGTTGCCCTAACCCCATCTTCCTTGTTTACAGCCCATAAAGAAAGCTTTGTATAGATTACATTTTTTCAAACTGGGGTTTGTGTATTAGATATATATGGGCAAACTAGTGAGTGAAAGTACATTTTTGAGAAGAAAGAAGGAGGAGAAATAAAATGTTAAAAAAAAGAAACTTTTTTTTTGTTTGTTTTTTAATAGAAGAGGCGCCCAGACCCTGGGCAAATGTTAAATAACATGGTGTTAGCACTAGGTGGTGCCTAACAAATTACAACTGCCCAACTGAATTTATCTTTCCTTGTCTTTTAATGCAATGTCCAACCTGTAACTCCAGTTTGTGATGAATTACAACTCTCAGCACCCCGAACAGCCTTGCTAATAGGGTTTCTTTCCCTTTTAACTTAAGCCGGCCATAGACGTGTAGATTTGCCTTCATATGGGACGAACGATTGCTCGGTGTCGTCTCCCGACTTGCCACTAACCATTCAGATCAAATAAAATAGTAAACAGATCAGACGATGTTCTACCCCTGACAGCAATCGTACGAAATTACGAAAGTCCCACTGTTATCGTCAGATCAGCAATACATGCAGAGATATTATCGGCAGCCTACAGAAATTTTCTAACCTGTCCTACCAATCAACATGGCACGAAAAGTTTCAGGACGCTCCACACATGGCCTGACATTTGTACGAATCGAAGATTTGTACGATCAAATCTTTGAGTCTATGGCCAGCTCTAGTCAGTCAGCCCCGGGGTGCACCCCCGTTACCTGGAAATCAGTCAGACCACAGGAATTTCAGCAATGTACATCCATCCTGCAGTCATTCCAAACCTGCTCCTCACCCTCTATTTCTATATCTGCATTCTTTTCTCTATGGACTGTATTTAAATACACAATGTAAATAATTGCTCAGAATCAAGGCAGAATAAATTTAAATAGGGATATGTGAGCATTACAATACACACAAGGGAATACCTTGGAATTAGAGGAAAAATTAGCTCAATGGCACATGGGAAATTTTATGCATGTTGCATCTTTTTGAATCTTAAAATCACCACCATTGACCCTATGAGAATTATCTGAAAGCACAAGCAGGAGGGGGTTACCAATGATTCCCCACTATTCCTAGCTACATGTGCTGCTCTGTGGGGCACCCATTATGGGCGTGGCCCAGGGCAGTTGCTGCCTATTTGCAAACCCCTTAAAGGCATCTCTGCTGCAAGAACTTACAACACCAGGGTTCCGTGTAGTGAAAATCTGCAAGAAACTTGAAATTCTCACAGGAGCCACCAAACCTGTTACTCCTGAAAAACCTGCCGTGGTGGTAGGAAGAGGAATGCCAGGGCTGCTATTGTCATGACTGAAAAGGACGTGGCAGAGGGACGTGAAGAAAATTATCCTTAGGGGAGAGAAAACATTTAATATTTGCCTAAAACCAGTCACCCCTACCATCAAAGCATGTGACTCTCACCTGAGAAGAATTAGTATGTAATCAGTAAAGAAGGAGCACAGGAGATGGGTGCAAGGGGTCAATTAGTGACTGGGGAAAAAATGATTCCACACTGTGTTTTCTGCCCCTTATTGGCTCATGTCCCATAATTTGCAGTGAAGTTGAGGGCCATGACTTGGAGGCAACATCCACTCATTTTTGAAGGTGAGGTCAGGGGATTACAGTCTATGCCGCAGACTGTAACGTTCCTAGGTGTGCTGTGCACAACAAGCCTATCCGAACCCAGGCACTTTAGTAATTGGGTGGCGTAGGTGTATATAAGACAAACACAGTCAGCATATAATACAGGAGACAGCTGTACTACCCTGCAAGTATATAAACACATGAAAGGAGATATAATGTCTCTCTTTGAATTGCTGCAGGTTGCCTTCATGAATACAGCGCTGCTGTGCTCCTTAGCACTGTATTCATGACAAGCGGCATATAGACCTCCAGGACCAGATTTGGGGCAAGGCCACAAAGGTTGGGCCTTGAGCGACACAAATTAAGGGGCAGCACCCAGCTGCACATGAAGGCTGCTCTTAACCGGAGCACTAGGGACTAGGCACACGCAAGATTTTCCCCTATTATTCAAAACTGCGCATTCCCTTTCCCAGTGTTCCAGTAGGAGAAATGTTGTGCATATGCGCGATCCTAGGGGAGGGGAAGATGGAGGACCCGGCCTCCGTGCAGCGTGAGTAGAGATCCGGTACTGTACTGCCTTCTCACTCCTTGCAGTCCCCTACTGAGTCTCTTAGCCACTACCTGTGAGTTGAGTGACATCATCAGTGACATCATCAGTATGCACCAGTGCCTTGTGCCAGTCCCTAGTGAAACAAACAGCGAACTATGGAGGCAGATCTGGACTGAGATTCAAAATAGGCCCTGCCTGGCATTTCAGATACACAGAGGCCAAAACAGGCCACACAGAAGGCCAAACAGCCCCCGTCAGCCCACTAAATATTGACTGTCTATAGCAACTTACAGCAGCCCTTCTGGCATTTGCCAAAACCCACAGATTGCCAGTCCGGGCCTGTATGAAGGACCCTAAAAATGGCTTCTGTATTAGAATCAATATTCCCCAAGCATTGTGCTTGACTTTGGGGGAAATTTTGTCTCTAGGTTATGGGTTATGAGCTCTGTCTCGCCAGCCGTGAACTGTTCTGATGTGGACCGTGGGGAGGGAGTGGGTAATTCCAGTGTTGCTCCCTTTTGCCCTTTCAAAAAATCAAAAACGTTTTCACAATTGAGGAAACAATGTACAGGTAAGGGATCTGTTATGCAGAAGGCTTGGGACTTGGGGTCTTCCGGATAATGGATCTTTCCGTAATTTGGATCTTCATACCTTAAGTCTACTATAAACATTAAAGGAGAGGGAAAGGCTAACATGAAGTAAGCTTTATCAGAAAGGTCTATATAAATACACCAGTAAACCCTCAAAGTAATGCTGTTCTGAGTCCTCTGTCAAAAGAAACAGCACATTTCTTTCCTTTCATTGTGTACTCATGGGCTTCTGTATCAGATTTCCTGCTTTCAGCTTAAACCTCCAGGGCAGGGCTTGAGCATGCTCAGTTTGCTCCTATCCCCCTCCCTCCTCCCATCCCTGCTGTAATCTGAGCTCAGAGCCGTTAGTGAGCAGGGAGAGACTCAGGCAGGAAGTGATGTCACACCAAGCTTATATGGCAGCGTCTATCCTAAACAAACAGACAGTGTCTAGAGCTGTTTACTCAGGCATGGTAAAGCATTCTGCAGAATAAATATAGCGTTCTAGCTTGCACTATTGTGGCTAATCTGTAGTCAAGAAACTGTCTTGGAGCTTTCCTTCTCCTTTAAATAACCCCAATAGACTGGTTTTGCTTCCAATAAGGATTACTTATATCTTAGTTGGGATCAAGTACAAGGTACTGTTTTATTATTATAGAGAAAAAGGAAAATAATAAAGTCTTTGAGAAATACTAAGAACAGAAAGAGCTCTCGCACACCCGTATTCTATAAGTCAATCCAGTGGTAGCTTGGTGCCCAGTGATAGAGGTAATGGATATCTGTATCTGTAGAGAGTAAGCACACTGGCACACAAGACTGCTGTTGCAGGTAAAAACCTTGCAAAATTTTTTTGTTGTGGAAGTGCAATGTTTTTGGGCACTCATGCTTGACAAAAAACTTTTGCAAGGTTTTTACCTGCAACAGCAGTCTTGTGTGCCAGTGTGCTTACTCTCTACGTCTATGGGAAATTACTATTCTGTAATTCTGAGCTTTCTGGATAATGGGTTTCCCACTGATCCCATACCTGTAAAGCCAAGACATCTGCAAACAGCATATGCTCATGGATTATGAGAAAAACAAAGTGCAGGGACACTAAATTGTGAATACACAAGGGCAGCGGAGTAAGCTCAAGGCTACATGTGGCAACTCAGGGTTTGTGCGTCCTCAGCCATCTATAAAAACTCTTAAATGTTGCAGATAAGATTTTGGCCGTTGCAACTCCAGGCTATTGGCACATTCAGCTTGCTAACTCCATATGTGTAACAGGCTAAGCATAAAAGCAGACAAGAGCACAGTATCCTTCTTACAGAGGAAGAGAGAAGACACCTCATTGCAATTTGAGAACCAAACAAAGGTGCTATGAAGTAGCTGCAAATAACACAAATTAAGAACGCAGAGCCAGAAAAATCCCCCAAAAATGTCCTTGATTGGATAGAGTAAAATATAAATAAGAGGAAATGAAATACAAGTGAGAACACAAAAATGATTTATGTTCAACCTTCGGACATCACTTGTCACATGTTTTTATATAACAGCAACCACCAAGGCCTCCTATTACATTTATCAGAATAAGACAATGTCTCTCAAGGTCTATGAACAGTCCTTAGAAGTGAGGCTGCTGTAAGAGCTTGAGAAACATAAACCTTAAGCAAATGACCCCCCCAGAAATTTTAGGTTTGAGGAATAAGGAGTTACAGGGACAATAAGGGGCTCAGGGGAGGGGTTAGTGGAATAAGGAGTTACAGGGACAATAAGGGGCTCAGATGTCGGGTTAGTAGAATAAGGAGTTACAGGGACAATAAGGGGCTCAGGGGTGGGGTTAGTGGAATAAGGAGTTACAGAGACAATAAGGGGCTCAGGGGTGGGGTTAGTGGAATAAGGAGTTACAGAGACAATAAGGGGCTCAGGGGAGGGGTTAGTGGAATAAGGAGTTACAGGGACAATAAGGGGCTCAAGGGAGGGGTTAGTGGAATAAAGAGTTACAGGGACAATAAGGGGCTCAGGGGTGGGGTTAGTGGAATAAGGAGTTACAGGGACAATAAGGGGCTCAGGGGAGGGGTTAGTGGAATAAGGAGTTACAGGGACAATAAAGGGCTCAGGGGTGGGGTTAGTGGAATAAGAAGTTACAAGGACAATAAGGGGCTCAGGGGTGGGGTTAGTGGAATAAGGAGTTACAGGGGCAATAAGGGGCTCAGGGGAGGGGTTAGTGGAATAAGGAGTTACATGGACAATAAGGGACTCAGGGGAGGGGTTAGTGGAATAAGGAGTTACAGGGACAATAAGGGGCTCAGGGGTGGGGTTAGTGGAATAAGGAGTTACAGGGACAATAAGGGGCTCAGGGGAGGGGTTAGTGGAATAAGGAGTTACAGGGACAATAAGGGGCTCAGGGGTGGGGTTAGTGAAATAAGGAGTTACAGGGACAATAAGGGGCTCAGGGGAGGGGTTAGTGGAATAAGGAGTTACAGGGACAATAAGGGGCTCAGGGGAGGGGTTAGTGGAATAAGGAGTTACAGGGACAATAAGGGGCTCAGGGGTGGGGTTAGTGGAATAAGGAGTTACAGAGACAATAAGGGGCTCAGGGGAGGGGTTAGTGGAATAAGGAGTTACAGGGACAATAAGGGGCTCAGGGGTGGGGTTAGTGGAATAAGGAGTTACAGGGACAATAAGGGGCTCAGGGGAGGGGTTAGTGGAATAAGGAGTTACAGGGACAATAAGGGACTCAGGGGAGGGGTTAGTGGAATAAGGAGTTACAGGGACAATAAAGGGCTCAGGGGTGGGGTTAGTGGAATAAGGAGTTACAGGGACAATAAGGGGCTCAGGGGTGGGGTTAGTGGAATAAGGAGTTACAGGGACAATAAGGGGCTCAGGGGTGGGGTTAGTGGAATAAGGAGTTACAGGGACAATAAGGGGCTCAGGAGTGGGGTTAGTGGAATAAAGAGTTACAGGGACAATAAGGGGCTCAGGGGTGGGGTTAGTGGAATAAGGAGTTACAGGGACAATAAGGGGCTCAGGGGTGGGGTTAGTGGAATAATGAGTTACAGGGACAATAAAGGGCTCAGGGGTGGGGTTAGTGGAATAAGGAGTTACAGGGACAATAAGGGGCTCAGGGGTGGGGTTAGTGGAATAAGGAGTTACAGGGACAATAAGGGGTTCAGGGGTGGGGTTAGTGGAATAAGGAGTTACAGGGATACTGGAAAAAGAATTTACATGGACAATAAGGGGTTCAGGGGCCGGGTTATGTGACATTTAGGCACTCAAAGACCAGGTTACCATGGTTATATTGATTGAAGATAGAAAAAAACTCATATCGTACAACATAATATAGGTCATATACAGCCAATTAAGATATTAAGGAGTGGGTTACACTTATTAAGTAAATGGGTAAAGCTTTCAATCACACATTTATTCATAATTCACAACTGTCAGCACCCCAAATCTAATCTCTTCAGATTACACAGAAACAATGGGTAGATGCAATAAAAGGAAAAACTCCTTTTATTAAAAAAATGTAAACATTTCAATTGCTTTTAGACCAGACAGAAAGAAGTTACACAGGCATTATAAACAACTGCATGATATTCACTGGGGTTCATAGCTTCACCCACAATGATGAAGACCCCAGTAATTTCTATAGAATCCCTTTAAAAGGTGCACATGGCGTGATTGAAATACATGCAGAGCATCTGTAATGTGTTACTTCAGAAGCATCAACATTAATTTAATTTAAGGTCACGGTGGGTTCATCTTTGGCACTTAGTGTATAAAATAGACTTCCCTGGTCCCCTGAACCTCAACCCTGCCAGTATAGTAGTGTTGCAGTACCAAGAAGAGAGTTTTGTTGGTGGCTGAGAAAGGGTTTCCCCACCTAGAGATCTTTCATGTAAGATGGAGTCTGTAACATTTCTCCACTTTGGGGCATCCATGGTTTCACTAAATGCTCATAATCTGTATTGGGGATGGGCGTTTTGGTTGGTCAAACTGGACTTCTTGTTGCTTCCTCTTCATTTCTCAATCTGTTTGGCAGTGTATGTAGGGCCTACATAAAGGAATTCTTTTTGTATCTATGAAAACGGTTTGGTTGGAGCATTTGTGCTCAGCTGTCAGTTCTACAAGAGCAGTCACAATGCCCCTCATTGGCAGTTGCAGGTAAATAAAAGGGATGTGGGCGGCTCTGTCTTATAGCAGCAGTTCACTGGTGGCCATGCTGAGCATCTAACAGGAGCAGTCTATCAGAATCGGGTGGTTTATTTTACTGATGTTGGTGTTTTAACAGGAACAGTTGCTGTTTTCCTTGGGGGAAGACTCTGTGAGCTGGGCAGTGCCACTCCTTGGAACAGGTCCATTCTCCAGGCTCTCATTCATCTTCTCACAGATTATGTCCACTAGACGTTCAAATACTTGCTTCACGTTGATGTTGTCTTTGGCGCTGGCCTCAAAAAACTCAAATCCTAAGAAAAAAAGGCAAAGGTTGATTCAACAATATAAGGCCCCCACACGTTGATATCTTATATTATTATGTCAACAACATCATCATCATGAACTGCTTCACATCATGTGATATGAATGCTGATACAAAACTGTCCCTTGATGCAATGAGTCCTCATTGAGGTTCAGCCCATCTGTAAAGGACTATCAATCGTTGTGTAAGCTTCAGTGCTACAAATTTCCAAGAATGTTTAGTTTGCCTACACCATTCTACTGCAGAACTCTAGGACCCAGCGGTGATGCTTCCAAACCATTCCTACCTAATTCCTCAGCAAGTTTTCGCCCATCCTCAGCAGGGATCACCCGATCATCTTCTAGGTCACATTTGTTTCCTACTAGCAGAACCTGTGCATTGTCCCAGGAATATGTCTTAATTTGGGTTGCCCTAAGAGAAAATAAAAAACAGATATAAAACATATCTATACAAAATAATTTGGATGTTTTTGGAGCAAACACTACTTTTTAGGAAAACTTTCCATGCACAGTAAATGCTACTTCCCCATTCAAGTGCTGGGACAAATTAGACAGATTGTCAACGGCTTAATGCTCTTCTGACCCAATGGGATTTTTTTACCTGCCCCATAGATATCTGGATGATTGGTGTTCAGACTGAGCAAGTTGTAATTTTGGCCTCAAACCAGGTAAATTGCTATGACCTTTCTTTTAAGAAGCAGCTAGATCCAGACTGCACAGCCTGTTATCTGTCATCTGACAGCTGCTAACTCCATATCCACCTACTGTGTTTGTCACCATCCCATTAAATGGTTTCTCCTTACTCACCAGTCCTGCACAGCATTGAAGGATTCCATGTTGGAGATGTCATACATGAGCAGGAAACCCATGGCGCCACGGTAATAGGCTGTTGTGATTGTGCGATACCTCTCTTGACCAGCAGTGTCCTGTAAGGCATCATATGAAGGCATTAGCCAATGTTACTCCTCACTGGTACTGACCATTCAACCCGCAAATGTGTATGTGTCCATTTGAATGGGTCACATAGAAAAACTGGTTCAAAAACTAGCAAGGTGGTCAGGACCTGAATAAGTTAATTGAAAGGAAGAATGAATAGACCCTCGATTAATAAATAAATGAGTCAAGCACAGTAGAGATGCCCAGGTCACCCACTTCTTCTCAATTAAGTCCAAAGGGCCCTTGAGAAGGTTCTTGACAACTCAAGGCTGACCTCTGAAGTCAGAGATGATGGGCTCTGGATGGCCATTTTACTTCTAATTTGAAACTGGAGAGAACATGAGGCTGCCTTACCCAAATTTGCAGCTTGACCCTTTTTTCGTTCCTGTACACCGTCTTGACCTTGAAGTCGATCCCCACTGTACTGACAAAGGCCGATGTGAAGGAATCGTCTGCGTAGCGGAAGAGGAAGGAGGTTTTTCCCACGCTGCTGTTGCCGATGATGAGGAGTTTGAACATATAGTCAAAACTTTGGTCAGCAGCATCTTTCTGGGGCTGGCGAGTGTCACTGGCAGATGCCATCTATGGGGCCACAGAGAGAGAGAGACATAGATTAAAGTCCTAAAAATGAGAATACACTGATAAAATCCTTTTATAGAGGGCCCATACATTTAAATCTAATCAAAGGACCATTACAAATAACTACAGACTGTCATGCATCTTGAGTGACATCTTTGTCAGATGACCCAAGCTCTTGTCATGGAGAGTTCCAGACTGGGATTAATCACTGTGTATGACGATTGCTTTACGTAAATAAAGCTCTTCTTCTAAAGAAGTAAATAAAGCTCTTCTTCTTCCATTTTTACAAAAGTACTGCCATGAAGCCTGTGCATGAGTAACAAACACAGAACCCCAGAAGCTAAACTGATCAAGATTCAAAAATAAGGTTGCAGAACAAATATTTAGTAAAACCTATAAAAAAAAATTTTTCTTTAAAGGGATACTGTTAAATGAATCAGTTAATAGTGCTGCTCCAGCAGAATTCTGCTCTGAAATCCATTTCTCAAAAGAGCAAACTGTTTTTTTTATATTCAATTTTGAAATCTGACATGGGGCTAGACATATTGTCAATTTCCCAGCTGCCCCAAGTCATGTGACTTGTGCTCTGATAAACTTCAATCACTCTTTACTGCTGTACTGCAAGTTGGAGTGATATCACCCCCCTCCCTTTCCCCCCAGCAGCCAAACAAAAGAACAATGGGAAGGTAACCAGATAGCAGCTCCCTAACACAAGATAACAGCTGCCTGGTAGATCTAAGAACAACACTCAATAGTAAAAACCGATGACCCACTGAGACACATTCAGTTACATTGAGAAGGAAAAACAGCAGCCTGCCAGAAAGCATTTCTCTCCTGAAGTGCAGGCACAAGTCACATGACTGGGGCAGCTGGGAAATTGACAAAATGTCTAGCCCCATGTCAGATTTCAAAATTGAATATAAAAAAATCTGTTTGCTCTTTTGAGAAATGGTTTACAGTGCAGAATTTTGCTGGAGCAGCTCTATTAACTGATGCGTTTTGAAAAAAACATGTTTTCCGATGTCAGGATCCCTTTAACTGTTTTTGATTGGTTGTGATTCTCTTTAAAATCTAATTTTCTGTGAATAGGACTTTAGCCCATGACTAAGTGCCCTTAGAGTACAAAATGTGTAAGGCCCATGGAAATGTGTAACTTTTAATTTCTAATAATAAATATAACTTTTCACTAAAATTTCTTTTCTGGCCCTGTGGATTCCTTTGAGTGCCGGTTAGCCCTGTTTTTTCTATCTGCACATGCTGGTTTGCCACTTGGTCTGGGGCTGGACTGAACTGAATATGAATAGACTTTAGTAGGTAAAACCATATTAAATTGTACCTTGAGATATAGTATATGGTTGTTAAAAAAGCAGATTCAATATGAATTTTCTTTAAATAAGGTGCACCTAGAGATATGTTATATGCCTGTTAAGAGAATAAGTACAAAATTAAAAATTTTTTTTCGTTATACTGGACTTTTTTTTTCAATGTATATTGGACTTTTTCTATTTTCTTGGTGGTTTTTTTTCAAGGTGGGAGGGCCCATTGGGCTATTTAAGGGCTGTACAGATTGTCTGCCATATCACCTGATGAAGGGGCCAGCCCCCGAAACGTTGTGCATTACTGTGACGTTAATAAACACGTAAAGGTTTATTCCCTATTGCAATTGTTTCTGTGTGCCGGTTCCGCCTTTCTGGTTTTCATCAGTGGGAGCAGCCATGGTTGCTCTAACGAGGTAACCAACGTCCCCAAAAACGAAGAGAAAGTGCCCTCTAGTGGTTAACTATTAGGAAAAAATGCTTGCTCGGGCTAGCTGAGTAACAACTTGTGTACAAACCAGAGGCCAGACGTGGGAGTAGGTTTTAGGAAGAAAAGCCACACAAAGCATGTTTTGCTTCCGAAATCCATAATTGTTGGTTTAATATCATGTGAAACTATTTAGCAACAATAGAATGTTGTAACTCGCACAGTGTTATGTATTGCATCAAAGGTAATTAACTGTACAATCACAATTGCAATAAATCGACATATCTTTAATGAAGACCTGACACAGCAGTTTGGGAAGTGCTGCACGATCCCCATAAATCAATCAATCATATTTTAGGAGCTCTCCTGTCATTCATATAAATGGAATCCGCCTGACATTGTCCGGGAACAGTGTTTTTCACCCAGAAAACATGTGCATTATCAGGCCAAAAAAACACTTTGAGCCCTGCCCTGCACTTGTTCCAAAATGGAACACGTGGAGACCTGAGTTTGCCCTATGAATACAGGGCTGCCAATGTTCAGGAGCACTGTATTCATGAAGAGTGATAAGGGAGGCATGTAGGCAGGATTACCAGGTCTAATTTTCAAAACCAGCCAAAGTCGGCTACAAAACCAGCCAAGAGGCACTTCAAAAGTAGCCCAAAAATAGCACAATATTTGCAGTGAAAAAAAGTCTAAAAAAAGAAATGAATATTTGTTAAAATACACCTTTTTCAAATTTTCACTGATTTGAAAACTTTTCCATGAAGCAAAATGGGATAGATCTGCCTGTCCCCAGGAGGGGGAGGGGAGCTCAGGAAGTATAGGGGTCCCATGAGGCCCTAATACATATAAAACCTCTAGACATTTTGGTGGACAGCAGATTTTTGCCCCAAAATTGTCTGAAACTTGGAGACTGGGGTTAACTCCCAACTTCTAAACATGTCCATCCCATTGCATGCTGGGTATTGTAGTCTTAACTTAAACTTGGCAAATTGTTTAACAAAAACTACATTACCCAACATACACTGAGATACGCAAGCTTGGCATACATTTTGGCTGGTTTCCAAAGTACAAACCAGCCCAAAGGCCCAAAGAGTAGCCCAAATCCGAAACCCCCCTGTGCTTTAAATTAGTAGCCCAATTTGGCTGGCAACCCTGCATATAGGTGACCTTCCCCGCAACCCCCCCCCCAATTTATGCTTCATTCAGACACCCAAGTGCAGGTGCAACAAAAACAGATCACTGCACAGCCTGATCCATTGGCAAGGTTGCCTTACACCCCCTTCTCTCCACCTAATGTCGGACTTCCTTCTCTGAACCTAAACTATTGCATTTTAGAGATGCACCAAATCCAGGATTAGGTTCAGTAATCAGCCTTCTTCTCTGTTTTTTTTTAGCAGGATTTGGAATCCTTAGGGCCAGTCAAAGTCAGTGCTGAGATTATCCCCTGCATAATGAATTTCTGTTTACAAAACAGTCACAACAAAAGAAGGAAGGGGGTGATAGTATACTGGAAATGGAATTATCAGCCTTGCAAGGAGCAAGCATGGAGTAGCTACAGTTTCCCTGTTTAGCTCAATAACCATCAATTGTGATTAAAACAATAGGGAAAAAGTATGTTTGGCACAAGTCCTATCCATTGAAATCACGTTGAACAAGAGAGGGCTGGTGAACTGCCCCTTTAAGAATTATTTATGCCATTAGGTTGCCCAATGTAAGCCTTTATGCCATTAGGTTGCCCAATGTAAGCCTTTATGCCATTAGGTTGCCCAATGTAAGCCTTTATGCCATTAGGTTGCCCAATGTAAGCCTTTATGCCATTAGGTTGCCCAATGTAAGCCTTTATGCCATTAGGTTGCCCAATGTAAGCCTTTATGCCATTAGGTTGCCCAATGTAAGCCTTTATGCCATTAGGTTGCCCAATGTAAGCCTTTATACCATTAGGTTGCCCAATGTAAGCCTTTATGCCATTAGGTTGCCCAATGTAAGCCTTTATGCAATTAGTTTGCCCAATGTAAGCCTTTACGCCATTAGGTTGCCCAATGTAAGCCTTTATACCATTAGGTTGCCCAATGTAAGCCTTTATGCCAACAGGGCCCAGACAAATCAGTCATCATTAAAGGGAGAGCCTCTCTGACACCTGCTGCAAATGTAAGGCAAGTCATGGGTGTAGAGACACCTTCTGAGCAATGCAAACTGTGAAGAATAAAGCTACAGCCCAGTGTCTGAGTTATTGTGTAAATTACATGCTGGGCATATAACACAGACTTTTGCCTGCCGGCTGTTTACACTTGACACTTAAAGGGGTGGTTCACCTTTAAGTTAACTTTGGGTATGTTATATAATGGCTAATTCTAAGCAACCTTTCAAATTGGTCTTCATTTTTTCTTTTTTATAGTTTTTGAGTTATTTGCCTTCTTCAGTTGTTGAGGTTGAGAGATCTGCCAGAGGCCACCAAGTCAAAGTTTACCAATGATTTAATCACAAAGCCACTCCTTCTGCCTGACTGGAGCATCTGCTGCCCAAGTTCTTCCAAGCCATCTGTAGGTTATGGCAAATGCCAGAGGGGCTGCCATAAGATGCCAAAAAAGAAAGTCACTATTTAGTGGGCTGGTCGGGAACTGATTGGGCCTCTATGTACTCGTAATGCCTGGGCCTATTTTGGCTTCCAGCCCAGACTTGGGGGTCATAAATGTTAACTGCAAATCTAGAGATCAGGGAGAGGAATGAGCCACCTCTTAACTCTAAACTGAAGTCTCTTATTTATATAAACACCCAAAATTGTCCCTCCCCATGAGAACTGCCTGTAAGCACCATCCAGTCTCCCTCTCTGGCCACAATACAGTCCTTCCAAGTAAATCTGGCATCATGGAGATTTTATGTTTTTTTTATTGAAAACTTTACAACAAAAAATGAACATTATTTACACTAACATTACAATAACAATGTATTACATTCATACAGAACCAAAATCCCCAACAACAAACAAAATATGGGTGGCAAATGTGTTCTCTGGAATCATGGTACGGGAATACGAAGCTTGGTCAGGCATCATTGAGACAGGGAGGCAAGGAAGTTGAATATATCTAATTATGGCATAAGTTTGCTCTGTCCCAAGTGAAATTGTATTCATTTCAGTAATTACCATCATTTGATTACATAACATTTGCGGGAACCAAATTAGCTGAGTCCAGTGAAATGAGATAACCCATAATTAGTTCATAAATACTACCCTATTAAAAGCAGCAAGCAAGGTGGATTCCTGCTGTATCTCAGTATAAGATAATGCCTGATAAGTACAGGAGATAACCCCCATCTTTACAACATTATGGCAGCTTCCAGGGTAAATTTATTGTGGGCTATAAACGGAGTACAAAGGCTTACTATAGTGAGCATAATCTTGGCATAGACTGAGAGGACAGCAGTGTAATTACCTGCAGGGCCATAAAATACAATGACAGTTCTCTTATTGGCTCAAATGTGTGTTTTCCAGCCAAAATCTGCCATTCATGTCAATTGCAGGAGGCACGGGCAGCGAGTGACAGGTTTCTCCGCTGTCAATTCCACATCACTGTCTCAAACTTACAGATAAGGAGAATTTCATTATAGAGGGTTAAGACAGCCATACATGGGTTGACACTGAATGCCAACTTGTCATTCCATACAGTCTAAAGCATACAAGTTCATGCATGGTAGAGCCCTGCTTGGGTCTCAGTTTTGAGATCTTCAGCTCAACCAGTGACCCACAAGACCACTGTCCTGTACTCCATATCTACAAGTCCTACTCAAACTGGCAACATATCTCCCTTTCTGTGGGTGACCTGAGGGTACCTGACCCAATGCAGGACTCTAGTTTGTAAAGGACTACCTGTCCATCTGATCTGGTCTGTGATCATACAGAGATCTATCAGGAGGTTTGAAAAACTATGGATTTTGTCATACTACTACAGGTATGGGACCCATTATACAGAATGCTCAGGACCTGGGGTTTTCCAGAGAAAGGGTCTTTCCATTATTTGGACCACCATACTTTAAGTCTACTAAAAAGAATTTAAAACTTCAGAATATTTGTTGAAAATTAAGTCTATCCCATGATTCAGAACTTTGTGGATCACAGGTTTTCAGATAACAGATCCTTGCAACCATACAAACAGCAGTAGCACATGCAGTCTGCCTTTTATCTTAATACCATGATTTTGAATTGCCTTGTTTGATTGGGAAGGCATTTATATATCACATATTCAGACATCACATACAGCCATTGGATGGCATTATACTGTATGTTGTAAATCTTTAAGGTATGTGACTGTTACTATAAAAATAGCACTGTACTCAGTGGCATAAATAACAGTCATTGGGCCCTAAAGCTAAATCTTTTAGTGCATGAACACAATGGGAAAATTTGTGTTTTGTAAAATTATATATTGCCTTCTTCTCTAACACTTCTGAAATTCAAGTACAAGTTGGACACTGACAGTTTTGCCATTTTGCCCTGTCTTCACCTTGACCAACTAACGCCATCTTCCCCAACAGTCTCCACCTTGCATCCATGGTCCCCTAGTGTTGGTATCTTGCCCTATTGTCACCATCTTTTTTATTATTATTAACATGTATTTATATAGAGCCAACATATTGCGTAGCACTGTGCTGTCTTTCAGTTTCCCTCTTGGCCCACTGTCTCCACTGTGCACTATTGTCTTCTTTGTCCTCTGTCTGTATCTTGCCCTTTGTGTCCATCGTGCCCTACTCTCACCATCTTGCCCTTTGGTTTCCATCTGTTTCTACTGTCTCCACCTGGAACTACTGTTTTCTTTTTCTCCTAGTGTCATTATCTTGTCCCATTCTCTGCACAGTGCCCAACTAACATAATCTTGTCTCCACTATCTCAGTCTTGCACTACTGTCTTTTTGTCCCCTAGTATTATCTTGTCCTACTGTCTCCCTTTGTTTTGCTGTCTCCATCTTGCCCTACTATCTCCATTTTGCCCTGGCATGTTCATGTTGCCTCACTGTCACCTTCTTGCTCCACATGTCAGCAAAACCTTAAAGGCTGCAGGTTGGACAAGAATAATACAAAGTTTTGCCATTTTCCCTTACGCTCACCATTATTCTTGCTACCCCTGAATCTGTACAGGGCTCAGTGAAATAACCTATTTATTCCCTGTAAAAACTCTCAGACCACTCAGTAGCTTTGGGTCTCCTGACCCTACTGTTCCACATCGGGCTTGAACTTGCGTTCCAATGTGGTGCATCAGAACAGGAGACAATCACTCAGTAACGTGTGTAAGATCAGCAACTTGTGACTGAACCAAGTGTCAATACAGTTATTTATTTCTAAAGCACCACAACACACAGAGACGGCTGGGTTTATGGCACAGTGAGGACCTATAGCTGCTATGGAACTAAAATCTGCTACTTGTTTTTTTAAAACTGCTTGTGGGGACACAGTTTGCACCTTTGCCGACTAAAACAGTAGAAGATGAATTATATATGTAACCCTAGGTCTTGTGTACAGTTTCTGGCTGTCATTTTAGCTACAATAGCTGAACCAGCAGCTGAGTTATGTGCTGAAGGTTAAGGTGTCTGTGCCCAGAGTCACTAAATGGCAGCTGCCTTCCTCTGTTACATTGTTCCACACAGAAATACAAACAAAGAAGGGCAGAACTTCCTATTGGCCTAGCGGGAAATGCTCTGTAAAAAATGTTGGCTCAGTGTTGTGGCAGCTCTTTCCTTATTGTGTCAGATACTGCGCTAATACTTCAAACATCCCCCAAAGAGTCAGCTTTTTGCTTTTAATATAAATGTGCACTACAACTCCCAGCCTCTTCTAAAAGTCGGCTTCAGCCTCTGTATAAGGTCACGGCGCTTCTGGGGGAAGAAAAATCTAACACACCCCTTGTCCTCCTCACTTCCTGTCACCTGACCAGAGCTTCCTGGATAAGATGTTCCATAATAGACCCCATACACATATAGGGTTGCCACCTGGCCGGTATTTTAACGGCCTGGCCAGTAAAAATGATGGCTGATCCCAATGTTATTAATAATGAAAAAAGATAAATATATAGGAAGGCCGGTATTTTTTTCCAGAAAAGGTGCAACCCTATACACGTACCACCTTTAGAGGGTCAGATTTCATATATTTATATTGCTCAAAGAAGTGCGTTGCATCTGTTTATTCTGCCATGGGCATCGCCAGACGGCAGTGAAGTAAAAATACTGACGAGCCTTTTTCTAGAGGCAGACTTGGTGCTGTTTGCCAGAGAGGAAATAGATATTCCCCCATTCAAGCACAAGAAGTGACAATATAACAATCTTAAATCCCTTTACACAGTATTATGCGTTGTTTTGAGAAGAAAAGGAAACACTTCTTTCTATATGGGCCCTGAAACAATAAGCAGGAGGGTGTCACTGAGGTTTATGCCCCGTGGCCATTGTTTATTCAGCAAGAGGCAGGACTAGACGCTTCAGTTCTTTTGCATCGATTCCAGTGCATTCTGGGATTCCGGATCTCTTTACACCGTCATGGCGACATAAAGGTTATCCTAGAGACATATAAGCTCGTGACTGAGTCACCCCATGTGGCACCTCACCAGAGCCATTTACTGACACTTTTCCCTCTCACAGTCTGACCCCAAATCCTGCAGCTGGATTATTTTGTCCATCATTATTATCAGAATCATATGCCACGCAGGACATGTCGCTAATATGTTTTGCTTTGCGTAGGCGACAGACAGAAAATGGCTGAGAAAATGGCTGAGAAAATGGCTGCCATTCGTGTTCTCAGATTTACGAGAGAAAAGAGTACCGAGTGTTCTGCAGTTTTCTTGTCAGGGGCAAACGGATTTACAGGTCAAGGGGATTCCAAAAGCTTTAGATATCACTGCACTGCGAGCAAAGATTCAGGCCTTACAGCTGCCAACATTCCTCGCAGGCGTTATGTTTACTTGCCATGTGATAATACAAATCTGGCTACCCACAATCCCTCCTAAATGTTGCTGTATTAGGGCTGAACTCCACGGACGATTGTCGTTGGATCCGTCCAATATTATGGGAGTGATATAAAAATCGCAGGTGCACATCTGACAGTCGTGTCATGTCGGATACATGTAGTTTGTACCTGCGATTTTTCTATCACTCCCATAATATTTGGTGCCTGACACTTGAGACAGATCCGATGAGAATCGTCCGTTGAGTTCAGCCCTGACACTGACTCTAATGGGGAATTTGTTCACTGTTCTACCTCATGCCTTAAAGCTGGTCATTTTATCTGCTGGCTTGAGACCACCATCTCCCGGCCAAACCCATCGACCAATATATGGTCCTTTCCCAAGTGGCCATTCTTATAAGCCAGTCGTTGACGTGGATAGCCAATCAGGTCAATTTTCACTCATTCGCAACTTCACTAAAGCAGATTTTGTTGTGTATCCAGACCAAGGTTATTCCAATATTAAGTTACTGCTGAGACAAACACCTGAGCAAGTACTGGTGCCACTTAGCCTCACCATGTACCCCTAGTTTATAGAATTGGAACCTCTATACCAATGAACCCCAACCAGTAGCTCAGGAGTAACATGTTACTCACACCAACCCCTTGGATGTTGCTCCCAGTGGCCTCAAAGCAGGTGTTTATTTTTTAATTGCAGGCTTGGAGGCAAATTCTGGTTGTATAAAAACCTGTTGTATTTCCAAACAGAGCCTCCTGTTAGCCAATCACAACACTTATTTTGCACCACCCAGGAACATGTTTCATGCTTGTGTTGCTCCCCAACTTTTTTTCATATTGCTCACGGGTGAAAAAAAGGTTGAGGACCCCTGCTCTGTACATGACACTTTGTCACCACACCCACTGCCACCTGATACTAAATGACCTCTTCTTCTCCACCCGAAGGCCTTATGTCATACATGGAGATTACCACACTAAAGGTGATTCATTGTTTTCTATGGGTGCAAGTAGCCACATAAAGCCACACAGACAACAATGACTCCTCTTTCGACAAATAAATGAATTACCCTGTATTATATAATCACGACACTAAGGAGCAATATGGGCATTTTGCCTGCTGGGTTTTAAGGGTAGTGGCACATGGGAAGATTTCATGGACGACTAATCTTCCCATGTGCCACTACCCTAAACTCTGCTCTTAACATGACGTCAAACACTCCAAACTGCCTCTTTTCTATTCTTTGGAATGGATTGAAAATACCAGAAAAATGGGAAAAACACCCAAAAAAGCTACATGCACCGTGGGTAGTCCAGTGCCCTGTGCTGACATTTACCTGCAGGATCTTTCTAATCAGTCTGTTTCCCATAGAAAAACATGGAAAATGCTCTTCCTCTGGCCGACAGCAGGGAGCTACACTGCTCACAACACCCCCTTTCTAAAAGACCCCAAACAAACATTTCAAGATTATTTGTGGTCTTAAGGGGTAGGGCTTTTCTGAGTCACTAGAACAGGATTTTCGGATTTTCTATGCTCTGTATGGAAACCTTCAAAAGTGATTGAACCCAATAGAGCCACATGTTCCATAATCCTTAAAGGTAAAGTGTAACCTCCTTAGCTAATTTATTTTCAAAACAGATATGGAACTGAATGGTGCTCATCCACATTTGGAAAGGGTTTCCTATCACTATTCTGGGTCTGTTTCAGCCTGTAATAAAACAGCACCCCTAGTGGTTACATAGAGAGAGAGAGAGAGAGAGAGAGAGAGAGAGAGAGAGAGAGTGAGAGAGAGAGAGAGAGAGAGAGAGAGAGAGTGAGAGAGAGAGAGAGAGAGAGAGAGAGAGAGATGTATATACTGTATGCATTAACAGAGCCAGAAATATGGCAATAACATGTTGAACAGAGAATGGAGAAAAAGAGTCTGTACACATGATGATCTTTACATTAAGGCCATATAGTTAACTGTCTCTTTAAGGCAAAATAAATATTCTATACAGTATAAACATTCTGATTAATGACCCAAAAGGGCTAGGCTATGTCTGCCATCCACATTATTTCAATTACACATATTAAATTTGAAGCCTCCATTCCCAGTAAGCAGTTAAATAATTCAGCAGACTTTCCGGATTTCTGTATAGCCATGCAGCATGGCATTAAGGGTAAGGTTACACTGAGCGTTTCGGGGAGATTTAGTCACCTGGCGACTAATCCCCTCGTCTTTGCGGCAACCAATCTCCCCAAACGCTTTCCCTCACTCTTGCGCTGGCTAAAATGAAAAATCGCCGGCGCTAAGCACATGCAGTGATTCATTTTCTGAAGTCATCCGAAGCTTCGGGCGACTTCGGAGAATGAATCGCCGCGTGTGCTTAGCCACAAAGACGAGGTGATTAGTCGCCAGGCGACTAAATCTCCCCGAAACGCTCGGTGTGACTTTACCCTTAAATGAAGGACAAACACTCTCTGCAGATTTTATTATGGCTCTGTATGTGCTAATTACAAGCTAGAAATGCTGCTGCAGCTGGACTTAGGGTTGCCACCTGGCCGGTATTTTACCGGCTTGGCCAGTAAAAATTATGGTTGATCCCAATGTTATTAATAGGGAAAAAGGATAAATATATAGGAAGGCCAGTATTTTTTTATGGAACCCTAGCTGGACTGCTTTAGCTGTTGTTGGACTACATCTCCCAGAATGCTTTACTGTAGTTCACTGGGCTGGCAATAACTGTGCCCCCTACAGGCAGGGTGATATATACCCACTGGCAGAGCAGGGCACAGAGCGTATGGCAGCAGCACCTACACTGAGCCAGCTATTCAAATACACACAATAAGGAGACGTGTCCCTGGGAGCTGGCAGTTGTGTGTATGACAGTTGGGTACTTTCCTGTAGGCAAGGATCAGGCTTGGCACTTGGCAGCCCTTGCTGGGGGTTACTTACCTTGGAGTGTTGGGGTGCAGCAGGGGGGCTGGGGTGGGTGCAGTCTCTTGCTCGGGTTCCTCCTGCCTGTCCCGGATCTGTGTGTTTGCAGGTGTCTCTCCCTGTGTGGAGTGAGGTGTGTCTCCCTCCTGCCCTCCTGCAGTCTCCCTCCCTCCCCCAGCCGTCTCTCTCCCTGCAGGGCTGCGCCTTCCTCTCACTCCCAGAGTTTATCTCTGGCTTCTCCCTGCCATGCGGCTCAGGTTTCACTCTCTCCCCCTGCGACTGCTGCTCAAGCTCTCTGACTGCGACTAAGCGCAAGGTGCTATTCCAGTGCCCCCTCTATTTGCCTCGATGAGTATATCCTTATCCCTGCACATTGGAAACCAGATTTTACCCACCTTATGGGCTACACCCATGGGATCCATCATTTGACCCCTCTAAACTGTAAAGCAGGGGGTGCCTAAAGTGACCCCCACTCTGTGCCACTGGGAGCTAAAACCCTGGGTGAGTTTGACCCGTTTCTTTCGATTTGCCAAAAATTTGCCGACGCCAATTAAAGTCTATGGGCGGCAAAAAATTGTGACGTGCGGGGAATTTTTCTTTTTTTGACGTGCGATGCCATTCAAGTCTAGGGGCGACATTTCTGCTGCGAAACAAGGCAAAACAATTCGCCCATCCCTCACCACCACCTCCCACTCTGGACCTATGGGTGCCATTTTATTCCTCTGCTATAACTATGAGTTCCACTATCTGCCATCTTTGTGCCCCAGATGTAGCCAGTTGGGTAAGTAAAGTGCGCTGGCACCCCCTGCAAAAAAATCATCAGAGGGGCCCCGGCGAACTCCAATCCCCATTCTCCCAACCCTCCCACCCATACTGACTTGCACCCCCTTTCCCTGTCGCAGGTAAGAGAGCGGCTGGGGAGGGAAGTTTCCTTGTTACTTATAGAGGAGGCAGACCCCACAGTCTGCGCCCCCCCCATTCCCCGGGCCCCCCCTGAGTGTACCAAGGGAAGCCCACAAGTATACCTTTGTCTGCACCCCACTGTGTCTTGCCCTGGTTAAATAGAAATGACCTGCCTGCCAGACCCTCTGGGGTCCCACCATACCTCTCTATTCCCCTGCCAGGTGAACCCCTAAACAGCCCTTTCTGTGGCCCTACTGAATGTAACCCAAACAAGAAAATCTTGGTCCCCCTTCTTCATATGCCTGCTTGGGAGGTATCTCACAGTTTGGGGTTAGGATGTGTTCTCCCTGTTCCCCATAAGGAGTCTGCAACTGCCATCTCTTTCCTAAGTTAAGGCCTGTGTTTCCCTATGAGGGTTGTAGCTGCAGCTACCCCACTGCCCTGTGAGACTGGCGCTGCCCCTGCCCTCATAGTGCTCTTTATTATGATGTTTCTCCCTATATCCATCATAATGAGAGTGCTGGCTCAACCTAACCTGAAAACCACTCTCTCTCATGCTGTGAGTCCCAGGCTGATTGCAAGAGCCAGGGCTAAATTGTTAGTCTGAGAGAGCAATGATTTCATGATGTTCATACACAGAAATACATTCCTTTCAATGAAGAAAGGCTGGAGGTATTGTGTTATACCACACCCTGTGCCTATACCCACCCCATGGTCCACAGGCACATCAAATTGTAGCCCAGGCATGTGTCCATCTGGTTCAGCCCTTCACTCATGGAATTCTTGTTTAGCTTCCAGCTGATCCATAGGGAAAGCCAACGCCCATCAAAACTTGACTCCTAAAGTCTATCTGATTCCAAACTGGAAATCAAGCCAAACCAGCTATCAAAGCATCCGACCCTTTCTTAAAGCTATCCACTGTATCTTCCAGTACAACCAGTTCCAGGTAGTGCCATCTTAAGGTGAAACCTTCTACTCTCAGCGGATGCCTTCCAGTCCTCGCCATCTATAAGAGAGTTTATTGTATGGCCCTTGTTTAAAGTTATATATAATGGATAAATATACCCCTTTATGTGCCCCTTTTCTTGGTGTCTACAGTCCCACAAGCTTGGCCAGCAATTGTTGTTCACCTTTTAAGAAACTTCTCGTATGCTGTAGAGAGTGATATTCTGTGGGACAGTGACTTATTTAGCTTTTTATTCTAGTTTATTATCGTTTACAAGTTCATCAATCTGGTTGCTAGGGTCCAAATGACCCTAGCAACCATGCAATGATTTGAATGAGAGACTGGAATATAAATTGGAGAAGCCTGAATAAAAAGATGAGTAATAAAAAGTAGCAATAACAATAAATTTGGAGCCTTACAGAGCATTTGCTTTTAAGATGGGGTCAGTGACCCACATTTGAAAGTTGGAAAGAAGAAAGCAAATAATTAAAAAAAAATAAAATAAAAAAAAATTGAATGCCAATTGGAAAGTTGATTTGAGTGGGCCATTCTATAACATACTAAAAGTTAACTTAAAGGTGAACCACCCCTTTAAAGGGACATTATGAATACTCAGATAAGGGAAAGGCAATTTAAAGGTATAACAAACTCCATATCTGAGTGTATTGGAATTAAAGCTCTAATCATGTTAAACTCTAAATAATTAGACGTCTACTGCATAAGTGCAAACAATCCGACCGACGGTCTTACTCATAATCCACTAATTTCCCTGACATTCTTCCTGGAGGTGGGCTGTAACCCATTCCTGTTCAGCAAGGGGCGGGGCCTTGTTGGACAGTTACAATGGATACATGATATGGTTACAGAGCTGGATAATAGAATTAGGACTCCCTCTGCTGGTCACAGATTGAAAACATTCTATTTATTGCAGGGGGCTATGAAGAGCTTGAACACTGTAGGAACAAGTGTCCGTTTGTCTGCCAATTGCAGCGAGAAATCCCTGTATATTTGGTGTCTCTGATCCAATGGTGAAATGTCCCTGTTATAAAATATCTGATCTTATCCCCCTGCACCTCCAGATTTTGTAAAAAGGTCAGTGTCTGTGCCAAGGCATGGAAAAAATATAAAGGTAAATAAGTTCTGCTTCCCTGCTGCTAATTCCCATTATCCCTTATAATGAGCATTAGTCCCTGGGTGAGTAGAAGCTTGGCTACAGTGTGGGCATAAGCATCGGCCCCTGGTGAGTAAAGACAAGCTTAGCTACAGAGAAGGGTTGCCACCTTTTCTGGAAAAAAATACCAGCCTTCCTATATATGTGTATTTTTTCCCTATTAATAACATTGGGATCAAACATCATTTTTACCGGCCAGGCCGGTAAAATACCGGCCAGGTGGCAACCCTACTACAGTGTGGGCATGAGCATTGGTCCCTGGGTGAGTAGAAGCTTGGCTACAGTGTGGGCATGAGCATTGGTCCCTGGGTGAGTAGAAGCTTGGCTACAGAGTGGGCATGAGCATTGGTCCCTGGGTGAATGAAGGCAAGCTTGGCTACAGTGTGGGCATGAGTATTGGTCCCTGGGTGAGTAAAGGCAAGCTTGGCAACAGAGTGGGCATGAGTATTGGTCCCTGGGTGAGTAGAAGCTTGGCTACAGAGTGGGCATGAGCATTGGTCCCTGGGTGAGTGAAGGCAAGCTTGGCTACAGTGTGGGCATGAGTATTGGTCCCTGGGTGAGTAAAGGCAAGCTTGGCTACAGAGTGGGCATGAGCATTGGTCCCTGGGTGAGTAAAGGCAAGCTTGGCAACAGAGTGGGCATGAGTATTGGTCCCTGGGTGAGTAGAAGCTTGGCTACAGTGTGGGCATAAGCATCAGTCCCTGGTGAGTAAAGGCAAGCTTAGCTACAGTGTAGGGTTGCCACCTTTTCTGGAAAAAAATAGCGGCCTTCATAAATATCTGTATTTTTTCCCTAGTAATAACATTGGGATCAAACATCATCTTTGCCGGCCAGGCCGGTAAAATACCGGCCAGGTGGCAACCCTACTACAGAGTGGGCATGAGCATTGGTCCCTGGGTGAGTAGAAGCTTGGCTACAGAGTGGTCATGAGCATTGGTCCCTGGGTGAGTAGAAGCTTGGCTACAGAGTGGTCATGAGCATCGGTCCCTGGGTGAGTAGAAGCTTGGCTACAGAGTGGTCATGAGCATCGGTCCCTGGGTGAGTAGAAGCTTGGCTTCAGTGTGGGCATGAGCATTGGTCCCTGGGTGAGTAAAGGCAAGCTTGGCTACAGAGTGGGCATAAGCATTGGTCCCTGGGTGAGTAGAAGCTTGGCTACCGAGTGGGCATGAGCATTGGTCCCTGGGTGAGTAGAAGCTTGGCTATAGTGTGGGCATGAGCATTGGTCCCTGGGTGAGTAGAAGCTTGGCTACAGTGTGGGCATGAGCATTGGTCCCTGGGTGAGTAGAAGCTTTGCTACAGAGTGGGCATAAGCATTGGTCCATGGTTGAGTAGAAGCTTGGCTACAGTGGGGGCAAGAGCATTGGTCCCTGGGTGAGTAAAGGCAAGCTTGGCTACAGAGTGGACATGAGTATTGGTCCCTGGGTGAGTAGAAGCTTGGTTACAGTGTGGGCATAAGCATCAGTCCCTGGGTGAGTTAAGGCAAGCTTGCTACAGAGTAGGGTTTCCACCTTTTCTGGAAAAAAATACCGGCCTTCCTATATATTTGTACTTTTTCCCTAGTAATAACATTGGGATCAAACATCATTTTTACCGGCAAGGCCGGTAAAATAACGGCCAGGTGGCAACCCTACTACAGAGTGGGCATGAGCATTGGTCCCTGGGTGAGTAGAAGCTTGGCTTCAGTGTGGGCATGAGCAGAGCTATATACAGCAGTTAGGCTCAGTTACAGAGGAGGCACAGGAGGTTGCAGAGGGAGGAGAGGCCATGGTATTACATGAAGTGTTGGTCTAAGGCTTTGTACTTGGGATCCTTCTCCTGCAAGAACTGGTATCCTTCCATGTTAGCAGACAACCCAATTTCCTGCCCCAGGCTGTGTTCCTTCTCAATTAGGTGCATCTTTTTTTTTTCTTTTCTTTATTTTAATTCAAAGGTTTCCTTCAAACGTGCCTATGATTAGGTATAGTTTGATACGAGACGCGTTAGGACGCATACTTTTTAACATCATGGAATAAAAGTTACAAGTTTTAACCTCTAATGCCATGGCTGCAGGAGTGCGTGCATACTTATTTTGGACGATTTGCATCTTTCTTTCTCCTGACAACTTCCTTGACTACTTGCTGGTCAGACTGGTGGGAAACTGACCAGCAGGTGGTGCTGTTGTAACAAAATTCATTCATATTAACAGTACATGTATCCCTTAATATATTGGAATAAATAAAAAATAAATACATAATTTATGTTAATTACAAAAGTGCTTAGAATAGCACTCTCATCAATTGTATATTCCCTTATTTTAAAGGTTTACTTATCCTTTAACATGGCCCTGATTAGACATCCCTGAAATTGCTCCTACTTAGACACCCCTGTATAGGCTGATTCTATGAAGAGTGGTAGGGACCAATAAAACAAATTGATGTAGGATAGACAAAGTGGGCACACCTCCCAACTGTCCTATTTTTCACGGGACAGTGCCGATTTTGACAGCTCAACCCGCAGTTACTGAAATGACCCAAATTTCTCTTTGATTTTCTGCACTGAACAGCCAGAAAAAGATACAATGTTTCTAAAATAAAATTTAGGCTTTTGGCAGAGAGCCCAGAATATGTGGCAGGTGCACTTGGATACATTTGTAACAATTTAAGATAAGCATAAAAACAATCGTAACTATTTAAGACAAACAGGTCTCTTGGGGAAACTGTGACTTGCAGCTTAAAGGGCAATTCACCTTCATTAGCAAAACTGCAATAACACTGAAAAACAACAGAAATGTGTTCAAACTTTCATAACCTGCCAAATTTTGTAAAATGAACTTGACAATTAGGGGGTGTGGTCACAAAAATGGGCGTGGTCAAAAAAGTTGCCACCCTTGGGACAGCTAATCTTTTTGTCCCTCTATTTACAAAATGTTGGGAGGTATGAGAGTGGGTTATACCAAGCTATATATATATATTTTCCAATGAGTATCTGCACTCCAAAGCTGGTATCAATGGCGGGGTGCACAGTAATTGTTTATGTATCAAAGATCTTCAGACCAGCACTCCCTTTAAAAGTTTAATAATTTTATTATTCTGTAGTATCCGACGTTTCGTTCCACATTTGGACCTTTTTCAAGGATGATACAAAAATGTAAAAATCCAGTTTCATGTGTTACAATCAAATGTCTCTCACATATAGTGAATGTGTATATATATTTTTAAACAATTTATACAATTATGTGTCCATCATATACATATTAATAGTGCATATACAACCATGTATTTCCGTAAGAAATATAAATATGTGAATAAATATTAAATATTTTTAAAATTCAACCGTCTATGTGTTGTAATTTTTGAAAAAATCAACTTGTAATACTTAAAAACATCCACAAGATGTCACCAGTGTGTTTCAAAAAGGTTCACGTTACAGTGTCCATAAAATCCCAGTGTTACAAATCCTAAAAGGAAACAAAAAAAGAAACAATAACAATTGTTAAAAAACCTTGATTAGTACACTGTAACACTGTAACTGAGGTATATCGAAACAAATTGTCTATTTAACCTTAATCTATTCTCAGGAGACATTCAATTTAAAAAGCAACTTAAATTGACTTGTCCATTCATACCATAATTGCAATTCAATTCAGCTCATGAATCCAAAACGCCTCCCTCTTCAGTAACATTTTTTCTATATCACCTCCCCTCGGATGAGCTCTCACCTGCTCGATGGGCATGCATCTGAAAGAGGAGGCATCGTGTTTGGCCTCGGCCCAATGCTTGGCCACTGGTTGTTGAGCTATGTCCTGTTTCCCCTCAATTTTGCTTCTATCTCTCCTCCTATTCGGATCTAAAGCTGCCCTTATACTTGATCTATGCATACTTATCCTTTCTTTTAGTGGTCGTATCGTTTTACCACAATAGAGCAATCCACACGGACATTTTATGATCTATACCACCATTGTGGTTTCACAGGTCATCCGCTGCCTCACTGCATATTTCTTGCCCGTGTATGGGTGCGTGAAGTGGGTTCCTAAAATAAGTGCACCACACATCACACAACCTTTACACTTGTGTAATCCAGGACGTGTTAGTAGCCCCAACCTCTCTTTTTCCTTATCGTACTTGTCCCTCGGATCCGAAGGACTCAATTGCTCCTTCAAATTCCTCGAGCGTGAGTAACTGAATCTGGGTTTTTTACTCACCCTCCCTTTCAGCTGCTCATCTGTACATACTACATCCCAATATTTAAGTACCATCTGTTTCACCTCAGAGCTTTTTAAACTGTATTGGCTGGTGTAGTAGATCTCACCTTTCGGTCGGCGTTTATCTGTTTTACTGATAGTGTCTCCCACCCTCAACAACTCCTCACGATCCAAACTCTCTGCCCATTTCGAAGTGTCATCGATCAATTGTCTCGGGTAGCCTCTTTGAGCGGACTTTTCACTCATAACTTTTAAATCAATTCTCCTCTTGGAGATTTCTCTATCAATTCTGGCTACCTGTAACATTTGCGACTTAGGCAGTGAGTTCACTAAGTGTCTGGGGTGGTGACTGCTGTAATGCAGTATGGTGTTCCTGTCAGTCGCTTGGTAAATATACATGTCTGTAACCGCCCTCCATTTTTGTACACTGTCACGTCCAAAAAGTTTTCACTGTCCTTCAGGGTCGGACTGGGGGGCCCAGGGCCCACCGGGACTGGTGTCCAGGGCCCTCCTCTGGCCCCCGCTACCTACTTGTTAGGCGAATCCCTGCTCGGCACCCAGACGGCGCATCGCGCATGCGCAAAAGGCGCTCGGTGCGCATGCGCAAATGGCGCTCGGCACGCCAAAATTTTTTTTATTAGTTTTTTAAAAACTGTTTGGGAGAGGGGGGACTGGCCTGGCGGGGGCCCACTAGGGTCGGGGCCCACCGGGTATTTTCCCGGTATCCCGCTGGGCCAGTCCGACACTGCTGTCCTTACTGAAGTTCATCTTAAGTTTTACTGGACTGTCCAGTTGGTTGAATTGTTCTACAAACTCAATCAACTTATCAATGGGTCCCATCCATAAAAAGAAGATGTCGTCAATATAGCGCCTGTAAAAGGCGCCATATCTCCGAAATAAATTGTTTGAAAGAATATGTTGGGTTTCAAATTCCCACATAAACGCATTGGCGTATGTGGGAGCTACCCGTGACCCCATAGCAGTCCCAGTGAGCTGCAAATAATACTGCTTCTCAAACTTGAAATAATTGCGATATATAATTGCGTTCGGGTCTATCGCTGGCTCATAGGGGACAGCTTTAAGAGGCGGTTCCCACAGTGACGCACACCACGTCCAGCCAGTTACGTGTCCAGCAGCGCAGGAACAGACAGCAAGCAGGAAGGGAACGCCGCACGAGGACCAGCGCCAGAGAGATTGGCAGCACGTCCTTTTTTAGAGCCAGGCACAGGAGACAGGAGCGACCCAGGAAAGCCACCCGTCATGGAGGGAATGCCAGCACAATATCGCCCGCAAAGACAGCAACAGAAGAGACCACACAAAGTGTAATCTTCAGCGCATGAACTAACGAATGCAGAGGAGGCAGTACTCACCAGGGGATTGAGTTTCATACCGGCGGTGAGTAACTCAAGATTTTCCCATTTTTAAAGTTTTGTATCATCCTTGAAAAAGGTCAAAATGTGGACCGAAACGTCGGATACTACAGAATAATAAAATTATTAAACTTTTAAAGGGAGTGCTGGTCTGAAGATTTTTGATATATATATATATATATATATATATATATATATATATATATATATATATATATATATATATATATATATATATACTGTATATATATATACACAGTATATACAAATAGACTGATGAGTAACAAGTAACAAGTAAATTATATAAGGAGTCTCCAGAGCTCAGGTTCCCTGTTATCACATTGCTATAAGTCAAAGCAGCCTGAGATAAGGTCGACCAATAGGCACAAGTCAGCTGCCATATTGTCTCTTTATTTCCATTAACAGGTAACCTGTGTGATTAATAATTTTGGAAGGTCGAGTCCTAAGCCTGAGGAATCAGAGGATCTGCCCCGACATCCTGTGACTTCTCTGCCCCCTTCATCAACACGTGAAAAGTTAAGTGCGGTACTACTATAGTTTATATAAACAAGCTGCTGTGTAGCCATGGGGCAGCCATTCAAGCACAGGATACACAGTAGATAACAGATAAGTACTACTATAGTTTATATAAACAAGCTGCTGTGTAGCCATGGGGGCAGCCATTCAAGCACAGGATACACAGTAGATAACAGATAAGTACTACTATAGTTTATATAAACAAGCTGCTGTGTAGCCATGGGGGCAGCCATTCAAGCACAGGATACACAGTAGATAACAGATATGTTCTGAATAATCCCATTGTATACTTCAGAGTTTATCTGTTATCTGCTGTGTATCCTGTGCCTTTTTTCCTTTTTCAGCTTTGAATGGCTGCCCCCATGGCTACACAACAGCTTGTTTATATAAACTATAGTAGTACGTATCTGTTATCTACTGTGTATCCTGTGCTTGAATGGCTGCCCCCATGGCTACACAGCAGCTTGTTTATATAAACTATAGTAGAGTTTCTGAAGCAAACACACCAGTTTTACCAATGCAGGACAACAGCACATTATATTTTCATTAATAATTTGTTGGCTTTCCTGTTCCTTTAAGAGGGGAGCTACAGTACGTATAACACCAACCTCATATAATTACAGTCTCTGCTTATATACTCTATTTCACTGACAGAATTATGGGGTTTTCTCTGCAGATGTCACCGCCTCCTTGCCTTGTTTCAGTGACCCCAGATGTCCTCATATCCTCCAACTATTTGACCAGTCAGGTGTGACGGTTCCTGATCCAGAGCTCACAGATAATGCAGATTCTTAAACTTTATGGCACTGACCCCTCATTCTGTACTGCCAGACTTACATCCCAGAGAAGGACATCCATTACATACCCCATGTCTGTATTCTGCATTCCATACAATCCTATTGCTGCTTGGCTGGAACTCTCTGTCCCAAACCCTCTTATGATATGATGTGTTAAGAGTCAAGAAATGAGCCGGGATGTAGTTCTGCTTAAATGGCCTGAACAGGAAATTCATTTCTACCCACAAACTGTGTTGAGCTTTTTTCTACCACCAACAAACAAAACACCTGCAACCAGTATAGAGCCCTGGCAACGACAAAGGTGTTCTCCAACTCCTTTGGTTCTGTAACCAGGAAGGCAACATTTCTCAGCCAATAAGTTTTAGTCGGCTACTCTAAGATTTCCAGATCGGAAGTCATCAACAAATCACAATAACTTAGATGATGAAGTAATTATCATAAAGGGATGTGATAATGTCACGATTATTGGATTAGAACATAATTTATAACCCAGGAGGGTGGTGTGAGTAGTGTAACAATATGCCAAACTTAAAGGATGCGTAAACCTATAAAAAAAGGGAATGTAAAATTGATGAGGTGGTTATTTTAAAACATTTTGCAAAGTACATTCATTATTTATTTTGTTTTAATTCCAAGATATTAAGGGATACATGTGCTGTTAATATGAATGAATTTTGTTACAACAGCGCCACCTGCTGGTCAGTTTCCCACCAGTCTGACCACCAAGTAGTCAAGGAAGTTGTCAGGAGAAAGAAAGAGGCTGCTCTGATGTTCTTCTGCTTAGGAAAAGAATTAGAAACCTTTCTCACATCTTTCCTAAGCAGAAGAACATCAGAGCAGCCTCTTTCTTTCTCCTGACAACTTCCTTGACTACTTGGTGGTCAGACTGGTGGGAAACTGACCAGCAGGTGGCGCTGTTGTAACAAAATTCATTCATATTAACAGTACATGTATCCCTTAATATCTTGGAGTAAAAAGAAAATAAATAATGAATGTAAATTACAAAAGAGCTTAGAATAGCCCCCTCGTCAATTTTACATCACTTTTTTTTAAAGGTTTACTCATCCTTTAAGCACTCTTGGAATGTATGTTCATCAATTAAATTCCAATTTTTAAGATATCAGGGGGCATATTTATCAAGGATCGAATTTGAGTTCTTTGACAGTCGAAGTATTTTTTCCAGCCAAAATGGCCATATTCGATCGAATTACGATCAAAGTAAAATCATACGATCGAACGATTTAACCCTTCGAAACGAATGATTCGAAGGATTTTTCAAGAAACAAGTTTGACTTCTCAAAACTTGCCCAAAAGCCTCGGATAGGTTCTAGGAGGGCCCCCATAGGCTAAACAGCAATTCGGCAGGTTTAAGGTGGTGAAGTGTCGAAGTCTAAGTTTTTTAAAGAGACTTCGATTTCCAAGTGGGCGAATTTTTGAAGGTTTTTCAATTAGAATCGAAGTCGAATTTGGCCTATTCGATGGTTGAAGTACACAAAAATAACTTCGAAATTCTACGTTTTTTAATTTGAAAATTCACTTTGACCTTTGATAAATCAACCCCCAGCAGTTTTTTAAAACTTCAACAAGATGTTTTTTACCTCTAGACAGGGTTGGACTAGGCCGGCAGGACACAGGAAAAAAACCAGTGGGCCCCCAGGCCTCGTGGGCCCTGATGGCCCAATCCTGTTCTTGTCGTTGCCCCCCAACCTCCCTCCTGGCCCCCGGAAGCAAGCAGGGAAAATGGTACCCAAGGGGGGGAGCAGATTGGGATTGCATCTGGAGCGGGGGACCCCTGAAGCAGCAGTTTCCAATCCTGCCTCAAGAAATACATTTTCAGCCATTGGCAGCCAGTCATATTCATTATATCAGACGTATATTAGAAGACTAAACATTAATGTCAATTGCAAAAGTGTTTAGAAGAGCAGCCCAAGAAGTTTTAGATTTTTTTGTTTTGAAAGTTTACATTTAAACAATTTTCTCCTCAAATTGCTTTTTGTTAAGAAATAGCAGTTTTACCTGTCAGTGTGCTGCATATGCTTTACATGTATAAAGATGGTGGCCACTAATTAGACTGTAAGCTCTTTGGGCAGGGCCTTTGTTTCTTGTTCCTGTATTTAATTCTTTTACTTACTGAACTGTTATTTTCACTTCTTGATTATCAATGGGATGTTTTATTTACATTCCTCTCTTCATGGAGTGATGCCTGCAAAATAATTAAAAATGTTTAAAAAAAAACAATAATAATTTGTTTATTTTCAAATGACAAACACCACATGGTGGCGCTGTTTTATTTACCAACATCTTGATTAAATATTCTTGGCTTATTCTAAGTAGCTTTTCAACTGGACTTCATTTTCTATTTTCATAGCTGTGAATTATTTGCCTTCTTCATCTGACTCTTTTCAGCTTATCAACGTGGGTCACTGACCCCGGCCGCCAAAATATATTTTATATCTACTTTATATTACTTTTAATCTTTCTATTCAGGATTCAGGCCCCCTCATTTTCCTATAACAATCTCTCATTCAAACCACCTGCCTGGTTGCAAATTAAACTTAGGCCCTAACAACCAGAGAGCTGCTAAAATAGAAAGTATCTGAACGAAAAGTGAAATAATTTATATAAAACAAATGATAAATATCAAATATTATCAGAATAGAAATTAATATTAAAAATTAATCCAAAATTGAACACAGCAGCCCCTTGTGATTAACTCCTATTCATGAGCTAAGGGGGCCCAGTCTGAAGGCCAGTTAGGGGAGATTTGGGGTGAGTGATTATTTGTACCCTGGGTACCCCTGGAACTATAGCAGGGTGACTGTTACCCCAATGTTTCTATATATCTGTAACCTTGTTATGAGCTAAGGGGGCCCAGTCTGAAGGCCAGTTAGGGGAGATTTGGGGTGAGTGCTTATTTGTGCCCTGGGTACCCCTGGAACTATAGCAGGGTGACACCCCAATTTTTCTATATATCTGTAACCTTGTTATGAGCTAAGGGGGCCCAGTCTGAAGGTCAGTTAGGGGGAGATTTGGGGTGAGTGTTTATTTGTGCCCTGGGTACCCCTGGAACTATATCAGGGTGACACCCCAATGTTTCTATATATCTGTAACCTTGTTATGAGCTAAGGGGGCCCAGTCTGAAGGTCAGTTAGGGAGAGATTTGGGGTGAGTGTTTATTTGTACCCTGGGTACCCCTGGAACTATAGCAGGGTGACTGTTACCCCAATGTTTCTATATATCTGTAACCTTGTTATGAGCTAAGGGGGCCCAGTCTGAAGGTCAGTTAGGGGGAGATTTGGGGTGAGTCTTTATTTGTGTCCTGGGTACCCCTGGAACTATAGCAGGGTGACTGTTACTTAGAATTATGAAAATACGGTCTCCCATAGACTCTATTTTATCCAAATAATTCAAATTTTTAAAAGCTATTTCCATTTTCTCTGTTATAATAAAACAGTAGTTTGTACTTGACCCCAACTAAGATATAATTAATCCTTATTGCAAGTAAAACCAGCCTTTTGGCTTTATTTAATGTTTACATGATTTTCTAGTAGACAAAGTATAAAGATCCAAATTATGGAAAGCTCCGTACCTGTATATTGTAAATTGGCCCCTTGGGTGCACAGATGTTCACTTCTGTGACTTGTGGTGGCCTTGGGCCTTGCCACAACAATATGTGCAGCAATTCTACCCCATACGACATTGGAACAGTAATAAATCTGCCCCCTTGTCTATAATTTACAGTTGATATTAAATGAGCCCCATAGGGAGACACATTTCAAACAATGCAAATTCACATCAGTGCGGTTAACCACAGCGACCAATCAGCTTTGGGGAATTTCTTAAAAATTTTACAGCAGATTTACACCTTTTCAATAAAAGTACAGGTATGGTATCCGTTAAGTTCCAAATTACAGAAAGATCGTCTCCCATAGACTCCATTATAATCAAATAATCCAAATTTTTTAAAATTATTTCCTTTTTCTGTGTAATAATAAAACAGTAGCTTGTACTTGATCCCAACTAAGATATAATAAATCCTTATTGGAAGCAAAACCAGCCAATTGGCTTTATTTTATGTTTACATGATTTTCTAGTAGACTTAAGTTATGAAGATCCAAATTACAGAAAGACCCGTTATCAAGAAAACCCTAGGTCCCGAGTATAGGTCTCATACCATACCTACCAAATTACGGAAAGACAAAGAAATTCCATACCGTACCTAATGAAAATATTTTGGTGGTCATATCTTGGATGCAATCCTTTGGATAAAAATAGTATTTTTATAATAAAATGTTTAAAAAAAGAACATGTAGTATGAATAGTCTTATGAAAGAAAAAATAATAAATATAAGGAAAAAGGAATATTTACAGGGCACTAGAGTGGGAACTGGTAAGAATAATTTAAGGCTTTGGAGTTAAGAACAAAGGTGGCCGAGCTGGCCGGATTGCCTGGGGTTTCTGTGTGTATCACAGGGTGGAAACATACTGGGACAACTGGCAAGAGAGCCCGGGCTAGTGGTAGACCAAAATGGTACCTGCCCAGCATCCCCTCCCCCTCATTGTTGTGCATCTTCTGCCTACCCCTAGTTCCAGCCCTGGATACATAACAGGCTTATGGTTTTCCCCTGCCCCCGCCCGCCTTTTTTAAAAGGAGGAGGGAAATACAATTAAATATATTTTTCGATCAAGTTCTATATACAAATATGTACATTTCAGTGGGTATATCCAGTAATGTCCAGTTTGGTTACATGGTTCTCTGCTGAAGGCCATCTGCTTGACTACCCTAGCAAGGTTAGGACTTGGTCCTAAGATCTTCATAAAGGTTGACTGTGTTCTCTGGTGAAGCCCATCTACTTGACTACCATAGCAAGGTTAGGACTTGGTCCTAAGATCTTCATAAAGGTTGACTGTGTTCTCTGGTGAAGGCCATCTGCTTGACTACCCTAGCAAAGTTAGGACTTGGTCCTAAGATCTTCATAAAGGTTGACTGTGTTCTCTGCTGAAGGCCATCTGCTTGACTACCATAGCAAGGTTAGAACTTGGTCCTAAGATCTTCATAAAGGTTGACTGTGTTCTCTGGTGAAGGCCATCTGCTTGACTACCCTAGCAAGGTTAGGACTTGGTCCTAAGATCTTAATAAAGGTTGACTGTGTTCTCTGCTGAAGGCCATCTGCTTGACTACCCTAGCAAGGTTAGGACTTGGTCCTAAGATCTTCATAAAGGTTGACTGTGTTCTCTGGTGAAGGCCATCTGCTTGACTACCCTAGCAAGGTTAGGACTTGGTCCTAAGATCTTCATAAAGGTTGACTGTGTTCTCTGGTGAAGGCCATCTGCTTGACTACCATAGCAAGATTAGGACTTGGTCCTAAGATCTTCATAAAGGTTGACTGTCAGTGTAGGACTGGAAAAACCAGGGGCCCACCCAAAAACCTTAGACCAGGGTCCACTCAGTACTATTATTCTTCTTCTTCTCACTCAACCTCTATTCTCCTAGTCTCTTTTCTTTACATACTATAATCCAGGGATCCCCAACCCTTTTTTACCTATGAGCCATGTTCAAATGTTAAAAAAGTTGGAGAGAAACACAAGTGTGAAAAAAAATTCCTGGGAGTGCAAAGTATGGCCTATGATTGACTATTGGTAGCCCCTATGTGGACTGACAGTCTACGGGAGACTCTGTTTGGCAGTACACCTGCTTTGAGGCCACTGGGAGCAACATCCAAGGAGTTGGTGAGCAACATACTGCTCCTGAGCCACGGGTTGGGGATCACTGTTATAATCTATTATTCCATCTATTTAGCCTCTTTGTTCTCATAGAAATAGGGACCCCACTGTCAGTCAAGGGATAGGTGTAGGGTTGGCACCTGTTCGGTTTTTCTAAGGCCTGTTCGGGTCTCAACCTTCTGTTTGGTTTTCAGCCTTGTGAAACCCCGGCCAGGTGGCAACCCTAGACCTGTGTTAGGGGAGACATAAGGGACTGAGACAAAATGGCGGCAGCCCACCCTACAAGGCAAGTACCACAGGCCAGATCCTTTGTGAATTAGGGTTGCCACCTCACCTCATTAAAACCAAACACATGTAATCCACAGCCTGCATGGCTAATTAACAATTCATTTAGATGCATGGCTGAGCATAAATCAGTTAAGTCTGTAGCTAGAGTTGCCACCCGGTCGGTATTTATTAAAACACCTGCCAAGGCCTGGGCTGGTATTACAAATTTACCGGCAATGCAGTTGCTGGTAATTTGTAATATCCTTTAAAAAAAGCCCTTGGCCTGCCCCCAATTTGCACAGAACTTACCTTTTTTCCAGCGCTGTGGACATCGATGCGATGTTGCTCCGCACACCACGTGGCCCGTCCCCTTTTGCGTCACGGACCACCCCCTTTTTGTGCCCGCCACCCACTGGCCGGTATTCTTTTTCAGTAAAGGTAGCAACCCTATCTGTAGCATGCATCTAAATGAATTGCTAATTAGCCATGCAGGCTGTGAATTCCATGTGTTTGGTTTTAAAGGGCTGAGGTGGCAACCTTTGCCAGAATGGGGCATACATATTTGGGTCCTAGTTATCCTGTGACCTTGTAATGTCTGTAATGGCTAGAGTTGCCACCTTTTCTTGAAAAAAAATACTGTCCTTCTTATATTTTTGCCGTTTGGCCAGTCTCTCCCTCCCATAACTTCAGAGCACACCCCATGGGTTTCTAGGCCACCTAGTGAGCTGCTGGTATAAATGTCACTGTATGAGCTTCTGAGATCCATACAAGGTAGAGTAGGACTTATTATATGTAAAGTTGGGCCATTATTCATCTGGGAATTTATTTTGATCATGAGAAAGTTGGAAATGCTCCGCAAGCTTCAGCTCAATATATCAACTGGACACTTTATGTGTCTTAATTAAATGTCCTGTAGTTCTAATGTGTCGCCACTAGAGAGCGTCCTCACATCTCCAGAAATCTTTAGCTCTTGAGGCAGAATGGACTGACAGTTTCTGTTAAGTACATCTGTATTTATGTAATGTGGTTTCCCCCTGTTTCTTCTATTTCTGTAATAAATATGTAATGCAACTGCCTAAATTAACCCCTTTCAGGATATCGGTAACCTGCATTTTAAACCACAAATGTATAACCTTGTATTTATCTACCACAAACCTCATTTACCACTTTGACAACCATCCAGAAAACAACAGTCTGTCCATACACCCTATACCAGTAATATCTGTGTATTTATACAGCTCCTTTCTATTACAGTTATACACAGTGCAGCTCCTCTGGGGAGGGATCCCAGTAATATCTGTGTATTTATACGGCTCCTTTCTATTACAGTTATACACAGTGCAGCTCCTCTGGGGAGGGATCCCAGTAATATCTGTGTATTTATACAGCTCCTTTCTATTACAGTTATACACAGTGCAGCTCCTCTGGGGAGGGATCCCAGTAATATCTGTGTATTTATACAGCTCCTTTCTATTACAGTTATACACAGTGCAGCTCCTTTGGGGAGGGATCTAGTAATATCTGTGTATTTATACGGCTCCTTTCTATTACAGTTATACACAGTGCAGCTCCTCAGGGGAGGGATCACAATAATATCTGTGTATTTATACAGCTCCTTTCTATTACAGTTATACACAGTGCAGCTCCTCTGGGGAGGGATCCCGTAATATCTGTGTATTTATACATCTCCTTTCTATTACAGTTATACACAGTGCAGCTCCTCTGGGGAGGGATCCCAGTAATATCTGTGTATTTATACAGCTCCTTTCTATTACAGTTATACACAGTGCAGCTCCTCTGGGGAGGGATCCAGTAATATCTGTGTATTTATACGGCTCCTTTCTATTACACTTATACACAGTGCAGCTCCTCTGGGGAGGGATCGCAGTAATATCTGTATTTATACGGCTCCTTTCTATTACACTTATACACAGTGCAGCTCCTCTGGGGAGGGATCCCAGTAATATCTGTGTATTTATACAGCTCCTTTCTATTACAGTTATACACAGTGCAGCTCCTCTGGGGAGGGATCCAGTAATATCTGTCTATTTATACAGCTCCTTTCTATTACAGTTATACACAGTGCAGCTCCTCTGGGGAGGGATCCCAGTAATATCTGTGTATTTATACAGCTCCTTTCTATTACAGTTATACACAGTGCAGCTCCTCTGGGGAGGAATCCAGTAATATCTGTATTTATACAGCTCCTTTCTATTACAGTTATACACAGTGCAGCTCCTCTAGGGAGGGAACCCAGTAATATCTGTGTATTTATACAGCTCCTTTCTATTACAGTTATACACAGTGCAGCTCCTCTGGGGAGGGATCCCAGTAATATCTGTGTATTTATACAGCTCCTTTTTTTTTACATTTATACACAGTGCAGCTCCTCTGGTGAGGGATCCAGTAATATCTGTGTATTTATACGGCTCCTTTCTATTACAGTTATACACAGAGCAGCTCCTCTGGGGAGGGATCCAGTAATATCTGTATATTTATACAGCTCCTTTCTATTACAGTTATACACAGTGCAGCTCCTCTGGGGAGGGATCCAGTAATATCTGTGTATTTATACGGCTCCTTTCTATTACAGTTATACACAGTGCAGCTCCTCTGGGGAGGGATCCCAGTAATATCTGTGTATTTATACAGCTCCTTTCTATTAGAGTTATACACAGTGCAGCTCCTCTGGGGAGGGATCCAGTAATATCTGTGTATTTATACAGCTCCTTTCTATTACAGTTATACACAGCGCAGCTCCTCTGGGGAGGGATCCCAGTAATATCTGTGTATTTATACAGTTCCTTTCTATTACAGTTATACACAGTGCAGCTCCTCTGGGGAAGGATCCAGTAATATTTGTGTATTTATACATCTCCTTTCTATTACAGTTATACACAGTGCAGCTCCTCTGGGGAGGGATCCAGTAATATCTGTGTATTTATACAGCTCCTTTCTATTACAGTTATACACAGTGCAGCTCCTCTGGGGAGGGATCCAGTAATATCTGTGTATTTATACAGTTCCTTTCTATTATAGTTATACACAGTACAGCTCCTCTGGGGAGGGATCCCAGTAATATCTGTGTATTCATACAGTTCCTTTCTATTACAGTTATACACAGTGCAGCTCCTCTGGGGAGGGATCCAGTAATATCTGTGTATTTATACAGTTCCTTTCTATTACAGTTATACACAGTGCAGCTCCTCTGGGGAGGGACCCAGTAATATCTGTGTATTTATACAGCTCCTTTCTATTACAGTTATACACAGTGTAGCTCCTCTGGGGAGGGATCCCAGTAATATCTGTGTATTTATACAGCTCCTTTCTATTACAGTTATACACAGTGCAGCTCCTCTGGGGAGGGATCCCAGTAATATCAGTGTATTTATACGGCTCCTTTCTATTACAGTTATACACAGTGATGCTCCTCTGGGGAGGGATCCCAGTAATATCTGTGTATTTATACAGCTCCTTTCTATTACAGTTATACACAGTGCAGCTCCTCTGGGGAGGGATCCCAGTAATATCTGTGTATTTATACGGCTCCTTTCTATTACAGTTATACACAGTGCAGCTCCTCTGGGGAGGGATCCCGTAATATCTGTGTATTTATACGGCTCCTTTCTAATACAGTTATACACAGTGCAGCTCCTCTGGGGAGGGATCCCAGTAATATCTGTGTATTTATACATCTCCTTTCTATTACAGTTATACACAGTGCAGCTCCTCTGGGGAGGGATCCAGTAATATCTGTGTATTTATACAGCTCCTTTCTATTACAGTTATACACAGTGCAGCTCCTCTGGGGAGGGATCCAGTAATATCTGTGTATTTATACAGTTCCTTTCTATTATAGTTATACACAGTACAGCTCCTCTGGGGAGGGATCCCAGTAATATCTGTGTATTCATACAATTCCTTTCTATTACAGTTATACACAGTGCAGCTCCCCTGGGGAGGGATCCAGTAATATCTGTGTATTTATACATCTCCTTTCTATTACAGTTATACACAGTGCAGCTCCTCTGGGGAGGGATCCAGTAATATCTGTGTATTTATACAGCTCCTTTCTATTACAGTTATACACAGCGCAGCTCCTCTGGGGAGGGATCCCAGTAATATCTGTGTATTTATACAGTTCCTTTCTATTACAGTTATACACAGTGCAGCTCCTCTGGGGAAGGATCCAGTAATATTTGTGTATTTATACATCTCCTTTCTATTACAGTTATACACAGTGCAGCTCCTCTGGGGAGGGATCCAGTAATATCTGTGTATTTATACAGCTCCTTTCTATTACAGTTATACACAGTGCAGCTCCTCTGGGGAGGGATCCAGTAATATCTGTGTATTTATACGGCTCCTTTCTATTACAGTTATACACAGTGCAGCTCCTCTGGGGAGGGATCCCAGTAATATCTGTGTATTTATACAGCTCCTTTCTATTAGAGTTATACACAGTGCAGCTCCTCTGGGGAGGGATCCAGTAATATCTGTGTATTTATACAGCTCCTTTCTATTACAGTTATACACAGCGCAGCTCCTCTGGGGAGGGATCCCAGTAATATCTGTGTATTTATACAGTTCCTTTCTATTACAGTTATACACAGTGCAGCTCCTCTGGGGAGGGATCCAGTAATATCTGTGTATTTATACAGCTCCTTTCTATTACAGTTATACACAGCGCAGCTCCTCTGGGGAGGGATCCCAGTAATATCTGTGTATTTATACAGTTCCTTTCTATTACAGTTATACACAGTGCAGCTCCTCTGGGGAGGGATCCCAGTAATATCTGTGTATTTATACAGCTCCTTTCTATTACAGTTATACACAGTGCAGCTCCTCTGGGGAGGGATCCAGTAATATCTGTGTATTTATACAGTTCCTTTCTATTATAGTTATACACAGTACAGCTCCTCTGGGGAGGGATCCCAGTAATATCTGTGTATTCATACAATTCCTTTCTATTACAGTTATACACAGTGCAGCTCCCCTGGGGAGGGATCCAGTAATATCTGTGTATTTATACATCTCCTTTCTATTACAGTTATACACAGTGCAGCTCCTCTGGGGAGGGATCCAGTAATATCTGTGTATTTATACAGTTCCTTTATATTATAGTTATACACAGTGCAGCTCCTCTGGGGAGGGATCCCAGTAATATCTGTGTATTTATACCGCTCCTTTCTATTACAGTTATACACAGTGCAGCTCCTCTGGGGAGGGATCCCGTAATATCTGTGTATTTATACGGCTCCTTTCTATTACAGTTATACACAGTGCAGCTCCTCTGGGGAGGGATCCAGTAATATCTGTGTATTTATACAGTTCCTTTCTATTACAGTTATACACAGTGCAGCTCCTCTGGGGAGGGATCCAGTAATATCTGTGTATTTATACAGCTCCTTTCTATTACAGTTATACACAGTGTAGCTCCTCTGGGGAGGGATCCCAGTAATATCTGTGTATTTATACAGCTCCTTTCTATTACAGTTATACACAGTGCAGCTCCTCTGGGGAGGGATCCCAGTAATATCTGTGTATTTATACGGTTCCTTTCTATTACAGTTATACACAGTGATGCTCCTCTGGGGAGGGATCCCAGTAATATCTGTGTATTTATACAGCTCCTTTCTATTACAGTTATACACAGTGCAGCTCCTCTGGGGAGGGATCCCAGTAATATCTGTGTATTTATACGGCTCCTTTCTATTACAGTTATACACAGTGCAGCTCCTCTGGGGAGGGATCCCGTAATATCTGTGTATTTATACGGCTCCTTTCTAATACAGTTATACACAGTGCAGCTCCTCTGGGGAGGGATCCCAGTAATATCTGTGTATTTATACATCTCCTTTCTATTACAGTTATACACAGTGCAGCTCCTCTGGGGAGGGATCCAGTAATATTTGTGTATTTATACAGCTCCTTTCTATTACAGTTATACACAGTGCAGCTCCTCTGGGGAGGGATCCAGTAATATCTGTGTATTTATACAGCTCCTTTCTATTACAGTTATACACAGTGCAGCTCCTCTGGGGAGGGATCCAGTAATATCTGTGTATTTATACAGTTCCTTTCTATTATAGTTATACACAGTGCAGCTCCTCTGGGGAGGGATCCCAGTAATATCTGTGTATTCATACAGTTCCTTTCTATTACAGTTATACACAGTGCAGCTCCTCTGGGGAGGGATCCAGTAATATCTGTGTATTCATACAGTTCCTTTCTATTACAGTTATACACAGTGCAGCTCCTCTGAGGAGGGATCCAGTAATATCTGTGTATTCATACAGTTCCTTTCTATTACAGTTATACACAGTGCAGCTCTTCTGGGGAGGGATCCAGTAATATCTGTGTATTTATACAGCTCCTTTCTATTACAGTTATACACAGTGCAGCTCCTCTGGGGAGGGATCCAGTAATATCTGTGTATTTATACAGTTCCTTTCTATTACAGTTATACACAGTGCAGCTCCTCTGGGGAGGGATCCAGTAATATCTGTGTATTTATACAGCTCCTTTCTATTACAGTTATACACAGTGTAGCTCCTCTGGGGAGGGATCCCAGTAATATCTGTGTATTTATACAGCTCCTTTCTATTACAGTTATACACAGTGCAGCTCCTCTGGGGAGGGATCCCAGTAATATCTGTGTATTTATACGGCTCCTTTCTATTACAGTTATACACAGTGCAGCTCCTCTGGGGAGGGATCCAGTAATATCTGTGTATTTATACGGCTCCTTTCTAATACAGTTATACACAGTGCAGCTCCTCTGGGGAGGGATCCCGTAATATCTGTGTATTTATACAGTTCCTTTCTATTACAGTTATACACAGTGCAGCTCCTCTGGGGAGGGATCCCAGTAATATCTGTGTATTTATACTGCTCCTTTCTATTACAGTTATACACAGTGCAGCTCCTCTGGGGAGGGATCCCGTAATATCTGTGTATTTATACGGCTCCTTTCTATTACAGTTATACACAGTGCAACTCCTCTGGGGAGGGATCCAGTAATATCTGTGTATTTATACAGTTCCTTTCTATTACAGTTATACACAGTGCAGCTCCTCTGGGGAGGGATCCAGTAATATCTGTGTATTTATACAGCTCCTTTCTATTACAGTTATACACAGTGTAGCTCCTCTGGGGAGGGATCCCAGTAATATCTGTGTATTTATACAGCTCCTTTCTATTACAGTTATACACAGTGCAGCTCCTCTGGGGAGGGATCCCAGTAATATCTGTGTATTTATACGGCTCCTTTCTATTACAGTTATACACAGTGCAGCTCCTCTGGGGAGGGATCCAGTAATATCTGTGTATTTATACGGCTCCTTTCTAATACAGTTATACACAGTGCAGCTCCTCTGGGGAGGGATCCCGTAATATCTGTGTATTTATACGGCTCCTTTCTAATACAGTTATACACAGTGCAGCTCCTCTGGGGAGGGATCCCGTAATATCTGTGTATTTATACGGCTTCTTTCTATTACAGTTATACACAGTGCAGCTCCTCTGGGGAGGGATCCCAGTAATATCTGTGTATTTATACATCTCCTTTCTATTACAGTTATACACAGTGCAGCTCCTCTGGGGAGGGATCCAGTAATATCTGTGTATTTATACATCTCCTTTCTATTACAGTTATACACAGTGCAGCTCCTCTGGGGAGGGATCCCAGTAATATCTGTGTATTTATACAGCTCCTTTCTATTACAGTTATACACAGTGCAGCTCCTCTGGGGAGGGATCCAGTAATATCTGTGTATTTATATACAGTTCCTCAGCTCCTCTGGGGTGGGATCTCAGCAATATCCTGTTAATGATTAACTTTTGTAGCTTTAAGGTAAGTCAGTACAATGTCTGGGATTAAATGAAAGTAATATACTGATGACTTGCTGACCATGTATTTGTGTAATTGCAGAGAGCTACGTGCAGACTGTCAGTTTTATATTAACAGGCACTGGGCCCCTGTCCAGACGGGCGTCTGAGGACACAAGAATAAGGAAGTGGCCGATTCATTCCCATCCTGTGCTCTACTTGGCTGCGTTTGTACAACATTTTCTTTTCTTTCTTTTTGTTGAATTGCTCTATTATGTATTTGCTGTTTTTTTCCTCACCATTTGGAATTGAGTCTGTGCATGTTTTCCCTGTATGTGTATGTTAGCTATGAGCAGCCGTATATATACCCATTCCTGTGATGTATGTAATAATATGTAACATGTGTGTATCGTGGGTGTTTTAACCCTTTCCGAACATTACATAATACATGCGTGCGCACATCATGTCGTGACTTGTAGTCTTGCCCTGGAAATAGCGACTCTTTAACCGTTTCCTGTACACTGGGCAGCAGATATGTTAACGCTTTGGGTTTAACCCTTTCACTCCTAAAGGTGTGGCTTTGACATTGTTGGCAAGGAAGAAGTTACGGAAGGGGTGTCTGTGTAGTCTAACCAATGGCAAAGCATGGTTCTGGGGTGGCCCCTACGAAATAAAAGGTTAAACTTTGTGAACGTCTCTCAGGACAAATGTGTATTATCTGCGTTTAACCCTTTCAGTTTGCTCCTTGGAGTTTTAAAAGGCACCCGCTCTTTTCAACTTTTTCACTGCAACTGTTAGCGTCTTTACACTATCACTGCATTTAACCCCTTCACTGTTCATTTATCAGACACATACATACAGGGACTGCTGTTAACCATTCGCTGTGTTCCTCCCATCTCTCTCTCTGTTTACAGCGTGGGTGCAGTGATCCCAGCACGGCTCTATGTGTGGGATGAGTAGTTTCAGTCTTACACCCTGAATCTACAGCTTTAATTTGGCACAGCACAGGCATGCACCCTTTCACTGCTTATTACTTTAACCCTTTCACTGCATTTCCACTGTGCAATTATGCAGTCATTGCTTAAGCCATTTCACTGCCCATTGCCACAATAAAAATATGCACTTGTCGCTTTAACCCTTTGCTTATTTCCACAGTATAAATATGCACTTGTCGCTTTAACCCTTTCAGGGCTCACATCTGATACATGTGCGCACTACTCTTAACCCTTTCCCTCCTCACTTCATAGTACATATATGCACAGGTATCTTTTAACCTCTTTAGTGCTTACCTCAACGCAATTACGCACACCATTTTAACCCTTTAAAGACACATCTATGTAATTAGAGCTTTTTTAAAATGTTTTCATTGGAGCAGCACAGCACATATATGCTCTCAACGGCTTTTAACCCTTTCACTGAGATCCGTGTACTTCTGCTTTTAACCCTTTCACTGTACAATTTGCAACACATCTGCACATACACTTTTTTGAACGCCTTCGCTGCTCATCTCATGGAGCATAGGCCCCGATTGCTCTTAACCCTTCCATTTCCATCATATGACAAACAAAAGCACACATGATCAGAGGGACAAAAAGATCTGCATGCCCAAGTTGTGGCTACACCACCTAATTACCATATCCAATTTACAAAGTTTGCCAGGTTATGTAAGTTGAATAGATTTCACTGGGGCTCATTTATAAACTTGGCACAGGGCAGATTGGTTGGCACACAGAATATATTTGCCCTGCGCATGGTTATATTTATAAAGCTGAATAAGATTGTGCAAAGAGAATTGCGAACTTTTTTTCATAATGTGAATGTCTATAAGACAAATGGAAATTTATGTCATAAATAGCAAATTGCAAATATTTATGTGCACACTCTGCATTTGAAATACGCCACAACTTTGATTTCGGAGAAAATATTCACAAAATAGTTTGCAAATTGCAAATTTAAGTTACTGTCCATGCTATTTCATGCACAACAACCTTGCACTCACGCAAACACCCAAAAAAAACTGAAAGACTGGCAGAGCAGTGCAATATATTAGCGTTCAGGAAAAAACATGGGCAATACAACCATTTGCAAAAAAAAAATGTGCTGCGTGAACTTTATAAATGACCCTCTGTGAGTTTTAGGGCCATGTTTTATAACAGTTTTGCTAATGAAGGTAAAATTGCCCTTTAGCTGTGAGTCTCAGATCAGACACCTGCTTGTCTTAAATAGTTACAATTGTATCTTTGCTTATCTTAAATTGTTACAAATACATCTAAGTGCAGGAGCTGAGTATTCTGGGCTCTCTGCCAAAGATCCTCTTATTTTAATTAATTTTCAGAAACGTTGGGCCTTTTTCTGGCGTCAGTGCAGGAGATCAAAGGGAAACTCTGGATTTTTTCATAAAAATCCTGCGGGCTGAGCTGTCGCAATTGGGACTGTCCTGCAGAAAATGGTACAGTTGGGTGGTATGTGCTAGCGAAAATACGCTCAGCAGTCTGAAGTTACTCTAGCGATGCCTAATTAGCATACGGCGTGAAGTTAAAGTACAATGGACGTACATGTTGCAGCAAATACATTACACTACACAAGCCCAGGGAACCTTAATAAAATAAAATAAAGTTGTTATATTGCCCTACACATGAGCCCAGTGTATAGTTTAGGTGCCAAATGTTAGGAAATGTAGGGGGGAAGGAGGGAACCCACAAAAAATTTTACGATCTTTTTCAGCCTATCACCCTGTAAAAAGTAAAAGACGCCAGCGTTTTTTGGGACTTAGAAAAATTTTCAAATTTTTTTTAGGAACTCCTATCTACTCTATTGCACTTCGCCTGGAGGTGGTGAAGGCAGGTCTGGCGCAAGAGGTAACGTTCAGTAAAATCTGCATCTTACTGAATTTGCGTAGTTAAGTCCCTTCACCATATCGCAAATTTGCCTGGCGTTAGAGTGCGAAGTAGCGCTAGAGTCTATCTTCTTCACTGGCGATTTTACACCAGCGTTAGTCACTTTGCCCTTTAGTAAATTTGCCCCATAGTATTTTATAGAATGCCTAATTCTAAGCAAATTTTCAATCAGGCTTCATTTTAAATTTTTTTTAGTTTTTTAATTATTTTCCTTTTTCTTCTGACCCTTCTGACCCCATCTGAAAACAAATGCTCTGTAAGGCTACACATTTATTGTTATTGCTACTTTTTATTACTCATCTTTTTTATTCAGGCCTCTCCTATTGTTATTCCAGTCTCTTATTCAGATCAATGCATGGTTACTAGGATAATTTGAACCCTAGCAACCAGACTGCTGGAACTGCAAACTGGAGAGCTGCTGATTAAAAAGTCAGATAACTCAAAATAAAAATTTAAAGCCAATTGCAAATAGTCTCAGAATATCACACTCTACGTCATATTAAAAGTTAATATAAAGGTGAACAACCCCTTTAAAGAGTCGGCGACCCCCCTCCCAGAGCTGCTTTAGAAGAAAAATGAAAAATTAAACTTTACACGTCAGTATTTGAAAAACGGTCACAAATAGAAAATATAAAGTCATTGGAAAAAGTCTTTATTTCCGGTGAACTATCTGAAGCCAACGGAAATAGGAAAAGTATTTGAAGGTGAACGACCCCTTTAAAACTGAACAATTATAACCAACGGGGCCCTTTATGACAAGTTTTGGGAGACAACTTACGGCACATAGACCGACGTTTCAAGAATGTTCATCAAAATATTACAACATGATCTTGGAGGAAATTGAGTTAAATTGTCTTTTACAAAAACACTATTCCCTCTCTCTCCCCCCGAGTCCCGGCTTAGATTCATCATCGCATGCAAAGTATTTATCGGCACTACAGGCATGAGCCATTGCTGGAAGGCTTTCTGGAACTCCAGCTGGGAAATAGAACGGCCGCATGTTCTAATAGATTCCATTTATTTTTCCCTGTCCATGCTGTAAGAGTTACCGTGAGAGCAAGGGGCAATGTGATAAGTAACGGACCAGAAAATACGGTAGTGACACGCGGTCTCCACTCACGTTGCCGCCAAGAATTGCCTCCCCCCAAAAAATCATAAGTGGTACATGCTCATTCAGGTGCTTACCCCTGCACTGCATGGTACAAACTGTCATAAAGCCTCTACTGCCATATTATATACCCCCCTGCTAAACAGTGGCCGCCTCCATTCTTGCCCCTCCCATTCTCTCAGGTCAATGAATCCCAGAGCATGGCGAAGACTAGTGCGTAATCCAGCGACCCCCCGGCTAAATCCCTCCCACTGTTTCATTCTTGATTAAAATAGATGTACTGTAAGTGAGAGTGCCCCCGCAATGTCACTATATAAAGATAGGGCTGCTGATACAGAGATACAATAAGGTCAGCTGAGGTCACACAACCCTCCATCTTGGATTTGACTCCACTTTTAGGACTTTTAATGCACCTGCTACTGCTGCACCAATAGTAGATCTGCTCTGCCCCATTAAATACTCTTTTCCTACTCAAGCTAGAGGATACGAGTACTACACGCACTCTATACGCCAGTCGCCAATTCTTCAGCGCGGCGCCTGACGTGACGTTGCAATCTAGCAGTGGGTGCAAGGGATTGGCATTGTGTATTACAGAGATGTACAGTAGAAAGTTAATTTTGGCCTGGGTGCAGGGGAGGGGCAGCAGGAAAGAGAAATGTTCAGTAGTTTTGGCAGGAGAGTTTCATAGCAATGTAAAAAAGGATTGCTGTCACCACGCGTTGCCTCTGTCCTTAAATACCCCTTCCCCTCCCTGCAGCCTGCGCTATGTTTTTCTAAGAAAAGCAGTACATTATGGCCAGTGTGTATGTTTAATGAAAAGAAGGGGGGAAAGTGATACAGACTAGGGGGGGGAACAGTTCGGGATAAAAACAAAAAGTTCATTTTGCAAAGAACATCACAATGAGTGTGGGAGACGCATCACTACAATACTCTCTGTTGTCTGACTCTGTAATGCAAAGGTTATCAGGCCTTTTGGGTTCAAGACTCATTATATTGTGATCTAGCAAGTGGCGTAACTGTTGGGGGAGCAGAACCCACAAATTCAGGCTGATATAGGGGACCGGCTTCTCCTTGCTCTCCCCCTCCTGCTGGTAACTGTGACCCCCTGTTGTAAATATGCACATGAAAGGGGGAGGATTGAACATTCTGGGGAGGGGGTCAGGGCAAATCACATTTCCACTATAATCATCTTTTTCTATTTCCCCAAATAACCTTTCCCTATAGCTCCTCTTATTGCCCCAAATAACCCCTTCCTATAACTCCTATTGCCCAATGTCTACCCAAAACATCTTATGTTTCTCATAACATCTTCACTAACCACATTTAACCTCTTCCTATACCTCATCTATTACTCTATATAACCCTCCCTATAACTCCACCTATTGCTCCATATAACCCTCCCTATAACTCCTCCTATTGCTCCATATAACCCTCCTTATAACTCCTCCTATTGCTCCATATAACCCCTCCCTATAACTCCTCCTATTGCTCCATATAACCCCTCCCTATAACTCCTCCTATTGCTCCATATAACCCCTCCCTATAACGCCTCCTATTGCTCCATATAACCCTCCTTATAACTCCTCCTATTGCTCCATATAACCCCTCCCTATAACTCCTCCTATTGCTCCATATAACCCCTCCCTATAACTCCTCCTATTGCTCCATATAACCCTCCCTATAACTCCTCCTATTGCTCCATATAACCCTCCCTATAACTCCTCCTATTGCTCCATATAACCCCTCCCTATAACTCCTCCTATTGCTCCATATAACCCTCCCTATAACTCCTCCTATTGCTCCATATAACCCCTCCCTATAACTCCTCCTATTGCTCCATATAACCCTCCCTATAACTCCTCCTATTGCTCCATATAACCCTCCCTATAACTCCTCATATATAACTTCCCCCTGTATTTTCTCTTACATCTGCATTTACCAGCTATGAATTGGATGTTAGTTAGAATTATATCCTCATAAAGTGTACACCAGTTATATCATATGTCATATCCCTGTGCTTTTTTCTCTCTCTATACTTCTCTCCGTAACTTTCTTCCCTCTCCTGCTCTCACACCAGAGCCGATCCTGTCGCTGAGAAATCTATTAATAGCTTTGTCAAAGTACATTCTGTTCTCCTCCTTGTTACACAAGTCTGTTTACTCCCCTGGAATGATCCATAAGAGAGGGAGGGGCGAACAAGGATGTAGCAGACCTTAAATCCCCTCTCACACCAGTGACCCTGTAACTGTATCAGTAATCTAGTTCCTGACTGTCTTGTGTCCCTATATAACCTTTTTTTACAGTAACCCAGACCTACCGTAAGTGCTTTATTGTTCCCTTATTCCACTAACCCCTCCCCTGAGCCCCTTATTGTCCCTGTAACTCCTTATTCCACTAACCCCTCCCCTGAGCCCCTTATTGTCCCTGTAACTCCTTATTCCACTAACCCCACCCCTGAGCCCCTTATTGTCCCTGTAACTCCTTATTCCACTAACCCCACCCCTGAGCTTCTTATTGTCCCTGTAACTCCTTATTCCGCTAACCCCTCCCCTGAGCTCCTTATTGTCCCTGTAACTCCTTATTCCACTAACCCCACCCCTGAGCCCCTTATTGTCCCTGTAACTCCTTATTCCACTAACCCCTCCCATGAGCCCCTTATTGTCCATGTAACTCCTTATTCCACTAACACCTCCCTGAGCCTCTTATTGTCCCTGTAACTCCTTATTCCACTAACCCCACCCCTGAGCCCCTTATTGTACCTGTAACTCCTTATTCCACTAACCCCTCCCTGAGCCCCTTATTTTCCCTGTAACTCCTTATTCCACTAACCCCTCCCCTGAGCCCCTTATTGTCCATGTAACTCCTTATTCCACTAACCCCTCCCTGAGCCTCTTATTGTCCCTGTAACTCCTTATTCCACTAACCCCACCCCTGAGCCCCTTATTGTCCCTGTAACTCCTTATTCCACTAACCCCTCCCCTGAGCCCCTTATTGTCCCTGTAACTCCTTATTCCACTAACCCCTCCCCTGAGCCCCTTATTGTCCCTGTAACCCCTTATTCCGCTAACCCCTCCCATGAGCCCCTTATTTTCCCTGTAACTCCTTATTCCACTAACCCCTCCCCTGAGCCCCTTATTGTCCATGTAACTCCTTATTCCACTAACCCCTCCCCTGAGCCTCTTATTGTCCCTGTAACTCCTTATTCCACTAACCCCACCCCTGAGCCCCTTATTGTCCCTGTAACTCCTTATTCCACTAACCCCACCCCTGAGCCCCTTATTGTCCCTGTAACTCCTTATTCCACTAACCCCTCCCCTGAGTCCCTTATTGTCCCTGTAACTCCTTATTCCACTGACCCCTCCCCCGAGCCCCTTATTGTCCCTGTAACTCCTTATTCCACTAACCCCTCCCCCGAGCCCCTTATTGTCCCTGTAACTCCTTATTCCACTAACCCCACCCCCGAGCCCCTTATTGTCCCTGTAACTCCTTATTCCACTAACCCCACCCCCGAGGCCCCTTATTGTCCCTGTAACTCCTTATTCCACTAACCCCACCCCCGAGCCCCTTATTGTCCCTGTAACTCCTTATTCCACTAACCCCACCCCCGAGCCCCTTATTGTCCCTGTAACTCCTTATTCCACTAACCCCACCCCTGAGCCCCTTATTGTCCCTGTAACTCCTTATTCCACTAACCCCACCCCTGAGCCCCTTATTGTCCCTGTAACTCCTTATTCCACTAACCCCACCCCTGAGCCCCTTATTGTCCCTGTAACTCTGCCTGTAACTCCTTATTCCACTAACCCCACCCCTGAGCCCCTTATTGTCTCTGTAACTCCTTATTCCACTAACCCCACCCCTGAGTCCCTTATTGTCCCTGTAACTCCTTATTCCACTAACCCCTCCCCTGAGCCCCTTATTGTCCCTGTAACTCCTTATTCCACTAACCCCTCCCCTGAGCCCCTTATTGTCCCTGTAACTCTTTATTCCACTAACCCCACCCCTGAGCCCCTTATTGTCCCTGTAACTCCTTATTCCACTAACCCCACCCCTGAGCCCCTTATTGTCCCTGTAACTCCTTATTCCACTAACCCCACCCCTGAGCCCCTTATTGTCTCTGTAACTCCTTATTCCACTAACCCCACCCCTGAGCCCCTTATTGTCCCTGTAACTCCTTATTCCACTAACCCCTCCCCTGAGCCCCTTATTGTCCCTGTAACTCCTTATTCCACTAACCCCACCCCTGAGCCCCCTATTGTCCCTGTAACTCCTTATTCCACTAACCCCACCCCTGAGCCCCTTATTGTCCCTGTAACTCCTTATTCCACTAACCCCACCCCTGAGCCCCCTTCTTGTCCCTGTTAATCTTATTATTGTGACCTAGGCTGAGTTATTTCCCATTAAGTACATTACTACTACAGTAAACCAGTTAGTGAGGGCTGTGTAGTCCCTTTGGTTGTCCGACTGTTTCTAAATCCATTTTCGATAGCCGTCCTTGGCACAGTGAAAAACATCCAGGATCCGTTCTCTCTCTCGCTCTCACTCGCTTTCTTTTCCGGCTGCCAACTTGGCTGAATAGCTGAGAGTGGCGTAACTGTTATGTAATGCGCGGGGAATGGGAGAGAGAGCGCCTTACGCTTTGATGACACGACTCATTTTTATTCTTTCTCAAAGTATCTCTGCCACTTGTTTACAATGATTTGATCCTGTCCTAATTTTCCATCAGTCTGTTCCTGTCCTCTTCTCTCTGCTGCCCCAATTTTAGGCTTTTGCTTATTACTTATTATTTGCCAAAGGTTATATACTGAGCTCACTCTGCATGAATCCCAGCCAGACTGATTGTATTTGTATTACGTTCAGCTGAACCGGAAACATGACTACGGGGTTAGGGATTATGGGGCCCTTTATTAGCATGCGCAAGCCACTCACTGGGGCTCATTAGCAGAAAGATTGGCCACACGGATACTCACACCCCCCCTTCCTTCCTCCAGAAATATTCTCAAGCATTTCCTGATTAGACACGAAATAACGAGTGAATTTGGCACCATTTCCAAGGGCTGAATGTCATTGTTTATAATAACATACTCATTAATATAACAGGGAGGGATATAACATAACCATTGAAGCACTTGAATATACTGTATATATATATATATATCAGAATGCTCGGATCTTAGGGCAAGGCCAGACGAGGCAGTTTTATGCTGCGTTTTTAAAAAAGCTCAGTCAGGCGTAAATACGCATAAACTGCACTAAAACTGAAACTAATGGAAACGCACTATGGTAATTCTCACAGGGAGCCTGCAAGCTGAAATCCTCCATGGGATGCCAGTATTGGCGTTTTTTAGCAGAAACGCCAATATATAGTTACATAGTTACATAGTTAAATTGGGTTGAAAAAAGACAAAGTCCATCAAGTTCAACCCCTCCAAATGAAAACCCAGCATCCATACACACACACCTCCCTACTTTTAATTAAAATTCTATATACCCATACCTATATTAACTATAGAGTTTAGTATCACAATAGCCTTTAATATTATGTCTGTCCAAAAAATCATCCAAGCCATTCTTAAAGGCATTAACTGAATCAGCCATCACAACATCACCCGGCAGTGCATTCCACAACCTCACTGTCCTGACTGTGAAGAACCCTCTACGTTGCTTCAAATGAAAGTTCTTTTCTTCTAGTCTAAAGGGGTGGCCTCTGGTACGGTGATCCACTTTATGGGTAAAAAGGTCCCCTGCCATTTGTCTATAATGTCCTCTAATGTACTTGTAAAGTGTAATCATGTCCCCTCGCAAGCGCCTTTTTTCCAGAGAAAACAACCCCAACCTTGACAGTCTACCCTCATAATTTAAGTCTTCCGTCCCTCTAACCAATTTAGTTGCACGTCTCTGCACTCTCTCCAGCTCATTTATATCCCTCTTAAGGACTGGAGTCCAAAACTGAACTGCATACTCCAGATGAGGCCTCACCAGGGACCTATAAAGAGGCATAATTATGTTTTCATCCCTTGAGTTAATGCCCTTTTTTATGCAAGACAGAACTTTATTTGCTTTAGTAGCCACAGAATGACATATGTCAAGAAACTACCAAATCGATAGACTCTCTTGGGTCTGAAAGTATGAAACCACACCTTAGGTAATCATGCAGCGTATTTTAAATATGGCGTCCAAATTCTCACGAGATAAATGACACGTATACGTTTTTAAGGCCGGTGACGTAATTACGCTGTGTATTGACCATGATTTTTGCTCCATTTTACATGCAAATAGTTTTTCTATTTCTTAATAGCTTTTCTATTTTCTATTTCCAGCCAGTGGAATTATGGGGAACAAGAACAATGAGAAGTGCATGTTGGGAAAAGAAACCTACGTGCTGAAAAAGGCATGTTAACACCCCGACTGAGCTTTTTAAAGAACGCAACGTTAAAAACGCAGAGTCTGGCCTTGCCCTTAGGCTTCTACGGATCTTTCTGTATTTTAGATCTTCATACCTTAAGTCTGCTAGAAATTCATATAAACATTAAATAAAGCCAATAGGCTGGTTTTGTTTCCAATAAGGATTAATTATATCTTAGTTGGGATCAAGTACAAGCTGCTGTTTTATTATTACAGAGAAGAGGGAGATTATTTTTAAATATTTGGATTATTTGGATAAATTGGAGCCTACGGGAGATGGCCTTTCCGGAATTTGGAGCTTTCTGGATGACAGGTTTCTGGATAACCGATCCCATACCTTTATATATAAAAATAACTGGTAGTTTAATGTACTAACCTACCATTCCTTCCCATTCCAGAGAGACCTATTGTGCTTATTATGCACAGACAACATTACACCATAACTGAATAATATTATTAACCAGGGAGTCATGTCCTGACCAATAAAGTCATAAAACTGCAAATTTCCTATTACAACACACTTGCCAATATGGTTACATCCAAGGCAATATGTTAACCCAGTGTCCTATTATCGTCAATAGAGCTGAATAATAATACACTGGGACAATAATATATAACCGGATGAGTAGGATAACTGACAGAAGCTTTCATATAGATATAACCCACAGAGTAATTACACAAAGCTGTACATTCACACATTTCACTTAATATTTAATAGAACTTCGGGGGAAACCCAAATGGGCTCTGACCCTTGTGGGCCCCTGCTGACCCAGGCCTGCTCCCCCTGCTGAAATTGTGTGCACCATCGCTCCACCTCCCAATCACGGTATAGGATACGCAATGGGGAGATCGGGTGGAATTTCTATGAGCCAGATCACCCGAGTCTGACACTGGAAGCGGTTAAAGGATAAGTAAACCGTTAAAATAAGTGAATGTAAAATTGACAAGGGGGCTATTCTAAGCACTTTTGTAATTTACATTCATTATTTATTTTCTTTTGATTCCAAGATATTAAGGGATACATGTACTGTTAATATGAATGAATTTTGTTACAACAGTGCCACCTGCTGGTCAGTTTCCCACCAGTCTGACCACCAAGTAGTCAAGGAAGTTGTCAGGAGAAAGAAAGAGGCTGCTCTGATTTAGAAACCTTTCTCACATCATTCTCACATAAGGTTTACGTATCCTTTAATGCAGGGATCCCCAACCTTTTGAACCCGTGAGCAACATTCAGAAGTAAAAGGAGTTGGGGAGCAACACTAGCATGCAAAATGTTCCTGGGGTGCCAAATAAGGGCTGTGATTGGCCATTTAGTAGCCCCTATGTGGATTGTCAGCCTACATTGAGGCTGTGTTTGGCAGTGCACCTGGTTTTTATGCAGCGAAAACTTGCATTCAAGCCAGGAATTCAAAAATAAGCACCTCTTTTGAGGCCACTGGGAGCAACATCCAAGGAGTTGGAGAGCAACATGTTGCTCACAAGCTACTGGTTGGGGATCACTGTATTGATTACCCGTATCTATACGTCTATCTCCAAGACTTATCATACGACAGCTCATAGAATTTGATAACACTTAAAAGCCATATTATAGCAGCTATGATATAATAACCTACAAAGCTGTATAATAAACACAGAGCTTTATAGGAAGCTCTAGAGGAAGCTCTATACTGAGTCGGAATGACAAAATATGACAAAATATAGTATAATAACACTATGGAATGTCATGTGTAAAGTTCAAGCCTTATAATAATAATAACCAACGCTGTATAGTAAGTTGGCACCATAAAATGAATTATATAAATATATATATATATATAATTGTGCTGTAATATATAGAGTGAATAAAGTACCCCCTCTTGCAAATTATAAGGATATCACAAGTTACCAGGGAGTTTCATGACCATATATAAGGATATAATTTACAAGATATTCATGGCTTTTGTGTAATATAAAGCTATAATACACAAAAGCCATGAATATCTTGTAAATTATATCCTTATAAACTGTGAGTTCTGATGTCATCAGTTATAATCGGTGAGTTCTGATGTTATTTCTGTCACATAACTCCATGATGTCACATGACTTCTGTCACATGTTCCATGACCTGTATAAAAACACTCGGACTTTGGGCTGGTTTTTATATGGTCATGAAACTCCTCAGTAACTTATAATATCCTTATATTTTACAACTGGGGGTACTTTATTCACTATATATAGCAACACACAGAGATGTGTAATAATATGCAAATACTGCATGTAATAATGCAAAAATCTATATAAAAGCCCAGCGACAAATAACGATAAAACAGTGATATATCTATATCTATCTATCTATATATCTATATATATATATATATATATATATATATATATATATATATATATATATATATATATATATATATATATATTTATATAGTGAATAAAGTACCCCCTCTTGTAAAATATAAGGATATTATAAGTTACCGAGGAGTTTCATGACCGTATAAAAACACGAGGCCGAAGGCCGAGTGTTTTTATACAGGTCATGGAACTCCGAGGTAACTTCTAATATCCTCATATTTTGCAACTGGGGGTACTTTATTTATTATAATACACAAGTTTCAGTGAGTCATGTGACAGAAATGACATCAGAACTCACCGTTTATAACTGATGACATCAGAACTCAAGATATTCATGGCTTTTGTGTATTATATATAGATAATAAACAAAGCTGTAATAAGACGGAAGCATCCTTATAATAATTGACATAGTTGGGTGATGGTTAGCTGTAGAACAAAGTGCTATATACTAATTCACAAAGGTGTGTTATAATTTAGAAAGCTTTATACAGGTATGGGACCTGTTATCCAGAATGCTCAGGACCTGGGTTTTTTTCAGATAACGGATCTTTCTGTAATTTGAATCTTCATACCTTAAGTCTGGGCGAATTTTTTCGGCAGGCGCGAATTCGCAAAACGGCAGCAAAAATTTGCCGGCGTAAAAAAAAATGGACGATGGCGTAAAAAAACGGACGCTGGCGCCGTTTCGAGAATTTTTCGCTGTTACGCAAATTTTGCGGGAAATTTGTGAATATATCGGCGAATCGAAAGGGCGCAAATTCGCCCATCACTACCAATAAGGATTAATTATATCTTAGTTGGGATCAATTACAAGCTACTGTTTTATTATTATAGAGAAAAAGGAAATCATTTCATAAAATTTGGATAAAATGGAATCTATGGGAGATGGTCTTTCTGTAATTCAGAGCTTTCTGGATAACAGGTAATAACTGTAATAACACAGAGCCATATAATAAATAACAGAGGCATATGATAATAAGCCAACATTTATACTGGGAAGCTATATAATGAGGTAGACATATAACTAACACAAGTGTTTGATATTACACAAAACTTTATAATAACAGAACTGTATAATAACTCACAGAGTCATATGATAATACCCACAGATAGAGTAATAAAGAGCCTTGTAATGACACAGAAGCATGTGATTATATATGACTGAGCCATATATAGTAAAACACAAAGCTCTATGATAACACAGAGTCATATACTGTAATAACTTACAAATCGTTATACAGGTATGGGACCTGTTATCCAGAATGCTCAGGACCTGGGTTTCTCTGGATAACGGATCTTTCTGTAGATTGAATCTTTATACCGTAAGTCTACTAGAAAATCATATAAACATTAAAATAAACCCAAGCGGTTGGTTTTGCTTCCAATAAGGATTAATTATATCTTAGTTGGGATCAAGTACAGGGTACTGTTTTATTATTACAGAGAAAAAGGAAATCATTTTTCAAAATTTGGATTATATGATTATAAGGGAGACTATGGGAGACAATGTTAAAGTAAATCCAGTATATAAAATGCAACATTTCTACCCATATTCATTTTTAGGCTTTAGTTACCCTTTAAGTTTTTAGTTTCTTTACTATAAGAGAAAATACAATAAAAATGGCTCATGATAATCAAGGTCAACAATGACAACATTATTCATTACATGATGATGATGATGATGATGGTAGTCAATGGAGTAGAAGTCGTTAGAGTTGCCCTACTTGGGAGAAATATATAATTCTATCAGACATCATTGCAGATGGTTACATTTTACTTGTGCAACAGCAAGGGAAAGCACTTCACCTACATTCACACATAGATTAGTGTCTTGTAGCTCTACATTCTGTCAATGTTTGGAAGAAATTCCTAATGAAACTTTTGCCTGGGCCTTTAATGAAACAGCGTCCCTAGTGGCTGCATTGTATTAATCATGTGATGTTAGACTATTAGTTTGTATTTCCAGTAGCAATAACTTCTCAGTTCAGTATCCCCCAGACTAAAGAGCATCTTACTCAGCGTGAAAAACCACATACAGCTTCCTCTGATAATGCGGGTTACAGGGCTACATGATATAATACAGCTGTGCTTACTCACTAATGTAATAATATGTAATGTTCTACTATAGGCACCATCTCTCCCTACTATACCTGCTATCCCACAGTCACACTCCCTTCCCAGAGACTATTATCCCACTGTTACTATAGGCACCATCTCTCCCTACTATACCTGCTATCCCACAGTCACACTCCCTTCCCAGAGACTATTATCCACTGTTACTATAGACACCATCTCTCCCTACTATACCTGCTATCCCACAGTCATACTCCCTTCCCAGAGACTATTATCCACTGTTACTATAGGCACCATCTCTCCCTACTATACCTGCTATCCCACAGTCACACTCCCTTCCCAGAGACTATTATCCACTGTTACTATAGGCACCATCTCTCCCTACTATACCTGCTATCCCACAGTCACACTCCCTTCCCAGAGACTATTATCCCACTGTTACTATAGACACCATCTCTCCCTACTATACCTGCTATCCCACAGTCACACTCCCTTCCCAGAGACTATTATCCACTGTTACTATAGGCACCATCTCTCCCTACTATACCTGCTATCCCACAGCCACACTCCCTTCCCAGAGACTATTATCCACTGTTACTATAGACACCATCTCTCCCTACTATACCTGCTATCCCACAGTCACACTCCCTTCCCAGAGACTATTATCCCACTGTTACTATAGGCACCATCTCTCCCTACTATACCTGCTATCCCACAGTCACACTCCCTTCCCAGAGACTATTATCCACTGTTACTATAGACACCATCTCTCCCTACTATACCTGCTATCTCACAGTCACACTCCCTTCCCAGAGACTGTTATCCCACTGTTACTATAGGTACCATCTCTCCCTACTATACCTGCTATCCCACAGTCACACTCCCTTCCCAGAGACTATTATCCCACTGTTATTATAGGCACCATCTCTCCCTACTATACCTGCTATCTCACAGTCACACTCCCTTCCCAGAGACTATTATCCACTGTTACTATAGGCACCATCTCTCCCTACTATACCTGCTATTCCACAGCCACAACTACTGTATAATGAGACTGAGTATCTATACCCCGATAATTATGTTACTGCCCTGTATAATAGGACTAAGTGTCTGTACACTGATAATGATTTCCCTGCTCTGTGTAATGGGACTGAGTATCTCCCTGTTGTGTATAATGGTGCTGAGTATGATATGCTTGCTAATAACAAGGCTGAGTTGCCATATAGAGGCAGAAGCACATGTTGATAGTCTGTGCATTCAGTACACATGAGTAGCGAGTGCCGTTCAGGAGCTGAGGGAGGGGAGAGGGAAGCTTGGGGAGTTGTGAGCAAGAGAAGGGGACAGAGTGAGTGAGAGGAGGGGAAAGGCTGGCACATTTTCACAGGACGCACTAGGGTTAAGTAAGGTGAATGCTCAGCCTCATTTGAACTCTGTAGGGTTGGGAGAGACACACACGCTGTGTATATACATAGTGATAGAGAGAGGGGACCGGCAGCGAGACAGGAGCTGGGGAGAGTTCAGCACAGGAGAGAGAGGCAGGGAGAGGGACAAAGAGACACTTAGCAACAGGGATCAGCTTGGGAACAAGTGAGAAGCAAGAGCAAGTTCTGCTGCCCATTCAGGTATAGTATAACCTGCAATCTGCATGCAACTGTCATATACTCACACTCCCACCTCTCTTCTACTGCATATACACTGATAGCACAGCCTAGCCTGCTGAGCTTACACTCTAATATGCAGAGGGATACAGATACTATATGGAGATAAGGAAATATTTGGAGAAGGGAATCCTACCCTGCAGAGCTTACACTCTATTTTACAGAGGGACACAGATACTATACAGGGACAGGGAACCAGTGGGGGAAGGGATTTTGTCCTGCAGAGCTTGCACTCTAATATACAGAAGGAAACAGATACTATGCAGGGACAGGGAAATATTTGGAGAAGGGAATTCTACCCTGCAGAGCTTACAATCTAATATACAGAGGGACACAGATACTATACAGGCACAGGGGAATATTTGGAGAAGGGAATTCTACCCTGCAGAGCTTACAATCTAATATACAGAGGGACACAGATACTATATAGGGAACCAGTGAGGTAGGGGCTTTTGTCCTGCAGAGCTCACACTTTAATGTACAGAGGGACACAGATACAATACAGGGAGAGAGAACCATTGAGAAAAGGGAATCCTGTCTTGCAGAGCTTACACTCTAATATACAGAAGGAAACAGATACTATACAGGGAAAGGGAAATGTTTGGAGAAGGGAATTCTACCCTGCAGAGCTTACAATCTAATATACAGAGGGACACAGATACTATACAGGGAACCAGTGAGGTAGGGGCTTTTGTCCTGCAGAGCTCACACTCTAATATACAGAGGGACACAGATACAATACAGGGAGAGAGAACCACTGGGAAAAATTAATCCTGTCCTGCAGAGCTTGCACTCTAATATACAGAGGGACACAGATACTATACAGGGACAGGGAAATATTTGGAGAAGGGAATCCTACCATGCAGAGCTCACACTCTAATATACAGAGGGGCACTGATACAATACAGGAAGAGGGAACCACAGGGAGAAAGGAATCCTGCCCTGCAGAGCTTACACTCTAATTTACAGAGAGATACAATACAGAGAGAGGGAACGTTTGGGAAAAGGGGACACAGACACATCACATGGAATGGGAGCAAATAAGGGAAAGATTAAATATGATAAAGATTATACATTTGTATATTTTTGCAGATAACAATAACTGTATGGTATGTATTCCCCATAAGAAGAATGTATCCTATTTGTAGTGCAGATTTCTTTAGCCTGAAACAGACTGAAATAAGATATGAAAGTCATAGTTCACTGGGCTCACAGATCATATTCCTTATCTGCATCTCTTCATTTATATGTGTGTGTGTGTGTCAACTACACAATATATTTATGGCTACTAATGGTGCAATTTCCAATAATCATTGACGTGACCTCACATTTAAATTAAATATCAGTTATTCAGAGCAGGATTTTTCTATTGAACTATAAATATATAGTTGATATTTTCCCATGTACGTGTAAGTAGCATATCCTCACATTGCACACCCCTCTCACCTGGGAGTGTGTGTTGGTATGCACCATGCTGACCAATCAGGAGCACTGCCTTCCCATCATTAGGGCAAGGTGCCAGTAGGCAGCCAATGAGGATGCTCGCTCCCACTGCCTAAACAGAGGGGTTGTATGTATGTATGTGTGAGTGTGTGTGTGAGTGTGTGTGTGTGTGTGTGTGAGTGAGTGGGCTGCATAACAGCAGCTGTGTGTGCCATTACTATAAATCTGGCAGAACACTGAGTACCAGAAAGGAAAGCCTATAAGACTCGTGCCAGTATATGTTTGGCACCCGATGTAAATAAAACTGGATGTGTAGCTGTTTGTGTGTCCGTGAGTAATATAGTCACACCTATTAGTGTAAGTCTGCTGCCACTGGTGTTGGGTAATGTTTAGTAAGGGAAGCTTTGCGTCACGGAAGAAGCACATTGCAACTAGAACTACAGGACTGGCACTGAGTACATTGAGTGAGTAGGCTGTATAGGTATGAGACCTATTATCCAGAATGCTCGGGACCTGGGGTTTTACATATTATGGATCTTTCCCTAATTTGGATCTTCATATCTTAAAGGGGTTGTTCACCTGTTAGTATTATGTAGAGAGTGATATTCTAAGACTATTTGCAATTGGTTTTCATTGTTTGTGACTTTTGAGTTGTTTCGCTTTTTATTCAGCAGCTCTGCCGTTTGCAATTTCAGCAGTTCAGTTTCTATGGTACAAATTACCTTAGCAACCATGCATTGATTATGAACTAGGATATGAAAAGGAGAGGCTTGAATGGAAAGATGAGTAATAAAAAATTAGCAATAACAATACATGTGTAGCCTTACAGAGCATTTGTTGTTTAGATGGGGTCAGTGACCCCCATTTGAAGCTGGAAAGGGTCAGAAGAAGAAGGCAAATTTTAAAAAAAAACTGTAAAAAGAAGAAAATGAAGACCAATTGAAAAGTTGCTTAGAATAAGCCATTAGTGCACAGTTGCTGGATGCACACACATCAATGAGGTGTGAGCGCTGTGCTACAGAGTTGCCGAGTGTTTGCACTATTATCACATTATATAACAGTGTCTGTGTGAGCAGCAGCAACAACGATTTCACTACAAGTGTAGTTGGACAAGTGTTTTAGCACAGGAACACTGTGACATTACTAATGTTTGTGTGTGACACTCCCATCTGGATTGTCTGATCTTTTTTTTTTTGCTTTTCTGCCTTCGCTTTCCAAGAAACGATTGCACAATTATAGCCTGGAGCCTCGTCACTTGTGCACAGTCTGTGTTTGTGTCAGGCCTTTGTGTTGCTTTACTGGCAAATACTCTTGTGTATGTTTATACTGCGTGTCACTGGCTCTGTCTGGCCATCAAACTACAGCTGTAAACAGGTATTCAGTCTGGATAATATTCTCTGTGATAGCAGGTATAGTAGGGAGAGATGGTGCCTATAGTAACAGTGGATAATAGTCTCTGGGAAGGGAGTGTGACTGTGGGATAGCAGGTATAGTAGGGAGAGATGGTGCCTATAGTAACAGTGGATAATAGTCTCTGGGAAGGGAGTGTGACTGTGGGATAGCAGGTATAGTAGGGAGAGATGGTGCCTATAGTAACAGTGGATAATAGTCTCTGGGAAGGGAGTGTGACTGTGGGATAGCAGGTATAGTAGGGAGAGATGGTGCCTATAGTAACAGTGGGATAATAGTCTCTGGGAAGGGAGTGTGACTGTGGGATAGCAGGTATAGTAGGGAGAGATGGTGCCTATAGTAACAGTGGGATAATAGTCTCTGGGAAGGGAGTGTGACTGTGGGATAGCAGGTATAGTAGGGAGAGATGGTGCCTATAGTAACAGTGGATAATAGTCTCTGGGAAGGCAGTGTGACTGTGGGATAGCAGGTATAGTAGGGAGAGATGGTGCCTATAGTAACAGTGGGATAATAGTCTCTGGGAAAGGAGTGTGACTGTGGGATAGCAGGTATAGTAGGGAGAGATGGTGCCTATAGTAACAGTGGGATAATAGTCTCTGGGAAGGGAGTGTGACTGTGAGATAGCAGGTATAGTAGGGAGAGATGGTGTCTATAGTAACAGTGGATAATAGTCTCTGGGAAGGGAGTGTGACTGTGGGATAGCAGGTATAGTAGGGAGAGATGGTGCCTATAGTAACAGTGGGATAATAGTCTCTGGGAAGGGAGTGTGACTGTGGGATAGCAGGTATAGTAGGGAGAGATGGTGTCTATAGTAACAGTGGATAATAGTCTCTGGGAAGGGAATGTGACTGTGGGATAGCAGGTATAGTAGGGAGAGATGGTGTCTATAGTAACAGTGGATAATAGTCTCTGGGAAGGCAGTGTGACTGTAGGATAGCAGGTATAGTAGGGAGAGCTGGTGTCTATAGTAACAGTGGGATAATAGTCTCTGGGAAGGGAGTGTGACTGTGGGATAGCAGGTATAGTAGGGAGAGATGGTGTCTATAGTAACAGTGGGATAATAGTCTCTGGGAAGGGAGTGTGACTGTGGGATAGCAGGTATAGTAGGGAGAGATGGTGTCTATAGTAACAATGTGGGATAGTCAGTCTCTCTCTGTGTATTCCATTTATAACAATGTTCCTTTTCCTCAGTGTGTGATTTTGTGGTATGTGCTACTAATCTTCATTGGGGAAATTACATTCTGTCTCTGTGATTGTCTGGAACGTTTAACTCTTGCAGATTATCGACTTTATCCATTGTGCTTCCTAATTCCAACCCTTGTTTTCCACAGGCATCTGCCCTTTGACCTTCACCCTTCAACACCCTGGCTCAGCTTGGTGATCTCTCCCCTCCTGTCCTCCCCCCCCACCCGGCAATGAACGGCCCTGTTCCTTGCCCAACACCTGTGGATCCGCCAGCTCCTCCTCCGTTACCTCCCACATTGGAGGCTTATGCCCCACCTCCACAGAATCAGCAGCCTGAAGAGATTTCCCCATCAACATCTCTTATTTCAGGCTCTGGCTTACTCCTTGCTCGTTCCCTGCTTGGCTGTCGGAACACTTCTTCTACCCCTGCTTCATCTTCTTCCCCCTGCAATTCCCGGCGACGGCGGGAATTCACCCCAGATGAGAAGAAAGATGATAGCTATTGGGACAAGAGGCGCAAGAACAACGAGGCTGCAAAACGCTCAAGAGAAAAGCGCCGTGCTGGGGATCTTGTCCTTGAAGGCCGTATCATTGCTCTTCTTGAAGAAAATGCCCGTCTCCGTGCCGAACTCCTTGCCCTACGTTTCCGTTTTGGCCTGGTACGTGACCCATGTGAAGAAACTCGAGGAACGTACTCAACACAGTGTGGCCTTCATGAGCCTCCACCTGCCAATCCTCCTCCACCTCCTCCTCTCCCACATTCAGAAGATTCTGGGTTCTCTACACCAAGTGTGGGCAGTCCTGTGTTCTTTGAAGACCGAGTGCCGGAGCATGAACCTCAACCAATGCCTCATTCAGCTCTGTCTTATTATGGTCCCATTAATGGAGAAACTGTAGAGAACCCACGTGGAAGGCTGGAGACTCTTGGGGATTGTTATAAGAGCCTTCCACATAAGCTGAGGTTTAAGGGAGGTGCCTCTTGTGAAGAGGGGTTACATAGTATAATGCAAGTGCCAAGAGAAACAGGTGGCTTTGCCTCTGAGACTGCCCCAGGGTTCTCACAGCAGCCTCCACCCTGTCCTCGTGGGCGATGGGTGGCTCACAGCCAAGAAGGAGTACCACCAGCTAACTCTGAGAACTCAGAGCTACGCTCCCAGCTTGCTTCTCTTTCCGCAGAGGTGGCACATTTAAAAAGAGTTTTCTCTGAGCAGGTAGTGACCCGCGTGGGTCATGAATGAAACCCTTCAGCAGATGGAGCTACACAGCAACGACTGCTAAAGTTGCCAAAACTGTGCCAGTGATCCCTAATGCCATAACAGTAGGGATACCATTTTGATACCTCACATGCTCTGAACATGTGCCAAGCATTACAGCATCGACTACCCTGTCGTATCCCATTCGCTGTTGTGTCATTATTTTCTAGACGACAGACAGGTAGCAATGCGATGAGCTCATGCAACTTCTCGGAGGCATTTGGCACCAGTGAACCCCGTTGTCTGTTAAGCTGCCAAGATACTTCAGCGGCATTACTGTGCTCCTGACTGAAGAATGACGGTGCCTTCTGTGCCGCACACTGTGATCTCTCTGCCTTCTCAAGGAACTCTTTGTTGTTTAGTTGCTAATGTGATATTGTCATGACACCGCCGCCATATTGGTGTCCCCTCCTGTGAGATGGAGGGTGTGTGTATATATTCCTACATAATCATTTGTACAGACTGATTTCTGCTGAGAGGGAAACACTAGCTTGAACACACTGGAGGTTATTTATTAAACGGATACATTTCGTAATGTGTAAACGCAAACAACACAACAATCTTCTGAACCAGAAACCATCACTGTGCTGCATTTGACACAGTAGTTTGGGCATAGGCTACCAGGGAAGGAACTGTCTGCATAGTAGTCTGAGAGTTACCCCACTCGCTGCCCTTGGTGGAGCCCTGTTACTTCTGTATGAAAGTAGTGAACAACACATTCCAACGTTCAGTGAATGGAATAAGGTGGCTCTGAGCTAGACAGTGTGAGGAAGCTGTTGCTCTATGATGTTTCTTCCCTGGAGTAACAGTGACCTCCAACAATTTCAGGCCAATGCAGTTACCGTGATGAGGTCCCAGTATTCATTGCTCTTACAGAAAAGCTGTCTATAGTAATTCTCCTATGGTTGCCTAAGGCTTGATTTGGTTGTCCAGTTGGATGTTACTAGATTGATGGGCTGCCTAGTTGGACTGTCCACAGACTGCATCTGAGGAGGTTCCTTGGCTGTTGGGATGTTCCACCTAGTATGCTCTTATCTGACTTTGTGTAGAATAGTGATCATTTTAGAATTTGGTTCCATACTCAAACCAATACACTGCCAAATCAGTCACCATTGGCCAAGTCATCAGATGATATCCATCCTTGTTTAAACACCTGTAGATCTCCTTCTGCTAGTGTAAAAGTCCTCAACCACTGGCTCTTGAGCGACATGCTGTTTACCAACCCCTATCATGCTGCTCCCAGTCGTTTATTTTTTAATTCTTTTTTAGTTGCATAAAAACAAGCTGTATTGCCAAATAGAGCCTCATGTAGGCTGCTAGTCCACATGGAGCCTGCCAAATAGATCATCACAGCTCTTATTTGGCACCTCCTGGAACCATTTTCGTGCTTGTGTTACTCCCCAACTCATTTTACATTTGAAAGTGGCTCATGGGTAAAAAAGTTGGGGACCCCCCTGCTAGTCTATGTCTGTGTTTCAGGCAAGTCCAGCTCAAAGAAATCCCTGACAAACTCAAAAGAAAAAGTTAAAGATCAAGAGCACCTTAAAGGAGAAGGAAAGCTCCAAGACAGTTTATTGCCAACAGATTAGCCACAATAGTGCAAGCTAGAACGCTATATTTATTCTGCAGAATGCTTTACCATACCTGAGTAAACAGCTCTAGACACTGTCTCTGTCTGTTTAGGATAGACGCTGCCATATAAACTTGGTGTGACATCACTTCCTGCCTGAGTCTCTCCCTGCTCACTAACAGCTCTGAGCTCAGATTACAGCAGCGATGGGAGGAGGGAGGGGGATAGGAGCAAACTGAGCATGCTCAAGCCCTGCCCTGGAGGTTTAAGATGAAAACAGGAAGTCTGATACAGAAGCCCATGAGTACACAATAGAAGGAAAGAAATGTGCTGTTTCTTTTGACAGAGGACTCAGAGCAGCATTACTTTGAGGGTTTACTGGTGTATTTATATAGACCTTTCTGATAAAGCTTACTTCATGTTAGCCTTTACTTCTCCTTTAAGCCCTTGACTGTTCTGAAGACTTCCCCAACTCACCTTTCTGCTGTCAGAATTGCATCTAATGCCCGGGCAGGAGACTGTCCAAATAAAAGAACTGATCAGTAAATGATTTAGCAGTTAGATATGGCAGCAGGCCAAAGCACTAACCATGCACAACCTTCTTTCTCCTAGTAGATTTGTCCCAGCCTGGAGACCAATGTCTTCTGGACCCCAGCAGAGCACTACTTTGCTTTATCAGTGATGTCACACAATCACACACCAACCAATGAGCATCTCCTTTGTCAGAGCAGCAGTGCACCCCTGGGGCCAATTAATGTAAAGGAGCCTGTATGTGGCTAGACAGATCCAAGCTTGAGACCCAAGTAGGTGCCCAAATAACCTCTGAAACAATGCTCCATGTCAGTGCCACCAAACCTACTGTAAGCTGCCTGTTTGCCCCACACAACAGATATTTGGATGGGGGTAACTTGAAATAAAGGGTCTGAAGGGCCAGTTCACTATCCTAGGACCATAGCACTATTTTATGCGACCTACTAACAGGTTTTTAGCGAAAATAGGTCTTTACGAGCCAGACAGAAATAATGAGGCTGAAGAAATGAAACATACCATTGTCTCGATTGTGGGGTAAAACACTGAGGGTATATAATCCCCACCCTTAGGTCTTTACCACTTTCTTTCTTCTGACCGTGACTCCCAGACCTTCATTGTTATACCTGAAAGCTCTTTAGCTTTGCCCAAACACGTTTCCCTTATTTTTGTAAGCCCTACCTAACTAGAGGCAACTAATATGGCAGCATCTACTCATAAGTATGCAGGGAAGGAATGTTCTGAGCTAACTATGAGCTACGTTGTCATAATGTACTGTCTATCTGAGGGAAAATAGATGGATCACATTAATAATAATAATTGTGGAGAAGGAACGGGATAGCGTTCATGTAATCCGTCCCCTACCTTGAAAGTCCACCCTTGGGCTATCTCATAAAATAATGTTATTATTAATGCACTACTGTGCCACTCACATGACCTGTGAATTATTGTTATGTGTCTGGGGCCTTTGAGACAAAGTCAACAAATTCCTCTACTCTGTGTTTGCTGTGAGTACACATACCCACTGTGGCCTTTGCTTAGAGCAGTTGGAAAAGTCCAAAGTCACAAGAAAAACACTTATATCTATAGTCACTAATGTGTCTTTGTGTGGAGACCTGACAATATTCCTGCTGTCTCTCGCTCTCTGTGTCTCTCTCTTGCGCTTTTTGGTATTCGTTTTCTATGAATGACCTTCATCAATAAAGAAATTGTTTAAGGAACGCCAGTTGTGGTTTATTTACCAAATTAGCAATGGAGGAGGAAGTACAGTAACTAGGGCACAAGGCTGCTAAGGGGCAAAGAACGTAGGCACATACCTCAACTGCAAGCTTTGCAGAAGGTGAAGTTGCTGAACAGATTGGGGTGGTTGCAAGTGTTGGGGGTGGATGATGACCAGACAATGTCGGACTGGGCCTGCGGGACACTGGGAAAAAACCCGGTGGGCCCCAGCCCTCATGGGCCCTGCCAGCCCAGTCCTGGTCCTTGCACGAAAATCAGAAGCAGCTTCCAACTTCCCTCCTTGGCCCCAGTGCGAAACGAAAAAGAAGTTAGGCACGGGGGCCTTGGGGGATGTTGCGGCTCGGGGGGGAAAGCCAGAGGGGTGTGGTGGTGGGCCACGGGCCGAAGCTGCGACCAGACCAGTCAGACTGGGGTATAATGGACCCACCGGGACTGCCACCTTAAGGGCCCCCCACTTTGCATTGCATCACATGATACTGCATTGTGCTGCATTCAAATTAGGGATGCACACATATGCAAACTACGATTTGGTTCGGTATTCGGCCGAATCTTTTGCAAAGGATTCAGGGGTTCGGCCAAATCCAACATAGTGGATTCAGTGCATCCCTAATTCAAATTAACTTGTGCCTGGGGTGGGGCACCCAAAGTCCAAGCCAGAAGTGGGCCTGGGTCAGCGCTGGCAGGGCCCACCGAGTTTTTCCCTGATTTCCTGCCGGCCCAATTCAACCCTGACCAGGACTTTGCCTTGGAGCCTTTTGCTTTTGGTCTAACGCTATGATTGGTTGCAGCTCAGACTCCGAGTTAAACAATTCAAATATAAATATTGATAAGTCCCAAACCTAGTGTACCCCAATCCAGACAATCTGTTAGGTTCTCTACCTTTAAATGCCAAAATTCCAGAAGTGATTGCTGTATCCCTCGACAGAGGAGTTTTTTTTGGGGAAAAACAGAAAACAATATAGAGCAGCGATCTCAAAATTAGACGCACAGCATCAGTTCCTGTAAAGCCTTTACACAATATTTGTGATAGAAACACTTCACCTTTTAACAAACTTTCATATAGAGTGAGAGTTATTTCTATTTAGGTGATAGTAGAGAGGTAAGTATCCAAATATAGTATACACCCACGCTTTTACAGGTGTGGCTACTCCAGTGGTATATTGTACTCTCAAACCCAAGCGTATTTCCCAATTACAACCCAAACACTTTTTAGAAAAACAACAAATGTCCGAAAGGTCTCAGTTGGTGTGGAATGGAAATAGTTAAAAATGAGAAAGTTGGTGGATATATAAATTGAAAACTTTAGCACCACACGGTCTTAATGTGGACTCTAATCTAAGGGCTTTTTTGGAATGACTTTTGGAACGATCCTTTAGAATAATGTATGGAATGATAATGTGGATTTTTCAAAGGACTTGCAAAGGAAAAAATTACTTTTTCTCAGTTGGCATAGAAACCAACGTGTGTAGCAATAAAGTTTCAAAGTTCAAAATATGTGGGACAATAAAGAGACGACAGCTTAGAGAAGCGTCATCGCTCTTGGAGGAAGCCTGTCAGGCGAAACGCGTCAGTGGTGTCGAAAAAGTGCAGAAGTGAAGAGACACGGAGTGGGGACTGAGAGACGCCGAAAAACCTGCAGCACTGCTACGGAGACCCTCAGTATTTTTAAACAAGCGCTTACATGGAGAATCGTTGTTTTTATATATTCATTAAAATATTTTATTAGCATCTCCGCACATATTGCACAAGGAGAAGAGAATACCGAAGACTGTTTAGATTGGGTTGTAATTGGAAAATACGCTGAGACTACTCTTGGGTTTGTGAGTACAATATACCATTGGAGTAGCCACACCTTTAAAAGCGTGGGTGTCAGTGATGTAACTACCGGGGGAGCAGGGGGTGCGATTGGGCCAGGGCCCGCATCCCCTAAGGGCCCCCCGGCAGCTCACACGCCACCAATTCTGGGCTGATTCGCGGGCGGTTCCGGGTGTACGGAGGAGGGCGAGGGGCCCGGTTGTGCGTCCCGCGCCAGGGCCCGCCCCCTCTAGTTACGTCACTGGTCGGTGTTTACTATATTCGGATACTTACCTCTCTACTATCACCTGAATAGAAATAACTCTCACTCTATATCAAAGTTTGTTAAAAGGTGAAGTGTTTCTATCACAAATATTGTGTAAAGGCTTTACAGGCACTGATGGTGTGCGTCTAATTTTGAGATCACTGCACTATATTGTGTAGGGATGTGTAGAATAGCCACCCCTAGTATTTTGTGCAGGCAGTCCCTCCATGTTATGGACACCTAAATGGGTCCTAAAATACAGTTGGGAGGGGTACTGTTGACTCCTGCTGTTGCCCTTAGTGACCAGCAGAGGGCTGGGCTAGAGTATAAAAAGGCTCTGAAGGCAGACTTCAGGGTCCATCTTGTGCTGGCTCTAGCCTGTGCAGGAGGCAGAGCTCGAGTTGGAACCTAGACAGGTCAGGTCTAGTAAGAATAGGTTACTCACACTTATAGATCACTCTAGGAGTGATAGTCAGTCAGTTTATGTAGCTGAGCAGTCTGAGGCTCCTACGAGGATTGTAGTGGGATTAAGATCCCAGGGTACTCATTGCCCAGAAGTAGGGACTAAGTGTACAGACCTAGGGTAGATAGATTCCCCTCAGGTTCCACTTAGGGAAAAGGCTGAAAACTGGGTGTACCTCCTCAAAGCTGCATGTATTGTTCCTATCTCTGAGGAGAATCATACTGACCAAAGGTGTTGTGAGTACTGCCTATTCAATGTACTGTATGAACCTGCATTGCTCTGATTTATGTACACTCCACTGAGGATTGTATACTGTGCTCAATAAATCTGTTATTTGGTTAAGTTATAAGAACCACTGGCGCCCAATTCTTTGCACCTTGATACTGTTACAGTTGCACTACACCCTGCTTCCACCTCGATGCGAAGGCTCACTCCCTAAGATTTAAGGTCTCATCCGGAGCATATGTAATAAGAGTGAAGCCCATAGTAGAGTTAGGTGCACTCAATTTACTATAGCGCTACATTTTGGCGCCCAGCACGTGGGGCTCGAGAAGGGTTAAACTGTAACACCGCACTGCAGCCTAGTGTGACAGGCGCTGCAGGTGCGGACTCATTAGGAAAAAGGCCAGGAAAGAGGCGGGAGACTTCTGTGGTTCTTCTCTCCCGCTCAAATATTCTGGCGCAGTCACAGTATAGTATTGAGCCATAGTGAAAATGCCTACTACACTGCCCAAAGAAATGGAGGGTCATTTCCCCTCAGTTATCCCAGGCTTGATAACTTCTGACGCAGTGTATGCCTGGGCTATTGATGAAGGTGTAAACCCTCGGCGAGCGGTGGTGATAGATGGAGTTCACCCACTCGCTCCTGTTTACTTAGCTGCATGGCCTCTAAGTATGTTCCCAAGATTTGTGGGGTACCGATTCATAGCCCGTGCTCCTTCAGAGATTCAGGACACTGTGCGGCTATTGTGGCAAGTAGAAAATGAGCTCCCTAATGATGGTGAGGGGCCCTCTATGATTTTCCCTCATGGATTGCCGGATGGTTGTCCCTGTGTTTATGCAAGCCTGCCAGCACAGTCTCACAAAAATGAGAAAACGGTGATAACCCTTTCTGCTGTGTATCTGTGGGCTCTTTTAGAGAAAGTGGAGCCGTGTCAGGCCGTTGTGGTTGATGGCATACCTGAGTGTTGCCCTCCAGATAGTGTGCATCACGCTCTTATGGATAACCCGTTATTCGACGGGCTTGAATATGTTACTAAAGGGCCTTCCATGGAAAAAGGAAAGGTCAGGTTCTTATACTGGGTCCCTGATGAGCCTTACCAGGAAACTTGGCCCTCCAGAGTGTATCCCATAGGTGCCCCTGCAGAAGGTTGCCCGTGTGTTTATCAGGACTATTTTGCACCGCACATCCTTAGTGGGGCCCGTGCTGCTGCCCTTTGTAACCCGCCTTCTGAAGATGAAGAGAGTGTCAGGGTTACTGGGTCCCTTGACAGAGTAGATTACCCGGAGGAGTCTGGGGCCCCCACTGATGTACTACCGCCTGAGCCGGAGGGCCCGGTAGAAGCAAGGGAGTGTATGGGACTAATTGAATCTGCTAATAGAGGGGACTGTTCAACTGAGGAGGCCTTTGCTACTGAGCGGCCGTGTGAGCCAGAGAGCCCAGTAGTGCTGTTGCTAGAAGAAAGCCCTCCAATAATTGCAATTTCCCTCACTCTCAGTGACAAGGGAGTGGTGAGTGATGTAGTGGCCGTGTCCCAGGAAGAGTCTGGGCCCAGTGCTAATGTGTCCCCAATTTTGGAAGTGGATTCAAATATTACTTTATTAACGACGGAGTTGTGTGCAGTGAATTTGGACAACTCTCCTGCCATAGAAGTGGCCTGTGTTAATGTGATGCCCGAATGTGCCTCTGCTGAGAGTGATCCACCAGGGGGAGCTTCCGAAGAAGTTACTGCTGTGGAAATTTGTACTGCGTCACATTCCCCCTCAATACCCTGCTCAGTGAGGGTTAAGTTGAGGAGCGCACGAAAGAGACAAAGGAGGCGTGTCAGACCAAGCAGAGGAGGTGCCTCTAGGGTCATGGCGTGGCGTCCCAGTGTAGAAGACAGTACCGCAGCCATTTTGTATCTTGCTTCAACCCTGCTGGAGTTAGCGGATGCGAAAAAGCAGATGGCGGAGCCTGTTGCTGAACCAGAGGTTCGAGTGCTTGAAGAAAAGCCAGTGCTGTGCGCTCCTACTCTTGCGGAGCATGAGCGGCAGTATGTGTATCAAGGGACTTTCTCACCCAGTGCCCGGGGAATGGTTCCAGTATGCGGCCTATGTGACCTGGAAGCACCAAACGCCCTAGAGGATCCCGGTGGAGCCTGCGTGCAATGCGGCTCTCAACTATGGATGGGACCTTTTGTTCGGGCAGATCTGCCTCCATTGGTGGGGATGACCAAGGATGAGGTGAGCGGCAACTCTATACTAAATTATGAAGAGATAGAGGAGGCCCCGGGGGTGTCAGCGGCTGCGGCTCCCGCACCGGAATCCCCTGTACCTATTCCCCATAGTGAGGCCTGCTGTAACGAGGAATGTGCATTCCCCTCCAAAGTGGCTTCGATTGAAGGTGAGGCCCTAGAGACCGCGGCTGCGGTTAGTGAGATGACCCCGTCCGGCTGGACAGATGATACGGGCGTTGCCTCTGTCCCAGAAGAGCCCGAGAGTGGGGGTGAAGTTATGGCGTCGCCAATGCTCATGCCTTCAGTGGAGACGGTGCCGATTGCACCAGGGGGAGACGCAAATGGCGAAAATGTGTCAGAGCCTACTGCAGACTTCAGGCTTGAAGCTAATGCTGTAGTTCCCGAGGTGGAAACCCTGCCGCCTGAAGTGCCTGCTGCAGTTGATGTGGATAGAGTCCCAGAGGAGAAAAGCCCCGAGGATGACCGGGAAGATATCTCCATGATAGGGCCCAAAGAGAGCCTTTCAACCAGTGAGTTGCGGTTGAGGAATTCGGGACCTTGGGTGGATGTAACCCTTACCACGTACACTGCTCTTAACACACCGACCTGTGCTCCCGTCTTAACTCAAGCTATTGATTGGCGAAAGTTCTCATTTGGGCGAATTGGGTCCGTGTTGCCAGTGACCCCAACATTCAGAGATCCTCCACTGTCTGAGAGTCAAGTGGAGAAAGAGTTGACTTCCCTCCAAGATGAGGATGATGACTGGAAGTCAGTGTCAGAGAATGCTACACAAATTCGGTGTAAGTGTCAAAGATCAGTGGTTAGTGAACCAGTACAGTCATGTAACCCCAAAGTGATGGTGCATGTAACCCCTAGTGAGCCAGGGGAAAGCACTCATGTATCTGAGCTTTATCACCTTGAGTGGGGAAAGATATCGTTGGCCGGTGAAAAAGACTGGGTGGCGAATATTCCTAAACCTAAAGTGGATCCCACCATGGCGACTGCTCCAGGATGGGAGGAATATGATGAGGAAGGGCCAGAGTTGGATGATCAACCTGCTCCCAAAGAGTTTATGTCTCGCAGCTTCATTGCACCTCCCAGGATAGGCCCAGAGGAAGAGAAAGATTTCTGGGTTCTGCCTGGGCGAGCCGACCCCAATGTTTTTAGGTCTGTTTCCCGAGTGCAACGCGTGATAAACTTTCGAGTTTACCGAAAATGGGGCTATTTTATGCCTTATGCTCCTATGTGGGTGTATGAGAAAGTGGCTGCTTCCTATGAGGATTGGCTCATCGACGAGATCCTGAGGAAAGAGAAAATGCACCACAGTTGTCTCACCAACCCAAATGAAGTGCGGCGAAAGCAGGATTGGGAGTACCTGCGTTCTATTGAGAGAGAGTGGTGGTACGGCCGTACCATTTTGAAAAATGCTGTGAAGAGTTGTGGGAAATACAATCCCACCAAATATTTCTCCTTGGAGGTCTATGAGGGAGATGGCCAATGGGTGGACAAACCCCATCCCAAATACTACATTCCCTATGAAGACACCAAGGCCAGGTTTCTTCACATGATTTGAGTCTACTGGTGGGTGGTGGTTTGTTTTCCACTGATAATACTCCACTGAGAGTGATTTGCAGTTTGATTGAACTGTCCACACCTGTCCCTTTAAAGTGACTTGACTTTCTCAAGGGAAGGATTTTCCTTCTTTTGCTCCTCTTGGAGTTAGGTCCAAGGACTGTTTTAGTTAACACCTACACGTTTGTAGGTTCATTCCATTTCCCCTTTACCCTCCTAAGTGCATATACAAAAGGACTGTGAGTTCAGGTTCTTTTATGGACTGGAATGCTAAAGTATTTGAGGAAAAACAGTATGTTTAACTTGTGCCTTTCTTTTCAGGGAGTTATTGACCCAGGGTACCTGGACAGTACTCAAGAGTGGTTATATGATAAGTTGAATGCTATGGTGTTGCCACAATGATAAGAAATGTGACACTAATAAAGGCACAGTTCAATGTTTTTCTATGCTGCTGTTCTCTTTCAGATATGCCATTGTTACTTGGGTATACTCAGGAGAGTTACCCCGAAGAGGTTATAAGGTAATGGCTAAGTGTCACTTTTTGGTAAAGCGTTTGATATGAATGTACTAAGTCTCCAGTAGAGAGAAGACTTAGACCACTGTTCTATGATAGAGATATATTTCTCAAAATGGTTTCTAGCAAGATGTGCCTTAACTGCTTATTTTTCGTAATGGGCTCCTAGCATGATATGCCTAAACTGCTTTCTTTTCAGGTTGACCATGGTTCCCCAGTAGGCCTATGGAGAGGCTACTATGGAAATGTTAACCGTACAGTAAATGCAATAAATGTGTTATTGTTGTAATGTATTCTTGCCTTGTGATTGAATATGTTCCTTGCCGGGACGTAAGGAATTCACCAGGGGGAGAATGTAGGGATGTGTAGAATAGCCACCCCTAGTATTTTGTGCAGGCAGTCCCTCCATGTTATGGACACCTAAATGGGTCCTAAAATACAGTTGGGAGGGGTACTGTTGACTCCTGCTGTTGCCCTTAGTGACCAGCAGAGGGCTGGGCTAGAGTATAAAAAGGCTCTGAAGGCAGACTTCAGGGTCCATCTTGTGCTGGCTCTAGCCTGTGCAGGAGGCAGAGCTCGAGTTGGAACCTAGACAGGTCAGGTCTAGTAAGAATAGGTTACTCACACTTATAGATCACTCTAGGAGTGATAGTCAGTCAGTTTATGTAGCTGAGCAGTCTGAGGCTCCTACGAGGATTGTAGTGGGATTAAGATCCCAGGGTACTCATTGCCCAGAAGTAGGGACTAAGTGTACAGACCTAGGGTAGATAGATTCCCCTCAGGTTCCACTTAGGGAAAAGGCTGAAAACTGGGTGTACCTCCTCAAAGCTGCATGTATTGTTCCTATCTCTGAGGAGAATCATACTGACCAAAGGTGTTGTGAGTACTGCCTATTCAATGTACTGTATGAACCTGCATTGCTCTGATTTATGTACACTCCACTGAGGATTGTATACTGTGCTCAATAAATCTGTTATTTGGTTAAGTTATAAGAACCACTGGCGCCCAATTCTTTGCACCCTGATTACAGTTACAGTTGCACTACACCCTGCTTCCACCTCGATGCGAAGGCTCACTCCCTAAGATTTAAGGTCTCATCCGGAGCATATGTAATAAGAGTGAAGCCCATAGTAGAGTTAGGTGCACTCAATTTACTATAGCGCTACAATTGTTTTCTGTTTTTTCCCCCAAAAAAACCCTCTGTTGAGGGATACAGCAATCACTTCTGGAATTCAGACTCAGAGTTGCCATGAAGAATCAAGGAAGCCATGTGTCACCCTGCCATGCCCCTTTCCACCTCTGGCACATTCCTACAAAAGGCCGGGCAATTGTCCTTTATACAAAGAGCAGTTTCATTGCAACAGTTATTTCAGGCAATCAGTTACTTTGCTCCTCCAAAGTTAGGGAATAGGGACCCTCCAATTGTTGATCCATTATCTTTGGCATCTCCCTTTCAGTCTATAGACACAGACCATTGTTAGATTTGACAGCTGTTGTTCAGAAGATCCAGCAGAGGGCGCGCTCTCCATAGCCAGAGCTTCCAAAAGTTAGGGGGTGTAGTGACCTCAGCCAACATACAATGCAATATTATTTTCCTTATAGTGTCTCGGTTTAACGGATTTGGGGAGAGGGGGCTGCTGGACCCCACCATGATCATGATAAAATCTGCTATTTTGATCTCTTTGGTACCAACGATTGTGTTTGTGACAAAACAATTCTTGCATAAGTATTGTGATATAACAATGTCATTTTCAGACTGAGCAGTAGAGGGAGCTCTCTCCCCATTCATACAATTGCAATGGCCTGTTTCTATTTGAATTTTCGGTCAGGGCCCCCCTTATTGTGAATTCCCCCCCTTTTCTATTAATAATAAAGGGTAAAAACTACAGAATTTTTTTATTCCCAGTATATCTACCCCAAGTGTCCATCCCAAATCCCACCATAAATCCAGGGGAGCAATTGGATTCCCTCAGGCTGAGCCCACCTTAGATGAGCGGATTGTGATTCATTGATATAAGGAGCAAGAGCATGTTGGATTCTTGCCTGTAAATCATGGAAAATCGCCAAAAATGGAGGAAATTCTTAGGAGCGACGGGAGACCAGTGGACAGAGAGCAAAATCTGGAAACTCCCCAAAAAAACACGGGAGGTTGACAGCTCTGTAATGGCCAGTAAAATACCAGTTGGGTAACCCTAAGTAGGCAGCATCAGGCCAGGCCTGTTTTGAATCCCAGTCTGGGCCTGGTAGTGTAAAGGCAATAAATGATATATATTTGAGCAGGGCCACCATCAGCGGGGCATTGCTGTACTGGGCCTGGGCCTAAAGGGGGGCCCGGCTCTGCTGCACTTTTCTAAACAGTGCCGAAACTGTAGTTGTCCCAAACCTCTGAATGTCCTGAAGAGCTGAAGTCCCGAAGAGACAATAGTCCCAAAGCCGCGAAAAGACCCAAAGCCACTAAAGGAGCCAAAGTTGAAGTCCCAAAGCCACGAGTTCAGTTCTACTGAACACCAATGTGTTTTTTTTTTATTTTATTAAACCTCTACCCATTATTTTAATACTCTATAGGCCCCTGCCACCAATCTTTTTCCAAAAAAATATCTCTCTGGGGCCCCAATGTTTCTTTTTAACTTGTAAGGGGGCCCTGGCGCCAATGTTTTTTTTTTTTAACTTATTGGGGGCCCTGACCACCAATGATTTTTTAAAAACTTTTATGGAGGGCCCTGGCTCCGCAGTTTTTTTTAAACTTAGAAGGGGCCCACACAATCAATTTCTTTTTATAACTTGTGAAGGGGGCAGTGTTGGACTGGCCCACCGGGATACCAGGAAAACTCCCGTGGGCCCAGGTGTCAGGGGGCCCTTGTGCTGCTAAATATTTGGCCTATTTCATGGCCATTTCCTATTTCTTTGAGAACAAAGAGGCTAAATAGATGCTAAATAATAGATTATAGAATGTAAAGAATAGAGACTAGGAGAATAGAGGTTGAGTGAGGAGAGGAATAATAATAGTACTGAGAGTGGGCCCCTGGTCTATGGTTCTTTGGTGGGCCCCTGGTCTAAGGTTTTTGGGTGGATCACTGGTGTCCGAGTCCGACACTGGAGGGGGGGTTACTGTTTTTAGCACTGATCTCTGGTGTGGTGTGGGCAGGATCTGGGGCAAGGCTTGGGGGCTGAGGTGGACGGGGCCCAGAAAATGTTGTTGTATGGGGCCCCATGATTTCTAATGGCAGTCCTGTATTTGAGCTCTAACTTGTAGACCAGACAACACTCACATTCAGGGGCATAATTGCAGATTTCCAGCCCCCCCTCCACAAAAAAAACTGCTCACAGAACCTTTGACTCGCCCCCTCCAAACTCGAGTGCCACGTACTCGATACGAATGGATGCTGCACGCATATTTTCAGTGAAGTAACTATAGATGTAGCTGTCCTGTTCCCCGGGCCCCCCGGGGTCTGCTTCATCTGTAGTTACTCTTCTGCTCACTCATTACTCACTAATCTGACCAGCGCTGATACTGGGGCAATAATGTTGCCTCCCCTTCTCCCACGCCTCACTTAAAACTAGGGATGCACCGAATCCACGGATTTGGTTTAAGCCGTACCCCCAAATCCTTTGTGAAAGAACCGAATCCTATTTTGCATATGCAAATTAGGGGTGGGATGGGGAAAACATTTTTTACTTCCTTGTTTTGTAAAAAAAAGTCACGTGATTTCCCTCCCCGCCTCAAATTTGGATATGCAAATTAGGATTTGTTCTCGGGCAGAAGGATTCTGAATCCTGCTGAAAAAGGCCGAACCCCGAACTGAATCCCGGATTCGGTGCATCCCTACTTATAAATTTAGCATTGGAAAGGGTCATGGGTGGGCGCATCGCTAGTGCTCAGAGCTCTACTGCTATTTCTGTTTTTAAATAAAGGTAGGCTCTTAAACTGACCAGAGGTGGCATTTTGCTGGCCACTAACTGCCACCTGAGTTATAAGCAGCCCTAAATCTGACCCTAACTGACCTTTGTAGGGTTGCAATTTTTTTCAGCGTCTAAATCTGGCCGGCATCACTCCATCTGAATTTTCCAGGATCTCATAGTAACTTGTCTTTCAAACTTATTATGATGTTTACAGCAGCCACAAAGAAATGGTTGTTCTTAAATTGGTTATGGGATACTACTCCATCATTGGCGAATACCCTGTCTCTCTTAAATCACCTCTGCTGGCAAGAGGCGATAAGGATTAAGACTGCGGAACTCCATCTTAAACAAACCTTTATCAAAACTTGGACAATAAAATCGACAAACTCATGGATTGTTACAGTTCTGCAATGGTTAACTCAGAAAGCTTTCCATTTGCAATTATATAAGTGCTTCTATATCCCATTGAAAGACAGTATTCTACTTGATTAGTGTTTACTCTTCAGTGAGCATTGTTAGGTTTGGTTTAGTTTGGTTGACCTACTTTAGATCTAATAACAGTTATAGTGACATCTCCAACAATTATCTTTAATGTGTTGTCTTTCCCATAGCCACCTTAAAGGATAAGTAAACCTTTAAAATAAGTGAATGTAAAATTGATGGGGGTGCTATTCTAAGCAATTTTGTAATTTACATTAATTATTTATTTTCTTTTAATGTCAAGATATTAAGGGATACATGTACTGTTAATATGAATGAATTTTGTTACAACAGCGCCACCTGCTGGTCAGTTTCCCACCAGTCTGACCACCAAGTAGTCAAGGAAGTTGTCAGGAGAAAGAAAGAGGCTGCTCTGATGTTCTTCTGCTTAGGAAAGATGTGAGAGAGGTTTCTAATTATTTTCCTAATTTGGAAAAAACGGGCAGGCAGTTTTGACGCAAACAGCCTTTACAAAATCCGGAATGTCAGGGTCAAAACCAGACAGATGGCAACCAAAGGCCGTTGGTCTTGTCCCTGGTGCACTGCTTTGGGAGCAGCAGCCTCAGGGTCTGGAAGCGCTCTAACCATTGCTGAAATGAAAAAAAAGAGAAAGATAAATTATCAATGAAACAGGGCATTACCCTTTAAAGGACAAGGAAAGTTAAACTAAAGAAGTAGGCTACAAACAGGGTTGCCGCTTTTTCTAGAAAAAAATACCGACCTTCCTATATATTTATCTTTTTTCCCTATTAATAACATTGGAATCAGCCATCGTTCTTACCGGCCAGGTGGCAACCCTAGCTACAAATGTTGTAGATTATGTTTTGTGCTTCTGTACCAGCCAAAGGCAAACAAAGCCCTTTAGCTGTAAAGATCTGTGTCTCCAAAGATGCCCCAGTAGCTCCCCACTTCTTTTCTTTACAGCACTGCACATGCTCTGTGCTGCTGTCACTTACTGAGATTAGGGACCCACTCACAATATACAGTACACATAGAATAGAAATGTCACAATATAAGGCTGATTAGTAATTAATACAGATAATTACTACATGGCAGCACAGAAACCAGTACAACCAGCATCAGAATTTAATAATCAGCAAACCTGTAGCATCAGCTTATATTACAGGGGAAGCTCATTTTCTGCTGGATAATTAGTGACGAGCCCTAAGCTTAGCTTCTCAACAGCCAATCAGAGCCCACTGAGTGTCACAGACACTTTCCAAGATGGTGACCCCCTGTGACAAGTTTGAAGTCCTGGATCATTGCTGCTATTGACAAGCTCAAACTTTAGCCTTGTGCAATAAGTTCACTTTATAAAACATGCCATTTTTAGTTCTTTTAATTTTTAGGGTTTAGTTCTCCTTTAAACAACTTGTTGCCAGATTGTGTTATTTGAGCAGTGACTGGATCTCAAGGGACGAGGAGACAAACCAGTTTGTTTTCATGGCACAGACCTGGCACTTGCTATAAATCTTTAGCCGGGCGTAATAGCGTTGCTCCTCACAACTAGGTTACTAGGTCTTTGTGCTGCGGGGGGGGGGAATCTGGGGCACGGTACAGTTTCAACACATCCCAATTTGTGTTAAAGGACCAGTAGCACCCTTAAACAGAAAAGAAAATGATTCATCTGGCTTGGCATTCATACTATTTATATCCCATGTGTGTAATAATGTCGGTGTCCCTGAAGTCCTGCCTTTCTCTTTATTTGTATTCTTCTCCTGGGAGCTGTAACATAGTAATTTAGGTTGAAAAAAGACACACGTCCATCAAGTTCAACCTTTTAAATTTATTTTAAGCTGCCTAACTGCCAGTTGATCCAAAGGAAGGCAAACAACCCCATTTGAAGCCTGTCCAATTTTCCTCAGAGGGGAATAAAATTCCTTCCTGACTCCAAGATGCAATGGGACCAGTCCCTGGATCAACTTGTACTATGAGCTATCTCCCATAAACCTGTAGATTCATGCAAAAATATCCTGCTTTCTACATGCTTTTTTTTCTACTTCTCTTTATTTAGGTGGTGTTTCCCTTTAAGGGCATTTTTATTTCTTGGTGTTACAGGCCTTTTTGGTGGGGTGTCAAATTGTTAGACCCTCCCTCCAGCCCAGGGTGTCCTGTCCTGCTTTCCCGCAGAGCCCAATGATGTAACTCAGCTGTAAAGGTGCTCCTCACCTGGTGTAGTTGTACCTCCCTGCAAGTGCATTTGTGTTACATGATTGTCTTTTATAGAGAGGTGTGAATTACCGCTCACAGCCAGCAACATGAGCTCCCAGCATTCACTCTCAGAAATCTTCCTCTCTTCACATGTCAGACTTGCAGGCTTACTGTTCCAGGCTGAGATCTTGTTTCGTTGAAACGGCAGCCTTTTTCCTCCAGCCCACTGGCATCATACAGGGCAACAGACAATAAAAAGTGCTAACAAGAAGCACTTGTCTAACAAGAAGTTTGTTTAAATATGAGGCCCTTTTTGTGTGTAACATAGTTAATGATGACCTATGGATACTGGAGTAGTGACATGGACGTTCAGGCTGACAACTGAAACTAAGTAACCAAGGAATTGTGCCCCCCTCTTCACTTCCTCATCAGTAACATACACCCACCAACAGAAAAGAGTGCCCACTAGTAATCGCAGTTTCATGAAACCCGTCAGCGCACAATCAGTCCATTGTTCTGCCCCATCTCTAATCTCTTCTTAAACTTTCCAGGAATAGGGAACAATGTAACTTAGGGGCCAGATATTAACCACTTCCAGACTGTTGTTTAAAAAGGGGGAACTAAAGAACTGGAAGGTTTGCCAGTAGCAGAAGTAGTACAATAGGGTGTTTATTACTAGGGATGCACCGAATCCACTATTTTGGATTCGGCCGAACCCCCGAATCCTTTGTGAAAGATTCGGCCGAATACCGAACCGAATCCGAACCCTAATTTGCATATGCAAATTAGGGGTGGGAAGAGGGGAAAAAATGTACTTCCTTGTTTTGTGACGAAAAGTCACGTGATTTCCCTCCCCATCCCTAATTTGCATATGCAAATTAGGATTCGGATTCGGTTCGGCCGGGCAGAAGGATTCGGCCGAATCCGAATCCTGCTGAAAAAGGCCGAATCTTGGCCGAATCCCGAACCGAATCCTGGATTCGGTGCATCCCTATTTATTACCGACACAGCGAGAGGGAGCAGAACAACTGCATTATCAGAAGTGTCCCAGCAAACAAAGGGTCCCACATGGGTGCAGAGTCTAAAGCTGGCCACAGACGCAAAGATCCGATCGTACGAATCCTCGGGATTCGTACAATCTTGGCCAGCTTAAGATCAATTGTTACTATGTAGCTTACAGTCACATATCACCGTGAATCCAGTGCAGGTAATAACATATATATATATATATTATTCCCCTCTATAGCAGGAGATTCGGTTCAGTAATATGTGCCTTATACCCCCAGCCAATTTATCGTACAGGAGATGATAGGTTTCTGTTCAGTAATATATGTATTATTAAAATAGGTTTCTTTGCAATATTATGTGCATTATATCCCCAGTCACCTTACTGTACAGGAGATAATTATGATACTGAGAGACTGGCAAATTGCTAATGTGGTATTCAAAAAGAGATCCCGTTCTCAGCCTCAAAACTATAAGCTGGTTAGTCTGACATCAGTGGTAGGAAAGCTTTTCGAAGGGGTACTAAGAGATAATGTGACTTCATTGCAAATCATAATACTATGAGTATTTGTGCCAGCATGGTTTTATGTGTAATAGATCTTGCCAGACTAATTTAATTTGCTTTTAGAGAACAGAAACCTCGACTCTGTGATGGCAGTGGATGTGATCTACTTGGACTATATTAAAGCATTTGATACAGTGCCACACAGAAGGTTACTGTTTAAATAAAGGAATGTTGGCCTGGAACATAGTATTTGTACCTGGATAGAGAACTGGCTAAAAGATAGACTACAAAGAGTGGTGGTAAATGAAACATTTTCTAATTGGACCAGTGTTGTTAGTGGAGTACCGCAGGGCTCTGTACTAGGTCCCTTGCTTTTCAACTTGTTTATTAATGACCTGGAGGTGGCCATTGAAAGTACTGTTTCTATTTTTGCAGATGATACTAAATTGTGCAGAAGTATAGGTTCCATGCAGGATGCTGACACTTTGCACAGTGATTTGTCTAAGTTGGGAAACTGGGCAGCAAACTGGAAAATGAGGTTCAATGTTGATAAATGCAGGTTATGCACTTTGGCAAAAATAATATAAATGCAAGTTATACACTAAATGGCAATGTGTTGGGAGTTTCCTTAAATGAGAAGGATCTAGGGGTTTTTGTGGATAACAAGTTGTCTAATTCTGGGCAGTGTTATTCTGTGGCTACTAAAGCAAATAAAGTTCTGTCTGGCATTTTTGTGCCTCTTTATAGGTCCCTGGTGAGGCCTCATCTGGAGTATGGGGGCAGTTTTGGACTCCAGTCCTTAAGAGGGATATAAATGAGCTGGAGAGAGTGCAGAGACTAAGTGCAACTAAACTGGTTAGAGGGAGGGAAGAGTTAAATTATGAGGGGAGACTGTCAAGGTTGGGGTTGTTTTCTCAGGAAAAAAGGTGCTTGTGAGGGGACATGATTACACTTTACAAGTACATTAGAGGACATTATAGACAAATAGCAGGGGACCTTTTTACCCATAAGGTGGATCACCGTACCAGAGGCCTCCCCTTCAGACTAGAAGAAAAGAACTTTCATTTGAAGCAACGTAGGTGGTTCTTAACAGTGAGGACAGGCCAACTTACTGTACAGGAGATAGGATTCTTTGTATGGTTTTACCACCATATTACAAAGGAGATGGGATTATTTGCAGAACTGTAGGCATTATACCCCCAGGCAACATTGAGTACAGGAGATACAATTCTGTGCATTATAATGGTTAATTTACCCAAAGCCATCATATTGTACAGAAGATTTTAGAACTTTATTAATTCAACAGGCTATATATAGGCTAAAAGCCATTGTCATGCTGTTATATAGGGTGCTTGGGTTTTTTGGTTTCTCTCCTATTTCACTGCCCCCTCCGGCCTTAGGATTCCCAGCCTTCAGTCCTCCAGCAGTTACTGGACTCTAGTGCCCAAATTCTGATGACAGCATTACAGACAGTCCTTGGGTCACGTACAAGATAGAGTCTGTAGGTTTGTTCTTAAGTTGAATTTGTATGTAAGTTGAAACGTATACATTTACTTATTACTTGCTTACTCAGACAGATGTCTGTCTTAAAGGGATACTGTCATGGGAAAAAATGTTTTTTTTTCAAAACACATCAGTTATTAGTGCTGATCCAGCAGAATTCTGCATTGAAATCAGTTTCTCAAAAGAGCAAACAGATTTTTTTATATTTCATTTTGAAATCTGAAATAGGGCTAGACATATTGTCAGTTTCCCAGCTGCCCCCATTCAGATGACTTGTGCTCTGATAAACTTCAGTCACTCTTTACTGCTGTACTGCAAGTTGGAGTGATATCATCCCCCCTCCCTTCCCCCAGCAGCCTAACAACAGAACAATGGGAAGGAAACCAGATAGCAGCTCCCTAACACAAGATAACAGCTGCCTGGTAGATCCAAGAACAGCACTCAATAGTAAAATCCAAGTCCCACTGAGACACATTCAGTTACATTGAGTAGGAGAAACAACAGCCTGCCAGAAAGCAATTCCATCCTAAAGTACTGGCTCTTTCTGAAAGAACATGACCAGGCAGCAACAGCATCACCTGCTGGTTAGTTTCCCACCAGTCTGACCACCAAGTAGTCAAGGAAGTTGTCAGGAGAAAGAAAGAGGCTGCTCTGATGTTCTTCTGCTTAGGAAAAGAATTAGAAACCTTTCTCACATATTTCCTAAACAGAAGAACATCAGAGCAGTCTCTTTCTTTCTCCTGACAACTTCTTTGACTACTTGGTGGTCAGACTGGTGGGAAAACGACCAGCAGGTGGTGCTGCAGTAACAAAATTCCTTCATATTAACAGTACATTTATCCCTAATATTTTGGAATTTAAAGAAAATAATCAATATAAATGACAAAAGTGCTTAGAATAGCCCCCTCATCAATTTACATTCACTTATTTTAAAGGTTTACTTCTCCTTTAACATAGTATTTATTTTTACCTTTCTGTGCTCTGCAGTAGACAACACACACCAGAGGGAATTGGGGCAGGTGGTTTATTAAAGCTAAATGCTAATAAAAATTAAGCTAACCATAGTTTGTTACTGTAACAGCCTCTGTATGTAAGAGTGAGTTGTAAGTTGGGTTTATGTAACTTGCGGACTCTCTGTACTCTGGGGAGATAATTCAGTAACATTAATTTTCATGTTCTGCTCATGCTTCTGCCCTTCCCCTCCCGACCCAGACGCACAGTCACCCTGATATCTGCACAAACTCGCCTATTATATTAAATAAGCGCCTCTGGAACTCCAGCAACATTCTGACCTACATTTCCAAATCCAGGTCAAGCGTGTGACAAGTGCTGGCAAACATCACCACTGCCGACATTATGTATCACAAACACATTCACTGTACTGTGCCCTATTCCCCCTGTATCCCCTCACCCACACCCAGTGCTTTCCTCTACTTATTGTATTGTATCTGTGTCCCTCTGTATATTAGAGTGTAAGCTCTGCATCGCCAGGATTCTCTTCTCCCAATGCTTTCCTATTCCTGTATCGTATCTGTGTCCCTCTGTATATTAGAGTGTAAGCTTTGGAGGGCAGAATTCCCTTCTCACAATAGTTCCCTTTCTCTGTTTTGTATCTCTGTCCCTCTGTATATTAGAGTGTAAGCTCTTCATGGCCAGGACTCCCTTCTCCTAATGGTTTCCTCTCCCTGTATCGTTTATTTGTCCCTCTATATATGAGTGTAAGCTCTACAGGCAAGGATTACCTTCTACCAATGGTTTCCTCTCCCTGTATTGTATCTGTGTACCTCTGTATATTAGAAAGTAAGCTCTGCAGGACAGGACTCCGTTCTCTCAATGGTTCCTTCTCCCTGCATTGCTTATAGATGTAATTATATAGGAGTGTAAGCTCTACAGGCCAGGATTCCCTTCTCTTTATTGTTCCCTGTTCCTGGATTGCATCTGTGTCCCTCTGTATATTAGAGTGTAAGCTCTGCATCGCCAGGATTCTCTTCTCCCAATGCTTTCCTATTCCTGTATCGTATCTGTGTCCCTCTGTATATTAGAGTGTAAGCTTTGGAGGGCAGAATTCCCTTCTCACAATAGTTCCCTTTCTCTGTTTTGTATCTCTGTCCCTCTGTATATTAGAGTGTAAGCTCTTCATGGCCAGGACTCCCTTCTCCTAATGGTTTCCTCTCCCTGTATCGTTTATTTGTCCCTCTATATATGAGTGTAAGCTCTACAGGCAAGGATTACCTTCTACCAATGGTTTCCTCTCCCTGTATTGTATCTGTGTACCTCTGTATATTAGAAAGTAAGCTCTGCAGGACAGGACTCCCTTCTCTCAATGGTTCCTTCTCCCTGCATTGCTTATAGATGTAATTATATAGGAGTGTAAGCTCTACAGGCCAGGATTCCCTTCTCTTTATTGTTCCCTGTTCCTGGATTGCATCTGTGTCCCTCTGTATATTAGAGTGTAAGCTCTGCGTGGTCAGGATTCTTTTCTCCCAATACTTTCGTTCCTGTATTGTATCTGTGTCCCTCTGTATATTAGAGTGAAGCTCTGAACTCCAGGATTCCCTTCTCCCAATGGTTCCCTCTCCCTGTATTGTTTATCTGTCCCTCTATATACACGAGTGTAAGCTCTACAGGCCAGGATTCCCTTGTCCCAATGGTTCCATGTCCCTGTATTGCATCTGTGTCCCTCTGTGTATTTGAATATAAGCTCTACAGGGCAAGATTCCCTTATCCTTATAGTTCCCTGTTTCTGTATTGTATCTTTGTCCCTCTGTATATAAGAGTGTAAGCCTTGATGACATGTGTACGTATGTAATTCTCATCAGTCCCTGCCCCAGTGGAGCTTACAATCTAATCATAGTCACACACAGTATGGTCAGTGTTATCAGGGGGGAGGGGCCTGTAACCAGGGTCACCATCAGGCAGGAGTCCTGTTAGGGATCCAGTCAAGGTGGGGAGCTGGGTTCCTGGGAAAGGGGTGTGGCTTGATAATATGGGGCGGGGCTTGGGTAGGTCAGGTAAAGTGGCCCAGGGGTGTGAGCAGATGAGTATCCAAACCCCCGGGATTGTTCTTGGCAAGCCTGGCTGTAACTGTGGGCTAGTGTGTATAGCAAGGCAAGATGGTGCTGCAGGATTGTTTGCTTACAGCAGGACACCTGTAGGCTGATTATAAATAAAGGGCCCCAAAGCCAGGGCCACATCAGCTCTAAGGATAATATTGCTGTCACCTCTATCTGTTCTTTGTCTCTATTGCCAATTCCCTGTGTTCTCTCCCTCCCCAGCCCCTCGCCCTCCCTCCAGTCAATCCCTCCTCCCCCCCCCTCCCCAGACACACACACAGATTGTGACGTCGGGTTATGCAATGTCTGACCCACTAACACACATTCACACACACAGAGAGAAAGAGAGAAGAGAGGGGAGTGGTGCAGGAGTGGAGGCTACAGTAGAGGAGCAGAGAGGAGGAGGCAGAGGGGAGACAGATAGACAAAGTGCAGGACACACAGACAAAGAGCAGAGAGGAGAATGCACCCGTCTGACAGGTCGGTACAACGCTCATTATCTGTGGCTGTGCGACACTCTGCATTTATTATGTATGAGATGATTATACGTCTGTGCCGGGTATTTATACTGCATGTTCTCTGCCTCTCATTCATCTATACTCATATATATATATATATCTCTCCATAGGATTACACACTAAATATATAATGTCCTGCCTTCATTATACTCGTCTCTATCTGATCCCTCCAACCCCCTCACACACACACAATCTAGACATGTATCATTCATACCCTGCAGAGCTCACACTCTAACAATACAGGGACAAGGAAACTATTGGAAGAAGTGGATACTGCCCTACAGAGCTGACACTCTAATATACAGAGGCACAGGGAGCCTGCAGAGCTTACACTCTAATATATAGAGATACAGATACAATACAGGGAACCATCGGGGAAGGGAATATTGCACTACAGAACTTACACTCTAATGAACAGAGAGACACAGATACAAAACAGGGAGTGGAAACCATTGGGAGATAGGAATCCTAGCCTGCTGAGCTTATACTCTAATATAAAGAGGGACACAGATCCAGTACAAGGAGAGGGCACCACTGGAAGAAGGAAATCCTGCCCTGCAGAGCTTACACTCTAATATAGATACACTTAATGGACATGCATAGCACATGGTGGGTGTGAGCAGAACATGTGAGATGATTTCCCCAAATTGTCACTGTAACCTAAACTTCCTGAAGTGACTTAAAGGGAAAGACATTGACATGTGAATAAGAGATACACGTGCAGCCAAATCTTTCCTCTTCCACCTCATTCCCCTTTCACTGTATCTCACGGCAAATAAGTCACATTGGCACATTCCTCTGATTGCCCAATACCCAGCGCTGTGCCAGAATTTAGGTTTCAGTTTAACCTGCGCATTACTGGATTCTGCCTTTGCATCGGCGTGGATAGTAACCCCTCCCGTTTATTGTGGGGAATTCATTGGTGTTGGTTTGGGGGGGGGGCTTAGCCATCCCAGGTATTCATTAAAATGCACCTATGGGCAAATGATAGAAAGCTGTGCCATGAACTATGTATGTATGACTGAAATATATATATGGAAGATGAGCATTAGTCAGGACACCGTATACCCTGCTGTAACCCATCGGCAGCTGCTAAGTATATGTATATGTGCCCAGGGCATCAAGTGGGTCCCTGGCAGAGAATATGTGCCCAGTGCATCAGTGTGTTACTACGTGAGCAGGACTTTGTGCCCAGGTGGGTGGGTCCCAGTTTAATAATATATGCCCAGTGCATCAGGTGGGTCCCTGTTTGGTAATATGTGCCCAGTGCATCAGGTGGGTCCCTGTTTGGTAATATGTGCCCAGTGCATCAGGTGGGTCCCTGTTTGGTAATATGTGCCCAGTGCATCAGGTGGGTCCCTGTTTGGTAATATGTGCTCAGTGCATCAGGTGGGTCCCTGTTTGGTAATATGTGCCCAGTGCATCAGGTGGGTCCCTGTTTGGTAATATGTGCCCAGTGCATTAGGGTGCTAGGTGTCTGGCAGGGAATATTTTCACAGTGCAACAGGGCACTGGGTCTCTGGCAGGATGCCCGCAGGTCTGTTTACCAAACGCTGACCTAGTTTCTGAGCCATGCGCAGGCAGCTCACATGTCTGGGAGAAGAGTCACGTGGATTCGTGGAAAGGGAGGGAGGATAGGGTGTGTGCTCACATAGTAACACACTGACACATATATTTACACACACCCGGGGCAGCTTTGTGTCTGGGGGCAGGTAATAGATACCCGGGAGAGAGGTGCAAGTAGTTACACAACCTGATTTCTATGGAGACAAAGATCACCAGCCCTTATATTCTACCTGTGTAGCTCTTAATGGGAATCCTACATACAGACCCCCTCATCTATAATATACCATGTCATTTCTGATTGGTTGTTGCTCTTCTTTAGGGACCCCAGTCATTCCAATATCCAGAAAGCTCCGAACTACAGAAAGGCCGTTTTCAATAGACTCCATTTTATCCAAATTATCCAAATTTTCAAAATTGATTTACTTTTTTTCTCTGTAATAATTAAACAATACATTGCACATGATCCCAACTAAGATATAATTAATCCTCATTGAAAGCAAAACCAGCCTATTTGGTTTATTTCACGTTAACGTGATTTTCTAGTACCATTAAGGTATGAAGATCCAAATTACAAAAAGATCCGTTATCCAGAAAGCCCCAGGTCCCGACCATTCTGAATAACAGGTCACATAGCTGTGTTATATTTATATTAATTATAATATTACCTCTACATACCAACAACTGGACATCCCCAATAAGGTTCTGGGCCCTTTGCTGGACATCGCGGCCTGTTTACAGATATAGATGGAGTTTTAGACATTAAGAGGGGGATTGAGCTCTGTTTGTACACGTGAGGGGTTACACTCATGTAACAGTGCTAGAGATTGCCAAACTAATTAGTGCAATTTGCATCTAAAATAAACCAGGTCAAACGTGAGATGGCTGAGCTCCAGGGTGACATTATGTAAGAGGGTGGAGGAGCAGGACCTATTTCCAAACTTGAAATGTTTTTTGTTTCTCTCTCTCTCTGTGTGTAGGTGTGTCTGTGTGAGAGTAAAACCTGCTGGAGCCAGAGCCAGGAGCTCAGTACCTGAAAGGAGAGAAAGAGAGACAGCACTTGGCTTCACGTGGTAAACTCTTGGAAAGATAAGCGCATGACTCTTGTGCCCTACCTACAAGCATATCTACTGAAAAGGAGACCGCATATCTGTCCCTCCTCTGTGGAGGTCTCTGTACAATGCTCACACCACCCAGTGGGGTCCAGCAAGTGATTCAAACTTCTACCCACTCTCTCAAGAGGCTGTGAGGCACCTGAATCCTCTTCTCCTGAACCATCTCAAGTCAACCACTCAGGCTACAGGACACGATGGAGTCTCCACTTCTTGCTTATCCACAAAGCGGTGGCGAGCAGAGAGAAAGGACAAGGCTCTGCTCTAGCTCTGGTGGAGGCCGCCGGAAAAGGGAGTTTATTTTAGATGAAAAGAAAGACAACAGCTACTGGGAGAAAAGAAGGAAAAACAATGAGGCTGCCAAAAGGTCCCGTGAGAAGAGACGCTTCCAAGACCTAGTACTGGAGGGAAAGGTACAGGCCCTGGATGAGGAGAATGGAAGGCTCCGAAGTGAGCTGCTTCAGCTCAAATTACGCTTTGGCCTTATTTCTGCAACCTCCTTTTTGGAGACAGGGCAAGGACTTGGGGGCCGTGCAAGTTCTGACAATGGGACTTTGCCGTGTAGGGGTGGGAATGGAGCCTACTCCACCGCATACCTGGGCATGAACTCTGATTCCTCTGAAGCAGACAGTGGAGGGGGTGCAGCAATCGATGGTTACTCTCCCCGTGGTTCCTTCTCTGACCTCTCAGATCATTCCTCAAGGGACAGTCCAGGACCGAGCACCTATGGTGATGAAAGGTCCACAGACACTGAGTTTGCCCACCTGTGCCCTTCAGAGAACCCCAGTGCAGCAATACTAGCAACACAACGAGGTGGGGTGATTCTCTACAGGGTCGGAGGTCTCAATGTGGATCCCCAGCAAAGACAAGATTCTGGACTTCCAAGCTTTGCCACTCTAACCTCCAAGGAGCATAAATGCAGCCCCCCACAAATACGTCCCTCTATATTTGCACACACAGACCCTATACCTTCTCATCTGCAGCATCTGGTGAAGGCAGGAGAAGATGGCATCACAGAGGGACTGGATTCTCCTAAGTCTGTTGCATATGAATATCAGAGTGAGGAGAGTGGCAGTGAGGAGGGAGTCATTGGCTATTGCCCCCCAGAATGCCCACCTCATCACGATTCTTTCCCTGGAGTCAAACTGCCTCACAAGCTGAGACTTAAGTGCAGGCCTCATGGACAAGAGACTTAGGGGGCCGGAAGCTTTGGCTGTAGATAAGGACATGATGCCAAACATACAAGCCAAAGAGACAGTGAGAGCTGAGCACGCTGGATTCCGTGCTGACACATGAACTCAAGAGACATAACCCATCACTGTGACTATGTGACATGCCAGTTAGTATCATGTGCTGGGTAAGGGGCAGAGGAGGAAGAAAAGGGAGAGCAGAATTGTTACTGTAAATTACTCATGTAAATAGTAAAATAAAATCTCATGGTTATATCTAAAGCTCAGTTATTTTGTTATGGTGCAGTTATAAGGGGGTACTAATAGGAGGAGTAATAAGGGTGCAATATGGTACAATAGGAGGAGTAATAAGGGTACTATTTGGTAAATAGGAGGAGTCATAGGGGTACTATATGGTACAATAAGAGGAGTAATAAGTATACTATATGGTAAATAGGAGTTATAGGGGTACCGTATGGTAAAATATGAGGAGTAATAAGGGTATTATATGGTACAATGGGAGAAGTAATAAGGGTACTATATGGTACAATAAGAGGAGTAATAAGGGTACTATATAGTACAATATGATGAGTAATGAGGGTAATATATGGTACAATAGGAGGAGTAATAAGGGTATTATATTGTACAATAGGAGGAGTAATAAGAGTACTATATGGTACAATGGGAGGAGTAATAAGGGTACTATATGGTACAACATGAGGAGTAGGGATGCACCGAATCCACTATTTTCGATTCGGCCAAACCCCCGAATCCTTTGCAAAAGATTCGGCAGAATACCGAACCAAATAAGAATTTGCATATGCAAATTAGGGGTGGGAAGGGAAAAACATTTTTTATTTCCTTGTCACGTCACGTGATTTCCCTCGCCACCCCTAATTTGCATATGCAAATTAGGATTCCGATTTGGTTCGGCCGGGCAGAAGGAATAGCTGAAACGAATCCTGCTGAAAAAGGCCAAATCCTGGCTGAATCCCGAACCGAATCCTGGATTCATTGCATCCCTAAGGAGTAATAAGGGTATTATATGGTACAATAGGAGGAGTAATAAGGGTACTATATGGTACAATAGGAGGAGTAATAAGGGTACTATATGGTACAATAGGAGGAGTAATAAGGGTACTATATCGTAGTAATGGTATGGTATTAATATGTGCCGTCCTAGGCCCAGGCAGTTGTTGCATTGCCACAAATCCAAGCTTAGTGCTGTGTAGTACAATATAAGCAGTTATAGGGGTGCTACATGGCACAATAGGAGGCATTATAAAAGGATTATAAGGGGGTGTAAGCATTGTATGGTGTTATAGAGGGGTGTTATATGGTACAGTAGTAAGTGTTAAAGGGGGGTGTTATATGGAACAGTAAAAAGTGTTATAGGGGTGCTGTATGGTACAATAGGAGCAGTGAATGTGGGGGTCCTATAATGTATAATAGGAGAAGTTATAAGGGATTGCTGTGTTGCATATTAGGAAGAATTATAAGAGGGTGCTATATGGTACAATAAGAGGAGTTATTCAATGAATTATATGGAGCAATAGGAGGAGCTATGGGGGTTACATAGAACAATAGGGAGGGTTAAATGGATCAGTGAGAGTCTTATGGGGATTCTGGGAGATGATCCAGATACAGAAAAGCCTTCATAGTCTCATATAAATACATCTCATAGACATAAATGGATTGTTTGTGTCTCTCCCAGTCTGCTTCCACCACCAAAACCTTAGTAGGTCAGGTACAACTGGGTCAGATTCCTGCCAGGCTGGCACTGTGCCCTGTAGATAATCCTACAGCAATGCCCATTGTATCCATTTATGTTACAGACGGGCTAATGAAACAGAGAGAGTTAGCAGAAAGCACAAGTGGGATGTGAATGAAAACCAAAACAAACTGTACAGATGCTGAAAATACATGATTCACTGGTTCCATATGGGTATATTATAGACTGATTAAAACAGGGAACCATAAGGATAAGGGAATCCTGGCTTGCAGAGCTTACACTCTAATATACAGAGGGACAAAGATACAATACAGGAAGAGGTAATTACTGGGAGAAGAGGGACACAGGTACTATACAGGAAAAAGAAACCACTGGGGGAAGAGAATCATGCCCTACGGAGCTTACATTCTAATGAACAGAGAGGACAAAATACAAAACAGGGAGTAGAATCTATTGGGAGACGGGAAACCTGGCCTGCTAAACTTACACTCTAATTTACAGAGGGACACAGATACAATACAGGGACAGGGAACAATTTGGAGAAGGGAATCCTGCCCTGCAGAGCTTACACTCTAATATACAGAGGGTCACAGATGCAATACAGAGACAGGGAAACATTGGGAGAAGGGAATTCTGCCCTGCAGCGATTATACTCTGATATAGAGAAAGAGACAGATACAATACAGGGACAAGAAATCATTAGAGGAAGGGAATCCTGGCCTGCTGAGCTTATACTCCAATATACAGAGGGACAAAGATACAAGACAGGGTGTGGAAGCCATTGGGAGATAGGAATTCTGTCCTGCAGAGCTTACACTCTAATATACAGAGGGATATAGATACAATGTATTGTCAGTACCCAGTAGAGTTACACACATGCAGACTGCAGAGCTTACACTCTAATATATAGAGGGACACCTGTACAATAGAAGGAGAGGAAACCATTGGGATAGGGAATCCTGCCCTGCAGAGCTTACACTCTAATATACAGAGGGATACAGATACAATACAGGGAGAGTGAAACTTTGGGAGAAGGGAATCCTGTCCTGCAGAGCTTACACTCTAATATACAAATGGATATAGATACAATGTATTGTCAGTACCCAGTAGAACTACACACATGCAGACTGTAGTAGACATGGAACTGGGAAGTCATCGTTGCTGCTCAGGGCAGTGAGAATTAGGAAGAAAGGAGGAAAAGGCAGTTGGTTCAGTCCGCACTGAATGAATGGTTTGGTTATTGCCCAGATCATTAACAGGATATTAATAAACTCCTCTCTCTCTGATGGAGGAGGATATAGTTAGACACACGCACGTGAATCCGTCTCTCATGAGCTGAGGCACCTTGACGCCTACAAACTGACTGACCTGCTTCTAATATGGCGGGGGAGGGGGTGGAGAGGAGAAATAGGAGCGAGACAGAGGGATGAGTCTGAGGAAATGTTTATTTCATATCAGGAATCTCAAGCTGTTCTTCGGAAACTACAATTCCCAGAATCCATGGCTGTTGTCTAGTAAGCTGCAACTTGCTGTGATATTAAAGCTATCTAACCTCCAGCCTTCACCTGCTGCTCTGCTACATTTCTATGCACATTGGAGGGTTGCCGGCAGTTGCTGTTCAATGACAGCTGGTTGAAGTAAAAAAATCTCCTGGGGCCCTGCTACCATAAGAACTGCCTGATAAGATCAGCTGAGCAGTTACACAACTGCCGACTCAGTAGCAGCACGAGGTGTCACCTGCCAAGCTACAACATGAACCCCCACATGCCAGGGGCTGAATTTGGCCAGTGGCACATGGGTTTGTAGGAGGAGAATAATCCCCTTGAGAAATAAGCATTAGAAAAACTTAATGAATGGGTGATGCGGACAGGTATGTCCTGCACATTCTGCTCACTAATATATTGTACCTGTTGCATGAAAGGTATTCAGGGCAGTATGCATAGAACATACCTCCCAACTGTCCCATTTTTCGCGGGACAGTCCTATTTTTGACAGCTCAACCCGCAGTCCCAGGTTTGTTACTGAAATGCCCCAACTTTCGCTTTGATCTTCTGCACTGAACAACCAGAAAAAGATACAAAGTTTCTAAAACTAGCACCTGTACAACAAGCAGCAAAAAATTCCCCATGTCCCCCCCCCCTTCCCTCTACAATCTGCAAAGGACATAATGTTTGTGGGTTTTAGTGATGGGATCAGGGGCATAACTATAGAGGAAGCAGACCCTGCGGCTGCAGGGGGGCCCAGGAGGTATAGGGGCCCCATGATGCTCTAGTTCATATACAATTTCAAAAAATATTGATAAAACAGAACAACCTCTGGATATGTTGGGGGCCCTAAAATTTATTTGCTGTGGGGCCCAGTAACATCTAGTTATGCCACTGGATGGGATTCTATGTGGAAGAGTAAATAAGCTGGGTGTGCAGGGAGTAGTACAAGAGGGAGGGGAAGGAGAGAGGCCATGATATATATCTGTGCCCTACTTATTTTTAATAAGCTCTGCCAGTGACTATTACAATTCCATAGGAAGAGACAGAGAGGCGCAGCCCAATTGTATGAAATTAGCTCTAAGTATAAACTGTTATGCAAAAGACCGGCATTTGCCATTGCCTTGGAATAGCTGCCACCGTGAGATAACAAACGGTTTTATGGACATTCCTGCGCAGATTTCAATATGGCACAGAGTAAAACAAAATGGCTTGGAAGAATCAGTGACATTTTTCAGGTGGTGCTTTGTCTGTTCCTTGACAGTAAATATACATTCCAAACACCAAATTATTTAAAAAAAAACTAAAGCAGACACGACCGGTGTCTCTTCACATCAGATGTGGAAGAATTAGGCCCCAGCGTTCCATGTAAACACAGGCCAACAGGAAGTTTAGCATGCCATTTCCCAGAATTCAATGCAAGCTCAAGAGGAGGCAGCCATTGCCTAACTAATCTAGGCCACAAAGTAACTATAAACAGTGAGGCCCAGAATGCACCGCACACAGAGCCCAACGAGGGAAAGTTCTGCTTACAGTGCAGTCTAAATAGGGCCTATAATACTCTGGGCCTAGCCGGTAAAACACCTGCCAAGGCTGGGGCCGGTATTACAAATTTACCGGCAATGTAGCTGCCGGTGGCAACACTATCAGTGACCCCCATTTGAAATCTGGAAAGGGTCAGGAGAAGAAGGCAACTAATTAGAAAACTACAACAAATAAATAATGAAGACCAATCGAAAAGCTGCTTAGAATGGTCCATTCTATAACATGCTAAAGGTGAACCACCCCTTCCCCTTTAACTGGATCCTGTCACATGGGACTGGCCCAAAACATACACTGTGTCAAGGGTGGCCTTGCATTGTTTTTTTGTGATACAATTACACACAGCTTTAAATTGTATTTGATTTACTACATCTAAGAAGGCCTCCTCACCTCAGAGTCAGTGGGAAGCCATTTTGTGGTGCCCATCTAAAGGTGGCCATACACGGGCCGATAAAAGCTGCCGACAGACCGTGTCGGCAGCTTATTGGCCCGTGTATGGGGGCCCCCGACGGGCTTCCCCGATCGAGATCTGGCCGAAAGTCGGCCAGATCTCGATCGGATGGGTTTAAAAACCCCGTCGGATCGCGGCCGCATCTGTTAGTTGATGCGGTCCCGCGATCCGACCGCCCGTTTGTGAATGCTAGGATCCGATCGTTGGGCCCTAGGGCCCACGATCGGATCTGCCCGATATTGCCCACCTCAAGGTGGGCATATCGGAGGGAGATCCGCTCGTTTGGCGACATCGCCAAACGAGCGGATCTATCCGTGTATGGCCACCTTAAGGCAACAAATCATGGGCCTTTACAAAGAGAGGCTAATGAGACACATGTGCCTTTTTCCACAGCGGATTAAGTACTAATTAGGCAGAGAAAGCCATTGTAAATAAATGAGCAGAAATATGCGGCAGAAAGGGGCACTGCGGTAAGCACGGCTGTACTCTGAGGGAAATAAGATTATGAAACCTAATCATGTCATTAGAGTCTCACTTTAATACCTGGCATGTTTGTCATACTGACTGATATAATGAGCTGTTACTGAAGGTTTCTCCCCAGCACACGTGAGTGAGCGTCTCGTGCGGAGCTGTGATACCTAGTAACACCCTGACCTGATTATTACAAGAGGAACAAGTGGTAGAACAGGGCCCGCGGGCAGGGAACAGGGTGGGAGGGAGCCAGAAGAAATGAGGAGGAGGAGGAGGAGGAGGAGGGAGAGAGGGAGGGAAAGAAGAGGATGAGTAAGAGGAGAGACAAAAAAGAGTGGCAGGAAAGGAAGTCACAGGTGTCAGGGGATAGAACAAAGGGATTATGGGAAAAAGCCTGAAAGGATATAAAAATGAAATCTGAAAGGAGCAAGTGGTTTTCTAGAAGAGGGTACAAGAGGCTGCTCACCCCAGGGCACCAAATATATAATGAATAAAGTACCCCCTATTGTAAAATATAGGGATATTATAAGTCACCAAGGAGTTCCATGACCATAAAAAATCATGAGGCCGAAGGCTGAGTGCTTATATACAGGTCATGGAACTCTGAGGTTACTTCTAATATCCTCATATTTTCCTACAAGGGCTACTTTAGTTATTATAATACACAAGTGTTAGTGAGTCACGTGACAAAACAATTACATTAGTAAGCTCCGTTTATAACTGATGACAGGTTAAGGATATAATTGCAGGCTATTCATGGCTTTTGTGTATTATATATATTATATATATGTAAATATCCCACAGTGCCTGCACTCCAACTGCAAATAACCAGAGGTGTCAGATCAATTGTTGTGATTTATACTGATAAAGGATCAGCACACTGTGTAGATGGTGAACAAATGCTCTTTTATTTTCACATATAAACACAGCATCTTATCGGTCCCACGTTTCGGTCCCACTTGAGGACCTTTCTCAAGGACCTTGTGAAACTAAAAAGAGCATTTGTTCACAATCTACACATTGTGCTGATCCTTCATCAATATATATATATATATATATATATAATATATATATATATATATATATATATAGATAGATAGAAATATAGATATATATATATATATATAGATATATAGATATAGATATATAGAATATCCTATTGTGTAATGATTGCTGGGTAGTATTCTGGGTCAGTATTAAAGTAGGTCAAACATGGAATCCTCAGCATGAGAGCAATGATACAGCTGTCAGTGAACTACAACTCCTATTTTATACAGGCAGCAGCAGGCTTGGGTTCCGGGTTCCAGCAACATAGGGAGGGTCTGCACTTTGAACACCCCACTCCTTCTTGCATTCACAACCTCCTTCTTCCCTTAAAGGGGTTATTCGTCTTTAAATTAACTTCTAGTATGATGTAGTGAGTGAAATTCTGAGACAATTTGCAGTTGGTTTTCATTTTATATTTGTGGTGTTGGCGTTATTTAGCTTTAAATTCAGCTGCTTTCCAGTTAGCAGTTTCAGCTATCTGGTTGCTATAATTCCCATAGCAAACATGGATTGATTTAAATAAGAGACTGGAATATGAATAGGACAAGAGCTGAATAGAAAGACGAGTAATTAAAAAGTAGAAATAACAATACAGTTTTAGCATTTGTTTTTTAGATGGGGTCAGTGACCCCCATTTGACAGCTGGAAAGAGTCATAAGAAGGCAAATCATTTTGTAAACTATAAAAGAAGGAAACATTAAGGAAAGTTGCTTTGAATTAGCCATTCTGTAACATACTAAAAGTTAGCTTCAAGGTGAAACATCTCTTTAATGTGGCTGGCCACAACTCCCAGCACCCCCAAGATAATGTGAGTATGGGTAAGAAAACAATTCCAAACTCAGACTAGGTGAGTAATATCATTTGCTGCATGTCCAGCTACCCCCATATGTAATAAAAGGCACTAGGAGCAGTAACTTTGGTTTTTTAAACAGGTGACCAGTAAATGCTTCCATCTGATTGGCTGCTATAGGAGATTGCAAACGTTGCACCATTTATACATTTTTTTAAAATTTTTATCTTATATATTTTTACCAACATTTCATCACAAAATGAGTTTTAAAAGGGGAATAGCAGGTGTGGAGGGGTTGGCTGTTTTTTTGGGGTTTTTTTTGCACTCTGGCCAATGGGGCTTTAGTTATATCACTGGTCTGTTGTTATTCTCTGCACTGCTTGTCCTGACTATATGCGCAATGAAAACAAGGTGCCTCAGCAGGGCCATTTAGACATGGAAGTAGCCATTTTCTTTGTTTTGCACAAGATCTTTCTTTTGGTGACTGTGTAAGCGATCACAGTGCATTTCCTTTTTTATCCTTCCATAAAGTTTTTAGCTTTTTGTTTGCTGTTTTGTAATATAAATATCTACAGGTTTATCCCACTGCACTAACATAAACATTGGGCTGTCCCTAGAGCGACCGGTTCTTCCAGGGAGCTGTCTGAAGAAAGTTCCAGCAAAAAGCGTGACCTGATATTTATGCAGATGTTGTTGGAGGGCAACAGGAACAAACTGGCAGAGCAAACATGGGGGTGTAGAGTTGCCAATATGTTATACATATACCTGCTATACTTTTTGAAAAAGGTTGACACAGCCCATCCAGAGCTTAGACATTCTGTTATCATTCCGTAAATATAGGTTAATAAAATGAGAGCAGAAACTGAGAAATAACCAGACAAATAGTCTTTAGATGTGGTGGGGGCTATTTGTATACATAGGGGGGGGGATTCACAAAATTGGAGAGAGACCATGTTTGGAGTAAAAGTGGTGGTTAACAGGTGTAAAAGACTTTCTCCATATTCACAAATCGGCCTCAATTCCGACTCAACTGACACTTTTCATATTTTAGTGAAAGAAAGACAGTTTACAGACACTTTTATGAAGTTGTCTTTCAAACAACATAAAAAAGGCACAAAATGGACATCTTAAACAACGTTTTCTCCCAACATTTTAAAAATGGAGTAAAGCTCAGTATAACTGAGCGATATCGGCTGATCCGATCGTGGGCCCTACGATCGGATCAGAAAGGAGACAAAATGGGCGGTCGGATCACGGGACCACATCAACAAACTGATGACTGGATTTATAACCCTGGCAGATCAAAAATCGGACAAATATCGACGCCCGTCAGATGGCCCCACACATGGGCCAATAACCTGCCGACTCGGTCTGTCCTTATCTTTTATCGGCCAGTGTATGGGGGCCTTTAGATAACTTGCTCTGCTTTGGTTCACCCAATCTTTATTTCACACCTCTTGTAGGTGCCCCATTGGGGAATTATTATCATATTAGCATTTTATAGTCAGGGCACAAGTTTCTGTGTAATCCTATAGGTGTAAAAGCCTCATTAACAAAACAAGTAAAACACTGATTAAACAAAAAAAGTGTATTTTTTACAATTTTATATGTAACTCACACTTGTGTTATTTTACTAGTTTTATCTTAATGAATGAGGCAATATTAGCAATTTGAGTGAATATATTATCTAAAGGAAAAGTAAAGCCTCCCAGGCAAGTTTTTAGTTTTAGCCACAATTAGACACTTGACCTAAGATAATAAAATAAAATTCTGATACAAATCCCTATATTATGCAAAACAGCATTTCTTGTATTTAGATCCTTATATTTTGTTACAGAATTGGAATTACAATGGGGACAGTAGAGCAAGAAGGAGACAGTAATCTAAGATGGTAACAGTAGGGCAAGATGGAGACAGTGGGGCATCATAGTAACAGTAGGGCAAGATAGGGACAGTTGGACAATATAGGGACAGTAGAACAAGATGGGGACAGTTGGACAAGAGGGAGACAATAATTTAAGATGGTAACAGTAGGGCAAGTAGGGACAGTTGGACAAGATGGGGACAGTAGAACAAGATGGGGACAGTTGGACAAGATGGGGACAGTTGGACAAGAGGGAGACAATAATTTAAGATGGTAACAGTAGGGCAAGATGGACACCACAGGATAAGACTGTGACAGTAGGGCAAGATGGAGACAATGGGACATGATAGTAACAGTAGGGAAAACAGAGCCAGGCCAGACCGGCCAGGCACCCTAGGCAACCTGGCCAGTCGCTGCGCACACATATGTGAGTTGGCACACGTGTGAATCAGCGCATGCTCAAAAAGAGGGACAAATAACACAGAGAGTGGGGGAGAAAGGGGACTGGACTGGGTGACAGAGAAGGTACATGCCTGGCGCCCCCCAGCTTTGCACCCTAGGCACGTGCCTACTCTGCCAACCCCTAGTTGTGGCCCTGAGGCAAGATGGTGACAGTAGAGTAAGGAAAACTATACTCCCCAAACAATACAGGACTCTATAAAAAGATATTGCATAAAGCAGCACATGTAAATCCTTGCTTCATGTAAATAAACCATTTTCATAATAATATAATGTTTTAGTAGTATGTGCCATTGGGTAGTCATTAAAATAGCCCCCTGGGATCGTATGATGCACGGTGCACACAAACAAACCAAACTTGTTAGGTCACATGAGCCAATTAACAGACAGAGTTCTGTCTTTTGCTTCCACACTTCTTCCTGTTCCACTTACAGCTGCAGTATTTCTGGTCATGCATACCTCCCAACTGTCCCGTTTTCAGCGGGACAGTCCCACTTTTGACAGCACAATCCACAGTCCAGCATTTGTACTGCACTGAACAGCCGGAAAAAGATACAAAGTTTCAAACTTAATTGCCTTTTGGCAGAGAGCCCAGAACAGGTGCAACTAAGATACTTTTGTAACAATTTTGAGATAAGCAAATAAGTAATTGTAACAGTTTAGATAAACAGGTCTCTTGGAAGAACTTACACTCACAGCTTAAAGGGCAATTCACCTTCATTAGCAAAACTGTAATAACACAGAAATATATTCAAACTTTTATAACCTGCCAAATTTTGTAAAAGGAACATGATAATTAGGGGGTGTGGCCACATAAATGGGCATGGTCCTTTAACGGTGACAGCGAAGTGGTCAGAGTAGAACAAGATGGTTACAAGGGGATTCTGCAACATAATCATATGCTATGGCTGCCCCCATGATATATTTAATATAAGGAGCATCAGCAGGACAAGGTGGAGTCAGGGGCTGATCATGGGTCCCCCTTTCTCCATATGGCTTAGGCCCTGCGTTTCGAATGTGTGAAATGAATTCAGTTGCACAGTCACGGCAATCTCATCATTCCAAATGGTGTCAGTGTTATTCTCAAGTTGCAACTCTTGCACAATTGCCTGGAATGGAGTTCTGCAGCTCGGTGCCACATGCCGCTCTTAAAGGTAGTATATAACCTATTTTATGGTCAGTGTATATTTCACATCTCCTTTAAAACGCGGCTTGGCAAACAGGGGGGTTGCCCATCTGGGGTAGGTTCAACAGCAGTTGAAGCGGTGGGATTGGTACACGGATACCAAAATCTGCTCGATTGGTGACCTCGCCAAACGAGAGGATCTTATCGTGTTTGGCCAACTTTAGGCAAGTGCCCACAAGGATGCGGCTAATAAGGGCTATTTCCAGCAAAAACAATTACAGTTGTGTCTGGATTATAAAAGGGAAGAGTTGCCAACCCAAGTAATGATAAACCCAACCCAGCTGAATATTTTTCTTCATATGAATCTACTGGAACTGAAACCAATCAGGAAGGAAAATGCCGCCCTCTCCTGGTCAGTTTTAGAGATTGACAGACTTTTTGCATGTAGGAGTGAATGGCCCCTGCACAAGCTACAGGATTTCTGCTGCACCAGCCAAGACCTGCTGCGGATCCCTGCCCCCAGAGTGGGATTTCATATGGCAGCGTCATCCCTATTTAGCCGCCTAGTACATGACTCAAGAAACACTTATACTATTTTAGTAACTGACCAATGGATTTTTTTCTCAGTGTATTTTGTGCTGTGATACCTAATGGGTATCGTGTGTGTGTAAAACATTCTCACATAATCGTCATTGCATGTTCCTGGTGCTCTATTCTAGGATTCTCTGAGGATTCTGCATGGCAACTCCCAATGGGTATCTAAGCAGCTCTATTCATGTGAGCACTGCTTATTTAAGTTATCCAGCCCATCAGCCCGTTATTGTCCCTGTAACTCCTTATTCCACTAACCCCTCCCCTGAGCCCCTTATTGTCCCTGTAACTCCTTATTCCACTAACCCCTCCCCTGAGTCCCTTATTGTCCCTGTAACTCCTTATTCCACTAACCCCTCCCCTGAGCCCCTTATTGTCCCTGTAACTCCTTATTCCACTAACCCCTCCCCTGAGCCCCTTATTGTCCCTGTAACTCCTTATTCCACTAACCCCACCCCTGAGCCCCTTATTGTCCCTGTAACTCCTTATTCCACTAACCCCTCCCCTGAGCCCCTTATTGTCCCTGTAACTCCTTATTCCACTAACCGACCCCTGAGCCCCTTATTGTCCCTGTAACTCCTTATTCCACTAACCCCACCCCTGAGCCCCTTATTGTCCCTCTAACTCCTTATTCCACTAACCCCTCCCCTGACGCCTTATTGTCCCTGTAACTCCTTATTCCACTAACCCCACCCCTGAGCCCCTTATTGTCCCTGTAACTCCTTATTCCACTAACCCCACCCTGAGCCCCTTATTGTCCCTGTAACTCCTTATTCCACTAACCCCTCCCCTGAGCCCCTTATTGTCCCTGTAACTCCTTATTCCACTAACCGACCCCTGAGCCCCTTATTGTTCCTGTAACTCCTTATTCCACTAACCCCTCCCCTGAGCCCCTTATTGTCCCTGTAACCCCTTATTCCACTAACCCCTCCCCTGAGCCCCTTATTGTCCCTGTAACTCCTTATTCCACTAACCCCACCCCTGAGCCCCTTATTGTCCCTGTAACTCCTTATTCCACTAACCCCTCCCCTGACGCCTTATTGTCCCTGTAACTCCTTATTCCACTAACCCCACCCCTGAGCCCCTTATTGTACCTGTAACTCCTTATTCCACTAACCCAGCCACTGAGCAACACAGTCCAGTGCAGGGTCAAGTCGGCCAGGCACCCTAGCCGATAACGTCGCCCCCCACTGCTCGCCCGTGCGCAGAAGAGCGCAAGTGCTGAGGCAACGCAGGTGAGGAAGCACTAGTGCAATGCGCACAAAGAAACAGATTCCACAGCTTCTGGACACAATGGTCCGAACTAAGGCGCCAGAACAGGTATGTGCCTGGCACCCCTCTACCTTTGTGGCCTAGGCACGTGCCTCTTCTGCCTACCCCTAGTTCCAGCCCTGCCACAGCCTCAACAGTTTACAATAACATTTGAATGCACAGAGAGGGCAGGCCCCTATTTTTAATTATACAAAATAAATGTTCAATGAGGGGAATGTAGCAGTATCGATTGTGACATCACTAGCTGAAGTACAGCTCATACCATAGCACAGTGATCCCCAACCAGTGGCTCGTGAGCAACATGTTGCTCTCCAATCCCTTGGATGTTGCTCCCAGTGGCCTCAAAGCTGGTGATTATTTTTGAATTCCAGGTTTGGAAGGAAGTTTTAGTTGCATAAAAACCAGTTCTACTACCAAACAGATCATCCTGTAGTCTGCAAGTCCACACAGGGGCTACCATCAGTCAATTATAGTCCATATTTGGCACCCCCAGGAACTTTTCGCATGCTTATGTTGCTCTCCAACTTGTTTTTACATTTGAATGAGGCTCATGGGTTTAAAAGGATGGGGAACTCTGCCATAGCAGATGTTTGCTGGTTACAAAGGTTATTGCGGTCCTTCCTGAGTCCTCACACTGAGAGTATTCAAGTCCTACACATGGGAGTATTCAAGGTCAACCATTTCAGGGAAAGGAAAAGGACAGCTGCAACTATTATAAAAAGCACAACCATCTTTTATTGTACATGTGTGCAACAGAATTTTCACAGAGACTCATCACTCATTTACATCAACAAAGTCAGAACAGGCAGTTAATTTGCACCTAATGCGAGACGGGGAAGAACAACGGATTGAAAAAGCGCTGGGATTCCTACTAGTGATACCGTCATGCTTGTGCAAGGCACGCCAGCCAGTATCTAGCCCTGATACTCATTATAATGCTGGGGAGGAGGCAGACTGCTGGCATCTGGGGTAAAAACACACAATTCAGAACTTATTACAACCCATCCACCACATTTATTTCAAGACTTTAGAGAGAACGTTGGCAACCAGTTGTTAAAGGGAAAGTATACTCAAGCAAATAAGTCAAGCTCAAATAATGGACACTGCCTCAAAGCAAGGCCCCCCAGTGACCTACTCATCAATATTGAGTATTTCATGGAGCCATGAAACAGTGGTTGTCCTGAGCTTCCAGAGAAGGAATGAATTTCTTGGATAGCTCTCAAAGGCCATCTTGCCCTACCTTCCAATAGCCTTAAACATTGGATATGTCTGATCATGCTCATACTTACAGACAAGGGGCATCAAAATTCTACTGCTTGCAGGACAACTTCCACCTTTCACAACTCTTGTTTCAAGTGTCTTGAATTACTATGTGACCATGGCTTACTTTCATCCTTGGAAACCACTACTTTTTTTGTCGGAAAATTAGGTTAACATCGTAGGATCTTCTAACAGCATAAGGCATCGATACAACCAAGTCCTGAGCTAAACTGAGTGTGATTAATAGGGCTATGTATTTGGGTATATAGGGATCAGCCATAACCTAAGCCTTCTCCACTCCCCCTTTTCAAGCAAAAAATAAAAACACAGTGCAATATAAATAAGGCCATCATCATAAATTATTCTGAATATTATAATATACCTGTATATGTTGTATTCTGCACCTACCTTATATTATTTTGCTTTAAGGGAAATATGAAAATATTAAGAATAAATCATTTACCTCCCACTTAAACATTTTGTTTTTAAATTAGAAAAATAAATAAGGTTGCTTCATCTCTATGAAATAGTAAATAAATTATATATCTTCTAGCTGGGTTTGTGTAATTAGTATCCTTCAGCACTGGCCAACCGAAGACTAACAGTTCCACATCATTAAATACATGTACCCCAACAATAAAATTTAAAATTGTTGGATGACATTGCTTTCCTTATTGTGATGATTATACTTCCCCTTTAAGTTTAGAACACCAAAAATAATTCTTAAAAATGAAAAAAGCAAAAAAATTAAATTCAAAACATAGAAAATTAAATCCAGGGGGGACCAAATCTTTGGAAAACAGCTAACTGCATGAATCCAAGCAATTTACATTTTCAGGGCGGAAAAATATACAAAAAAGTTGATTTTAACAACCATTACTTTTTTTTAATCAACATTTCATTACAATTAAATTTATCTTTCTGACCTGCAACTATAAAACGCTACATTAGTCTAAAATAGGAATAAAACTGGAAATGAATGAATGCATGGGCATGATTGCAAGCAGTTTCTGGGGTAAAAAAGAGGAAATTCATCTAAAAAAAAAATGTGTTAATCTTTTTTTCATCAAATTTTCATTATAATTAAATTTATGTTTAAATTTATGTTTCTCTATTGTAACAAAAAAACACTCTATAAATAAAGAATTAAAAAGAAAAAGAAAGAAAATTAAAACCAAAGTCTTCTGAAAAAGAATGGATTAGATTGCAAACAGGTAAATATTTGCTGGGGAAAAAAGTGCATTTTAATATAATTTACAGTTTTCTCTTTATAAAATGGTAAAACAATAAAAATTATTAAATTAAATAAAACTAAAAACTATATTAAAAACTAGAAAACTAAATCCAGAGGGCACAAATTTTCCTCAAAAACACAAATTGCATGAGCACAAGCAATTAGCATTTTCTATAAAAAAAAACAAAGATTTTAACAATTGTTAACTTTTTCATAAAATTTTCATTTAAAAATGAAAAAAAACTATGAACCTCCAAATTAAATCCAGAGGATTTGAAATCTTCTGAAAACCGCACACTGTACGAACGCTACCATTTTCTGGAAAAAAATCCCCTGGATTTTAACAATCGTTACTATTTAATAAAAATTAATTGTTTTAATGAATTAATTTTCATTTCCACAAAATAAATAAAACTAAAAACTAGAAATATTAAATTCAGAGTGCATCTCCTGAAAACCACAAACTGCATGAACACAAGCAGTTAGCATTTTCTGGAAAAAAAATCCCCTTACATTAAAACATATGTTAGGTTTTTTACCATCAAATTTTCATTATAATTGTTATCCTGTATATTTATTCATACACTTGATGAATTGTATACAAGTTGCATGGAGATTATGAAAATCATTTTATTTCAGGAGACATTTTTTGGGTGGTTCAGAGTTTTTCAAATAAGCATAGCAGTGGGTTTGATTTTTTTCCCTTCGAAATTTTTTTCAAGTGAAATAGCCCCAAAAATAATTAAAGGGATACTGTCATGGGAAAACATGTTTTTTTTAAAACGCATCAGTTAATAGTGCCGTTAATACGTTTTTCAAAAGAGCAAACTGTTTTTTTTTACATTTGAGTTTGAAATCAGACATGGGGCTAGACATATTTTCAGTTTCCCAGGTGCTCCCAGTCATGTGACTTGTGCTCTGAAAAACTTCAGTCACTTTTTACTGCTGTACTGCAAGTTGGAGTGATATTACACCCTCCCTTTCCCACCCAGCAGCCTCACAACAGAACAACAGAACAATGGGAAGGTATCCAGATAACAGCTGCCTGGCAGATATAAGAACAACACTCGATAGTAAAATCCAGGTCCCACTGAGACACATTCAGTTACATTGAGTAGGAGAAACAACAGCCTGCCAGAAAGCAGTTCCATCCTAAAGTGCTGGCCCTTTCTGAAAGCACATGACCAGGCAAAATGACCTGAGATGCACCTACACACCAATATTACAACTAATAAAATACACTTGTTGGGTTAGGAATGAAATTTTACATGGTAAAGTGTATTATTTGCAGTATAAACAGTGTCATTTAGAAATAAAAATGACATCATAAAAATCATGACAGAATCCCTTTAAATGGCTATTATCAGGAAAAGGGCAGTAATAATTCATTGGGGTGTGCTAGGAGTTTGTGGGGGGAAAGCGTGAAACAGGTAAGGGAGCACAGCATTTTTAATATAAAAAAATACACATGTAAATAAATTAAAAATACAATAATTCACAAAGTGCCCACTGCAGCGCCCATAATGAGCCAGGATGAACCCAGAGGCACTGATAGGGCAGCACTACCATAAATCTTGCATAGAAATAGTGGAGCCCCATAGACAATATTTATACTATATATTTATATATATATCTATATATATAGTGTGTCCAGATAAATATATTTCATATTTATGAATAGACGTATGCTTCTATATGAAGGTAAGACAGGCGTGGCATGACATAACCAGGTGTGGCACAGGCTGATGGCATCAAATCCCAGGAGATTACATCATAGGTTGGCCAGTGATGTCACACGCCACGAGAGCATAGAGTGATATCTCAGAGGAGAGGGGGGTGATGTCATGCAGAGGGTGTGTCAGAGACCCGCAGAGCATAGCTTTGGAAAAGTCACCCCTAATCTTCATAGAGCAACACTCTGTTGCTAAGGACAGCCCTGCATATAGTCGTTCTGTTTACCTCTTTAGTATCTAGCGTGTGTGCGGTTAATTTTTTCATACTAATTGACAATTAAGGCACAGCACAAACACACGGACACACAGATACACACAGACACACACAAACATGCCTGTGCAACCCCTGCTACTGAAAAATTCTGCTGGAGGGGGGCAATAAGGCTCAAATCAAGTATCCCAAAAGGGGGCAACTGCTCTTTCTATCCCTTTTTCCACCCTCCAGACATGGAGGAATAAATGAATGGGATCATTATTAGAAGCTCTTTTGCATCCTGATATCATCATGTTACACTGTCAGATTAAGAAGGGTGTTGGCTAGTGGGTGTGGGCACTCGATGGGTGCTGGAAGGTTTCTCAGAACACACCCTAGCCTGGGCATCACTTGGAGCCCCACTTACTCTGATACTTGTAGGGGGTCCCTTAGATTGCTCATTTTCTTTCAATTGTCCATTTGTCGGAGTTAGTGAAGGTACCATGCTCTCAGACTGACCTCTCTGGTTAACAGCTGGAATATTGGCCGGTGCCCATATCTGGACACTTTCTAATTCTCTCCCACCCTTATTACTCTGCGATGAGAACTGTAACTGGTTGCAGTCTGCTGCTTTATTGTTGAGAAAAGCGTTCGGTAGTTGCTTAAGAGCCTTGTCAGTGCTACTCACTGAGGCAATAGTGATCACCTTTGCAGAGGCACTTTCTAGACCACTGACTCTGTCAATAGTTGGTGTAACAGTGGTCACCTTTGTCTGGTCACTCTCTCCTGCAGTTGGTCTGTTAACAGTCGGGGAGGCAATTACTACTCTTTTGTCACCCTTTATTTCACTGAGTCTAGTAACCATTGGGGCTACAATGGCCACTTTTTTTTGCTCTACTTCTGCTCCCCTTGCTTTCTTAGTATCCTGAGCTGAACTGAACATGTCTATCTTCTCCATCTCCTTATGAACCACATTACAAGCATGGCCAGTGGCAGCTCCATGTTTCTGATTATTTTGTGTTTCACTCAGTCTATTAATGTTTGGGTCAATAGTGGTCCCCCTTGTCTGGTCAGTTCCTTCCCTATTGATATTTACAGGTGAAATTGCTCCTTTTAGAGGAGCAGGTTCTTGCACCCCAGCAGTATGGTCAACTTTGGGAGCTTTTGCTAAATTGGCCTTCTCCCCCTTAATACTAATAAGCTTAGAATCTGGTGGTTTAATTGAATCATGCTTTGTACCCTCTGTGCAAAGAATATGCCTATTTACTTTATCAGCCTCCAGCTTACTACTAGTATTTGGGGGTAGTTGAGAAGAAGTGCTTTTAATTGATGGGCACGAAGATGAAGAACCTTTTGGAAGGTCAGTATTTTGCTCCTTGGCCAAATGAGGGAGTTCAGAGAGGTGAATAGAACCATTTTGCATTGGTTCAACATTTAGACCCTCCTTTACAGGATGAAGAGGAGTAATATGGCAGTTCTTTGGGTCTTGGCCCTTTTTAAAGTCAGCATCTAACCATATCCCTTTGAAAGAACCAGGCTGGTCTAGAGTTGTACCTGGAGGGGGACAGTATGTGCTCTTTGTGGAGTCAGCCACAGCAACTTTACTCTTATTTGAGTGGGAATGGTAGATACTAGAGTCTGCTGTGAGGTTAGAGGGAGTAGTTTTGCTCATAGCATGCGTGCTGCTTTTACCTACTGTAGTCAACTCTTCTACCACCTCTAGATACCATTGTTCTCTTGTTCTTCCTTGTTCCTCCTCATAATCCTCTCCTCTCTCTCCCTTTCTTCCCTCTCCCTCTGCTCCCCCATCCTCTCCTTCTCCTCTTCTTCCTTCATGCTCTTGTACTGGACTGAGGGTTTTCACTTGACACCTGCCTACCATAGCAAGGGAAGGGTCACTTTGAGGGGGGAGGACTGCACTCGATGTGGCTGTGGGTTCCTGGGGAGAGAAGGGGGGAGTAGTCCTTGGTCCAACTCCAACCTTAACTGTTGCTTGGACTTTACCCTCACTACATTTCAGACTTTCTGCTAGTGGTGATACTCCTATCACTCCTTCCCCCTCCGGCCTCTCAAAGGTCTCTCCTATCAAATGTTCCCCTCCACAAAGACTGAGTGGAGACTCCTGCCTACCCACTCTTCTTACTGGCTGACTTCTCACACCTAGCGCTTCTGCTAATTCTCCATCTATTGTTCCTCCTCCTCCTGGCTCTTGTTTTCTGGGTGACCCACCACTTCCACCCCCACCTAGTTTCTCCGCAGACTGCACTCTCTTGAGAAGTGGGGATCTAGGAGGCTCTGCACTCTTTGGGCGAGGACGTGACACTGGTGGAGAAGGATGCAGTTTTGGAGGAAAGCTCTGAGTGGTCAGGCTGCTGCCAATGATGTGACCTGGGAGGAGAGGGGGTGAGGCAGCGGCAGTAGGTGAAGGAGTGTGTGCAAGTGGTGAGAGTGGCATATTACCCGCAGATTTACAACGTGCAGAGCGATATTGACGGTGCAGTTTGGGAGATAAACCATGCAAAGTACTGGGTCGAATGTGTGGGGAAGGGGGAGCTGGGGTAGTTGAAGAGGAGGCACAGGAAGAGGTGGAAGGAGGGGGTGGTGGCGCAGGGGAATTAGGGGTACTGGAAGAAGGAGAACTGCCTTGTGAAGAAGCACCTAAAAGAAGATCGTAAAAAAAAAAAAAAATTACCATACAGAATCACCACATTATTAACATCTGCCCAAAGACTTTTTTCCTCTAGCAATCAAGAATGAACCTTTATATGCCTATGGGCAGGGCTGCCATCAGGGGATCACAGGGGGGACAGTTGTCCCGGGCACGCAGGATTTTGTGTCTAAGGGGGGGGGGGCTGGCCATGCTTCACTTACTTGATTAGCTGGGCCCCTATGTCTTCAGCATGCTGCACAGCAGCTCTGTGCACAGAAGATTTTCTCCTATTAAGATTTCCTGTAACCTCATTGGTCCTTTAAGAATAAGTCCTGGTAAATCTGCATTGGGTTTGGATCACCTTATCCAATTCCTGTACAGCTTTACCGGGACTTATTCTTAAAGGGATACTGTCATAGGGAAAAAAAAATTCAAAATGAATCAGTTAATAGTGCTGCTCTAGCAGAATTCTGCACTGAAATCCATTTCTCAAAAGAGCAAACAGATTTTTTTATATTCAATTTTGAAATCTGACATGAAATCTAGACATATTGTCAATTTCCCAGCTGCCCCAAGTCATGTGACTTGTGCTCTGATAAACTTCAATCACTCTTTACTGCTGTATTGCAAGTTGGAGTGATATCATCCCCCTCCCTTTTCCCCCCAGCAGCCAAACAAAAGAACAATGGGAAAGAAACCAGATAGCAGCTCACTAACACAAGATAACAGCTGCTTTGTAGATCTTAAGCTGGCCATAGACGCAAAGATCCGATCATACGAATCAACTTACGATCGGACTTTCCCATTTCCCGACCTGCCACTAACCATTCAGATCAAAGTCTTACCATTCCGATCAAATAAGAAAAGATCACCCAATGTTCTGCCCCTGACAGCAATCGTACGATACTTATGTCTGACAACACTAGTGACAGTCTCCCACTGAAAATCGTACGATCGGCAATACACGCAGAGATATTATCGGCAGGCGACAGAAATTTTCTAACCTGTCCGATCGACCAAACGACCGATCTCCGACGGTCGAAAAATGTCGGGACTCTCCACACATGGTCCGAAAATCATACGAATCCACGATTCGTACGATCGGATTGTTGCGTCTATGGCCAGCTTAAGGGTAAGGCCAGACAAGGAGATTCGGGGAGATTTTGTTGCCTGGCGACTTATCGCCACGTCTTTTGCGCGACTATCTCCCCGAACTGCCTCAGCGTCTTTTCCCCATAGGCTACAGCGCACTCCCCGAATCTCCTCGTCTGGCCTTACCCTAAGAACAACACTCAATAGTAAAAACCCATGTCCCATTGAGACACATTCAGTTACATTGAGAAGGAAAAACAGCAGCCTGCCAGAAAGCATTTCTCTCCTAAAGTGCAGGCAAAAGTCACATGACCAGGGACAGCTGGGAAATTGACAAAATGTCTAGCCCCATGTCAGATTTCAAAATTGAATATAAAAAAATCTGTTTGCTCTTTTGAGAAATGGATTTCAGTGCAGAATTCTGCTGGAGTAGCACTATTAACTGATGTGTTTTCAAAAAAACATGTTTTCCGATGACAGGATCCCTTTCAAGGAAATCTTAATAGGATAAAATCTTCTGTGCACAGAGCTGCTGTGCAGCACGCTGAAAGCAGGGGGGCCCGGCTAACCAAGTAAGTGAAGCATGGCCGGGCCCCCCTTAGACACAAAACCCTGGCAAGCAATTTTTTTAAATATTTGGGGGGATCTGGCCAATTATTTTTTTACTTGCAGGGGGGCCCCTGATCACCAATGGCTTTTTATAACTTGTGGGGGGGCAGGCCTTTTTTACTTGCAGCGGGGCCCCTGATCACCAATGGCTTTTTATAACTTGTGGGAGGGCAGGCCTTTTTTACTTGCAGGGCGGCCCCTGATCATCAATGGCTTTTTAGAACTTGTGGGGGGGTCTAGGCCATCAATTTTATTTTACTTGCAGGGGGGCACCTGATTACCAATGTTTTTTTAAAAAAAACTTTTATGGGGGCCCTTGTGCCAATGTTTTTTTTTTAACTTATAGGGGACCCTGATCACCAATTATTTTTTTTTAACTTGTAGGGGGACCCTGATCACTAATTATTTTTTTTTAACTTATAGGGGGGCCCTGATCACTATTTTTTTTTTTTAACTTGTAGGGGGGCCCTGATCACCAATTATTTTTTTTAACGTGTAGGGGGGGCCCTGATCACCAATTATCTTTTTTTAACTTATAGTGGGGCCCTGATCAACAATTATTTTTTTTAACATGTAGGGGACCCTGATCAACAATTATTTTTTTAACGTGTAGAGGGGCCCTGATCACCAATTATTTTTTTTAACTTATAGGGGGGCCCTGATCACCAATATCTTTTTTAACGTGTAGGGGGCTCTGATCACCAATTATTTTTTTTAACTTGTAGGGGGGCCCTGACCAGCAATTTTTTTTTAAAAAAATTATGGGGGGCCCTGGCACCACAGTTTTTTTTAATTTATAAGGGGGCCTGACCATCAAAAGCTTTTTATAACTTGTGTGTGGGGGGGGCTACCTTTATTAGCACTGATGTCTATGTGGTCTTTTAACTGTAGTGTGGAGTGGGCGGGATCTGGGTGGGACTTAGAAGCTGGGGTGGACGGGGCCCTGAACATTTTGTTGTGATTTCTAATGGCGGCCCTGCCTATGGGATAAGGACTTTACCCCTTCCCTATAGCACTTGGTTACTACATTACCCATTCTACTGACCCCATGCAAACCATGAATAACCCTCTATAGACCATAACTCCACCAATGCACTTGGCACAAGACACCAGTAGAGATCAAACTTACCAAGATAAGCAGAGTCCATGGAGCGGTGGCTGTGGGTAGGGGAGCGGGCCGAGAGGCTGTGAGTGGGCGATCCTGGAAGACTGTCACTTGAGGAGAGAGACCGGCTCAGAGAAGAGAGGGAACGGCTGGTGTGCAGAAGATTGGATTGCTTGGTGATCTTACGGAACAGAGAATTGCGCTTCTTACTGTTAGATGGAAGGGGTGGGAGAACGGAAGATGCAAAGAACAAGGGATTGGTGAGATGAAGAATAAAGATGGATGTCAAGCCATAGGACAGAATACATTTAACCAAAGCCAGATCTCAGTAGTAAAAATGTAGATACCACCAGTCTCCTGCAGCATGACTCATCTGAGCACTTGTGCTCCCTCCTTGCTTTTTCTTACACCCTTTGTTAAGTGCAACATTAACCATAAATGATTAAAGGAACCCAGACATACGATTCTTAGCTACAACTAATATCAGGCTTCACACTGCACCTATTCCCACATTACGGACACCCTATATAACTGGGGTGCTGTCTTCCAGGTCTCCTTCCATTCAACACCCCCTCACCTCTCCTGCCCCTCTCTCCCAGCGCTCCGCTTGTTCCTCCGTGCCATTTTGGATCGATAACTGCTTCTCCTAGCTGGGCCAGTTCGGATCGATGTGTTCTCAAAAGGGGTGGTGGTTACTAACACCTTGTTACCACTCTACAGGAATACAACAGGGGAACATTTCATTCATGGTGTGACTGGACTTACAAATTATTTCTACAGAATGCACATGTGTAATTTAAACTCTAGTCTCCAACAGGATTCTGGGAAAGCTTACCTTTAAAATCAGCTCCACAACTTCAGTGTGGACTAGGCCATGCACTGGCTCCCCGTTAATATGTGTAATGAGGTCCCCAGCACAGAGACCTGCATCATGTGCAGGTCCTCCTTCTTCCACGTGCTAACAACCGAGAGGGAAGAGAAAAAAGGGAGACAACATTAAACAAAGGGGTTAGGCTATTCACTTGTCATCTTTTTTATTTAAAAAATCTACATTTTAATTATAAAGCATTGACAGATCTATTATTACACAAACTTCTGCCAGGAGAGTGTATTTAAATATAAATAATGAGCTCTGTATATAAAAGTATGCTGTGTCTCAGATTTACAGGTCAGGAGGTGTTAATTATTCTCTTACTCACCCAGACAATGTGCTGCACGCTGTACACATCACTTTCCCCCATGTACACTCGGATGGCCCTCAAGGTGAAACCATATTTTTTCCCAGAGCGCTGGATACAAATTGGGGATCGGAGGCTGCTCACTGCCGGTGTGTAATCACGACTCGGGGAGGAATCTCGAGAGGAGGGATTGGATGAGAGTGAGCGGGGGGACATTGGGCTGACCAGAGGGGAGCTGCTGTGCTGTTCAACTGTGGAGGAGATTGTGGGTATGAATTAAGGAATAAATGATGCTTGATTATCTGCCATAGAGACCAGTGTCGGACTGGGGGCCCACCATAAAACCTTAGACCAGGGCCCACTCTCACTACTATTATTCTTCGTCTCCTCAATCAACCTCTATTCTCCTAGTCTGTTTTCATTATATACTATAATCTATTATTCCATCTATTTAGCCTCTTTGTTCTCATAGAAATAGGGAATGACCATGAAATAGGCCAAAAGTTTAGCAGCATGAGGGGCCACTGACAACTTGGCCCACCAGGACTTTTCCTGGTATCCCGGTGGGCCAGTCCAACACTGATCGAGACAACCAGAATAATAAAAGGAGGCAGGACTGGACTGGGAGTCAAAATAGGCCCTGGCATTCCAATACAGAGAGGCCCAATCAGCTCCCCACCAGCCCACTAAATAGTGACTTTCAATGGCATCTTATGGCAGCCCCTCTGGCATTTGCCAGAACCCACAGATTGCCAGTCCGGGCCTAAAAGGAGGTAACATGAAAAATATTCCCTTTAAAGTCATACCTGTAGGTATTATAACAGACAGTGCGGTGGTAGATGCCGACTTGATGACTTTTCCGCCAGTTCTCCTTCGCTCTGTATCCCCGGAAAGGTGTTGGTGTCTGGCTCTGCGCAGGACAATTTCATTCGTGGCACGAGGGGAGGAGTCCGATTCATGGGGGGGCTGAGCGTCGGCAGATTTGTCTACTAGATAGAGGGATGGGGTAAACAGGCAAAAGACAGATTGAGAGGAAATTTGAGGCTTATGAACAATACTGTAACGATGAACAATACTCAGGGCAGCCATCAGGGGGGGACAGGGGGGAGAGTTGTATGGGGGCCCTGAAGGTAAGGGGGGCCCGGCCACGCCACACTTACTTGATTAGCCGGGCCCCCCAGCTGCTGACTTCGGAAAGGCATGGACGTGTAACGGCCCTGGCCACCAATTTTCTCATAATGTGGGGGGGAGCCTGACCACCAATTTTTTTTTCTCATGTGGGGTCCTAGCCACCAATATTTTTTAATGGGGGGGCCCTGGCCACAAATGTTTTTTTTTTATGGGGGGCCCTGACCACCAATATCTTTTTATTTTTTATAAACATGTGGGAACCCTAGCCACCAATATTTTTTGTTTTTTTACTGTGGTGGGGGGCGGACCTGTGGGGTGGGGAGGGCGGAACTGTAGGTGGGGCTTGCGGTGGGTGCAGCCCAGGGGGCCCAGGAAATTTTGTCGTATGGGGCCCTGCGATTTCTGATGACGGTCCTGACAATACTACATTGTCCCCATTCTGCCATGTAACCTCTCACCTGTCTCCAGCTCTCCCAGAGGAATCTTGCTTTGGGTGGGCAGGGACACGCTGCTTCCCCTCACTCTGAACTCCACCTCACCTTCCAGGGGAGAAGTAAAGCGGGTCGAGTCCACCAGGGCAGAAAACCGTCGCCTGGCAGCCAGAGGGGGGCTGGATTCTGCTTCTGCAGCATCTGAGAAATGTTTCCTGCAACAAATGCACCATATATGAACAATCTAGAAAGTCTGAAGAGTAAAACCCATTCTCAGAGCAAGGGCCACCAAACTAGTGCCCCCACCGTACAGCCTTCTATAGGACATGTTACCAGCACAACCATGGAGGGCATATCAATTTAAAAGAGGAACCTGTTTATTTAAAGTGAGGGTCAGTTATCATTCTGTAGGCTCTAGGAGAGCTGGGTCCATCCACCCAAGTTGACTGATGTCTAATTCTGGCCAGTTGGGTACATTGGTCAGGCCAGTATCTTTATTCATCATCAGAATTGGTCCTTGTCTCTCCTCACCTTTGCTAGTCTGTATCTGCCAGTAACTCAATGGGGTTTAGTGGGATCACTGGGAGCAAGAAGGGGATGAAGAATTACACTCTTTCCTTTGATGGCAAAGCTCCTTAGCATATTAAACTTAAAGTGGTAGTTTACCTTTAAATTAACTTTTAGTATGTGTTATTTCCGCAGCTATATGGTCTTATTTACCCAGGCAACAAGGCAATGAGACTGTAATATGAATAGGAAAGGGCCTGAATAGCACAATAAGTAATAAAATGTATTATTAACAATAAAAGTATAACCTCAAAAAGCAATACTGTACTGGCTGTCAGTGACCCCCCCTTTGAAAGCTGGGATAGGGCAGAAGAGGAAGGCAAATAATTAAAAAGCTATAAAGATAGAAAAAATGAAGATCTAATGCAAAGTTGCTAAGAATCGGAAATTCTATAACATCTAAAATTTAGCTTAAAGGTGAGCCATCCCTATAAATGAGAAGGAAAGTGTAAGTGACCATAAGGAGATCCTTTAATTTCTATGTGACTGGACCTCCGGGGTGGGGTTTATCCTGACCACACCAATGTAAAAATAGATCTGCACAAAATGAAATCATGCCCCCCAAGCAGGTTCCCTTGCCACAGTTCTTACATGGGCAAGAAATAAGTGGACTCCAAAGCAGTCACATGACTCACATTTCAGGAGAGACAGTCCTCCAGCAGCGGTCTCGCAGGGTGACACCTCCTAGTGTCTCCCTCTTGGTCGACTTTTCAGCCCTTTCTTGTCGAGGAGGAGTGGGGGGTTTCTGCTCCAGCTGGGACAGCTGCTCCATACTACTATATACCTGCCACAAGCAAGATATGGACACTTACAAGGTAGGTATATTTTATTACAATGGATGATAAATACTACAACTCAATGAACCCACTGGTGATGGCAACAAGGCCCTACATACAGGATTTGAGCCTATCAGATAAAGATGCTGTAGGCTCCATTACATAATTTTTAAAATAAAGCAGAATGATGGTGTCATACACACCAGTCTATGGAGCCCGTGGCCAGAAGGGAGCCATAAAATACTTTGGAGGCCCAAATCTAGCCTAATGCCTCCAGTTGGACATCCCTGATCTAAATTTCTATTCTGACAAAGGCGTAGTGATATCAAACCCAGAGCAGTGTCAGGAGCGCCGGATGGCGATCCCGTATACGGCGGCGTTGGATCCAAAATGGCGGTGCCCATGACCAAAGTGGGTTGACGCCAGTGCGATGATGTCACACGCCTGGCACAAAATTTTAAGATAAAAGCTCTTCCAGGTCACCGGTTCAATGCCCGATTATAGGATTTGTTTGGTTCATTCCTGGGTGCTTTATAATTCTTGTTATATTGATTCCTGGGCTTCTGACCCTGTCTGAACCTTGACCTTGCTACTAATCTGCCTATTGGACTTCTGCCTGGATATTGACTACGAATACGCCTGATCCTATTTGTTCCACAAAACTTGGACTTTAACACCTAAGCTTCCTCCTTGGTCCAGACTACTCCCGCTGGCAGCCAATAGGCCCACTGACAAGCAGTTTGTAGGAAGAAGTCAGCCAATAGGAGCACAAGCATGGGGAGGAGCCACAGAACATCTCTGGTGGGAAAAGCATGCTCCTTCTCTTTCCTAGGGATACGGGGTAGACAGATGGATACTCACGGTGCCTACCTACAAAGGGAGGGACTTACTTTACTAAACCTTGGTGTACAGGATGAAAACTGCCTGATCTCCACCGAGTCTTCATCATTTGTATCATCCTCATCGTAGGAGTTAATGTGCTGATACCGATCTGATCGAGCTGAGGAAAGACAGAGGTATCAGTGATTTCTTAGGCCTATGAAATATTGGGCATTTCAACAGCAATGGCACCAGGGTGGTTGAAATCCACAGGTCTGACTGGCTTTCAGAATTGGTCCCCTCCCTCCTTCTGCAGATTTGGGTCCCCCATGGTCAGCAGCTGCACTTACTGTCAAAGTAACTGGTGTCATCTTCTGCCTCCAAGTGGGGGATAAATTCAGCTTTCTGCCTGAGCAATCCATTCCAGTCCAAATCAGTGAAAAATCTATGAACTTTCACTTCGATCGCTCCCCCTAAATCAGTGACACACGAAGAGTGTAGGATTAATGGAACAGATTGGGGAGGGGGCATTTGTAAATGTGAGGCAGAAGTCCCTCGTAGTACTCTATAAATAGAGCTATTATCTGGGCAAAGCAAGATAATGTAGGGTCTGTTTGCAAAGGCTTACAGGTCTAGACCCACAGCAACCAATCAGATGTTCACTAAATAGCAGACCAGTATAAGTGACCTGTTGCTTGGTTACTATGGGTTACAAGAACTGGGTCTACAGTTAGCCATGGCAGGAGGAGTTGCCCAGAAAATCCTCAGATGTGTTTTTTCTGGGCAAATCCAACTTATAATGCCAGGAAAGAATACACTACCTGTGTCAGAAGTTTTAAGGTCACAGGTATCAGACTTACTGGCCTGTGCTTATTTGGTTCCATTGCTCTTACAGACTGACCTGTTCCAAGCCTTTGCAAGGGGTCTGTCTGCAGGAGGCAGGAGATGAGGTTTTGGGCATCGGTGGGAAGTGCTTCCTCTGCTTCTGGCCAGACAATGTCATCTATAGGATGGGAAGAAATGGAAAGTAGATGTGTAAATGTGACATTAAAATGTGTGGATATTACTGTTGTTAATTTATTATTAAATGAGAAGTCAAATCTAAGTCCAGTGAGCCCAGGGTCATGGGCACTTCCAAGGTTTTAGACTTTTCCTTTAACCCATTTCAGCAACGCAGTTAGATATGAGGTTTGGTAGCAAGATACAGTCAAGGAAGGTGTAGTTATATTAAAGAGTGGGCAGCCTTACCACTGATCACCTGACCAAACAGCTCTTCTGGGGTGTCGCCGAAAAATGGCACGCAACCAACAAGGAACTCATACAGAATTATGCCCATCGCCCACCAGTCCACTGGCTTCCCATAACCTTGCCGAAGGATAACCTCTGGTGCAATGTATTCTGGGGTTCCACAGACCTGCAACACATTTGGAAGCTGTAACTATATAGGACATGGGTCTGTCCCTCCCACTGCAGGGTGATACAGTGACACAGACAGGAGGGAACTATGGGACATGAGTCTGTCCCTCCCACTGCAGGGTGATACAGTGACACAGACAGGAGGGAACTATAGGACATGAGTCTGTCCCTCCCACTGCAGGGTGATACAGTGACACAGACAGGAGGGAACTATGGGACATGAGTCTGTCCCTCCCACTGCAGGGTGATACAGTGACACAGACAGGAGGGAACTATGGGACATGAGTCTGTCCCTCCCACTGCAGGGTGATACAGTGACACAGACAGGAGGGAACTATGGGACATGAGTCTGTCCCTCCCACTGCAGGGTGATACAGTGACACAGACAGGAGGGAACTATGGGACATGAGTCTGTCCCTCCCACTGCAGGGTGATACAGTGATACAGACAGGAGGGAACTATGGGACATGAGTCTGTCCCTCCCACTGCAGGGTGATACAGTCAGGAGGGAACTATGGGACATGAGTCTGTCCCTCCCACTGCAGGGTGATACAGTGACACAGACAGGGGGGAACTATGGGACATGAGTCTGTCCCTCCCACTGCAGGGTGATACAGTGACACAGACAGGAGGGAACTATGGGACATGAGTCTGTTCCTCCCACTGCAGGGTGATACAGTGACACAGACAGGAGGGAACTATGGGACATGAGTCTGTCCCTCCCACTGCAGGGTGATACAGTGACACAGGCAGGAGGGAACTATGGGACACGAGTCTGTCCCTCCCACTGCAGGGTGATACAGTGACACAGACAGGAGGGAACTATGGGACATGAGTCTGTCCCTCCCACTGCAGGGTGATACAGTGACACAGACAGGAGGGAACTATGGGACATGAGTCTGTCCCTCCCACTGCAGGGGTGATACAGTGACACAGACAGGAGGGAACTATGGGACATGAGTCTGTCCCTCCCACTGCAGGGTGATACAGTGACACAGACAGGAGGGAACTATGGGACATGAGTCTGTCCCTCCCACTGCAGGGTGATACAGTGACACAGACAGGAGGGAACTATGGGACATGAGTCTGTCCCTCCCACTGCAGGGTGATACAGTGACACAGGGGCTTAGGTGGAGGAAATAAGGGATCTATAATTTTCTTACCTGCTTGTCCAGGAATTCCCTTGCTTCACTCTCGATGTGTCCTTCATATAGATTAGTGGTGAGGTTCATAAGTCCCATTTTGGACAGGCCAAAATCTGTAAGCTTTATGTGACCCATCGAAGTGATTAGGAGACTAAGAGAAGAGAGTAAATAACAAGGAGACAAAAGTGAGGAGGAAATTTGAAGAAAGGAAAAGTATGCACATGAATGAGTTTATGAATGGAGCGTGAATGTTTGAGTTCTAGAATAAAGGGAAGGGAATGAATGAGCACCAATGAGGGAGTGAAGATATGTGTAAATGAATGCGTGAGTGTGTAGGTGTGTCAGGCAGTAGGTGAGTGAGTGGGTGAGTGAGTGAGTGAGTGAGCATGGGAAGTAGAGTGAAGCAGAGAAGTATAGGACAGTAGCAAAGAGTGAAGGGAAGATCATGTAGAAGTAGAATGGTAGATAAAGGGACATGCAAAGAAAGAAAAGAGAAGTAGATGTGTATCATGACATACTGATAGTGAGAAGAACAGAGGGGAAATAGTACAGCAGGGATAAAGTGCACATCAGATACACAGTCAGATAAAATACAATACTGGGCACTGCAAACACATTCAGTTACACACTGCATTACATACAGAGAGGGCTGCTTACTTGTCTGGTTTCAGATCTCGGTGCACAATCCCATAATTATGTAGGTATTCCAGAGCTAGAATCGTCTCTGCGAAATATAACCGAGCCATTTCCAAAGGGAGAGCACCAATGTGCTTCAGTAGGGTGGCACAGTCACCCCCTGTTAGTGACAGGGAGGGAGTCGGTGGGACAACGGAGCAGAAGAGAGAGGGAGGGAGAGGAAAGGAGGAAGGGGCACCAGAATAAATTAGTGACATGAAATGATTTGGTTGGATAACAGAGCGAGTGAGAAAGGGGAAGACAATAAGGAGAAGTTAGTGGCATGGAAGAAACAGATGGGAAGAGACAAAATGAGAGAACAAGGGAGAATCCAGGAGGAAAGGACATCACATAATACATGAGATGAAAGGAAAGAATTGGAGAAAGTACAGGATAGAAGAAGGGAGAGTGCGGGAGTAATCAGACAATAAATGTGATGGGAGGAATGGGTGTGAAAAGAGAGCAGGGGAGACAAGAGGAGATTAACAAAGGAGGGAGCATAACGATTGGGTGAGATGGAAGGAATGGGTTGGACATTATATCAGGAGAACATAGGGTTAATAAGATGGTGAAAAGTAAAGGAATAGGTGGGATAAGGCAGCATTAAAGAATTTGACAGGAAGGTGCATTAGATAATAAATAGCATAGGAGGAATAAGTGGGACAAGAATTGGGAGATTGAGCAAAATGGGGAGAAAGCAAAGTTGAAAATAAAAGTAGTAATGGAGGAATTAGTTGGAGAAACAACAAAATACATGTGATGCAAATTATGGATAACACCATGAGAGAGAGGGACAGCAAAAAAAAAGAAAGAAGAGAACAGACAGGATACATGACATGGTTATAAGTCATAGTGGGGAAAGAAAAGATGAAGCATTATCAGAAGATACATGACGTGCAGGTTATGAGTGGGAGTAGCAAGAGAGAAGGAGGGAGAGTATAAAGAATGGGGCATAAGATAAAAAGAGCCCAGGAAGGAATGGGTGGGAAAAGAGCAAAAAGAGAAAAAGGAAGATGAAAGCAGAAAGGGGCATCAGGTAACAATTGGCGTAGAAGGAATGGGTAGTGCAAGAGCCAAGAGATAGAGGGAGGGTAAAAATAAATGAACATTTGATAATAAAAAAACAGGGAAGGAATGGGTGGGACAAGAGCAGAGATAGAAGTACGATGAAATAGGGAAAGGGCATTAGATAATTAGCATGGAAGGTGAGGGGTAGAAGGAAGGAGACAGAGCAAAGAAGGACAGAAGAGAAGGACATGGTGAGAACAGAGTGTATAATAAAAAGTGTATAATGGAGAAGCAAGAGGCATTAGGGAATAAATTAGTGACGTGGAAGGTTTTGGTGGGAAGAGATACCAAGAGAGAAGAAAGGAGAGTAAAGAAGAAGGGACATCAGAGAAATAAAGTATAAACAGCTTACAATAAAGAAATCACCATTATCTGAATTAGGGATGCTCAGCCTGCAGCCCTCAAGTTATTGCTAAACAACCGCACCCATCATCTTCCGACTGTCAAGAGTAACAGCCAACAACAGCTGGAGGACTGCAAGCTGGGCACCTAAATGAAGCAGACAAAGCTACACGTGTGCATACATATAAACAGTAGTGAAGCAATGTAAACAGAAGAACATATAAAGTAGGGTGTTATTATACCTACCTTCTACATATTCCATCACCATGCAGAGGTGCCTGCGGGTCTGGAAGGAGCAGAACATGCTGACCACGAAGGGGTTCTGGGCAAAGGTCAGAATGTCTCGTTCCACAAAGGCCTGGTGGACTTGTTTCCTCAGAAGCAAGTTCTGCTTGTTAATCTTTTTCATGGCAAAGCGTTGGCGTGTCTCCCGGTGACGCACCAAATACACCGCTCTAGGGGAAAAGATATAATCTTATTTGGGTAGCACATCTCATAAATCTAAAGCCATGTTGCATCACCAATGGGGGATCCTCACTGACCAAAATCCACTGGTTGAAAATAGCACCTGGAGGTCAATAAGGTCTTCTTCTGGCAGGTCTTGATTATTGGTTTCAATGTAGTAATGATTGGATCAACCTGATTTGGTCCACCTCTTTGGTGGCCATATAAGACAAAGTTCTTATTTGGTGACCTTTCTAAATAAGTGGATCTTCTCAAGTATGGACAATTTCAAGGTTCATATACATTGGGTAAGCAAAATCATCAGCTCATTTGCATGTGTATAGGAACAAGAATAGTGACCCCATCAGATAATTTCCAACTTTTAAATGTATATTAAAATCCGGTTGGTTCACAGTCAATGAGTTTATATTGATCTAATGGCTGGGACAATTTTAGAGAAGGATGTCAAGGTTTTGTCCTGGACCTCTAGTATAACATGAGCTACTCTTCTAATGGAATATATCCCAGGAACCCCATTATGAACTACACAACTGAATATACTGTTTATATTACCCATAGGCTCCATTACTGATGAGCTTTATTGTTTCAAAGTCACTTTCCTCAGGAGGTCTTATGGGTTTAGCAGCTGCCCCACTCTTTGCCTATAAAATTGAAAAGAATGGTGTAAAATGGTGAAAGATGAAATGAGAGGTGGTTACATGGGGAGGAATACAAATATATAGATGGAGAAAAGAAAATTGACCATGGCGGGCTACAAATGATTCTTACCTCTGTGCTGTCCTCGGGTTCTGGGGTATGTGTTTCCACAGTCAGTGGTTCCTCAGGAGCAGCTACCTCTGTTAGGTGGACAAACATCAAACACATGGTCATGTTAGCTTCTTGTCCTTATGTTATGAATCAGTAATATGGAGAGGGGCTCTGTAGGTTACCTGGGAAGGAATCCCTGGTTAATCCCAACTGACTCAGGATGTATTGGGGTATATCTTTTGTCAAGTTTCCTTCCTTCACCTGGTCCTCAGCTACCTCCAGCATGTGATAGAATTCTTCAGGGTTAAATTCCTGCCCACAACATACACAAGTAATGAATATAGTATTGTATTAAACTGAACACTGTATATTTTAAGGAGACAATTCAACTGGCAGAAAGGGAATATGCAAAGGCTCCCCCTCATAACTTTACCAGGTCTCGAAACAGCACCTCTATTTACTTGACAAAACCCAAAAGAAGAGCCTGTACTCTATCTCATTTTTGAGAAAGGCAATAAATAGGGGAAGCTACTGGAAATCCTCTTATGGGGATCCCCTGCTCTCATTCCCATTACAGAGGTGCGGTGGGGTATCAATGAGGTCTTTGTTTAGTTGTATAAAATGCTCTATACATCCACACAAGATGTACATTCTGAGGGTTTCATGGAGTATTTCGACTCTCTCTTCCCCTAATGAGAAACCCAAGAAAGGTGGTGAAGAGCCACTAACTGTAACTGAACATCTTCTTTCCATGGTGGGAAGACAGGGGCTGGATTGCATCCCGATAGACTGGTGAAAGCTCAGTTAAGGAAACCCTGGCCCCTAAACTAGTTCAACTTCATGACATAGCCTTGGAGGCTGGAGCATTACCCCAATCCCTCAGCACTTATAGTTCTGTTACCTAAGAAAGGTGGTGACCCAGCAGACTGTGATGCCTACAGAACTATTAGAACTTACTGCCTCACCAAGGTCATTCTATCTGTAGTGCATCCTGACTGGTCAGACTTTATACCAGGGAAGCAAACTATATTAATATACATAGATTATACACAAACCTTGATCTAGCTTGGATAGGGGCCACCCCAGGGTGGTACTCTACCTAGATATCAAGAAAGCTTTCGATTCTGTTGATTGGAAGTACATGTGGGAAGTGATGATTACTATGGGATTCAGTCCCACATTCAAGCTGTGTTAGGATGATATATATGATAGTCCTGTGGCTGGAATTTGCACAAATAAACTGATAGCCCTTTGCACTAGGTAGAGGTACGAGACCGGGCTGACTGCTATCTTCCTACTTATTTGCACTAGCCATGGACATCTTAGCAACTTTAATAGGCACCAGAGGATGGCAGGGTGGGAGAGCCCCCTCTCCACATCGACCCCATCTGGAATGGAAATGTGTGCAGGTATTTGAGTTATTTTGGAGTGTAGGGTTGATATAAACAAAGACCTGAACACTGATCTCATGAACTGTTCAGGCCTCCCGTTGGGGGTATATCAACCTAATAAAATATTTGTGCTCCCCAAGCTACTCTACATTTTATCTGATCTGCTCCTTCATATAGGACAACAAAGAGCTGTGTATAAGTCTCAAAGCGTTAATGGCTTCTAAGTTGAAGGGATGGCCAACACTCATCCATTTGATGCTGATCATTGGGATGGACTCACCCACTTCTATTTACCTTAACTAATTGGTAGTTATGAGGTTCCTGTACGATACACAGAACATATGTTACACCAGCATGTCCCTCCAGAAGTCACTGAGGGGTACAAGGCTGCAGGCTGAGTTATACAAGAACTCTGAGTATCACTCGTGTATTATAAGGGATAATGTACCCCCTACTGTAAATGATAAGGATATTAGAAGTCACTGAGGGGTTGTTCTGTGACCATATAAAGGCACAAGGCTGCAGGCTGAGTTATACAGGGAACTCTGAGTATCACTCATGTATTATAAGGGTTAATGTACCCCCTACTGTAAATGATAAGGATATTAGACGTCACTGAGGGGTTGTTCTGTGACCATATAAAGGCACAAGGCTGCAGGCTGAGTTATACAGGGAACTCTGAGTATCACTCATGTATTATAAGGGATAATGTACCCCCTACTGTAAATGATAAGGATATTAGAAGTCACTGAGGGGTTCTGTGACCATATAAAGGCACAAGGCTGCAGGCTGAGTTAAACAGGGAACTCTGAGTATCACTCATGTATTATAAGGGATAATGTACCCCCTACTGTTAATGATAAGGATATTAGAAGTCACTGAGGGGTTGTTCTGTGACCATATAAAGGCACAAGGCTGCAGGCTGAGTTAAACAGGGAACTCTGAGTATCACTCATGTATTATAAGAGAGAATGTACCCCCTACTATAAATGATAAGGATATTAGAAGTCACTGAGGGGTTGTTCTGTGACCATATAAAGGCACAAGACTGCAGGCTGAGTTATACAGGGAACTCTGAGTATCATTTATGTATTATAAGGGATAATGTACCCCCTACTGTAAATGATAAGGATATTAGAAGTCACTGAGGGGTTGTTCTGTGACCATATAAAGGCACAAGGCTGCAGGCTGAGTTGTAAAGGGGCCTCTGAGTGTGAATAACTATAGAGGAAGCAGACCCTGCGGCTGCAGAGGGGCCCAGGAGGTATAGGGGCCCCATGAGGCCCTAATATATCTATATATATATATATAGCAATAGAATTCTTAATGAATCAGATAAAATTGAGCATAGGACTGGCCAGATATGGGATGACTTTGACGTAGTTGGCCAGCTTAAATATATTGCAATATATGGACAAACAATCCCTGTTTTGTTTAAAGGGTAAGGCATTTTTCAGTAGCAGTAGCACAAAATGTCTCTGTCTTAAATATATTGATAATGGGTTGAGTGCAGAGGACTCTTGTATTTGACTATATGTATTTTGTGGTCACAGCCTCATTGCACCCCCGCCTAATGGTTTTAAAAACTAGTGGTGAGCACAACTTTCCCTTGTTTGTTATAGTTTATACAGGAGCAGTGACCAGCTCCATGTTGTAGCTCCCACCCTTCCCAGCTATAGTCAAGTGATCCCACTAATAAAAGGGCAGCCAAGTATGGGAGTTTTACTTTGAAAGCAGCAAGTTAAGTTGCAGGTAAAACCAAGTCCCTTTGTAAAATGTATAATGAAGCAATAGAATTCTTAATGAATCAGATAAAATTGAGCGTAGGACTGGCCAGATATGGGATGACTTTGACGTAGTTGGCCAGCTTAAATATATTGCAATATATGGACAAACAATCCCTGTTTTGTTTAAAGGGTAAGGCATTTTTTAGTAGCAGTATGCACAAAATGTCTCTGTCTTAAATATATATATATATATCAATATATATACAGTTTCAATAAATATTAGTAAACCTCTAAACATTTTGGGAGCCTGACCAACAATTTGCGGGGCCCAATAATATCTAGTTAAACCACTTCACTTAGTATGAAGGAGGCCACAAACATCCGCAGTACTGTGCTGCAACTTTTTATTCCAAATTCCACAACAAGTTTCTTTTTCAAGGGTCAAGGGTTTTGAAAAAGGGTCCTTGTCGACTCAACACATGTTGTGGAATTTGGAATAAAGAGTTGCAGCACAGTACTGCGGATGTTTGTGGCCTCCTTCATACTAAGTGAATTGTCGAATAATTGGCCTTTACGGTGTGATCTAACTAAGAAGGTGAGGCCACTTAATAAGAAGTTAAGGGACGTGCTGAGAAAATGACATAAGACTAGTTACACCACTGGTGTGACTCATGTATTACAAAGGGATAATGTACCCCCTACTGTAAATGATAAGGATATTAGAAGTCACTGAGGGGTTGTTCTGTGACCATATAAAGGCACAAGGCTGCAGGCTGAGTTATACAGGGAACTCTGAGTATCACTCATGTATTATAAGGGATAATGTACCCCCTACTGTAAATGATAAGGATATTAGAAGTCACTGAGGGGTTGTTCTGTGACCATATAAAGGCACAAGGCTGCAGGCTGAGTTATACAGGGAACTCTGAGTATCACTCATGTATTATAAGGGATAATGTACCCCCTACTGTAAATGATAAGGATATTAGAAGACACTGAGGGGTTGTTCTGTGACCATATAAAGGCACAAGGCACAAGGCTGAGTTATACAGGGAACTCTGAGTATCACTCATGTATTATAAGGGATAATGTACCCCTACTGAAAATGATAAGGATATTAGAAGTCACTGAGGGGTTGTTCTGTGACCATATAAAGACACAAGGCTGCAGGCTGAGTTATACAGGGAACTCTGAGTATCACTCATGTATTATAAGGGATAATGTACCCCCTACTGTAAATGATAAGGATATTAGAAGTCACTGAGGAGTTGTTCTGTGACCATATAAAGGCACAAGGCTGCAGGCTGAGTTATACAGGGAACTCTGAGTATCACTCATGTATTATAAGGGATAATGTACCCCCTACTGTAAATGATAAGGATATTAGAAGTCACTGAGGGGTTGTTCTGTGACCATATAAAGGCACAAGGCTGCAGGCTGAGTTATACAGGGAACTCTGAGTATCACTCATGTATTATAAGGGATAATGTACCCCCTACTGTAAATGATAAGGATATTAGAAGTCACTGAGGGGTTGTTCTGTGACCATATAAAGGCACAAGGCTGCAGGCTGAGTTATACAGGGAACTCTGAGTATCACTCATGTATTATAAGGGATAATGTACCCCCTACTGTAAATGATAAGGATATTAGAAGTCACTGAGGGGTTATGTGTCTATATACAGGAGTTACAAAGATCAGGGAACTCTGTGTATATTTATAGTTTACTGTTTCTCACCAGGCACTCCAGCAAACGAGCAGGTCGAGAGATGATGATTAAAAGATTCTTCATCAGTTGAGCAATGAAGGCAACTTCTGAGCCCTCAGAAGAACGTTCCACTGCCTGCAAGGGAAGTATAGGGCATGTAGAGAACTATCCAACTACTTTTCTTCTATACAATCCATCAAACCCTCTAAATCTTAACAGTGTGGCTGTCCCGTTGCCTTTAACTACCTTTCTGTTATACAGTACTTCATGTTTTCCAAAGGTTTAGCAGATGAAGGGATCCTAGGCTTAAATAAATATAATTCCCAGATTGTTCCTAGAGAATAATACAAATTCACTGTTGGGAAACCCAATATTTTTAGCTGAATTGTTGGACTACTCAACAACTCAATTATCTATTTAAACTTTAATGTAACCCTTGGTTTGCAGTTTTATTGGCTGCCACATCTCACCTATTACCTGGGTTGACAGGACCCACTTAATCCAAACTGACAACACTGAGCCCACCAAGCCCTTCCATCATGTTCTGTCACAGAAAGTCAGCCATGAACTTCCATAAAATATCAATTGGTACTCCTACAAGACTGAACTTAAAGGACCAGTAACATAAAAAAAATTCAAAAATTTTTTTTTGGATACTATGAAAAAAAACTACCAACACATATTAAGCTTTAAAATCGCAAAGTCTTTTTTTTAGAAATAACTTACCAAATCTCCGCTTGCGCTCCTCATAGGAAAAGGTGACAGGGCGACGATCCATTGTGCAGCGCTCAATTACTTCTCCCTGGCTATTCCCTATAAGGAAGGCAGGCAGGAGAAATCAAGCGCTGCCCAATGGATCACCCGATCGCCTTTTCTGAAGAGGAGCGCAAGCGGAGAATGAGTAAGTTATTTCTCAATAAAGACTTTGCGATTTTAATGTTTAATATGCGTTGGTGTTTTTTTTTACGTAGTATACAAACATTTTTTTTTTATGTTACTGTTCCTTTAAAGAGCTTAAACTCAGTAGGAGTAACAGGGAAATACAAGGACTTCCGTTCCATGGTACCACTTACTACTGAACAACACAATACTTTTTAATACTTCCCACCCCAAGGCAAGCCTTAATTAGGTTATCTTGTGCATTGTCATAGGTTCATCTTCAATGGGATGCTACCCTATATGATATAAGCTGATTGCTCCCCCTTCCTTCTCTACTCACTCTCTCTCTTCCATCCTGTCCCAAAATTCAGTATATCCCTTCACATATACCATTTCCCCTTCTCCCTTACATCATTCAGCAGCTTCTCCAGATTTCCCTGTAGCTGGTAGAAGTGAGCGGTTGTAATCATGCCTTCGATGCTCCTGTTCAGGCAGTCCCTTGCCAGCTCCACGATCTGATGGTGGATAAAGTTGAGGACTCCATCAGCCAGTGGTAGGACATTCTCGGGGGAGAAGGAGGAGATGAACATCCTTAGCCTCTCTTCCATCTGTGCCGTGGCCTGCAGGACACAACCAGAAGTATCCTCTGAATGTGTAGCATTATTGACCAAGTTTTGATTTAGAAAACAATACAGGGTTTATTTACTGACATAGGTGCTAAATAATGTGCTATTGCCAGCAACAACCATTAGCTCTTGCCTAGAAGCCCCATAAGTCTTAGGGACATCTTGTGAGCATCTTACCTTGGGAAACCTCTCTTTATATACATGGTTCATCATCACAATCTCGTTGTCATAGGAGGAGGGGGATCGGCCAGGACTGCAAGGGTAGAACAAAGACAATTCAATGTCTGATGGAGCAGGACATTCTGTTGTACTACCTGAAAATGACAAACTGAAGGAACAATCCCCAGTGTGTGTGACACTGACAGACTGAGAGGACCACCTCTTGATGTGACACTGACAGACTGAGAGGACCACCTCTTTATGTGACACTAACAGACTGAGAGGACCACCTCTTGATGTGACACTGACAGACTGAGAGGACCACCTCTTGATGTGACACTGACAGACTGAGAGGACCACCTCTTGATGTGACACTGACAGACTGAGAGGACCACCTCTTGATGTGACACTGACAGACTGAGAGGACCACCTCTTGATGTGACACTGACAGACTGGGGGAACAGTAATCATCTTCTTTGTATATGACATTGTCTAGGAGAACCCACTCCTGTGTGCATGGGTGACAGTTTAAAACTGACAGATTGGTGGAACTGGACTTCCAGGCCACAAACCGACCTTAAGCTGCGGGATCGCGGTCTGACCGCCGGAGACCTGCGCCCCTCATCATCGGGGATACTTTCTGTGCTGCCAAAATGTTTGGAGAGAAAGTGCAGCTCATCCAGTGTGGGCTGGAATGGGAGCTGGTGCAGACGTTCCTGAGAGGAGGAGGAGGACTACAAAGGAGAAAAGACAAGAAGAAAGTAGTAAATATTAATATCACATGATGATGGAGCTTCCTTCTTTCACTTCCCATGTAACGTTACTCACCGACACTGTGGAACTTGGAGTATTTGTCCCATAGCCAGACGATGGGAGGGAGGCCAAGGACCAGCGACGGCCATCTGTTCTGCTGGAAAAGATGGCTTCCGTTTAGCCATACCCCACATTGGCATTCTTACATAGAGCCATGCATAGGTTTTACATTTACAGGATAAGACATCATGAAAGACAAGTTTACTGTGACCATCAAACATGGAATTAAAGTCGATAGAGAAATCTGGAATTGAATTAAGAGACAAGAGGGGGTATGTAGGAATATTTGGTGCCCTTTCCATATAGGAACCATTCCTGGGGGGGGGTAGTTTACCTGAACAGATTTATTTTATATATGCGAAAATACAACTAATTTGGAAAGTCCCCAGTTTCCTGAGTACCCCAATACCAAATATGCTTCGTTTTATAGAAATGTCTGATTTGTATTGATCAAAAACTCCCAGCAGAACACTATGAAACATACAAAGCCCCACTCCTGAAATCAGCATACTTTCGATTTCCACTAACACTGTTTGCCTCAGAAAATCCATATATTTTTGGAAAGTGCACATTCCAATGCAAACATTTGTAAATATGTCTTTCTTCTCTAAACTGCTGCCATTCTTTACTAAAGTTGCCATTTTTTATAAAAATGTATGAAAATTCTGAAAAATCATCTCAAACCCACAGCAATTAAACCTTTAAAATAAGTGAATGTAAAATTGATGAGGGTTATATTCTAAGCACTTTTGTCTTTTACATTCATTATTTATTTTGTTTTGATTCCAAGATATTAAGGGATACGTGTACTGTTAATATGAATGAATTTTGTTACAACAGCGCCACCTGCTGGTCAGTTTCCCACCAGTCTGACCACCAAGTAGTCAAGGAAGTTGTCAGGAGAAAGAAAGAGGCTGCTCTGATGTTCTTCTGCTTAGGAAAGATGTGAGAAAGGTTTCTACTTTTTTTCTAAGTAAAAGAACATCAAAGCAGCCTCTTTGAATGAACAGTTTGATCCCGAATATTCCTAGGTTTACCAAAGTATGTTTGTGTAGCGACTCCATAATGAAAATTGTATAAATGGGTGTAAATCGAGGTGCATTGCCCGTGTAATTGAGCCCCAGCAGAATTGCACAGATACAGGCCAAGTGTCGGAGCCATAAGTTCAGCTCACAGACAGATTATTATAGAATATAGATGTACAGTAGTGAGTGCAGCCACATAAAGCAGCTCCTACATTCATTCCCAAGACAGCAGGATCACTTAGCCTGGGCCAGACGTTCTAGAAAGCAACATTCAATGGGCAATAGAAAGCTCCACTAATAAAAAGGCTGAAGGAGTTGATGAAATGCCAGTGGCAAATCTTGCAGTGCGTCAGCAGTTTGGGAAACACGGCGTTATGAAATGGAAACGATTGATCTGTATTCCGACAGCCAGCAGAGCCAACACTCATGTTACCAATCACTTTGGCGATGTTGGCATAGTTCTACAGTCCTGTACTACAACACAACATGGAATAGGAACTGCCAGGGGTACAAGGTGGATATAGGAGAGGCAGAGGCCCCAACAACAAATCTTTAAAGGGGAACTATCTTGTGCTGATTGTAAAGATTTCTTGACTGCAACAATGTCAAAATCTACCTAACTACACTACATGGCCAAAAGTATGTAGAAACCCTAATTATTGGAATTGTCTATTAAAGCCACAGCCATCACCGCCAACACAAATGCCATTACATCATACAATTCTGTGCTTCCTGCTTTGTAGCAACAGTTTCCTGTTTGAGCATAATAATGACTCCATGAACAAAGCCAGACCCATGGAGAATGAGTTTTCTACGATGGGAGAGGATGAACATGACTGAACCGGTCTGGACGGTAGAGCAACTCAAGTCTGTCCAGGGAATGCTTGGGTGCCAAAGAAAATTAGTTCCTCAGACAATGTCTATAAAGATTCTATTTCATCCAGGTCATGATATACAGTATATACTACTTTTTGTAATGAAGGATATACCAAAACCCAGAACTAACACCAAGGTCCCGGTCACGGCTCAAGCTTCTGTCTATAACAGCCACCTTTCGCTTTGGGAGGAGTCCTCTTTTACTCGGATGCCACCAGGTCTTAATGTGAGAGGACCAAGGGGAGCGTTCTGGACAGGCTAGGGATTCAAACATCTACTAGAGGGATGGGGAAAAGGAAGAGTAAGCATGGAACAAGCCGGGTCAGTACCAGACAGGCAAAGAGGTGAGAAGTCAGGCACCAGAAGCATAGTCGGAGTCACAGGTCGAGGTCAATACTAAACAGACTGAGCGGTATAAAATCAGAAACCAGAAGCGTAATCAGGATAAACAGGCTGGGGTCAAACCCAGGGCCGGGCCAAGGTATTTTGGCACCCTTGGCAAGAGCTTCAATCAGTGCCCCCCACCCGGTCCTACATTACCATTTCCCACCTTACCATTCATATTGCCCCCTGTACCTGTGCCAGTAGCCATTATGTTGCCCCATTTACCTGTGCCAACACCTCATATTCATATTGATCCCATTTGTACCTGTGCCAACACCTATCATATTACCCACATTTGTACCTGTGCCAATGGCAGTCAATCCCTCAGATTGCCCCCAAGCCCCCAATCTGTACCTGTGCCAGCATAAGACAAAACATCCATCATATTGTTACCCCCAGTCTGTAATTATGCCAGCAGCAGCCCAAAAAAACCCATCACATTGCCTCTAATTTGTACCTGTGCCAGCAGAAGCCAAAAATCCATCATATTGCCCCAAACATCTGTGTACCTGTTCCAGCACCTATCATATAACCTCCATTTGTACCTGTGCTAGCAGCAGCCACTCCCTCATATTGCCCCCAATCTGTACCTGTGCCAGCAGCAGCCAGAAAATCCACAATATTGCCCCCAAATATATACTTGTGCAAGCAGGAGCCAAAAATCCATCATATTGCCCCCAAATACTTATCTGTGCCAGCAGCTGCCAAGAGGGAGGTGGGGAGTGCCCGCAGTTCAAGTCACGGGTAAGAGGTTTATAAAATTGAAAAGCAAAGCAGGGTTAAAAAAAGAAAACAAAATCCCCTTAGAAGTGTGCCCCCCCATCATGATTGCACACTAGGCGGGCGCCTACTCTGCCTACCCCTAGTTCTGGCCCTGGTCAAACCAATCAGTAACGCTGTACAGAAACAAGATCCAGACGAATGGTCATCAATAGGCTAGGGTGCGGGCAGCAATACAACACAGGTCAGGGACAGGTAAGGGTCAGAGAAAAGATCAGACTTGAATAAGTACAATTGCACTGCACAATTGACCGCCATTGACCGCGATGACGTCAGATGCGAACCTGCCGAATTAAGCCAAAAAGGCACAAGCGGCGCAAACCCGGAAGAGGCAGACAGCGTGCGTGAGGAGCAGCAAGCAGGAGGGGGCAGCAGCTACCAGGTATTCTCACATTTGTCTTGAAAATGTTTCATCACTCATCTGAGTAGCTCCTTCAGTTCAACCTGGTTAAACTCATCCGAATGGCTTCTTCAATTTAACAAACGTCATTTAGTTGCCTTTCACTTAATTCAACTAGATACTGCTCCTCAGCCAAGTTCCCCAGACTAAGAAACTGGCACAACTCAGTGATTTTAGCTTTAGTCTTTGCGGTGGGGGCCAGTAATATCTAACAACCTCACTGCACTCCCTGAGGGTTGAAGCTACCCTCCCACTGTGCCACATAATTGCTGCAGCACTTGGCTGAGACGTTTCAGATGATACCAATTAGTTTTATTGGTAGGGGACTGCAGTACTTTACACAAGGTCACATCAATTAGTTACACTAGTCCAGTGCCACAAAATGGTGCAGTAGTTGAAGAAGTGCCAGATTTTAAATTTTTGAGCTACAAAATCCTCACGGATATTTTCTGTAGCTGTCCATGCTACGGGCCAAGAGACATCATAACATCAACAATAGTCTGTCCTGCAGAAGAACCGCTTAGGAACTGTGTCTCTGTAGAAAGCTATTGAGAAGACCTCAGACTTCAACAAGAACAAAGGAGTCAGTATTGGATGGAATAAATGCAGACTGCTCACTAAAAGGACTAATGGCACCAATACCTTGACCACATAAAGTCACAACATGACTCACCAGAGAAAAAAAGGCTTGAGTTTAGGAAAAATTAAATGTCAGAGGAAAATACAATTTACGTCATCATTGAGGTAATTAATAGAAATTAGGAGAAGGTTGGTGGGTTGGTTTGTGACAAACTGGCCCTGGAGAATTAATGTCCATATGGTCATAAAGAATCGAAGGCAGCAGAAAAATGAATATTGAGCAGCATGAACTGTAAGAAACACAGCTCAGGTTCATGAAGCCAGGGGTGAACCTCAGAATCGGGTTCTTAACATTGGCTCTAGAAAGACTCCATCTATGATTGGTCCATGGTAAAGTGACAACAATTATAATTACAGAGATCTGTTTAGAAACGGTTTTGTCCCTGGAAGTTACCTAGGAGCCCAGGTACATTATATGGCCAAAAGTATGTGATTTTGCAAAAGGAATTCGCTATTAAAGGATAAGTAAACCTTAGAAAATAAGTGAATGTAAAATTGATGATTGTGCTATTCTAAGCACTTTTGTATTTTACATTCATTATTTATTTTCATCCTATATATTAAGGGATACATGTACTGTTAATATGAATGAATTTTGTTACAACAGCGCCACCTGCTGGTCAGTTTCCCACCAGTCTGACCACCAAGTAGTCAAGGAAGTTGTCAGGAGAAAGAAAGAGGCTGCTCTGATGTTATTCTGCTTAGGAAAAGATGTGAGAAAGGTTTGTACTTTTTTTTCTAAGTAAATAACAAAAGTAAATACAAGTATACTAAGTAAATTACAAAAGTGCTTAGAATAGCACAATAGCACAATCATCAATTTTATATTCCTAAGGAACAGACCAGAGTGGCCCTTTCTGTGATAAATGTATTGTCTTTTATTGGACATTTGATTGATTCTATATAAAGTATTAATTTAATTGCACCAAAGGCAGTGCCATCATATTAAGAAGAGACTCATAGCAAGGTTGCGGCAAATTACTAGAAATTATTAATTTTTATGTACAGGAATAGGATCCGTTGTCTGGAAACCCATTATCCAGAAAGCTCTGAATTACGGAAAGGCTGTTTCAGCTGTTAAAAGGTATTTTGCTTTAAACCAATAGCCTTCTGTAATAATTTATGTGGAATACAAACTATACAGGAAGTAAAATGTAAGGTTAGAATTAGTGATGCAATATCGCTTTTTGTGACTTCAGCATGTATTTTTGCTGGCATTGTGCTGTAAGATTCATATTGCTTATTAATAATTTCCTTGTACTTGATCCCAACTAAGATATAATTAATACTTATTGGAAGAAAAAAACAGCCTATTGGGTTTATTTAATGTTTACATGATTTTCAAGTAGACTTAAAGGATAAGAAAACCTTTAAAATAAGTGATTGTAAAATTGATGAGGGGGCTATTCTAATCACTTTTGTCATTAACATTCATTATTTATTTTCTTTTAATTCCAAGATATTAAGGGATACGTGTACTGTTAATATGAATGAATTTTGTTACAACAGCACCACCTGCTGGTCAGTTTCCCACCAGTCTGACCAGCAAGTAGTCAAGGAAGTTGTCAGGAGAAAGAAAGAGGCTGCTCTGATGTTCTTCTGCTTAGGAAAGATGTGAGTAAGGTTTCTAATTCTTTTTCTAAGCAGAAGAACATCAGAGAAGCCTCTTACTTACCAATATATTTTGAAATTGTATATGAATTAGGGCCTCATGGGCCCCTATAATTCCAGGGCCCACTGCAGCCGCAGGATTTGAACCCTAGGAATCAATATTCATACAAAATCCAGGACCTCATCCGGCATTTGACCTTGGAATCCTTTGCAACCAGCTGTCTCTTAACACCAGAAGCCGCTGAATGAATATGAAATATGAATATGGGGATGGGAAATGGGAAATGGGATCAGGGCTATAAAGGGGATATTTGAGTCAATCGATGACAGTCACACGGGTCACAGATCATTCAATATGCGATTAAGATTTAAATGAATTGCAGAAAAAGAAATAAAGGGCCTGGAGGGTCAGAATCGGCAGCTTATATTGGCATGAGACCATAAAAATATGTAAGAAGTAGACACATAAATACATACATGCATACATACGTAACGTACCTGCGTGATGATGCAAATGAGAAGTGAGCAGCGGCGCTGGGGGAGAAATTCCTGGGACTGTCCATAGGACTTCCACCTACAGAGGAAACAGCAATCATGTTAGTGCGGTCCACCCAATGGTAGGAATTGGCCGCACTGCAGCGATAAAGTGTCCACTTACCTATATGCCCCGGCAGGGGAGAGTGGGGCCGGGGGAGAGTGGGGGAACTGCTGCTTGTTAGGATTAAGCTTTTTCTGTTGCTGCTTCTGCAACTGTGAATGAAAAGGCAGGCGAGTTACTTATAATAACAATACCGACCCTGCCAACTCTTGCACCATCAGCAGGGGAAAAGGCCTGGCAGTAGAAGAGTGGGGTGCAGCAATAGATATGGCAGAGCGTGTCCTTTGGGGAACAGCAATTCACCTGAGAGACAGCAAGAGACTGACACTGACTGGGATTTACTCTAGTACACACAAAATAATGCAGTATATGCATGCAATCTACACCCTGAACAATGCAAAAACCTACAGTACAATCAGCGCTACACATACAGTACAGTCAGTCTTACCCATACAGTACAATCAGCCCTACCAATACAGTACAATCAGTCTTACCCATACAATAAAATCAGTCCTACCCATACAGTACAATCAGCCCTACCAATACAGTACAATCAGTCCTAACATACAGTATGATCAGCCCTACCAATACAGTACATTCAGTCTTACCCATACAGTACAATCAGTCCTATCCATACAGTACAATCAGTCCTATCCATACCATACAATCAGCCCTTCCCATACAGTACAGTCATCACTACCCGTATAGCACAGTCAGTCCTACCCATACAGTACAATCAGTCCTACCCATACCATACAATCAGCCCTTCCCATACAGTACAATCAGCACTACCCATACAGTACAGTCAGTCCTACCCATACAGTACAGTCAGTCCTACCCATACAGAACATTCAGTCCTACCCATACAGTACAGTCAGTCCTACCCATACAGTACAGTCAGCACTACCCATACAGAACATTCAGTCCTACCCATACAGTACAGTCAGTCCTACCCGTACAGTACAGTCAGCACTACCCATACAGAACATTCAGTCCTACCCATACCATACAATCAGCCCTTCCCATACAGTACAATCAGCACTACCCATACAGTACAGTCAGTCCTACCCATACAGTACAGTCAGTCCTACCCATACAGAACATTCAGTCCTACCCATACAGTACAGTCAGTCCTACCCATACAGTACAGTCAGCACTACCCATACAGTACAGTCAGTCCTACCCATACAGAACATTCAGTCCTACCCATACAGTACAGTCAGTCCTACCCATACAGTACAGTCAGCACTACCCATACAGAACATTCAGTCCTACCCATACAGTACACTCAGCCCTAGTAATGTAATCAGACATATCCATACAGAGCACAGAAAACTACCTATACAAGACATTTAGATACAGATCTGACTAAAATCCTGAGACTAAAACCTTGCCTAAATAAGCATATTAAATATTCACCCATATCATCCATAAAAATCCAAAACCGGTCCACCGTGCCCAGTCTGTGCCACCAACTATTCCTTGATTCATCTGGTAACCCTGTAACCCATCTCAACTCAGACAAAGCAACTGAAATTCCAGTAAATCTACTACATAAGGCCCAGTCCCACTGACTCCTTCACAGCCTGTCATTAAACCCAACATTGTGCCAAAATGTGCCACCTTGTCCATTACTGGTCCTGCATTATTTGCCTCCCAACCTGCCTATCATATCAGTTATAGTATTGCCTGCAAGGCTTTTCCCAAATTGTCTTCTGTCCCTTTACACCTGTGATACAACAAGACAGAGGATTCATATTCTAAAAGTACAGCAAATAAGAGACTGCCGAGACCTATGTGATCAGTAGGAAGAATCCTTACAATGATAACAGGAGATCCTACTGAATAATTCATCATAGACAATACATTATGAATGGGTGGTAATGCCTGATTAATCGGATTAAGGCCCTGGGTCACCCAATGAGAGAAAATGTATCATATATATATTATATATATTTTTGGTATCCAGAGAAACAAGAACCAATGAATTGGCTTGATTATATGGTGTTACGAGAAGCAGCAAACTGGATCAGGGCGTGCGGCTGATGTGATATAATAAGATTTCAATAAAGCTTTTGATACTGCTCCAAATACGGATTTGTCCATAAAATGAGGCCACTGGGACTGAGGGAGAAGTCTTTGTACTTGAGGAGAAATAGGGGAGGAGAATTCCTATATAAGTAACATTTACAACTAAAGAGATCGGTACCAGACCCAGCCCATTCCATGAAACTCTAAATAGTTTTAATCTCTGGGGTGTAATACTGATACCTACATATAGCACTGAGGCAAATGCTCGGGACCCCAACCTAGCTCATAACCAGGTTACTGATATATAGAAACATTGGGGTGTCACCCTGCTATAGTTCATGGGGTACCCAGGGTACAAATAATCACTTACCCCAAATCTCCCCCTAACTGACCTTCAGACTGGGCCCCCTTAGCTCATAACAAGGTTACAGATATATAGAAACATTGGGGTGTCACCCTGCTATAGTTCCAGGGGTACCCAGGGCACAAATAAGCACTCACCCCAAATCTCCTCCTAACTGACCTTCAGTCTGGGCCCCCTTAGCTCATAACAAGGTTACAGATATATAGAAACATTGGGGTAACAGTTACCCTGCTATAGTTCCAGGGGTACCCAGGGTACAAATAATCACTCACCCCAAATCTCCCCCTAACTGACCTTCAGACTGGGCCCCCTTAGCTCATAACAAGGTTACAGATATATAGAAACATTGGGGTGTCACCCTGCTATAGTTCCAGGGGTACCCAGGGCACAAATAAGCACTCACCCCAAATCCCCCCTAACTGACCTTCAGACTGGGCCCCCTTAGCTCATAACAAGGTTACTGATATATAGAAACATTGGGGTAACAGTCACCCTGCAATAGTTCCAGGGGTACCCAGGGTACAAATAAGCACTCACCCCAAATCTCCCCCTAACTGACCTTCAGACTGGGCCCCCTTAGCTCATAACAAGGTTACAGATATATAGAAACATTGGGGTGTCACCCTGCTATAGTTCCAGGGGTACCCAGGACACAAATAAGCACTCACCCCAAATCTCCCCCTAACTGACCTTCAGACTGGGCCCCCTTAGCTCATAACAAGGTTACAGATATATAGAAACATTGGGGTGTCACCCTGCTATAGTTCCAGGGGTACCCAGGGCACAAATAATCACTCACCCGAAATCTCCCCCTAACTGGCCTTCAGACTGCGCCCCCTTAGCTCATAACAAGGTTACAGATATATAGAAATATTGGGGTAACAGTCACCCTGCTATAGTTCCAGGGGTACCCAGGGCACAAATAATAACTCACCCCAAATCTCCCCCTAACTGGCCTTCAGACTGGGCCCCCTTAGCTCATAACAAAGTTACAGATATGTATATTAATAGAAGGATGGAAGGTCACATCACACAAGCTCATAATAAGGGGTACCAGTTTTAACAAGGCAATAATGGTAAAGCTTTACCATCTTTGTTTTTCCATCCCCTCGTTCAGCCCAGAGAGGGTTTTGGAAAGGGTGCAATGGATCATTTATGAAAGCTAGCGGACGCTCTGTGTATTTATGTATATGTCTGTGTATATATATGTATGTGTATTTATGTATATGACATTGGACTGGTTCTTAATGGCTTTGCGCCTCTATTTATCAGCACATAGAGAACATGGAGGGCTATGGGCAGGCAGACAATAACTGGAACACTGCCTTGACGGCCCCTGGAGGCATTTAATTATTGTTTGTAGAGAGGAATGCTCCAGGCAGGTTTATATGTGTCGGGTGCTGAAGGAGACGGCCTGGGAGATTATTTTGTTTTGTCAGGTAAATTCCAGCCTGATATTTTTATCGCTTCTGAGCCCAAACCCTGAGCCTTTTATCAGCCATTAGTGGAGCAATTACGCGTCCAACTGGCACTTAACTTTCCTCATCTGCAGCAACACAGCAGCACATTCAGCAGGGTCATTCCCTGCCCCTGGGTCTGGCCTTGGGCTTTTACTGCTATCTGGTTACTAGGTTTTGTTCATAGCAACCGAAAAGTGGTTTAGAAAGATATATTGTTTTCTGAGGCAGCCTTTGAAAACAACAGTGGGGAGTTGTAGTTTAACTGCAGGAGGCTTGACACTTGCCTGAATGCTTTCTTTTCTATTTTTATCTTCTTCCCTCTGACATTGAGACCATTGTGCTCTTTTAATTTAATAATACAAAAGTAACAAACATCATTTTGGGTTACTTACAATCTACACAACATACTAAAACCTTTTTCTTCTGGTTAACCTTTCCATTAACCCTACCCACCGGCCAGAATTAATATTTCTTGTTTTTAACCATGCTTGCGGCGTAAGCTCGAATGACTCTCCAGCATGTCGAATCCAATGTAAAGTAATAATTAAATACGTTTGCTGCTCAAAGGAATCATGAGTCATTTGCTGCGGCTGCATTGTGAGATGAAGAGCTCACGCTCATATAACGACACTCACGGCAGGGCTTTTACACTTGCTCACAGCAAACCCATATATCAAATATATATATATATATATATATATATATATATATATATATATATATATATATATATATATAATGTCCTTGGTAGCTGCGGCAAGTTTGACATCCCATTTGAACCAACCACAATGCAGCCATGTTGTTTAACCCTTTCCTCCCCCAAAACAAATCAGTTACCTCTTGGTGCGGCGGAACATGGCTGGTTATCTTCGGGGGTCGAGGACGGAGCCGTGGGGGACAAGGACATAGACGAAAGAGGGTCACTGAACCAGAGAGGGGATAGAAAGGAAAGATGGAGAGTTGGTGCAGAATTGGAGAGGAGAGAAAAAGACAAATAGAGATGGGGGAGAATAGAGAAGGGTTGGATGAAATGGAGTAGAAAAGGAGAAATTAGGGAGTTTGGGAGGGGGCAGAAAGGGTGGGAAGGTATTAAGAGGCAGAGGAAGGACAGGCGGAGTGAGGAAGGTGATGGGAGTAGAGGAGCATTTCAGGTACAGGGAGTTGGGGGGAGAGGACAGGTGGAGGTGGGAGCAAAATCTCCCTGGTAGGAGCAACGGAGAGAAAAGAGAGAGAAATGGATGGAGAGAGTGAGTGAGAGAGAGAGACAAAGGCAGCGATGAGGAGAGAGACAGGGAGAAGCAATGAAAGGCAGGAGGGAGAGGCGCACAGACAAGGAGGGAAGACTCAGGGGGTTTAGAGGGAAGGGCACAGAGACAGACACAGAGACAGACACAGACACAGAGAGAACAACGGGGATAATGGGCAAGTGAATGGCAGCTGAGGAGCGGTATCTGCAGACAGGAGGGGGAGCAGACTGGAGAGAGAAAGGAGAGGTGTGTGTCTGCGGCTTTGAGTCTCTATATCCCAAGTGTGCGCCTGTGTGTGTGTGTCTTTGGCGTTGTGTTACTGTGTATCCATCAGGCACCAACACTATGTGTCAGCCCTCTCTATGTATATCTATCTTATTGTACTTTATTGTGTGTATATGAATTACTGTACTCTGTATTGCAGCTATAGTGTTGTACTGTACAGGTATATTAGTGTATTCTGTGTGTATTCTGTTCTACTCAATGCTGAGTGTGACATTGAATGGAAGTGTGAGTGCTCATGTGCTGCTGTACAGAGGTGTCCGTCTGTGACAATTGTGTGTTCCGGCCGTATAAACACATGTCCTGTTTGTCTTTACTCTCATTCAGTTTAGGGCTTCACCGTCCCTTTATTCAACATCCCAAAGCTTCGAGGCCCTAGTTCCACTGTAATACAGGCAGGGGATTCTGGTGTCGGCCCCATCAGCACACGCACACACACACACACACACACACTAGCAGAATGACACAATGTACAATCATGGAATAATGACACGGATCCACTAGGTGCCCCCTACCCCTCACCAACCCTCCTCCATTACCAGATTTAGTCGTTTTTAGGAACCTTTTTTTTTTTTCAATATAGGCATCTGACATCACTAGGGTTGCCACCTTTACAGGACATTTTTACCGGCCGTGGTGGGGACGGGCACAACAAAAGAGCTGTGATGCAAAAGGGGGTGGAGCCACGGGGTTGTGACACAAACAGGGGCGGGGCCATGTCGCACGATGGCCAGAATACTGGCCCCTGCCTTGGCAAGTGTTTTACTGGTAAAATACCAGCTGGGTGGCAACCCTAGACATCACCCCCCCCCCGATGCTGCCACCCTAGCAGGCCTGGACTGGCAATCTGTGGGTTCTGGCAAATGCAATAGACACTCACTATTTATTGGGCTGCTGGGGGGCTGCTTGGACCTGTGTGTACTTGGAATGCCAGGGACTAATGTGAATCCCAGTTAGGATCTGCACCCTAGGCACAGGCATACGGGCTAAATACGGTCCTGCTTGTGGGACATGGTGCAGAGCTCTACTCAGGGTTGGACTGGGCCAGTGGGACGCCGGGACAAAAATGGTGGGACGGCCCAGACCTGCTCCCCCAGCTGCATGCGCAAGACGACGGTGGGAGTTTGGAGTTCTAAAGGGGGCCCCGGGGACTGACGGGAGGGCCCTTCATTTTGCAGCCCCTTTGGGTCCCCAAGGCTCAAGTCCAACCCTGGCTGTGCCCCGGTGTAGAGTCCTACACAGAATAGGGTTGCCACCTTTATGTCTGGCTGAGAGGGGGGGCGGGGTCCGTGACATCAATGGGTGTGTCTGTGATGTCAGTGGGCTGACCTGTGACATCAGTGGGCAGGGCTTTGACGCAGCAATCAGCGATTGGCTGATCACCGTGTCAATCAAGGGACCTCCCCTAAAGTCCACACCTCAAAAATGGAGGAGACCGAGGAAAAAAAGCTTAAACAGAGGCAAGAATGGTGGGTAGGGTTGCCACCTTTTTAAAAAAATTTTACCGGCTGCTAGGGGGCGGGGAAACAAAGGGGCGGGGTGTGATGGCAAAAGGGGCGGTATGTGATGGCAAAGGGGCGGTATGTGATGGCAAAGGGGCAGGGCCACGCCACGGAAACCACGGACGCTAGAAGAGGCAAAAGAAAAGGTAAGTTGCAGGGGATTGGGGGCGATTGGGGGCAGGCCGAGGGCTCCTTTTAATCGTATTACAAATTTACCGGCAGCTACAATACCGGTAAATTTGTAATACCGGCCCCGGCCTTGGCAGGTATTTTACCGGCTAGGCCGGTAAAATACCGGTCGGGTGGCAACCCTAATGGTGGGCGAGATCTGTTTGGTGCGGCCCTGGTCTCATTTCATGTGTGATCGTTCTGGTTTGTTTGCCTTTAAAGGGGTTGTTCGCCTTTAATTAACTGTCAGTATGATGTAGAGAGGGATATTCTGAGACAACTTGCAATTGGTTTTTATTTTTTATTATTTGTGTTTTTTGCACACCTCCCAACATTTTGGAAACAGAAAGAGGGACAAAAAGATTTGCCGTGTGGAGTGTGGTGGCCACGCCCATTTCTGTGGACACGCCCCCCTAATTACCATGTTCATTTTACAAAATTTGGCAGGTTATTAAAGTTTCAGCACATTTCTGTGGTTTTTATGTGTTATTACAGTTTTGCTAATGAAGGTGAATTGCCCTTTAAGATGCAAGTCACAGTTTCCCCAAGAGACCTGCTTATCTTAAATTGCTACAATTGTTTCTTTGCTTATCTTAAATAGTTACAATTGTTTTTTTTTGTGTAGATACCCTGAGGTTTGGATACTTTTAAATCAGGCAGCTATGTCCCTTGCTGGGTCCACATTAGTTCATGGAGATTGTCCACTAGGTGGCACTGTTTGATAATATAAAGGGGGTAGCGCCATATGCTTAAGATTTTAATTTGAGTAACAGGGAGTAGTGATGATATAACATGGTGTATCATTTCCTTTATACAAGATTGATACCATGACGTTGTTCCTTCCCATATTGAGCTTTTTCCAGTTTTGGAATAGACCCATAGTCTTTGATTTTCTTGTAAAGTCTGAAAAATGGCACAGTTGGCACCTATAGTGATGGGCGAATAAATTTGCCAGCCACAAATTTGCAGCCAATCTCTGCATTTCACCGCCGGCGAATACGTTTGCGAAACTGTCAAGAAAATTCACGGCGAAAAATCCACCGCGTCAAAAGAATTTGGGCGCGTCAGAAAAGTCACGCGTATAAAAATTGTCGCGTGTCAAAATTATTCGGACGCTCATTGACTTTAATGCATTTGGACACAACAGGCGCGTATAAAAATTGTCGCGGGCATTGAAATTGACGTGAGTCAAAATAATTTTGACACCCATTGACTTCAATGCGTTTCACCGATTTTTCGCCATTTCGCGGGAGAAATTCGCCCATCACTGACCACCCATTCTTGTACAAGGAATATATATATATATATATATAATCGATACAAAAAAGCCGCACTCCTAGGTCTTATTTAAATGGAAAAATAAAAATATTTATTGATTCAACGTTTCGGCAACAACACACGTGCCGTCTTCAGGAAGACGGCACGTGTGTTGTTGCCGAAACGTTGAATCAATAAATATTTTTACATTTCCTTTTTGACCTGCACCCAGGCGGTTGGCCATTGGGTTAAGAGTGCACTGGATAGGGGATTCTTATATATATATATATATATATATATATATATATATATATATATATATATATATATATATATATATGTATATGTATATGTATATGTATATGTATATGTATATGTATATGTATATGTATATGTATATATTAGAAAAAGAGTGGAGAAATCCCACTTAAAGTGATACCAACACGTTCCTACTTGTAATACTGTGTCTGCTTCTACAGATTTAGACACGTGAGGTTCCCCCCATGAATAAATCACTCATACCTTTAACACAATGTCGCTACTGCACACACATCAGACACACATACCAATAAAACACACTCTTCTCAAACACTGGAACATAAAACAAAGAGCATCTCTTTGCACACAGTATAACTGCACCCTCTTGTGGCTGGAAGTGATATTGCAACAAATTGCTTCTCGCACCCTATCTCATTAGATGCTCCCACTATTGTTAGCCCCAGGTCTGGAGGTGTTAAATCTATTTAGAGGGGGTTTCAAGCTCTTAGGTCAGCACTTCTTCCCCTCTCTCCCACCCCATGGCCTTCAGGTACTTACCCGCTGCTCTTCCTCGGCAGGGGCAGATCCTTCTGAAACAAATGAAAGAGATCAAGAGAAAAGCCAAAGAGCAGAACATCAAGAAGATCAATTACTCCCATGTGGCCTATAAGCTGTGTTTGAACTACGACTCCCAGAATTCTCTTTCCACCAGCCAATGGCAATTAAGGGATGCTGGGAGTTGTAGTTCAGCAAATGTCATTTCACATTACAGACATCAACAATACAGGCTCAATACCAACAGTATCAATAATGTCAAGCGGAATCTCTGCACTCATTGGTGGAACTTAACACAAAACACTGATTATTTGCAAAATTGTTCAGATTATAACAATAACAAACAAAACAGTAGTCACATTTTTATTCCTCTGCAGAGCTGAAGATAAATGCAATCCATTAGCCATTACAAACACTGCTTATTATTTTCTGGCTACTAGAGGATATCTCTGCCTTCTGACTTCTAATATCCTTGTAATTTACAGTAGGGGGTACACTAACCCTTATAATACATGAGTGATACTCAGAGTTCCCTGTATAACTCAGCCTGCAGCCTTGTGTCTTTATATGGTCACAGAACAACCCCTCAGTGACTTCTAATATCCTTATCATTTACAGTAGGGGGTACATTATCCCTTATAATACATGAGTGATACTCAGAGTTCCCTGTATAACTCAGCCTGCAGCCTTGTGTCTTTATATGGTCACAGAACAACCCCTCAGTGACTTCTAATATCCTTATCATTTACAGTAGGGGGTACATTATCCCTTATAATACATGAGGGATACTCAGAGTTCCCTGTATAACTCAGCCTGCAGCCTTGTGCCTTTATATGGTCACAGAACAACCCCTCAGTGACTTCTAATATCCTTATCATTTACAGTAGGGGGTACATTACCCCTTATAATACATGAGTGATACTCAGAGTTCCCTGTATAACTCAGCCTGCAGCCTTGTGCCTTTATATGGTCACAGAACAACCCCTCAGTGACTTCTAATATCCTTATCATTTACAGTAGGGGGTACATTATCCCTTATAATACATGAGTGATACTCGGAGTTCCCTGTATAACTCAGCCTGCAGCCTTGTGCCTTTATATGGTCAGAGAACAACCCCTCAGTGACTTCTAATATCCTTATCATTTACAGTAGGGGGTACAGTATCCCTTATAATACATGAGTGATACTCAGAGTTCCCTGTATAACTCAGCCTGCAGCCTTGTGCCTTTATATGGTCACAGAACAACCCCTCAGTGACTTCTAATATCCTTATCATTTACAGTAGGGGGTACATTACCCCTTATAATACATGAGTGATACTCAGAGTTCCCTGTATAACTCAGCCTGCAGCCTTGTGCCTTTATATGGTCACAGAACAACCCCTCAGTGACTTCTAATATCCTTATCATTTACAGTAGGGGGTACATTATCCCTTATAATACATGAGTGATACTTGGAGTTCCCTGTATAACTCAGCCTGCAGCCTTGTGCCTTTATATGGTCACAGAACAACCCCTCAGTGACTTCTAATATCCTTATCATTTACAGTAGGGGGTACAGTATCCCTTATAATACATGAGTGATACTCAGAGTTCCCTGTATAACTCAGCCTGCAGCCTTGTGCCTTTATATGGTCACAAATGTCAGAGACAGGCAGCATTAATGTGGAAAGAGATAAATCACTGTACTTTGCTTATTATCTTTTCTTGCACTGGGAGAGCAATTACAAATAAATTATTTATTCCTGCCCCTCCCCTAGTGACTGTACAGATTGTTCGGAGAAATGCACAAAGAAACATTGCCCTACTGGTGCTGTTTAATAAAAACAGTGGAAAAAGGAGATTGTTGGAAAGCAAAGGCAAGGCCCTGAGCTATTAGTAATTATATGGGACTGGCGGCTGGACAGAGCAGTACAGAGTAAAGGGGATACAAACACAAAGCAGAGCAGTTTACACATGAACAAGAAGCACAGACACACTCTCACAATCGCATAGTGTTCAGGAGCTTACAATCACCAAACAATAAGGTTCAGCCCAATGATTGAAAGCAGGATTTGTCTCGCTCTTTATATTCCCTGCACTGCTGCTTCTCACTCCTGCAACATTGTAGCAGAGGCCAGCTTATTAACTGACTTAAAGCAGAACTGACAGCCGCTACAATATGTGGAGATAATGAGTTGGATACAGGTATCGGCCTGAACCCGAAGAAAAGGACCAATGGAAAGGGCTGTCAGGGAATTCTGGGAATTGTAGTTCAGCAAGAGATGAATAGCAGCGGATTGCTGACAGCAAGACGAAGGGGAGGGAACTATTCGAATATTCCCCAATTCCCAAATCTCAGAGGTTGGTTACTACGGAGACCACAGAGAAGGATGGAAAATGGTTGAATACGTAAAAGCGACAATGAGGTCAGGCCCCCCAGAATGCTTTGCAGCTGCCCCACTGCTGACATCACCTGGCTCCCAGAATGCACTGCACACTATTACTGGAGTCTACGATTCTCGGCACATGCAGGGTTAAAGCAGGATGTGGCAGCACCTGGAATGCAGAAGGTCTGGTTTCATTGGGTTTTCCCCCCTCTCCCTTTATAATGATTGTTATCTGCACTGCTGATTGCCATCTCTCTATTTGCCCTTGTTTAGCTGCTCTCTCCCTAAGCGCATCTCATTAGCTGGATGATCTTACACTGCTGGGCAGCTTGGGGCCTTCTCCTCCCCAACATGAACATGAGAGAGCAGTGAGTCTGGCTGGCTGTTTATAGTCTCTGCACTGCTGGTTCTGACTCCTGAAACAATGTAAACGACTTGAGGGAGAAGTGACTTCATATCACACAGCACTGCCATCAGCTATAGAGTGACACCCGAGACACCACTAATCTCCACTCCCTTGTGTAGAATGTCACACCTGTAACACAAACCAACATGACATGACAACTCCAACTGCCACCTGTCTCACTGTCATACCCCTTCCTTCTTGCCCCACATCACATCTCTGTGGCCTAATATCAAACAATGGGTTAGACTACCAGGCTTTGTGCCATTTCCCCCATTCTGAAGGAGGCCTTGCCCTCCTGCAAGCCCTTATCTTATTGCCCCCAGATAGTTGTCTCTGTAGCCTAAAGGCCCACAACATTACTACATGTAATTCCACTGAGTATGAATATAGTATTTAGCATAGGTAACAGATACACCACTCTGGGACTAGAGCGTCACCTACTGTATATTGTAAAGATCTCATATAAAGGCACAAGGCTGCAGGCTGAGTTATACAGGGAACTCTGAGTATCACTCATGTATTATAAGGGTTAGTGTACCCCCTACTGTAAATGATAAGGATATTAGAAGTCACTGAGGGGTTGTTCTGTGACCATATAAAGGCACAAGGCTGCAGGCTGAGTTATACAGGGAACTCTGAGTATCACTCATGTATTATAAGGGATAATGTACCCCCTACTGTAAATGATAAGGATATTAGAAGTCACTGAGGGGTTGTTCTGTGACCATATAAAGGCACAAGGCTGCAGGCTGAGTTATACAAGGAACTCTGAGTATCACTCATGTATTATAAGGGATAATGTACCCCCCTACTGTAAATGATAAGGATATTAGAAGTCACTGAGGGGTTGTTCTGTGACCATATAAAGGCACAAGGCTGCAGGCTGAGTTATACAGGGAACTCTGAGTATCACTCATGTATTATAAGGGATAATGTACCCCTACTGTAAATGATAAGGATATTAGAAGTCACTGAGGGGTTGTTCTGTGACCATATAAAGGCACAAGGCTGCAGGCTGAGTTATACAGGGAACTCTGAGTATCACTCATGTATTATAAGGGATAATGTACCCCCTACTGTAAATGATAAGGATATTAGAAGTCACTGAGGGGTTGTTCTGTGACCATATAAAGGCACAAGGCTGCAGGCTGAGTTATACAAGGAACTCTGAGTATCACTCATGTATTATAAGGGATAATGTACCCCCCTACTGTAAATGATAAGGATATTAGAAGTCACTGAGGGGTTGTTCTGTGACCATATAAAGGCACAAGGCTGCAGGCTGAGTTATACAGGGAACTCTGAGTATCACTCATGTATTATAAGGGATAATGTATCCCCTACTGTAAATGATAAGGATATTAGAAGTCACTGAGGGGTTGTTCTGTGACCATATAAAGGCACAAGGCTGCAGGCTGAGTTATACAGGGAACTCTGAGTATCACTCATGTATTATAAGGGATAATGTACCCCTACTGTAAATGATAAGGATATTAGAAGTCACTGAGGGGTTGTTCTGTGACCATATAAAGACACAAGGCTGCAGGCTGAGTTATACAGGGAACTCTGAGTATCACTCATGTATTATAAGGGATAATGTACCCCCGACTGTAAATGATAAGGATATTAGAAGTCACTGAGGGGTTGTTCTGTGACCATATAAAGGCACAAGGCTGCAGGCTGAGTTATACAGGGAACTCTGAGTATCACTCATGTTTTATAAGGGATAATGTTACTTTAAAAGTACAGTGGTTTGCTTGTTCTGCCTCTCTATTGTTCTTGCATCTTCCACTCTCACGTCTCCCCCAGCAGCAATAAATGTAAATAATGGAGTGCAATTCAAGCAGCACAGCAGTGAGCACATACATGGTATTATTATATTACACATTTCTTTCAAGGGTAAGTAAAGGCCTTCTATTTCTTTTAATAACCCTCTGATTAATAGAACCCAAACATGAGCCTGCGCCTGTTGCACTGGGTGAGTTTTTGGCTGTACAGACATACACACTCTCCAACCTCTCGCTACGGGGTCTTATTTCACCCCCTGTACTCATATAAGGCTGTATGGTGGCCTAACCAGGACATATTTCCAGCAGTACAGCAGTCACAAACAATGAGAAGCGTGGCCAAGCCGAGCGTCACGTGACAACGCCTGCTACATGTGTCGGCTGCGTGCCAGTGAGTCTGGGTATAAGGGAATATGAATTGTGTGGGAGTTATTGAGAAGCAGAATCAACAGTATATTGTGATATATGTCATAATATTCAGCTGAAACAACCCCAAAAGGGCTGCTTCTTCCTTGTCTGTTATTCTCCCTGATTGCATGGTAAGTGTCTGTAAGAGAGCCGCACTCTTGGCTGTGATTTTGAAAATAACATTAAACTTACACACTGGGTTTACTTCCCCTTTAATACACAAAGACTCATTTTAAGCTTTTATATAGTCCATATGCCTCCAGAATCCATGTCTGCACAGGAACTGTCATATGGGGAGTGTAACGTTTGGTGGAGGTCTGGGGCTGGGGCTGTTTCCATGGTTTGGGCCCCTGGTTCCAGTAAAACCTTAAGGGCAGAGACTCACGAGGAAACTTCGGGCGACTTCGGAAAACGCATCCCGCTGGTGATTTTCATTCTAGCCAGCGGGAAAGGCAGTTTGGGGAGATTAGTCGCCTGAAGAAGAGGAGCTTTGTCACTGGGTGACTAATCTCCCCGAATCTGACCTTGTGTCTCTGCCCTAAGTCTACAGGGTTTAACGACATTCCTGTCAATTCTTTGCTTTCTACTTTGTGGCACCAGTTTGGGGGAAGGCTCTTTCCAGTTTCTGCACAATAATTCCCCCCAGTATTGTAACTATCAGCTGCGCACCCCTCTAAAAGCGATTTTCACTGCGGCCCCTGGTGCAGTCGCACCCCCTATAGTTCCGCTACTGAGGCCCCCCATGCACAAAGCCAGGTCCCTACAGAATAGTTTTGCTGAGATGGGAGGGGAACGACTTTACTGGACAGAGCCCGGATCTCAGCCCAACTGAACTAGTCATGTACTGACCAACCTGGGTCGGGCGGGTTGAGACTGAATTTTGTGGGTCATGGGCGGGTTCAGGTTCACTATAGCAACTTCTGCTTCCGGCAGCCTCCATGCCACACCCACTTTTTGTGATGTCAGAGGTGGGCGGGGCGGGCTTGGGTCTATAATAGAAGTGCCAGTCAGGTTTGGGTCAGGCAGTTTGGGAGAGTGGGTGGGGTTCAACAAAAAAGTAAATAAACTGAACCCCTATGGGATGAATTGTCTGTGAGCCAGGCCTCATCACCAAAATCAGTGGCCAACTCTTACTGGCACAGGTTCCCACTCCTCCATACTCCACACTGGGGGCCACAACTGTCTCCCCCATGAGCCAGATCCAAGTGAAAGATCCAGAGACCTACCCGGAGGCCTTTCTTGTACTGGAGACTGTGCTGAGACCCTCCCAGAGCCTCCTGCAAACCCACCATCCTCAGCAGTCAGACTCTTCATCCCTTTCTCATTCCCTTTTTTTAAAGGATAAGTAAACCTTTAAAATGAGTGAAGGTAAAATGGATGAGGGGGCTATTCTAAGCACTTTTGTCATTTACATTCATGATTTATGTACTTTTGATTGCAAGATATTAAGGGATACATGTACTGTTAATATGAATGAATTTTGTTACAACAGCGCAGGGCCGGAACTAGGGGTAGGCAGAGTAGGCGGCTGCCTAGGGCGCCATTACTAAGGGGCACACTTTTAATTGGATTTTTATTTTTTTTATTTTTTTTAGTCTTTTTTTTTTTCCGTTATGCTTATTTAATAATTTATTTATGGCCGGGCACCGGGCGGAAATCATCCCCTCCCCACCCTCTTGCTGGCAAGTAATGGCTTCTAGTCCTGCCTGAAACCATGAGCAGATTTTACCAAACCTCCCTGCTACATAAAAAAAAAGAAGCATGAAAAGGGGATGTTAAAAAATATGTCTTACTGAGCGGTGTGGCTTATACATGGAGGGGGAAGCTGTGTGGATTCTATCTGGCCGATACTTCCATAAATAAAATGCAGGCAAAGGAGGTGACGTCATGCTTAAAAAGGGATACTGTCATAGGTAAAAAAAAAAAATTTCAAAACGCATCAGTTAATAGTGCTGCTCCAGTAGAATTCTGCACTGAAATCCATTTCTCAAAAGAGCAAACAGATTTTTTTATATTCAATTTTAAAATCTGACATGGGATAAACATATTGTCAATTTCCCAGCTGCCCCTGGTCATGTGACTTGTGCCTGCACTTTAGGAGAGAAATGCTTTCTGGCAGGCTGATGTTTTTCCTTCTCATTGTAACTGAATGTGTCTCAGTGGGACATGGGTTTTTTACTATTGAGTGTGTTCTTAGATCTACAAGGCAGCTGTTATCTTGTGTTAGGGAGCTGCTATCTGGTTACCTTCCCATTGTTCTTTTCTTTGGCTGCTGGGGGAAAAAGGGAGGGGGTGATATCACTCTAACTTGCAGTACAGCAGTAAAGAGTGATTGAAGTTTATCAGAGCACAAGTCACATGACTGGGGGCAGCTGGGAAATTGACAATATGTCTAGCCCCATGTCAGATTTCAAAATTGAATATAAAAAAATCTGTTTGCTCTTTTGAGAAATGGATTTCAGTGCAGAATTCTGCTGGAGCAGCACTATTAACTGATTCATTTTGGGAAAAAAAATTTTTTCCCATCACAGTATCCCTTTGAGTCTTCTTAGAATACGGAAACATTACTAAACGCGCTAAGTATCCCCTGCAGACCAAACCTTGCCCCTCTCTTTGCTGCAAAATGGTATGTCCGTGCCTGGAATGTGTCTATTTTTTATTTATTTTTAGGTGCACTGGGCCAGATGGGCTGTAAGAAAGTGGCAGCAACACAGTAGGGGCAGGTGGCACGGCTTAAGCTATTCACACTTGTTTTTTAGGCTTAAAACTTAATTAAATTTTTACTTGCAGGTTAGAAAAAAGGCACCATATGAGGGGCAATAATTAAAAAAATAAAGATTAAATCAATAAATGCTTATAATAATAAGCTTTCTACAATTTAAAATTGAACCTAAAAGTAAACTTCCCCTTTATCGTCCACATCGTTCATGTGATTTAAGTGGCCGAGTGACACAGCAATTAACCATTCATTTGGCAATCGTTAAAGGTTCACCTTTAAGTTAACTATTAGTATGGTATCGAATGGGCGATTTTAAGCAACTTTTAAATTGTCTTCATTAAGTTTTTTAGTTGTTTGTTTTGACTTTCAAATGGGGGTCACTGACCCCATGTAAAAAAAAAACAGATGCTCTGTAAGGCTACAAATGTATTGTTATTACTACTTCTTATTACTTATATTTCTATTCATATTCCAGTCTCTTATTCAAATCAGTGCATGGTTACTAGGGTAATTTGGACCCTAGCAACCAGATGGCTGAAATTGCAAGCTAAATAACTCAAAAACCCCAAATAATAAAAAATGAAAACCAATTGCAAGTTGTCTCAGAATATCCCTCTCTACTGAAAGGTGAACAACCCCTGTAAAGGGGATCTAACCCCCCCAAAAAAATGGCACTTCTAAGCATTTTTTACTTTAACCTTATTTTTCTATTTCTAGTGGCTTCTGAGTCATTTGGGTTTTTAAGACCAATACCAGTGAGTTTGTTAACACATTGTCAGTAACACTAGGGCATGTAGTAACACTAGGCAATGCTGTCCTGCTGTTGGTGAATAAAGGCAATTTTTAACTTTATCCTGGAGTGCTGCCCATTTCGTTTCTGATTCCAGTAACACTAGGGTTAACTGAATAAAGAAAGTGCAAAATAGGCAGTTAGGGTCCCTGACACTCAAAGAAAGCTTTACAGAGCTGCTGAAGTCGTCTGTTATTAGTAGTTAAACTGTATAAACTGCTAAAATCCGAAAAAAATACTTGACCAGTAAGTTCAATTACTTTTTTTTGGAGTTCTAAGTCAGCCCAAGTATAGCCACCTTTAGCCTCTCCAGACAATAAAATCACCCTCCGCTTATATCTGCCTCCTGCGCCTGCGTTGGACATGCATCAATGACGTCGCAGGTAGACGGAGAGGGGGAGGCAGAGAACTGGCGGCCTGGGTAGGTGCGTTGTTGTGGTCACGCTCTGTCTCATCCACCTGAGTCTTGCATACGCCGTTCAGCTGAGCCTGCCCTGAACTGAAGGAAGATTTTCTTCTAGTAGTCTGTGAGTGGTTCCAGGTTTGCTGCTGGCACAGTTACATAAATTGGGGGCAATAGCATTAGCCAATATGATGTGATATGATTTATTTTTGTCTGCTGCGCCTTCTGGCACAGGTAACGCTTGGGGGCAATATGTTGGCTGCTGGGCTTGTGTGCCAGGTACAGGGGGCAGTTTGATGGATGGCTACTGGCACAGGTTCTGGGGGCAGACGGAGGGGGGCACAAATTGAAGCTCTTGCCTAGGGTGCCAAACTACCTTGGTCCATCCCTGCAACAGCACCACCTGCTGGTCAGTTTCCCACCAGTCTGACCAGCAAGTAGTCAAGGAAGGTGTCAGGAGAAAGAAAGAGGCTGCTCTGATGTTCTTCTGCTTAGGAAAGATGTGAGAAAGGTTTCTAATTCTTTTCCTAAGCAGAAATCAAAGCCTGTCATTGATTTAACTAGGGGGACACATAGGAATGGTAAGCTAAGGCACCGCAAACAATACAAGAGGTGAATGAGAAGCAGGCCACTATTGAAAGGGCATAAACCCCCAGATAAAAGTTTGTCTAATAAATACAATTATTACAAATATTGACTGGTTGAGTGTAAATGTAAGAGCAGTGTCTGCCTGTCCCGTTCTGTTCTCTGCACTGCTGGTTCTGACTTTTGAAACAATGCAGCGGAAGCCATCAGAACCACAGAGAGGTAGGGAAGGTAATGTAGGGATTGGCGGTTTTGGCTTGAGGAGAGCTGGATTCTACTACATTGTTTCAGCAGAGTCAGAAGCAGAGTCAGAAGCAGAGTCAGAAGCAGAGTCAGAAGCAGAGTCAGAAGCAGAGTCAGAGGAATAGTCATAAGCAGAGTCAGAAGAAGAGTCAGAAGAAGAGTCAGAAGCAGAGTCAGAAGCAGAGTCGGAAGCAGAGACGGAAGCAGAGACGGAAGCAGAGACGGAAGCAGAGTCAGAAGCAGAGTCAGAAGCAGAGTCAGAAGCAGAGTCAGAAGAAGAGTCAGAAGCAGAGTCAGAAGAAGAGACATAAGCAGAATCAGAAGAAGAGTCAGAAGCAGAGTCAGAAGAAGAGTCAGAAGCAGGGTCAGAAGAAGAGTCAGAGGAATAGTCATAAGCACAGTCAGAAGAAGAGTCAGAAGAGTCAGAAGAAGAATCAGAAGCAGAGTCAGAAGAAGAGTCAGAAGTAGAGACGGAAGCAGAGTCAGAAGCAGAGACGGAAGCAGAGACGGAAGCAGAGACGGAAGCAGAGACGGAAGCAGAGACAGAAGCAGAGTCAGAAGCAGAGTCAGAAGAAGAGTCAGGAGAAGAGTCAGAAGCAGAGACAGAAGAAGAGTCAGAAGAAGAGTCAGAAGCAGAGACAGAAGCAGAGTCAGAAGAAGAGTCAGAAGCAGAGACATAAGCAGAATCAGAAGCAGAGTCAGAAGCAGAGTCAGAAGCAGAGTCAGAAGCAGAGTCAGAAGAAGAGTCAGAAGCAGAGACAGAAGTAGAGTCAGAAGCAGAGACAGAAGAGTCAGAAGCAGAGACAGAAGCCGAGTCAGAAGAAGAGTCAGAAGCAGAGACAGAAGCAGAATCAGAAGAAGAGTCAGAAGAAGAGTCAGAAGCAGAGACAGAAGCAGAGTCAGAAGAAGAGACAGAAGCAGAAACAGAAGCAGAGAACAGGAAGGGACAGACATGACTTTGTAACCAGGGAAAATGTGGAAGTTGCTTTCAGCTACATTTTCCTCATTAAACATAAAAGCTCAAAGCTCACAGCAAATTCATTTTATGGCCCCCAACATAGCCACAAGTTGCCCTTTTTTACCAATATATATTGAAATTGCTCATTAATTAGGGCCTCATGGGGCCCCTATACCTCCTGGGCCCCCCTGCAGCCGCAGGGTCTGCTTCCTCTGTAGTTACGCCCCTGCAGGTCAATCTCATTTTGGGGGCCAGCAGATTTTTGCCCCAAGTTGTTTGAAATTGAAAATGTCACCGGAAAATGTGATTATGCTTAAAAGGGAGGGGAGACTTGGGTACAGAGCCTAAAATCTGGTAACTCCCGACTTCATTGCATGCTGGGTATTGTAGTCTTACAAAAAACTTGGTAGTTGGCAAATTATTAAATAAAAACAACATTACCCAACATGCAATGGGCACATTAGGGCAAGAAAAAAAACTTTGACTGGTTTCCAAAGTACAAACCCGCCAACAGCCCAAAAAGTAGCCCAAATTTGTACCTTGGCTAGTTTGTACTTTCAAAACCCACCTGGGCTTTAAATTAGTAGCCCAATTGGCTGGAAACATGCCAACCTGGCAACCCTGACACACACACACACACACACACACACACACTAGCCTCTGCATACCCACCAATATATTATAGATACACTGAGAGCCAGAGATCCTAACAACTGAGCCAGCACTTACACTATGATACACTATGATACACCATGATACACTATGATACACCATGATACACCATGATACACCATGATACACCATGATACACTATGATACACCATGATACACCATGATACACCATGATACACCATGATACACCATGATACACCATGATACACCATGATACACCATGATACACTATGATACACCATGATACACTATGATACACCATGATACACCATGATACACCATGATACACCATGATACACCATGATACACCCTGATACACCATGATACACCATGATACACCATGATACACCATGATACACCATGATACACCATGATACACCATGATACACCATGATACACCCTGATACACCCTGATACACCCTGATACACCATGATACACTATGATACACCATGATACACCATGATACACTATGATACACCATGATACACCATGATACACTATGATACACTATGATAGGGGACATCTGCTATAACAACACGACCACACACATGACCTGCAATAATATATATATATATATATAGGGGCCAATAGGAGGAGGAATAGTGATGGAATATGATGAACAGGTGAGGGGTGAGGACAGGGAGGAGCTATAATTTTAGGGAGGGTCATGGAGCAATAGGAGGAGTTATAGGGTGGGTCATATGGAGCAATAGGAGGAGTTATACGGAGGGTTATATGGAGCAATAGGAGGAGTTATAGGGAGGGTTATATGGAGAAATGGGAGGAGTTATAGGGAGGGGTTATATGGAGCAATAGGAGGAATTATAGGGAGGGGTTATAGGGAGGGTTATATGGAGCAATAGGAGGAGTTATAGGGAGGGTTATATGGAGCAATAGGAGGAGTTATAGGGAGGGTTATATGGAACAATAGGAGGAGTTATAGGGAGGGTTATATGGAGCAATAGGGGGAGTTATAGGGAGGGATTATATGGAGCAATAGGAGGAGTTATAGGGAGGGTTATATGGAGCAATAGGAGGAGTTATAGGGAGGGTTATATGGAGCAATAGGAGGAGTTATAGGGAGGGTTATATGGAGCAATAAGAGGAGTTATAGGGAGGGTTATATGGAGCAATAGGAGGAGTTATAGGGAGGGTTATATGGAGCAATAGGAGGAGTTATAGGGAGGGTTATATGGAGCAATAGGAGGAGTTATAGGGAGGGTTATATGGAGCAATAGGAGGAGTTATAGGGAGGGTTATATGGAGCAATAGGAGGAGTTATAGGGAGGGTTATATGGAGTAATGGGAGGAGTTATAGGGAGGGTTATATGGAGTAATAGGAGGAGTTATAAGGAGGGGTTGCATTGAGCAATGACATTTTAGTGGCATATTTATCAAAAGGTTGAATTCTCATTTTCACCCATTGATAAATATGCCCCTAAAAAGTCCATCCAAAAGCAACAGAGAGGATTAGAATTTAGATCTGGTGAGCCATAATGAGCTCTTACTTGTAAAAGCAATTCCAATTCTTCATTTTATTTATAGATTTGCTCTGTAATAATAAGACAGTACCTTGTACTTATATATATATATATATATATATATATAGAGAGAGAGAGAGAGAGAGAGAGAGAGAGAGAGAGGAAGAGAGACATACACACAAGGGCCAGGAAAGATGCCACTATAAGGAATTGTTAGTACAGAGGGTTAAATAAAGAATTAGGCCCAGTGGGTGTGAAAGAGGCAGGTCCAATGGAGCAACATCAGGTGCAACAGGGAAGGTTACGGGGAGCAAGACCAATCGCAATTAAAGCGAGCAAGAAGTGTTACCTGTAGGGATTGCATGCAGCAGTGGGTGGAGCTACAGGGAGGGGTTATACTGGGTGACAGCACTGATACCCTGAATTCTCATACATTCATATATTGAGCCATAAACACGGAGGCATCTTATGTATAAATAGGAGCAATACTGCAAGGTGTGAGCAGAAGGACAAAGAGAGCCCGGGAGCCATAGCAGTACAGCCCAGAACATGCCAGTCACTCCCAGCAAGGAGCCATTGTGCTACATATAAACACAGGGACAGTAGTAAATATGTGAAATACAGGAAGATAGAGGTGCGAGTGCCTTACCTGCAGCCTCCTACGTCTAATAATGGCAGAATCATCCATGTCCTATAGAGAGTGCAGAGCAGAGAGAATGACTGGAGGGGGAGAGAGAAACAGGAGGGCAGGGGGGAAGGAGGAGACTACAGGGATATTGGGGAGGGTTAGAGGCAGTCGCTTAGATTTAGATGCATCATGAGAAGGGCTCGGCTACCTCTTACTGGTGGGGGGGGAGGAATAGACCAAGTGATAGGGGCTGACCAGAATGACAAGGGGATTAATGAGAGAGACAATGATCTGAGGGTGAGAGGAGAGACAATTACATTAGGGGGCTACATGGGAATCGCACACAGACCAATAAAAAGAAGGTCACAGCAGGTGGAAACTGGGGGGCAGGAAAAGATACAGAACCAGCTGATTAAGGGGTGTGTTATTCATTATTAAGGGGTGCAGTTCTCTGCCCAGCATGTATGAAGATTGGTGAGTCTCTCTCTTCTTCTGTATAGAGCTTACACTCTAATATACAGAGGGACACATATACAACAATACAGGAAGAGAAAACCATTGGTGAGTCTGTGTCTGTCATCAATGTCTCTCTCTTCCCCCACGACCTGCAGTCTAATCTGTCTCACTGACATCTATTAAGTGTCTCCTGGAGTATGGATTGGAGGGAGAGCATCACTCAAGCAATATATATATATATATATATATATATATATATATATATATATATATATATATATATATATATATATATATATATATATATATATATATATATATATATATATATATATATATACCCTTTTTCAGGGTAGCACCCAGGTATGTAATTTATTCACTATTATTTGGAGTCACTAATTGATGGTGTGCGCTAGGACTTTGAATATATATATATATATATATATATATATATATATATATATATATATATATATATATATATATATATATATATATATATATATTAGCTGTACAGGGAAAGCCTCTGGGTCACATTACTCATATGTCAATATGAACTGGGATCAAAAAGGTCCTGCCCTCTATAGGTTACACTTTACACAGGGACACAGAGACAGGAAACCATTGAAAGAAGGGAATCCTGCCCTGCAGAGCTTACACTCTAATATACAGAGGGACACAGGTACAATACAGAGACAGGGAACCATTGAAAGAATTCTGCCCTGCAGAGCTTACACTCTAATATACAGAGAGACACAGGTACAATACAGAGACAGGGAACCATTGAAAGAATTCTGCCCTGCAGAGCTTACACTCTAATATACAGAGGGACACAGATACAATACAGGAAGAGTTAACCATTGGGAGAAGGGAGTACTGGCTTGCAGAGCTTACACTCTAATATTTACAGGGGCAAAGATACAATACAAGGAGAATGAACCATTAGGAGAAGAGAATCCTGCCCTGCAGAGCTTACACTCTAATATACAGAGGAACCCAGATACAACACAGGGAGAGGGAACCATTGGTAGAAGAGAATCCTGTCCTGCAGAGCTTACACTCTAATATACAGAGGGACACATATACAATACAGAGACAGGAAACCATTGGGAGAAGGGGATCATGCTCTGCAGAGCTTACACTCTAATATACAGAGGAACCCAGATACAATACAGGGAGAGTGAACCATTGAGAGAAGGGGGGCCTGTCCTGCAAAGCTTACACTCTAATATACAGAGGGACACACATATGGCAGAGAGAGATATCTCTGTGCTTTAGAGTTTGCATTGCAATTTACAAGCCAGAGAAATACTAAAAACAAAATGAACTATAAGGGTTAGTTACCCTTAGAGTATCACATGATCCCCAAGGCCATCCAATCCCCTTCCCCTAGTGTAAACACAATATATCTCTCGGGTGCAGAATCTCCTACAAGAAATATCTGGCTGAGTGATTATTATGTTGCTGCTGCTGCTGCTGACTTGGCATTTTATTGGTATGATCCCTAGATCTGGCTAATACGCAGATGTGACTATTAGTCATCCCGTGAGTGCTGTGCGCATTGTTTCTCAATCAGGCATATTAGTCAAAGGGTGAATATATAGTTCCCACAGGGCTTTTTAACCATTTGGAAGGGGCATATTTATCCAAGGGCTGAAATAAACATGCCCCCAAATTTCAATACAGGTGAACAGAATACTGTGGGGTTCCCCTCTGGCAAACACTATGTTCACTCATACTCTGATATCTACATATTAGCTGAATGGTTGTATTTAGTAATATGAGTGTGAATTGCCATACTGCTATTACTGCTAAGGGCTAATATATCCTCATATTTCCATGCAAAATATTCTCACAGTCTTGCATACTTTATAGTATCTCTCTATAAGGCTATGATACTGTGACTATGTGGGCTGTACCTGCTTATGTACAGGGAATACCTACACTGCCATAGTTTTATGGGATCTCTCTGTACAGACTATGAGCAAACTTAGGGGACTGTTCCTGCTGAATTGTGCTTAAGGGATCGGATCCTCACATGACCAGGGGCAGCTGGGAAATTGACAATATGTCTAGCCCCATGTCAGATTTCAAAATTGAATATAAAAAAATCTGTTTGCTCTTTTGAGAAATGGATTTCAGTGCAGAATTCTGCTGGAGCAGCACTATTAACTGATGTGTTTTGGAAAAAAAAATTCCCCATGACAGTATCCCTTTAGTACAGGGAATACCTATGCTGCCATAGTTTTATGGGATCTCTCTGTACAGACTCATTCAAAATATTGGACAAAAAAAATCAAATGACAGAAAAATACAATATTTTTATTATGAATTAGTAATTGAGGCAAAACAATCCCAATATATTGCAGGGGTGGGAAATTCCTAGAACATCAACCATAATTGTAATGAATGACATCCCTTTAAATAGCAACTCATTCCCTGATATGTTTAATAGAATGTTGGAAGTTTCTGTTTATGACAGCTAGAGGGCAGCAGCAGGTTATACATTAGCAATGCATTTCTTTGTTTATAGCTGTGTGTCAGTTTCTCTTCAGTGGTCTGGGAGAAGCCTGTCTGCCTGCAGTATATACTGTATATCCCGGTGTCTCAGTACAGTCGGGACAGTACTTGCAGTATATACTGTATTATCCCGGTGTCTCAGTACAGTCGGGACAATGCTTGCAGTATATACTGTATTATCCCGGTGTCTCAGTACAGTCGGAACAATGCTTGCAGTATATACTGTATATCCCGGTGTCTCAATACAGTCGGGACAATGCTTGCAGTATATACTGTATATCCCGGTGTCTCAGTACAGTCGGGACAATGCTTGCAGTATATACTGTATTATCCCGGTGTCTCAGTACAGTCGGGACAATGCTTGCAGTATATACTGTATATCCCAGTGTCTCAATACAGTCGGGACAATGCTTGCAGTATATACTGTATATCCCGGTGTCTCAATACAGTCGGGACAATGCTTGCAGTATATACTGTATATCCCGGTGTCTCAGTACAGTCGGGACAATGCTTGCAGTATATACTGTATATCCCGGTGTCCTCAATACAGTCGGGACAATGATTGCAGTATATACTGTAATATCCCGGTGTCTCAATACAGTCGGGACAATGCCTTGCAGTATATACTGTATATCCCGGTGTCTCAATACAGTCGGGACAATGCTTGCAGTTTATACTGTATATCCCGGTTCTCAGTACAGTCGGGACAATGCTTGCAGTATATACTGTATATCCCGGTGTCTCAGTACAGTCGGGACAATGCTTGCAGTATGTACTGTATATCCCGGTGTCTCAGTACAGTCGGGACAATGTTGCAGTATATACTGTATATCCCGGTGTCTCAGTACAGTCGGGACAATGCTTGCAGTATATACTGTATATCCCGGTGTCTCAGTACAGTCGGGACAATGCTTGCAGTATATACTGTATATCCCGGTGTCTCAGTACAGTCGGGACAATGCTTGCAGTATATACTGTATTATCCCGGTGTCTCAGTACAGTCGGGACAATGCTTGCAGTATATACTGTATATCCCAGTGTCTCAATACAGTCGGGACAATGCTTGCAGTATATACTGTATATCCCGGTGTCTCAATACAGTCGGGACAATGCTTGCAGTATATACTGTATATCCCGGTGTCTCAGTACAGTCGGGACAATGCTTGCAGTATATACTGTATATCCCGGTGTCTCAATACAGTCGGGACAATGATTGCAGTATATACTGTATATCCCGGTGTCTCAATACAGTCGGGACAATGCTTGCAGTATATACTGTATATCCCGGTGTCTCAATACAGTCGGGACAATGCTTGCAGTTTATACTGTATATCCCGGTGTCTCAGTACAGTCGGGACAATGCTTGCAGTATATACTGTATATCCCGGTGTCTCAGTACAGTCGGGACAATGCTTGCAGTATGTACTGTATATCCCGGTGTCTCAGTACAGTCGGGACAATGTTGCAGTATATACTGTATATCCCGGTGTCTCAGTACAGTCGGGACAATGTTGCAGTATATACTGTATATCCCGGTGTCTCAATACAGTCGGGACAATGCTTGCAGTATATACTGTATATCCCGGTGTCTCAGTACAGTCGGGACAATGTTGCAGTATATACTGTATATCCCGGTGTCTCAATACAGTCGGGACAATGCTTGCAGTATATACTGTATATCCCGGTGTCTCAATACAGTCGGGACAATGCTTGCAGTTTATACTGTATATCCCGGTGTCTCAGTACAGTCGGGACAATGCTTGCAGTATATACTGTATATCCCGGTGTCTCAGTACAGTCGGGACAATGCTTGCAGTATATACTGTATATCCCGGTGTCTCAGTACAGTCGGGACAATGCTTGCAGTATATACTGTATATCCCGGTGTCTCAGTACAGTCGGGACAATGCTTGCAGTATATACTGTATATCCCGGTGTCTCAGTACAGTCGGGACAATGCTTGCAGTATATACTGTATATCCCGGTGTCTCAGTACAGTCGGGACAATGCTTGCAGTATATACTGTATATCCCGGTGTCTCAGTACAGTCGGGACAATGCTTGCAGTATATACTGTATATCCCGGTGTCTCAGTACAGTCGGGACAATGCTTGCAGTATATACTGTATATCCCGGTGTCTCAGTACAGTCGGGACAATGCTTACAGTATATACTGTATATCCCGGTGTCTCAGTACAGTCGGGACAATGCTTGCAGTATATACTGTATATCCCGGTGTCTCAGTACAGTCGGGACAATGCTTGCAGTATATACTGTATATCCCGGTGTCTCAGTACAGTCGGGACAATGCTTGCAGTATATACTGTATATCCAGGTGTCTCAGTACAGTCGGGACAATGCTTGCAGTATATACTGTATATCCCGGTGTCTCAATACAGTCGGGACAATGCTTGCAGTTTATACTGTATATCCCGGTTCTCAGTACAGTCGGGACAATGCTTGCAGTATATACTGTATATCCCGGTGTCTCAGTACAGTCGGGACAATGCTTGCAGTATGTACTGTATATCCCGGTGTCTCAGTACAGTCGGGACAATGTTGCAGTATATACTGTATATCCCGGTGTCTCAGTACAGTCGGGACAATGCTTGCAGTATATACTGTATATCCCGGTGTCTCAGTACAGTCGGGACAATGCTTGCAGTATATACTGTATATCCCGGTGTCTCAGTACAGTCGGGACAATGCTTGCAGTATATACTGTATTATCCCGGTGTCTCAGTACAGTCGGGACAATGCTTGCAGTATATACTGTATATCCCAGTGTCTCAATACAGTCGGGACAATGCTTGCAGTATATACTGTATATCCCGGTGTCTCAATACAGTCGGGACAATGCTTGCAGTATATACTGTATATCCCGGTGTCTCAGTACAGTCGGGACAATGCTTGCAGTATATACTGTATATCCCGGTGTCTCAATACAGTCGGGACAATGATTGCAGTATATACTGTATATCCCGGTGTCTCAATACAGTCGGGACAATGCTTGCAGTATATACTGTATATCCCGGTGTCTCAATACAGTCGGGACAATGCTTGCAGTTTATACTGTATATCCCGGTGTCTCAGTACAGTCGGGACAATGCTTGCAGTATATACTGTATATCCCGGTGTCTCAGTACAGTCGGGACAATGCTTGCAGTATGTACTGTATATCCCGGTGTCTCAGTACAGTCGGGACAATGTTGCAGTATATACTGTATATCCCGGTGTCTCAGTACAGTCGGGACAATGTTGCAGTATATACTGTATATCCCGGTGTCTCAATACAGTCGGGACAATGCTTGCAGTATATACTGTATATCCCGGTGTCTCAGTACAGTCGGGACAATGTTGCAGTATATACTGTATATCCCGGTGTCTCAATACAGTCGGGACAATGCTTGCAGTATATACTGTATATCCGGTGTCTCAATACAGTCGGGACAATGCTTGCAGTTTATACTGTATATCCCGGTGTCTCAGTACAGTCGGGACAATGCTTGCAGTATATACTGTATATCCCGGTGTCTCAGTACAGTCGGGACAATGCTTGCAGTATATACTGTATATCCCGGTGTCTCAGTACAGTCGGGACAATGCTTGCAGTATATACTGTATATCCCGGTGTCTCAGTACAGTCGGGACAATGCTTGCAGTATATACTGTATATCCCGGTGTCTCAGTACAGTCGGGACAATGCTTGCAGTATATACTGTATATCCCGGTGTCTCAGTACAGTCGGGACAATGCTTGCAGTATATACTGTATATCCCGGTGTCTCAGTACAGTCGGGACAATGCTTGCAGTATATACTGTATATCCCGGTGTCTCAGTACAGTCGGGACAATGCTTGCAGTATATACTGTATATCCCGGTGTCTCAGTACAGTCGGGACAATGCTTACAGTAACTTATATCCGGTGTCTCAGCAGTCGGGACAATGCTTGCAGTATATACTGTATATCCCGGTGTCTCAGTACAGTCGGGACAATGCTTGCAGTATATACTGTATATCCCGGTGTCTCAGTACAGTCGGGACAATGCTTGCAGTATATACTGTATATCCAGGTGTCTCAGTACAGTCGGGACAATGCTTGCAGTATATACTGTAATCCCGGTGTCTCAGTACAGTCGGGACAATGCTTGCAGTATATACTGTATATCCCGGTGTCTCAGTACAGTCGGGACAATGCTTGCAGTATATACTGTATATCCCGGTGTCTCAGTACAGTCGGGACAATGCTTGCAGTATATACTGTATATCCCGGTGTCTCAGTACAGTCGGGACAATGCTTGCAGTATATACTGTATATCCCGGTGTCTCAGTACAGTCGGGACAATGCTTGCAGTATATACTGTATATCCCGGTGTCTCAGTACAGTCGGGACAATGCTTGCAGTATATACTGTATATCCCGGTGTCTCAGTACAGTCGGGACAATGCTTGCAGTATACACTGTATGAGCCCTGTCAGTCGGTGCAGTGTTTGCTGCAAGGGAACTGTCTATGGTGCTGAATCTCAGTCAGTCGCACCACAAAGAGAAATTTGGTGAGGAACTGCCACTTTCTTTACTATTCTTTATTTGTGCATTTATGCCAATGTCACAGCGCATAGCAAAAATTATACATGATTCCCATCAGTCCCTCTGCAGACCCCATTACATTCACGCACACAACCCCCGAAAGGGTATTTGACCTGGTCCCCCAGATGCAGAAGAGGCAATGCTGCTGTTGTCACTGTTTATAATAGCGATTGCCAAAGGTAGGGACCCCTAGTACTGCTGAACTACAACAACCACCACCCTCCCAACATAAGAACATCTACACAGTTAGAGCAGCCTGTAGCCTATCAGCACATTACAATGTTCTGAATTAAATTGTTACAAGAGTCACCTATGGCAAAGGGTCACAAAATCTTTTTGAAATGCCCATTTTTAGCCCAGGATTTTATGTTGTTCATTCAGTGAAGAGTCACTATTAAGCTGCCTGGGAACTGTCCCTGCTGCTGAACCACCGCTCCTAGTGGGCGGCCAGGAAACTGTTGTTGGTGCTGGATCTCACCCACTGTTACTAGTGGGCTGCCATGGTACTGTCCCGGGTGCTGAATCTCACCCACTGTTCCTAGTGGGCTGCCAGGGCAATGTCCTGGGTGCTGAATCTCACATACTCCTCCTAGTGGGCTGCCATGGTACTGTCCCGGGTGCTGAATCTCACATACTCCTCCTAGTGGTCTGCTAGGGAACTGTCCCAGGTGCTGAATCTCACATACTCCTCCTAGTGGTCTGCTAGGGAACTGTCCCAGGTGCTGAATCTCACATACTCCTCCTAGTGGTCTGCTAGGGAACTGTCCCAGGTGCTGAATCTCACATACTCCTCCTAGTGGTCTGCTAGGGAACTGTCCCAGGTGCTGAATCTCACATACTTCTCCTAGTAAGCTTCCACTAGTGACTTGTCCCTGGTGCTTAATCACATGCCCCTTTCCTTGTGGGCTGCCAGGGGATTTTCCCAGGTGCTTAAACTCACATATTGCTTCTAGTGGGCTGCCAGGGAACTGTTCCAGGTGCTGAATCTCATGCACTGCTCCTTTGTACTTTCATTTTCTAATGTGTAGGAGACTAATTAATGTTACTAGTTGACGGGATGCCACTGGTCTGGGCAGACAGGGAAGGATACATTGCGATATAAGCAGCTTATAATGCCACGGCCTATGTATTCCATTCTCTATCTCTGTGTTAAAACAATCATTTTAGCAAAACTTTGATTTTTGACAGGTAGAGCTGTAGTTCTACAACAGCTGAAGGATTGCAGATTAGATGCCCAACAACTACATATTTCCCCTCAGAGTGTGTCTCAATCTTCCCCCCCCCCACATTTCTCAACTCCGGCCATGTAATATAAAATATAGGGATGCTAGTTACCCTTTAATAGATACGACTCCCTTAAAAACCTTCACCCAGAAGTCATTTCAAAGCAACTTTGAGCCTAAATGGAGTCAGGAAGGTAATAGGGTCTTCATGTTGTGTTTTATAGATACATTAGTGATTCCCCACAGTGCACTCTTTGTTTATTAGACTTCCTTGCTACCCACGGGGCACAAACTAATGCACAGATGGTACATAAGCCATTATCATAAATGATCACTGACAGTCTGATCATAGTTAGCAATGCTGGTGGGAGACAAGATGGTGCCTAAGGCAATGCAGGAAGGCTGCCCCCAGAAAAAAACCCACTATAATTATGTAGCCTGAGGCGTTGTACAACTACAACTGCCAGAAGCCCCAGCACTTATTATAGTTATGTGTGTACATGTGACACTCACATTCCCGATGCCATTGAGAATTCTTGCTGCTCTGTAATTGCAGTTTGTTCCTGCTATAATAGCTGTAGTTTTTCACTGAACACTTAGTAACAGCACTATGCAGGGTCTGATGGGGGGTCAGGGCCCACCGGGGCTGCCACATTAGAGCCCCTGCAACCCCCAAGGGCCCCAGTCCTCCTCCCACAGCAAACCACCCTGTGCCCTCGCCCATCCCCGTCGGAGCATACCTACTTCATGGGGCAAGTAGGCAGAGTGGGCGGGACAGAGTGGGTGGGGCAAGCTGGCAGAGTGGGCGGGGCAAGCAGACAGAGTGGGCGGGACAAGCAGACGGAGCGGGCTGGAGGCTGGAGGTCAGGAGTGGAGGGGGTCTGGGCCAGCAGGGGCCCACCCAAAAACCTTAGACCAGGGCCCACTCTCAGTACTATTATTCTTCCTCTCTTCACTCAATCTCTATTCTCCAGTCTCTTTTCTTTTCATCTATTATTCCATCTATTTAGTCTCTTTGTTCTCATAGAAATAGGGAATGACCATGAAATAAGCCAAATGTTTAGCAGCATGAGGGGCCACTGACACCTGGGCCCCCCGGGAGTTTTCTCTGGTATCCCTGTGGGCCAGTCCGACGCTGACACTATGTCCTATGACATATAGAGAAGCCATGCGATGGCTGATATAGGAGTTGGTGTATAGGAGTCCTTCATCCTTTCTTAATTAAAGTCTTAGAAAATACACAAGTTTAACCATGTATTCTCTTACATCTGTAATTATGATATATATATCCTTGATAAAGTCCCCAATGTGGGCCGAAACGTTGGAAGCACAGTGATGTTTTAATAAATATTTTGGTGACTCTAATGAAACCGGAGTGCTGGTCCCTCTTGAACAATATACAGTTATGGGATCTGTTATCCGGAAACCTGTTATCCAGAAAGATCTCAAGCTCATGTCAGATTCATTTGTTAATCTAAGCCTATACGATTATATACATTTTGGAAATGAAAATAGGGATAAAAAAATTGGCGCACGTAGTACAAGGTACAATTCTGTTTGTGTTTATTAGTGTTTATTAGTGCCTATACCTGGACATATAGGGGCAGATTTACAGTTAATTAACCCTCGATATTCGACTGCCGAATGTAAATCCTTTGACTTCGAATATCGAAGTCAAAGGATTTAGCGCTATTCCTACGATCGAACGAAACGATTAAATCCTTTGATTCGAAGGATTTTAATCCATCGATCGAAAGATTTTCCTTCGATCAGAAAATGCTTAGGAAGCCTAGGGGACCTTCCCCATAGGCTAACATTGGCCTCGGTAGGTTTTAGGTGGCGAACTAGGGGGTCGAAGTATTTTTTAAAGAGACAGTACTTCGACTATCGAATGGTCGATTAGTCGAACGATTTTTAGTTCGAATCGTTCGAGCTAAGTAAATGGGCCCCTTAGTGTAAGTCTTGTGTGCAGTTTGCACTTATTGTACTTCAGTTAAGCCCAGCAGGTGGCAGTAGAGATACACAGAAGAAAGTCAGGCACAGGGCTTTGTATAACCAATCAGAGATGCTGACAAGTCAGACTAACGCCAATATATTCGCTGATTACAGCAGATCTCTGTACTGTTATAACAGAAGTTGTTTCTGTGCGGATGTGACAAGTCCAGGGGTTACTTGCTGTGATGACACAGGAGGGGACTGGCCTATGGTAACTCCAACAGGTGCGGCTAACATTAAAGGAGACATCTTGTGTAGAAAATAAGAATGTACCAGTGCGTTATACTCATTTAGATATAGAAGAATTGTACTTTAAAAAGTAGCGTTTCAGGCTGATTTATTTCTGCAAAAACCCTAATAATCCCTCCCTTCTCTTCCACTTGCTGCTCCCTGAATTCCCAGGCTGTGCTCTCAGCTCACTGCACTGTAGGACAGGAACCAATCAGCAGCTAGCAGGACCTGATAGGGAACTGAAGCCTGTCTGTGCTTGTGTGACTGCAGGGCTGTGATTGGCTGTCCCCCTCCTACTGTGCTTCGGCAGGGATCATTTATCCTTTATGTCTCCTTTAAAAAAAAGTCAAATTGCACCGTAACTCCCCACTAACCAACCGTGGTACAACATTAACATCAGATACTTTAAAAGACAACGTTCATTTGTCTAACTAGGTCAGTGCTTATTAGCTTTTATTTGCTTATTTAAGTCATCTCCTTGGCCTTCCATTAACCCTTTCAGCGCTGCCACCATAACATCTCTGTTTTTATTTTATTTTCTTTGGTCTGTGTCGCTTCACTTGTTAACTGGCAACGCACCGCAAGATAAAAGAGATGTGGTGGTAAAAGGGGAATCCTGCCCCGTTCTTTTTTTTAACTGAAATGAGTATTTGTCCCTTTCTCCACTGCTGGTTCTGACTCATGAAACAATTCTGCTCCCACATTGCCCTCTGTATAGAACATTTCTGCCTTCTCATTTCTTCCCTATTGTGACATCTCTGCTCTTCCTCTTTTTATATTCTGCCTTTTTGCAGATTTCTTAAAGGTATAATGTATTGAGTGATATTCTGAATCACTTTGTAATTGATTTTCATTTTTTTTATTTGTGGTTTTTGAGTTTTTTAGCTTTTTATTCAGCAGTTTATTATTTCAGCAACCTGGTTGCTATGGTCCAAATTTCCATAGCAACCATGCATAGATTTGAATAAGAGACTGGAATATGAATAGGAGAGGCCTGAATAGAAAGATGAGGAATGAAACATAGCAATAACTTGTGTTCTAAATATGCTTTCAGTTTGTTTTGTTTTTCCCTTTTTCTTTCAATGTTTATTTTTTCTTTTATTTATGATTTTGTTTATGTAACCATAAAACTGCTATAAATAAAGAGTTATAAAAAGCAGCAATAACAATACATTTGTAGCCTTACAGAGCATTGGTTTTTTTTTTAGATGGGGGTCAGTGACCCCCATTTGAAAGCTGGAATGAGGCAGAAGAAGAAGGCAAATAATTCAAAAACTATAAAAAAAAAAAATAATGACCAATTGAAAAGTTTCTTTGTTGCTTAGCCATTCTATAACATACTAAAAGTTAACTTAAAGGAGACATGTTGTGTAAAAAATAAGAATGTACCAGTGCATTATACTCATTTAGATATAGATGAATTGTGCTTAAAAAGTAGTGTTTCAGGCTGATTTATTGAATATTTCTGCAAAAACCCTAATAATCCCTCCCTTCTCTTCCACTTCCTGCTCCCTGAATTCCCAGGCTGTGCACTCAGCTCACTGCACTGTAGGACAGGAACCAATCAGCAGCTAGCAGGACCTGATAGGGAACTGAAGTCTGTCTGTGCTTGTGTGACTGCAGGGCTGTGATTGGCTGCCCCCTCCTACTGTGCTTCTGGCAGGGACCGTTAGGACACGCCCACCCCTCATTTGAAACACAGACAGGGACCAGAGAACATCTATAGGGAGCTCCAATAAAGAGGCTATTTTTAAAGATAATATTCATTTATAGCACCATGTAAAAGCAACACCATATATTACTTATAATTGCCTACAAGATTCGTGTTTTTATCACTTATCCTATATGTCTCCTTTAAAGGTGAACCACCCCTTTAATTGGATTGACCCCATTTCTCCCCTATTTTTCTATCGCCTTGCACTTTATCTCCCACCTCTCGCTTCAGTGGGGGGAGCTAGTTAGTGATGGGCGAATAAATTCACCAGGCACAAATTTGCGGTGAATTTCCGGATTTCGCGTAAGAATAGTCGCTTGCGTCAAAACTGTTGCGTGTCAACATTATTCGGACATCCATTGACTTTAATGCTGGTCTCAAAATCTAAGCGGGTGTCAAAATTCGCATTTCGTAAATTATTCACCGTTTTGCGAATTCCGAGGGAAATTCACAAATTTTTCGGAAACGGAACAAATTTGCCCGTCACTGGAGCTGGTGCTTTGCTAAACCAGACATTTGGATTGGAGGAGGAACAGGCTCCCTTTATTCAGCTGGGTTGTTGGGTGACTTGTTGAGACCCAGAGTAAGAATAACATTCCATACAGTATCACTGATATTGCAGGTTTTTCCAGTTTGCTGATTTATTAGCCTAAAAGGTGAATGGGAACACCTGCAATCTGCAGAAAGGCAACTAGAAGCTCCCAGGCAAGTCATTGTATTAGGGATTCAATTATCCGCTGACAGACGGACTCACTGTACGTCCTACAGGTACAGAATTAGCAGGACGAGCCATTCCTCTGCTATTGGGGCAATACACCTATTTGTCTGTTTTGGGTTCTTTCCATACTAAGTGTGAATCTGAGCAGTCCATCAAACCCATAGTAACCAGGTCATTTACTAGGGAAGAGCAGAGGTTGCTAAAATGCACATTTGGCCACCCAAGGCACCCCCAAAAGTGGGAACTAGGGTGGCCCAGCGGTTTAGGTAAAAAATGGGAAATGAAGTGTTTATTTGCTGTCTGATATTTCAGGAAGTAGAACAAGGTGTAGAGTCTCCCCCTGTGTTGTGTTTCCATGGAATACCCACAAATTTTGGTTTTTTCCCAATTGTGTGGGTGGTACATCCATAGTACCCAGAAATAATTAGAAATAAAAGGACATCTTTTCGGTAGATCAACGTTTATCTTGATAAAGGTTCGAGATGTAGACCGAAACGTTGATCATCCCAATAAATGTTTCTTTTATTTCTTCACAAATCCTGGAGTGCTGGATCTTTCTACTTGCTATATATTTGGCAACTCTTGTTCTCCCTGGTGACTATAAATGGGTATAGAGTGGAGGAACAGCAATTGCAGCTTTGTACTATTAGACATATCTTGGGCTCTGACTCTTAAAACAGTGTAGCAGAAGTCAGCCTGTTTCACTAGTCTGAACCAGCAGTGCAGAGACTAGAAACCGCCAGACAGATACTCAAGGCTGTATTTAGGTCCGATGCTGCCATTAGCACCGAACCTAAATACCCCCCTCTTACGTTGCGTGCATGATTCCTCGCCACCCTACCCCTGACACCCCCCCAGCTCCGTCACCGGATTTCCTATGAGGGAATTAAAAAAAACGGAAAACAGAAAGATAGGGACCCGAGGGCCACCCCCAAAACCGTGTCTTTATATCCACCTGCCCTGTGTCCCTCTCTCTCTCTCTCTCTCTCTCTCTCTCTCTCTCTTTCTCTCTCTCTTTCTCTCTTTCTCTCTCTCTCTCTCATCTCTCTCACTCTCTCTTTCTCTCTCTCTTTCTTTCTTTCTCTCTTTCTTTCTCTCTCTCATCTCTCTCTCTCTCTCTCTCTCTCTCTCTCATCTCTCTCTCTATCTATATCTCTATCTCTCTATCTCACTCTCTATCTAACTCTCTATCTATCTTTCAATCTTTTGCTCTCTCTCTTGCTCTCTCTCTCTCTATCTCTTGCTCTATATATTTCTCTATCTCTCCATCTATCTATTTCGCTCTCTATCTATCTCTCTCTCTACCTACGTGTCTCTCTCTCTCTCTCTCTCGCTCTCTCTCTACCAATGTGAAATGGGAAACTGAACCTGATTAGGGTGAGAAGGGTTGAAAGGAGCCAAAAAGTCCTTCACAAGCAATTACATGCATTACAAGTGAAGCCTTTTGAAATCAGAAGGTATATACTTGTCTCTTGCCATACACACAGCACTGCCTAGATACCAAAAATGAGAGTTTTGATTCTACCAATAAGGCATCATGGGTAGAGACATGCAAATCACTCCTATTTCCCTCTATCTATCTATATAACACACACATATATATATAAATATATATATATATATATATATATATATATATATATATATATATATATATATATATATATACTGGAGATAGCATAATATAAAATATATATATATGATACCAAATGGTTGAGTAGTCCTGCATCCATACATCACCCACCAAACAGCCACTACTGGATTTTCCCTGGTGACATATGTGACAGTGGCTGGGAGTGACTGGCCTGGAGTAGCAGGTGGAGGAATGGGAGGGATTCAATTGAGGGGGAGGGATTAAGGTGAGGGGGGGGTTGCAGAGAATCTTTATCCATGCCCTGCATCATTGCGTTGTGAGCAGAGAGGACACAGTGAGGTGACAAGCCCAGGAGAGAGACACATCACATACACTGGAGGTGAGTGGAGGGAGGGCAGAGATTCACTGGGGGAGAGGATGACAGACACGGAGGAGGAGGAGGACAGACAGACATTTACTAGCTGGAAGACCAATATATAAACATCAGGGAGGGAAGCAACTAGAATAAAATTGCAGGTCATACATATCCAGATAAACTGAGTCTATCAAATCAAGCTAATCTTGCACTGCAACAGCAGAATGCCCACAGGGGGTGCTGGGAATTGTAGTAGAGAAGAGGATGGACATCTCCAGAAGAGTCAGGAACGAGAGAGAGAGAGAGAGACCCAGGGCAGGTGGATATAAAGACTGCGCAGGAGAGGGAATAACATGTGCATGGGGCAGATCAGTACCAGAGATGGGTGCACAGTGCAAGGTGATTGGGTGCAAACTTGGAGGCGCAGCATCAGTTTGTCTGTGTGACGGCAGGGTGAAGCGGGTAACAGCTTAAATATTTATATTTGTGAGGACAGACTGTGTGACTACCATATCAGTAAATGAAAGAGAATAATTGGTGCATAGGGAACACGGGGACAATAAATCACACAAGCAGGGACAGTATATTACATTCAGACCTATCAAGTAGTATAGGGGGTGTGCTTAGTGCAGCATGAGGTGTTGAACTCAGGGGCCGAGTTACTGGAATAAGGAGTTACAGGGACAATAAGGGGCTCAGGGGAGGGGTTAGTGGAATAAGGAGTTACAGGGACAATAAGGGGCTCAGGGGAGGGGTTAGTGGAATAAGGAGTTACAGGGACAATAAGGGACTCAGGGGAGGGGTTAGTGGAATAAGGAGTTACAGGGACAATAAGGGGCTCAGGGGAGGGGTTAGTGGAATAAGGAGTTACAGGGACAATAAGGGGCTCAGGGGAGGGGTTAGTGGAATAAGGAGTTACAGGGACAATAAGGGACTCAGGGGAGGGGTTAGTGGAATAAGGAGTTACAGGGACAATAAGGGGCTCAGGAGTGGGGTTAGTGGAATAAGGAGTTACAGGGACAATAAGGGGCTCAGGGGTGGGGTTAGTGGAATAAGGAGTTACAGGGACAATAAGGGGCTCAGGGGAGGGGTTAGTGGAATAAGGAGTTACAGGGACAATAAGGGGCTCAGGGGTGGGGTTAGTGGAATAAGGAGTTACAGGGACAATAAGGAGCTCAGGGGTGGGGTTAGTGGAATAAGAAGTTACAGGGACAATAAGGGGCTCAGGGGTGGGGTTAGTGGAATAAGGAGTTACAGGGACAATAAGGGGCTCAGGGGTGGGGTTAGTGGAATAAGGAGTTACAGGGACAATAAGGGGCTCAGGGGAGGGGTTAGTGGAATAAGGAGTTACAGGGACAATAAGGGACTCAGGGGTGGGGTTAGTGGAATAAGGAGTTACAGGGACAATAAGGGGCTCAGGGGAGGGGTTAGTGGAATAAGGAGTTACAGGGACAATAAGGGGCTCAGGGGAGGGGTTAGTGGAATAAGGAGTTACAGGGACAATAAGGGGCTCAGGGGAGGGGTTAATGGAATAAGGAGTTACAGGGACAATAAGGGGCTCAGGGGTGGGGTAAGTGGAATAAGGAGTTACAGGGACAATAAGGGGCTCAGGGGAGGGGTTAGTGGAATAAGGAGTTACAGGGACAATAAGGGGCTCAGGGGAGGGGTTAGTGGAATAAGGAGTTACAGGGACAATAAGGGGCTCAGGGGTGGGGTTAGTGGAATAAGGAGTTACAGGGACAATAAGGGGCTCAGGGGTGGGGTTAGTGGAATAAGGAGTTACAGGGACAATAAGAGGCTCAGGGGTGGGGTAAGTGGAATAAGGAGTTACAGGGACAATAAGGGGCTCAGGGGAGGGGTTAGTGGAATAAGGAGTTACAGGGACAATAAGGGGCTCAGGGGAGGGGTTAGTGGAATAAGGAGTTACAGGGACAATAAGGGGCTCAGGGGAGGGGTTAGTGGAATAAGGAGTTACAGGGACAATAAGGGGCTCAGGGGTGGGGTTAGTGGAATAAGGTGGTATTATGTTAAAGGGCCAAAAGTTTATATTTTACCTGTGAGTTAAATGTGACTTTTCTCCCCCTAGATGAGAATGCCGTCTCTATTCTTTTCCCTTTCCATCTCTCTACTCCTCTTCTCGCTCGCAAGGGGATCCCGAGACAGATGCCTTCCGGGCAGGACACCTAATCTGCTTCCCAGAGCAGAAGCAAATTTGCTAGAGTGCCAGCAATACTCAGAAAGTAAGTGTGAGTGCAGAGGGGTGTTTGGCAGCTAAGATGGGGGTTAAAGCTTAGGTTTTGTGTAATTGTCGGACATCTGTAATACACCTCCGCCCACAAACATGTCGCCTGTCCCTTTATCAATAGGTACCTCTCCTATTAAAGGCCTCTCTTAAAGGAAGACACACACAAAACTATCAGCGTGCTGATCCATTGCACTAACACACTGGCTGCCTCACACTATTCCTGCATCTCTCGCATTTATTTGTACTATGATCCCTGCAGTCTCCTATCCAGATGCACCACACGCATCACTGGACCTGTGCAGCATTCTGCTGACCTCTGCTGTTCCTGTGGGCTGCACATAGAACCAGGACTCCCTCTTGCCGCTGAGAAGGAACTCATGCATAGAAAAGAGTTGCAGCTCCTGCTAACCCTGCGCTCACCCCCCATGCACTGCTCAGAACTGACAGTCAGTCTAACAAGCTGTGGCAAATGGCAGTAACACCGTTGGGGGGGCAACATATAGAGAAGCCCAATACAACACATCCCATAACTCTACTTAGGCACTTGGTGAGGGTAGATCCTCCTGCACCCTTTATCCAACCATGAATGGCACCCTGTAACCCTGTCCTATAAGCCCTGTCTCTCTACCCAACACCCTGGCACCGCTCACTAATTTTATCTCTCACCCTCAGAAGCCTGTTGTACTCAAGAGCAGATAAATGCCCACCCAATCACAAGCTTCCCATGGGGTCTTTGCGGGCCACTCAGTTCCAGGTAAACTTGTTGCTATTTTTAAAGGGGAAGGAAAGGGTTCATCACTGGAGGCAGAGGGACCAATTTGTAAGGCACCTTCCATTCTGGGGTGGCAGTCCTCTATGCTGGAAAAGGCATGAGCCTGGGGTACTATTCTTAAATATTCCAATGGGGGTGAGGCACTCGCTAAAGTAGTTCCCCAGGCTGCTGAAAAAATAGCACCAGCCCAGGGGCCCCAGTGATTGACCCTTTTTTAATTGAATGCACCCCATTGCTGTTCATAACATTGCCCTTTATATATCTATGTCTCCCCCAGCTGTGAGAAGTACGTGAGCCAGGTCCAGTGCATGTATCTCTGCTCCCCCCATATCTCTGCCTTTTGGGACCCGGACTCGGACACTGGCATCCATAACTTGCCTTTATGCAGCGGATTCTGTGACCAATGGTGAGTCTCTCTTACTATGTATGTGTTTATCAATGGCCACTGAAATATTTCAGAAGGTGATTAGCTGTGTAGTAGTTGCCTTTGCCTTGCTAAGCCTTCTTATAGTAATCGCTCTGCCAGTCAATCCCATTAATGGCTTAAAATACTGCAGCGACATTAAATAGAGAGTCTATGCTCTTTATATAGATTTGTAGAATTAAACCAAAAATGTAACTTTTTGAAATAACCGGCTTCCCGTTTATATTTAAACAAGCAATGCTTCCGGGGACAAATACTTTTATTTGACATGGGTTGCAACAATCTCAACCAACCCTCATGTAATTATGGTGATGATTTACTTGAGACATAGAGAAGCCAACTACCCTTTATACAATTAAGTATATAATGATCCACTTGAGGAATAGAAAAGCCAACTGACCCCTATATAATTAGGGAGACAATGATCTACATGGGGTATAGAGAAGCCAACTGACCCCTATATAATTAGGAAGACAATGATCTACATGGGGCATAGAGAAGCCAACTGGCCCCTATAAAATTAGGGAGACAATGATCTACATGGCGTATAGAGAAACCAACAGGCCCCTATATAATTAGGGAGACAATGATCTACATGGGGTATAGAGAAGCCAACTGGCCCCTATATAATTAGGAAGACAATGATCTAAATGGGGTATAGAGAAGCCAACTGGCCCCTATAAAATTAGGGAGACAATGATCTACATGGGGCATAGAGAAGCCAACTGGCCCCTATAAAATTAGGGAGACAATGATCTACATGGCGTATAGAGAAACCAACAGGCCCCTATATAATTAGGGAGACAATGATCTACATGGGGTATAGAGAAGCCAACTGGCCCCTATATAATTAGGAAGACAATGATCTACATGGGGTATAGAGAAGCCAACAGGCTCCTATATAATTAAGGAGACAATTAACTACACAGGGTATAGAGAAGCCAACTGGCCCCTATATAATTAAGAAGACAATTAACTACACAGGGTATAGAGAAGCCAACTGGCCCCTATGTTATTTGGGAGATACCTCTACTCACGATTTCCTCTTATCACTAAATGAAAACATAAAATAAAGTTTTGCAAATGCCCCAAGTAGATAATTATTGCCCTAAGGATATGGGGTTTAATTGAGGAATTATTCATCTCTTACTTACAAAATAAAATGACTAACTGCAAGAAGGACTTATCATTGCGACAGCTGCAAGGTCATAGATAATGGTTTCTGGACTCTAAAGGATAAAACTGCATGCAGACTGCAGAGGGACACAGTGTCTGTTACCCATGGAAATATTTATATAGCGTTTTAATCTCTTGTTACAGGTTTGAGGCCTGCAAGGATGATTTAATATGCAAGCTGACTAATGAGACCATCCCAAGATGCGCAGATGCATGTGTTCCCTACAAACAGGTACATTCCATAAAAAATTCCCCTCCAACAGTCATTGAAGAATCCCATTGTCTGTTATCTACTGTGCATCCTGTGCTTGAATGGCTGTCCCCATGGCTACACAACAGCTTGTTTATATAAACTATAGTAGTACTTATCTGTTATCTACTGTGTATCCTGTGCTTGAATGGCTGCCCCCATGGCTACACAGCAGCTTGTTTATATAAACGATAGTAGTACTTATCTGTTATCTACTGTGTATCCTGTGCTTGAATGGCTGCCCCCATGGCTACACAGCAGCTTGTTTATATAAACTATAGTAGTACTTATCTGGTATCCACTGTGTATCCTGTGCTTGAATGGCTGCCCCCATGGCTACACAGCAGCTTGTTTATATAAACTATAGTAGTACTTATCTGTTATCTACTGTGTATCCTGTGCTTGAATGGCTGCCCCCATGGCTACACAGCAGCTTGTTTATATAAACGATAGTAGTACTTATCTGTTATCTACTGTGTATCCTGTGCTTGAATGGCTGCCCCCATGGCTACACAGCAGCTTGTTTATATAAACTATAGTAGTACTTATCTGGTATCTACTGTGTATCCTGTGCTTGAATGGCTGCCCCCATGGCTACACAGCAGCTTGTTTATATAAACTATAGTAGTACTTATCTGTTAGCTACTGTGTATCCTGTGCTTGAATGACTGCCCCCATGGCTACACAGCAGCTTGTTTATATAAACTATAGTAGTACTTATCTGTTATCTACTGTGTATCCTGTGCTTGAATGGCTGCCCCCATGGCTACACAGCAGCTTGTTTATATAAACTATAGTAGTACTTATCTGTTATCTACTGTGTATCCTGTGCTTGAATGGCTGCCCCCATGGCTACACAGCAGCTTGTTTATATAAACGATAGTAGTACTTATCTGTTATCTACTGTGTATCCTGTGCTTGAATGGCTGCCCCCATGGCTACACAGCAGCTTGTTTATATAAACGATAGTAGTACTTATCTGTAATCTACTGTGTATCCTGTGCTTGAATGGCTGTCTCCATGGCTACACAGCAGCTTGTTTATATAAACTATAGTAGTACTTATCTGTTATCTACTGTGTATCCTGTGTATCCTGTGCTTGAATGGCTGCCCCCATGGCTACACAGCAGCTTGTTTATATAAACTATAGTAGTACTTATCTGTTATCTACTGTGTATCCTGTGTTTGAATGACTGCCCCATGGCTACACAGCAGCTTGTTTATATAAACTATAGTAGTACTTATCTGTAATCTACTGTGTATCCTGTGCTTGAATGGCTGCCCCCATGGCTACACAGCAGCTTGTTTATATAAACTATAGTAGTACTTATCTGTTATCTACTGTGTAGCCTGTGCTTGAATAGCTGCCCCCATGGCTACACAGCAGCTTGTTTATATAAACTATAGTAGAGTTTCTGAAGCAAACACACCAGCTGTACCAGTGCAGGACAACAATACATTCTATTGTCATTACTTTAAAACTTTATTTTAATGTTACTGTTCTTTAAGGCTTGGACATTAAATCCCAAGGAGATGGTCTCTGGTAGTGATGTGTGAGCAGGCCCGATACCCGCGGGTCAGACGGGCTTGGGCCAACATCGCACCCCCCTTACAACCTTACAATGCTGGCTTCCAACTTCCGGGTTCAACTTTTATAGACGCCTCTGCTCGCCCCGCCCCTTTTGTGAAGTCAATGGGGCAGGTCTATGAAATGAACCCGGAAGTCGGGCTCACCCATTATTCCATAGTCCATTTTCAAACATATATCTTTTTTTTCCATTAGATGTTTAAGTCTGAAGGCAAAGATCTTTGCAACGGCATCTGGGGCAACTCTCTAGTAGCATCGCCAGAGGGCTGTACCTGTGTCAATCCCGTAGGAGAGGGAGAGAATCAAGAGAACTTCCACGAAAGAACTTCCGGCATCCAGTGTCCTAAAAAGCCAAGGAATTTCATATCCAAGAGGCGTGCGAGGAGGGATACCAGCAGTGATGTGCTGCCCCTGCAGGACGTGGAGGGAAGCGGAAGTGGATTCTGAGTGAGATGACAGTTGGCACCTATCTCCGCTCCATTTTGCAAATTCCCATGATAATACCCAATGCATTCATGGTTCCCACCGCACCATTTATACTTAGGCTCCCACACCACAAGTTCAAGCGTTTCCAACTAGAGTCTCATTGGGATTTCCCAGCAAGCACAAGCAATCCTGGCACAGAAACACAAGCCAAGCTTAAAGGGATACTGTCATGGGAAAACATGTTTTTATCAAGTTAATTGTGTTGCTCCAGCAGAATTCTGCACTGAGATCCATTTCTCAAAAGAGCAATCAGATTTTTTTTAATATTTAATTTTGAAATCTGACCTGGGGCTAGACATATTGTCAGTTTCCCAGCTGCCCCCAGTCATGTGACTTGATAAACTTCAATCACTCTTTACTGCTGTACTGCAAGTTGGAGGGATATCCCCCCCCCCCAGCAGCCTTACAACAGAACAATGGGAAGGTAACCAGATAGCAGCTCCCTAACACAAGATAACAGCTGCCTGGTAGATCTAAGAACAGCACTCAATAGTAAAATCCAGGTCCCACTGAGACACATTCGGTTACATTGAGAAGGAAAAACAGCAGCCTGCCAGAAAGCAGTTCCATCCTAAAGTGCTGGTTCTTGACCTGAGGCAAAATGACCTGAGATACACCTACACGCCAGAAAAATATAAATAAAAAATACACTTGTTGGTTCAAGAATGAAATTTTATGTGAATTATTTGCAGTGTAAACAATGTCATATAGAAATAAAAACTGCACCATAAAAACCATGACAGAATCCCTTTAAGCAATGGCCGCCTTAAAGAGAGCCTACAAAAATCAATGTTTTTTTCCATTAAAAAAGCTACAGATTTCTTATTTCTTTCAACCCCCTGCTTCATTATCACTACTTATTCTTTCACATGTTTATTTTTATATCCTTTTTACAAGCCATGACCGCCCAATGCCTGGGTTTTGTAAGTTACTCCATGTGGATAATAACCCCATGCTAAGTGGGATGCACAATGATTAAAGACTCGCTGTATCTGTACCATTCAGTGACAATAAAAATATGTTTGTTAAACTACTACATGGAAGGCTGTTCTTTCAGTGACCCTGGTATTGTTCGTGTCAGGTTAAGGGATAGTAAGAACGAGTCAGAATCTCTTACTGACCCCGGACGACCTACAGAACCTCTCTAGGCCCAAGGCTGGAGCTTGTGTCTGTAGACAAAGTCTCATGTTTTCTGCTGGTGGAAACATAGTATAGTACTGGCCATGAGCTGCTTCCCGGAGGGGAATAGAAAGCATCATTCTGGGCTTCTGCACTGGGGATAGGGATCACACTTATCCAGGCTACATGATGAAAACCCAAGTATCTTTCCCATTCGGCATAAAATAACCCTCTCCTTGAGCCATGTGTCTCTTTGACTGTTTTGATGTATTTAGCAATCACCGTGGCAAGACTTTGGCCATTAGCAATAATCAACTTTAAAGGGATACTGTCATGAGAAAACATGTTTTTTTTCAAAATGCATCAGTTAATAGTGCTGCTCCAGCAGAATTCTGCCCTGAAATCCATTTATCAAAAGAGCAAACAGATTTTTTTATATTTAATTTTGAAATCTGACATGGGGCTAGACATATTGTCAGTTTCCCAGCTGCCCCCATTCAGGTGACTTGGCTCTGATAAACTTCAGTCACTCTTTACTGCTGTACTGCAAGTTGGAATGATATCACCCCCCCCCCAGCAGCCAAACAAAAGAACAATGGGAAGGTAACCAGATAGCAGCTCCTTAACACAAGGTAACAGCTGCCTGGTAGATCTAAGAACAGCACTCAATAGTAAAATCCAGGTCCCACTGAGACACATTCAGTTACATTGAGTAGGAGAAACAACAACCTGCCAGAAAGCAGTTCCATCCTAAAGTGCTGGCTCTTTCTGAAATCACATGACCAGGCAAAATGACCTGAGATGCACCTACACACCAATATTACAACTAAAAAATACACTTGTTGGTTCAGGAATTAAATTGTATATTGTAGAGTGAATTATTTGCAGTGTAAACTATGTAATTTAGAAAAAAGAATGACGTTATAAAAATCATGACATAATCCCTTTAATAGCTCACTATAGTGTCATTAATTACCAAAGCACAATGGCTGACACACAACCTTCTTCTAGCATCTCCATGACATTGACAATAGAAATGCATTGATTGATGCCACAGGACACATGGACCCCTCGTGCAGCTCTATGGTTTCATATATACAGACCACCGAAAAACAAAGCAAATCCCACAATTTAGCAGAAGAGACTGGAAGCGCCCAGTGATTCAAACAGGCTCCACTGAACCTCAGAGTAGGGACTTCATGTCACGCCCTTGAAAACAACCAGTAAGCCAGGCCAAACTCAACACTGTAACCCATACATGGTCCTTAATTCCTAAAACTCCTTCAGAGGCTGAAGGTGCTGTTCCTGGAAGAATCTTTGGCTCTGGGGCTGGGAGACATCCTTTGGTGCCCGAGAAGAAAGACAGGACTGAGGATGTAGAGAATTTGCCACCTGCAGAGTCATCATCCTCATCACCCCTAAAAAGATGCAACAGTCTTTCAGATGCATTTAATGAGACAATAACAAACTTCAGAGGCCACAAAGACAGCAAAACCGGAGCACTTCGCTTTCCGAAGTCGACAGAGGTTTCCTCGTCAGCCAACTTCAGAAAACGAAGCGCTCCGAGTGCTATGTCCTCGGCGATTTCGATTCTAGCCGGCTGGAAGGCAGTTCAGGGAGATAAGTCGCCCGAAGAAGAGGTGATTTGTCACCGGACGAGTAATTCTCCCCGTAGTGCCACGTGTGTCTCTGCCCTAAAAAGGGACTATAATAGAAGTAATAAAACATTGGGAAAGTCCATTCAGTAAAGATCACTTAGCAAACCTGGGCCATAGGGATAAAAGGACATCGTTAAAGATGAGGAGCAAGGACCACTCATCCCTTGGGAGGGTTTGTGTGGGAGAGATGGGGGCAGGGAGCAGGATGAAGATTAAAATCCTCCCTTAATACAACACAAGGTCTGTCTGACCTCTCCTCCCTCCATTACCCTGTATAATCTGACTTGGCTAATCTCTGCCAGCTCTGCAACTGTTGCTAGATACCAAGGCCACTGTGTGCTCGGACAAGAACTGCTTGCTCAGCCCCCATGCAGCCAGTACATTTTTATATGAGAAACTCTCAATATTCCTACAGTAACCCTCATGCACCAAATAATAACCCAGATATTCCTATACTAACCCACATGCACCAAATAACCCAGATATTCCTACACTAACCCGCATGCACCAAATAATAACCCAGATATTCCTACACTAACCCACATGCACCAAATAACAAGCCAGATATTCCTACAGTAACCCACATGCACCCTACCTCTCACTGTTATCTACCAAATTACTCCTACAGCCAACTATATGCACTCAGCACTCACCGTACCTATGCAACACTTACCATACTATCTTTACACTAACCTGCATCCACCAAGCTCTAACTGTACATACAAAGCACCTACCATATTAGTTCTCCATTAACCAACATGCAACCAGCTCATACTGCACCTAGCCAGCACCTGTTATTACTTGAGTAACACACAAGCACCCAGCTCCTACAATACCTAGCCAGCACATATCCTATTATTGCTACAGTAATCCTCATGCACTCGGCTATCAGTGGACCCATCCATTACCTGCTCCTGCTTTTGCCACAAACATGCACAAAGCTCTTAGGATAGGTACCCAGCAAATAACTTTCTATAGCTATAGTAACTTACATGCACTGCTCTCACTGTACCCCAAGAGAGAGTCCCCCTCCACATCAGCTCATAATTAGGACCACAATAAAAGAACTATCTTGTGCAAGCCCTCCTCCCCTGACAGCACACACAGAGTTTGGTCATTGCACAAAACTCCCTATTCAATCCTCACCAGGCAACAGGGGTGGCCTTGTTATCCAAGATAGTCTGTGCCGTGCTCCAGCTGAACTTTACAAACTGTGGGTATCTAAAGACAGGATCCAGATGTTGAGAGAGACACTCTTTGGTCTTGGGGTCTGTGAGAGAAAAGGGTGAGCAAAATACAGAAAAAAGCGGAAGGGGTACAAGGGTGAGTCTAGATTCAAGTAAAGTTCAGATTTGACAAGCATGGCAGTGGGTCCATGGAATAACCTCATAGAACTAGACAAAGTGAGGAGCCATTTCAAAGTACATCACGCAAGTAAAATGCAATATTAGCACCTTCAAATGGTCAGTTATATAATAAGGCAAAGCACAAAGCTGTTTAGGGGGAAGAGGGGAGTAGGGGAGTAAGGCTGCAGTAAAGAACCCCCTGCCCATGTACTACCCATCATACCACTGACAGTACAACAAGCACATGTAATGTGGCCTAATCCCTCTGGAAACACAACAGCAAGAATAAATCAGATATGCAATGAATGCACAAAGCAAACCCAGATACAGACTGGGCTGGTTCATATATGTTTTTGTGTCCGTATGCAAATGTGAATGCCGGAGCAGATGGGGGAGCCAGCAGTCGGCTGTTGGGTGGGCGTAGTGACAGTATCAGTGGATAGAATGGAGTGTTTTGAGTCTGGCTGGGTGTGTCCGTGTGTAAGGGTAGGTGCACCAATGTCTGTCTCTTCCGATGGACCAGTTTGGGGATTAGACAGCAGCACACATTTAGGCTTGGGGTAGAGTTCATGTGGGCACACGGGTCTGGTCTGGGTACTCTGCTCAACCAATACAAATGACAAATAGTTACTCTACCCCCCCCCACACTCAGCCTCAAGGTTTCTATGAAGTTAAAGGTGGCCATAGCCAAACAAGAGGATCTCTCCCTGATATTCCACACACTGAAGTGGGCGATATCGGGCTTATCCGATCGTGGGCCCTAGGGCACAACGATCGGATCAGAATGGAGGCCAAACGGGACCACATCAACATCAAGATGCGGTGGGATTTTTTTAACCTGCCCGATTGGTATCTGCCCAACTGGGTCGGATGGCCCCACACATGGGCCAATAAGCTGCCGACTAGGTCTGTCATCAGCTTTTATCGGCCTGTGTATGGAGGCCTTTAGACTGACTCAGCTGGCAATCACAGACTTGCACACTCAGCATTTGTCTCTTACTAGGCAGTCACCAATTTTCTGATTACCTTCCCCCGGGGGCCCCTTTTGTTGAATTACAAGTCAAACAGGTCAATAATTAGAGGTCTCCAGAGCAGGAAAACTCCCAAGATTTATGGCGTTGTCTCAGCCAGAGACCACAAGCTTTATTTCCCATATCTCTCCCATGTGTTAAGCCCCCTGTATAGGGTTGCCACCTTTTCCAGAAAAAATATCCAGCTTTCCGATAAATTTTTTCCCTATTAATAACATTGGGATCAACCATCATTTTTACTGGCCAGACCGGTAATATACCAGCCAGGTGGCAACCCTACCCCTGTACAAGTAGCAAGCAGTGGGTATATGGTATGTGGTTATTGGTGGCATGGTCAGTCCGACAGAGAAGCAAATGGAACACTCCACAGCAGTGAAAACCCTATTAATTTTCTTAGTGCTCATAGAGATACCTGAAAATGTACTAAGCTCAATTCAGCAGGAACAGCGCCTCTAAGTCTGCCCATAGCCTGTACAGAGAGATTAATTTAAACTATAGCAGCATAGGTATTCCCCTGTACTAAGCACAATTCAGCAGGAACAGTCCCCTAAGTTTGCTCATAGTCTGTACAGAGAGATCCCATAAAACTATGGCAGCATAGGTATTCCCTGTACTAAGCACAATTCAGCAGGAACAGTCCCTAAGTTTGCTCATAGCCTGTACAGAGAGAGATTAATTTAAACTATGGAACAATAGGTTTTCCCCTGTACTAAGCACAATTCATAGCCTACATTTGCTCATAGCTTGCATACAGAGTATTGTTGCCACAGATCCACTGACCTCTATTTCTGGTGCTGTTAAAATGATTTACTATCTTGCGAGTCTCTCGGGCCAGGAATTTAAAACACTATCTGGCAGCTAGGATAAGCCTTTGTCCATTTTTATTACTTGCCTTTCAGTTTGTGCTGCTATTCATTCCTATCTTTAGTGGCTCAAGCGATATCAGACAGCAGTGTGTAGTATCACTCATGGAATTCAGAAATAAGCACCTGCTTTGAGGACACTGGGAGCAACATCCAAGGGGTCGGTGAGTAACATGTTACTCCTGAGCCACTGGTTGGGGATCGCTGCTGTACATGTATGCATTCCTATCAGTCAAAATGTTTCTCTTTCCTATAATATGTACAATAACAATGAAGGTTACTTCCAAACCTACAGCTTTTATCCATGTTACAATGCAATGCAAAGTGAACTTCCCCTTTAGCATGCTAAAATAAGCCCTTTGTTCCTTCTCACTGCTGTGCTGTTTATTACCTGCCTTTGGAGAGACATATGTTCTACAGCAGCTGATAATTAACACTCGTGGGGCTGAGGCTTCATTTCTGTCTCATCTAGTTGGAGTTAAAGAGGATTCGGGATAAGTGGATTTTCTTCTTTGAAAATCTAACCATTTATTTTTGGGTGAAGGCTCTGGGGCCCATCCGTCTTAACTCCAGCAGCTCAATTCCTAATACAGGAAAGATCTGGCAAATTGGCTTGGGCCACTGGTGGGGTCTATTTATGCTGTGCTACCCATTCAATTGTATTCAGAGGGTAATCCTGATCCATACACTCCATCCATGTCTGATCTCTACAGCAACTAACCTTGGACCTTATTTGTGTCCTGGGTACCCCTGGAACTATAGCAGGGTGACTGTTACCCCAATGTTTCTATATATCTGTAACCTTGTTATGAGCTAAGGGGGCCCAGCCTGAAGGTCAGTTAGGGGGAGATTTGGGGTGAGTGTTTATTTGTACCCTGGGTACCCCTGGAACTATAGCAGGGTGACACCCCAATGTTTCTATATATCTGTAACCTTGTTATGAGCTAAGGGGGCCCAGTCTGAAGGTCAGTTAGGGGGAGATTTGGGGTGAGTGCTTATTTGTACCCTGGGTACCCCTGGAACTATAGCAGGGTGACACCCCAATGTTTCTATATATCTGTAACCTTGTTATGAGCTAAGGGGACCCAGTCTGAAGGTCAGTTAGGGGGAGATTTGGGGTGAGTGTTTATTTGTACCCTGGGTACCCCTGGAACTATAGCAGGGTGACACCCCAATGTTTCTATATATCTGTAACCTTGTTATGAGCTAAGGGGGCCCAGTCTGAAGGTCAGTTAGGGGAGATTTGGGGTGAGTGTTTATTTGTACCCTGGGTACCCCTGGAACTATAGCAGGGTGACTGTTACCCCAATGTTTCTATATATCTGTAACCTTGTTATGAGCTAAGGGGGCCCAGTCTGAAGGTCAGTTAGGGGGAGATTTGGGGTGAGTTTTATTTGTACCCTGGGTACCCCTGGAACTATAGCAGGGTGACTGTTACCCCAATGTTTCTATATATCTGTAACCTTGTTATGAGCTAAGGGGGCCCAGTCTGAAGGTCAGTTAGGGGAGATTTGGGGTGAGTGTTTATTTGTACCCTGGGTACCCCTGGAACTATAGCAGGGTGACTGTTACCCCAATGTTTCTATATATCTGTAACCATGTTATGAGCTAAGGGGGCCCAGTCTGAAGGTCAGTTAGGGGGAGATTTGGGGTGAGTGTTTATTTGTACCCTGGGTACCCCTGGAACTACAGCAGGGTGACTGTTACCCCAATGTTTCTATATATCTGTAACCAGGTTATGACCTTAGTTTGAAGGCCAGTTATTGTAAAATATGTGGCCATAGAGAGAAGTCCATCACCTAAAACACCCATTAGCCACTGCCTAAATAATTGTAACATATTAAAGGAATTACATTGCACATGCATCTACAGATGGAAAGGATTAAGATTGGCTAAAACATGTTGATATTGGATTAGATCATATTTAATTAGATTTAAGATACATTTGTTTCAGTCAAATCATTTCTCTTGGCAGCTTTTCCCTTATTACAATGGTGTTATGGGGCTCTAAATCTAATCTCATTAATGTTATTAGTACAATCACACAAACTGTTTAGATGTCTGGGTTTAAGTCTGTTAAAGGAGAACTAAACCCTAAAAATAGCATCTTTTATACAGTGAACTTATTGCACGAGGCTAAAATTTGAGCTTGTCAATAGCAGCAATGATCCAGGACTTCAAACTTGTCACAGGGGGTCACCATCTTGGAAAGTGTCTGTGACACTCACATGCTCAGTGGGCTCTGATTGGCTGTTGAGAAGCTAAGCTTAGGGCTCGTCACTAATTATCCATCAGAAAATGAGCTTCCCTGGCTGTAATATAAACCGATGCTACAGGTTTGCTGATTATTCAATTCTGATGCTAATTGTATTGGTTTCTGTGCTGCCATGTAGTAATTATGTGTATTAATTACTAATCAGCCTTATATTGTGACATTTCTATTCTATGTGTACTGTATAGGGTACAATGCATAGTTATCGATTAAATAAATCTAGATAAAAAGAGAAGAAAGATATAAAAGATTTCCCATACCTCCAGAGAGCCTGTAAATATGCAGAAATGATGGCATGACCCGACAGACAGGTATTTAATCTTATATGAAGCAAGTCCTTCTGGGAAATGTATGATACTACTCACAAGAGAGAAGGTGGAGTTGATTGGTGCATCAGGAACAGTATCAGGTTCAGGACAGCATCTTTAGGGCTCTTACACATGAGCGTTTTTACCTGCGCTCCCCTGCGTTCCGTTTTTCAGCGTTCAGCCGCAGGGGAGCTCAGGAATAGACGCATTTAATTATTTCAAATGGGGCTGTACTCACACAGGCGCATGTAGGCGCCGAACGCAGGTTGAGACGCAACATGCTGCATTTTTCCTGCGTTCGGCGCCTACACGCGCCTGTGTGAGTACAGCCCCATTTGAAATAATTAAATGCGTCTATTCCTGCGCTCCCCTGCGGCTGAACGTCGAAAAACGGAACGCAGGGGAGCGCAGGTAAAAACGCTCATGTGTAAGAGCCCTTATGAAGCAAAACAAACTGTTTCGAATCTTTAAGTCTGCTCACAAAAAATGCCATGAATCAAATCTTGTGGGTTTCAGACACAGCAAAGATTGGTGGATCATTGGTTCCACCCAATAGTCGGCACAGTGCATATGTTACCAGGCATTATGCAGCATTATTCCATGTCCAGAGAGAGAGAAAAGGAAAAGAGATTGTATCCATTATTTATACAGCATCACTATATAGCACAGCGCTTTTGAAGTTAATCATTCACATCACTGCCTTCACCACTATGAACACTATCACCCAAAATAGCGTCAGATTTATGAGTAGCAAATTACAGCCAGTACAAGTCTGGGATCAGCAATCCCTTGTCTTAAACCGGGAACATGATCTAAGCAAAATAAATCAGTAATTTCTTTTAAATAATAAAATTGGGTTTTATTTTCAAATTTTATCTTTCATCTTTTTTCTAAAGGAACTTATTCCAAAAAAAATCTTTTCTACGAGGACTTTTTTGTTGATGAAACTTTTTTCACCGAGATATACGAGTGTTTGGATATGATATACACTGTTGTTAATTAGATGGGAGATACATTGTTGTGATATGTGGACATGCTCCATTAGAGGTCTCCGTGTTACAATGTATTTAAATCTGCACATGTGCTGCTGAGTTAGTTTGATAAAAGACTCATGGCAGTCTGAAACGTTGCTGAATTTTTGGGTCAGAGCCCATGTCCTAATAAAGGCATTTTAACCAAAGAATCTTGTGGCTGGTGCTGTCTGTGAGTATACTCAGGGCCGCCATCAGAAATCACGGGGCCCCGCATAGCAAAATTTTCTGGGCCCCCTGGCTCCGCCCACCCCACATTAAAAAGTCCACACAGACACCAGCGCTAAAAACATCATCTTTCTATTCAGGTCCTCCCTTATACATATTCCAGTCTCTTATTTAAATCAGTGCATGGTTGCTAGGGAAATTTAGACCCTGGCAACCAGATTATATAAATGGCAAACTGGAGAGCTGCTGAATAAAAAGCTAAATAAGTCAAAAACCACAAAAAATAAAAACCCAATTACAAATTGTCTCAGAATATCCCTCTCTACATCATACTAACAGTTAATGTAAAGGTGAACAACCCCTTTAACTGACCTTCAAGCTAGGCTTTTTATTTCTTTAGTAATGGCTGCTTACGGTTCTATTAGAAAAATTTTACTTTTTTTTAACTGATAGAATAAGCAAGCAACATGATCACTAGAAAGATCTGCCAAATAATAAGTACAAAAGACATACTAGGATAGAATGACAGCAACACACTAGGCTGGTGCTAAAATAATTACACAAATACAGGCTGGAAAGAGAGGCTTCCAGTGCCAATGTTACAATACCTGACTCTTGCTCAGTTTGGAGTTACAGGGTTAAACGTTTCTGCTCCTTTCCCCCTCCCTCCTTCTCTCCACGCCCACATCAGCCTCAGCCTGTCAGCAGCAGCAGCACGGAAGAGCAGGGGAATGTACTTGCCGCACGGAACTTAGTGAGTGACAATTCAGCAGCGTGAGCAGCAGCAGGTCTTTGGCGCGGCTTTGGATCTTCAGCTGCACCGTGACCTTCGGCGCTGTTAAGGGGGGCCCGGCTAATTTGAAAAGTGTAACACCGCCGAGCCGGGCCCCCCTTCAGCCCCGGGCCCGGTACAGCTGTACCCCCAGTGCCCCCCTGATGGCGGCCCTGAGTATACTGATCAGTTATCCGAAAAACTGCTGGTTCCAAGCATTCTGGATAATAGATCCTTATATCTATATATTTCTGGACTATAGAAGAATATATTATACAGAGAAGGGTACAGAGAAGGGCAACTAAGCTGTTAAAGGGTATATCTTAGCTATGAGGAAAGACTGGCCAAATTGGGGATGTTCACACTGGAGAAGAGGCGCTTTAGGGGTAATATGATAACTATGTATAAATATATAAGGGGATCATATAATAATCTCTCTAATGCTTCATTTACCAGTAGGTCTTTCCAGCTGACACAAGGTCACCCATTCCGATTAGAAGAAAAGAGGTTCCAGCTAAATATTGGGAAGGGGTTTGTTACAGTGAGAGCTGTGAAGATGTGGAATTGTCTCCCTGAATCAGTGGTACAGGCTGATACATTAGATAGGTACAAGGAAGGGTCGGATGCTTTATTCACCAGTAGCTCCTCCCAGCAGACAGGAGGGAGCCAATGAGATTAGAGGAGGGAAAGGGGTGTTACAGGGAGAGCTGGGAAGTGAATCAGGGGTACAGGCTGATACATTAGATAGGTACAAGGAAGGGTCGGATGCTTTATTCACCAGTAGCTCCTCCCAGCAGACAAGAGGGAGCCAATGAGATTAGAGGAGGGAAAGGGGTGTTACAGGGAGAGCTAGGAAGTGAATCAGGGGTACAGGCTGATACATTAGATAGGTATAAGAAGGGGTTGGATGGTGTTTAGCAAGTGAGGGAATACAGGGATATGGGAGATAGCTCATAGTACAAGTTGATCCAGGGACTGGTCCCATTGTCATTTTGGAGTCAGGAAGGAATTGGAGAGGTTTTTTTTGCCTTCCTCTGGATCAACTGACAGTTAGGCAGGTTATATATAGAGTTAAAAGGTTGAACTTGATGGACGTGTGTCTTTTTTCAACCTAACTTACTATGTTACTATATAGCAATGAATATATTAAAGTGGACCTGTCACCCAGACATAAAACACTTTATAATAAAAGTCCTTTTCAAATTAAACATGAAACCCAAATTCTTGTTTTTACTAAAGCATTCATAGCTGTTGTAAGCTCGTTTAAAAATCTCAGCTGTCAATCAAATATTGTCTGCCCCTCCTCTATGCCTTAGACAATTACTTTCACTTTCCATTCAGCACTTCCTACATGTCACTGCTCTCCACACATTCCCCCCATTCTCTTCACCGTTTAATTGTGTAACCAGGACATGGGGATGGACTTCAGGTCCCCAATTCTGGTGCACAAACAAGATTCTGAGATGATACAAGACTTGTCTTAATAACAGTGTCCACAAAATGGCTCCTGCCTGCTTGTTATAATTATTAATTCCCAGACAGAAGGAAACGAGATTCAAATAATTGTTTTGAATTAAATCTTATTTTGCTTGACTAACATGATAAAATAGGATTTGGAATTATTTTTTTGGGTGGCCTTTAATCCCTGGTGAGAAAAAAAGGGATCACACAATAATATCTGATGCTGACAAAGTATAAAGTAAACACCCTGCTTCCGCAAAGTGGCATTAGCTCTGCTGGACCTGACCAGACTAAAGATGGAAATCCGATTGGGGGGGGGCTGAAGGATCAAACAAGCTGGCGCACCATTTACATCTGTTTTTTGTTGCAAATTGTCTCAGGATATCACTGGCCACAGAATAGGAAAAGTTCATTTTAAGGAGGACTCCATGCAGAAAGTATTAAACGGACCCTACTGTGTGTATGACAGGCACTTTAGATTGTAAGCTCCACTGGTGCAGGGACTGATGTGAATTATGTATAATCTCGTAAGGTGTTTCAAAAATTAATTGGTGCCATATAAATTAAGGAATGAGTCTAACTTGGAAGTTCATCCATGCGTCCTAATCATGCAAAACAGACCAATGAGGTGGACCATGTAGAGCAGTGATCCCCAACTAGTGGCTCCTGAGTAACATGTTGCTCTCTGACCCCTTGGATGTTGCTCCCACTGGCCACAAAGCCGGTGCTTCTTATTGAATTCCAGGCTTAAAGGCAAGCTTTAATTGCATAAAAACCACATATACTGAGAAACAGACCCTCCTGTTGGCTTTAAGTCCACATAGGAGCCACCAATTCCCAAGCACAAACCTTATTTGGAAGCCCAAGAATAGTGATGGGCGAATTTGCGAAACGCACCAGTGTCTCGTTTTTGACGCCGGCGTCCTTTTTTATGCCGACGCCCATTTTTTGACACAGACGCCTGTTTTGGACGCCGGCGACAAATATTTTTTTTTTGACGCCGGCGAACTTTCTCCAGCAAATTTCCGCGCCTGTTTTGCGAATTCATTCGCTGCAAATTCACGCCTGACGAATAAATTCGGCGCCCATCACTACCCAAGAACATTTGCATGCTCTCCAACATTATTTTACACTTGAATGTGGTTCACAGTAAAAAAAAGGTTGGGAAACCCTGATGTAGGGAGACATCAAATACAGCAGGTTCTGGTTCAGCAGAAAACTTACCATTTGGGTATCCAGAGCCGTATTCTATATCAAGGTCACCTAGATCTTCTATAAATTTCCAGCCCTGCACCACCCGGTCCCTTGCCGCCTGAACAATAATCCAAATATATTAAAAGCAAAGCCCAGTAAGACATAACCATAGCATTCCATTGTCACTGACTCAAGCAAAAATGTGAAAACCCAGGAACACTGCCAATTGTATTACACAAACACACACAGAAAACAAATGTAATAAATCCATAACCAGACACAGAGGAATATATTTACCACAAAATTATATGGAATGTCGGGACCAATTTACAATCATTTATGCAACAAGGATTTGGGAAGGTTGAGGGTATGGAAACAGGATGTTCAAAATTGTAATTATGGGCCATAAAGTTACAAGGCCTAACACTATAGTTGAAGGGGACAGTCCTAGGATGATGTATGTCCAGGTACAGCACTTTCTACCTGGTGGATTTTGTCATTTCTTTTTCACTTCCTTTCTGTTCCCCTTTCTGTACTGGCAGAAATGATAGTTACCGTATATACTCGAGTATAAGCCGAGTTTTTCAGCCCTCAAAATATGCTGAAAAACTCAACCTCGGCTTATACTCGCGTCAAGCGCAAAAACGGTCGCCGGCGTCTAAGAATAGTCGCCGGCGCCTAAGAATAGTCGCAGGCTTCCAAGAATAGTTGCAGGATTCCAAGAATAGTTGCCGGCGTCCAAGAATAGTCTCCAAGAATATTCGCCGGCGTCCAAGAATGGTCCCAGCATCTGTCCAGCAGGACATTCTGGTTTTAATGCATTTGAAATAAAGTTGAAGTTTTATCCATACCAAGTGACGTCCGGCTGTGCTTGCCTTTTCCTCTATACTTGACTGTGCACACACCCCCTGCTACGGGTTCGGGGCGATGCACCCGGACCACTAAAGACTACGGGTGAGTGTTTTTCCTTTTTTACATCAGCGACCGTTTACTTGAATCAAGCGCTGGACCTGGGGTTTCTACACCCAGGTCACGTCTGTTACCGGGTGAGCAGGGTTTTCTTACCTTTCATCCGATTAGATAATTTACGTACATCCACTTCGATTCATCGCGGAACTGTGCAGCTGTTTCGTTCATTGCCCCTTTCTGTACTGGCAGAAATGATAGTTACCGTATATACTCGAGTATAAGCCGAGTTTTTCAGCCCTCAAAATATGCTGAAAAACTCAACCTCGGCTTATACTCGCGTCAAGCGCAAAAACGGTCGCCGGCGTCTAAGAATAGTCGCCGGCGCCTAAGAATAGTCGCAGGCTTCCAAGAATAGTTGCAGGATTCCAAGAATAGTTGCCGGCGTCCAAGAATAGTCTCCAAGAATATTCGCCGGCGTCCAAGAATGGTCCCAGCATCCAAAAACGAGACGCCGGCACCTCCAATGGGAGCAGAAACCCTCAAGTTTTTGATTGAAACTTACCAGAAGCTGCTGCATTTCTCACCCTAGGCTTATACTCGAGTCAATAAGCTTTCCCAGTTTTTGAAGGTAAAATTAGGTACCTCGGCTTATACTCGGGACGGCTTATACTGGTATGTGTGTAGAAACTTTTCGGTGTTTGGAATCAGCGGCACCATCTACTTATAGACAAGTTATTGTATATGAAAAGGATATAAGATTACAATGTGCTTGACAATAGATAAAAACGGATACACAGTTATACGCACAAAAATCGCACCTTTGCACAGATACTCGCTGCACTGACAACGGGAAACAAAGAATCAGCCTTGGGCCTTACAGTAACATCCAGCTCTGGAATATCTTCTTCAGTTTTTCTTGGTACTTCTCTACAGTGTCCACAAAAACCTGCACAGGATACAGAGTAGTTAAATAAAGGGCAATCATAACCCAGTCACCTTGTGCTTATAAACAAATTGCCCAACTAACCTCTGTCAGCTGCATTTCTGCGTCCAGGGCAAACTGAATTAATCTGTGTCGTGGGATAAAGCGTTCAGGTTGTATTTTGCCCTGGAACAAATAAGGCAAAATACTCATCTTGAAGAAGAAATGACATTTTTGCTCCAGGTTTCATCAAGACACAGCACTCCAACCCTTATTAAAGAAATTAGAAATCAGTGACTTGAGGGGGACACATGGGTCATATCTGTTGCTTTTGAATCTGAGCTGAATGCTGAGGATCAATTACAAACTCACTGAACAGTTATGTCCCACGTGGCCCCCCTTATAGTCACTGACTAACTCAGAGTTAGAGAGCTGAAAAGCAGGAAGTAGTGTTCTGGCTATTATGTTACACATCCACTCACTCCAGCCTTTATACATTACATTTTTGCCTAACTGACTACATTAGAAACATTTTTTACTTTTTTGCACAGTCTATTTACCCAGTTTTTATTTTTACACTGAACAGTTCCTTTAAAAGCCAGATAATTAAGTTAAGAAGAGAAAGATGTTCTGACGCCCCATATATAAAACTACGGAGGGACGGGTTAGAGAGCAGGAGGAGGTTGGCTAGGTCGGGTGACTTAACCAGTGAGAGAGATACAGCAATTTATCCAGACTCTTAACCAAATCTCTGTGTATACTAAATAATTGATCAACACTGGGATAGTTTTATTGCAACGCACTGAAACTCAAAATGGTTATTTTTATAGGTTTAAAAACCTCAGAGAATGGGAAAAGATACTGGTATATATTTGTACACCCATTGAATGCCTGTGAATGTGAAACTTTTGCCGTACAACAGGTAAATAACCTAGATAATCTAGACTTGTATCTCCCCCCATGTGTTCTCACCTACCCTTTGCCTCCTATAAATCTTATGGTGATCCAAATTACCTTATCCACAAAACCCAAGTCCCAAGCATTCTGGATAACATGTCTCCTACCTTTATCCTCAGATGCATCCTGAGCGCCCTCTACTGTTTGGCTCAGACAGAAGAGCAAAAGTGAATATCCTGGCAACACACAACTCACTTGTACCTGATCTGGTCTGGCTTTGCTGTCACATTGAGTGCTAGACCCTGCCAATTAAAGGTTGAATAGATGCTTCCAACAGCAGGGAAATCATCATATGTAAATGCTACATATGCAGCTCACAGCTGCCCAGAATATTCCATAATGTAAAGGGGACTAGTCTCTACAAAGAGGGGCCTGAAAGCATTTACTTGGTTATGAGAAGATCAGATTATCATACAATCCAGGGAAAATAAAGCAGGGGTATGATCTTATCATTTAGAGGACATGAACCCAGAATATCCCCTCTAACAAAGAGCTGTCATTTCCAAATGGATTGTGCCTTTTGAACATCATCTAACCAGCAGTTATGTAAATTATTCATCCTAACATTATCCATTTAGGACTGCGCTTGTTCATTTATCCTCATGCACTGTAACAGTTTGCCCGGGCATATTCATTCTTTCATCCTTCATCTGGCAGGCACAGCCTAGGCCTATACGGTTATATATCATCATCATTACTGGTTTATTTTGACTTATTTTTGCATTATCAACACTGTTAACACTAAGACCCAGTCCTCTATATGACTGCTGGATTAACTCACTGTAAGGTTTTATTTTTATTTGGGTATATATTGGCATGTGGCATAACGATGTGAAGCTCAAAATAAATAAAATTAATAACCACGAATAATGGGTTGATGTTATTCCCATGTTTATTATGGGTTACTGCTGATGTGTTAATGCAGACTGATATTTTTGTCAACAGGAATCTCATCCATCATTATCTGCCCTATAAATGATTTGCTTCCTTCTTCTAAGATCAATGGGGGTTATTTAATAAAAGGCACTAAGATTGCCCAGGGGCAGTAACCCATAGCAACCAATCAGCAGGTACCATTTACCAGAGCCGGACCAACCCGAATAGGCGCCCTAGGCAACAACGAGTTACAGGGACAATAAGGGGCTCAGGGATGGGGTTAATGGAATAAGGAGTTACAGGGACAATAAGGGGCTCAGGGGTGGGGTTAGTGGAATAAGGAGTTACAGGGACAATAAGGGGCTCAGGGGCGGGGTTAGTGGAATAAGGAGTTACAGGGACAATAAGGGGCTCAGGGGTGGGGTTAGTGGAATAAGGAGTTACAGGGACAACAAGGAGCTCAGGGGAGGGGTTAGTGGAAAAAGGAGTTACAGGGACAATAAGGGGCTCAGGGGCGGGGTTAGTGGAATAAGGAGTTACAGGGACAATAAGGGGCTCAGGGGTGGGGTTAGTGGAATAAGGAGTTACAGGGACAATAAGGGGCTCAGGGGAGGGGTTAGTGGAATAAGGAGTTACAGGGGCTCAGGGGAGGGGTTAGTAGAATAAGAAGTTACATGGACAATAAGGGGCTCAGGGGTGGGGTTAGTGGAATGAGTTACAGGGACAATAAGGGGCTCAGGGGTGGGGTTAGTGGAATGAGTTACAGGGACAATAAGGGACTCAGGGGTGGGGTTAGTGGAATAAGGAGTTACAGGGACAATAAGGGGCTCAGGGGTGGGGTTAGTGGAATGAGTTACAGGGACAATAAGGGGCTCAGGGGTGGGGTTAGTGGAATGAGTTACAGGGACAATAAGGGGCTCAGGGGTGGGGTTAGTGGAATAAGGAGTTACAGGGACAATAAGGGGCTCAGGGGAGGGGTTAGTGGAATAAGGAGTTACAGGGATAATAAGAGGCTCAGGGGAGGGGTTAGTGGAATAAGGAGTTACAGGGACAATAAGGGGCTCAGGGGAGGGGTTAGTGGAATAAGGAGTTACAGGGATAATAAGAGGCTCAGGGGAGGGGTTAGTGGAATAAGGAGTTACAGGGATAATAAGAGGCTCAGGGGAGGGGTTAGTGGAATAAGGAGTTACAGGGACAATAAGGGGCTCAGGGGCGGGGTTAGTGGAATAAGGAGTTACAAGGACAATAAGAGGCTCAGGGGAGGGGTTAGTGGAATAAGGAGTTACAGGGACAATAAGGGACTCAGGGGAGGGGTTAGTGGAATAAGGAGTTACAGGGACAATAAGGGGCTCAGGGGTGGGGTTAGTGGAATAAGGAGTTACAGGGACAATAAGGGGCTCAGGGGTGGGGTTGTTGGAATAAGGAGTTACAGGGACAATAAGGGGCTCAGGGGAGGGGTTAGTGGAATAAGGAGTTACAGGGACAATAAGGGGCTCAGGGGTGGGGTTAGTGGAATAAGGAGTTACAGGGACAATAAGGGGCTCAGGGGAGGGGTTAGTGGAATAAGGAGTTACAGGGATAATAAGAGGCTCAGGGGAGGGGTTAGTGGAATAAGGAGTTACAGGGACAATAAGGGGCTCAGGGGCGGGGTTAGTGGAATAAGGAGTTACAGGGACAATAAGAGGCTCAGGGGAGGGGTTAGTGGAATAAGGAGTTACAGGGATAATAAGAGGCTCAGGGGAGGGGTTAGTGGAATAAGGAGTTACAGGGATAATAAGAGGCTCAGGGGAGGGGTTAGTGGAATAAGGAGTTACAGGGACAATAAGGGGCTATGGGGCGGGGTTAGTGGAATAAGGAGTTACAGGGACAATAAGAGGCTCAGGGGAGGGGTTAGTGGAATAAGGAGTTACAGGGACAATAAGGGGCTCAGGGGTGGGGTTGTTGGAATAAGGAGTTACAGGGACAATAAGGGGCTCAGGGGAGGGGTTAGTGGAATAAGGAGTTACAGGGACAATAAGGGGCTCAGGGGTGGGGTTAGTGGAATAAGGATCCAATTCAGAGTTGCGAAAGGAAACCAGCGCTAATCCAGCACGAGGTGTAGACAACAAGAGAATGATTCTCATATACTGTAGTGTAGTATTTTTGTATAAATGTAATACACCACTTTGTGAAATTAGAGTAATAAAACAGTGCCCTTTATAAATTATACTGTTTGCCGTGCCACTTATAAAAATTCACACAGTGAAGTGAATCTTATGTGAGGGTACTCACGAACGTTTAAACCCTTCCACCCTTCCGTTTTGTTAAGCCCGCAGTTACTCAAGACACCGTCCCTGCCTAACAGTTTTAAAATTCTAAGAGCGCCTGACGCGCGTTTCGCTTGCTAATCCGCAAGCTTTATCAAAGGCAATGAATTGCCTTTGATAAAGCTTGCGGATTAGCAAGCGAAACGCGCGTCAGGCGCTCTTAGAATTTTAAAACTGTTAGGCAGGGACGGTGTCTTGAGTAACTGCGGGCTTAACAAAACGGAAGGGTGGAAGGGTGGAAGGGTGGAAGGGCGGAAGGATGATGTGGGTAATATCGGCATACTGACACAAGCTGCGCTGCTCCGTGGCTTTGTTACTCTCCAGCCGGCGGTTTGGTCTCATTAATGGAAGGGTGGTGCGGGTTGAAGCCGACAGTTAAATCTGATTAGAGAAGCCTCCTCTCCTTGCCGGCGCTGACGGCTATTTGTAATGGAGTAAGCGGGCGTTTGTTTCTCTGCATGTACTGGACGGTCCGCACACCAAGTATAATTATTTTCTGTCTAGTTAAACAGAGCAGACAGATCTCGCAACTCGGCGGATTCGGTCTCTCTTGGCTTAGAAACATACAAAGTTCATTAAGGCTATTAAAGGATAAGGGACTTCAAACTGCCCAAATAGAGTAAGGTCTGTAGAATTGGAGCTTATTCACGGACCAGTTCGGGGTTACACATATAGTACCACTGAACCCTACTTCCACCCGATCCACATATACATGGTGGGTCACTAGTACCCCAAGACTGTGAGTGAAGTCTTGGGTAACTCACCGCACTTTTGAACGTAAACCGCATTGTTCTGACAAGCAAATACCGTCTATTAGCTGATGATCTTGAGTCTACTTCAGCTCCCCTACCTAACCTTGATTTTAATGTACGCTTTACCCTTATTTTGTCTCATTACAATTTTAGGATATATTTAATAAAAGTTATATTTTATTACATTAATTTGTTGCTTTGGGAATCCAGTTAACCAGTGTGGGATGGTGCAAATCTATGGGTCATACTTTTCTCTTTTTTTCTCTATATTTAACTATTAATGACCTTGCACACCACTATTTTTGTTTCAAATCACTATCAATGGGAGGTGCTACCTACTAAACTACCATACCTTAGTGGAATAATGAGTTACAGGGACAATAAGGGGCTCAGGGGTGGGGTTAGTGGAATAAGGAGTTACAGGGACAATAAGGGGCTCAGGGGAGGGGTTAGTGGAATAAGGAGTTACAGGGACAATAAGGGGCTCAGGGGAGGGGTTAGTGGAATAAGGAGTTACAGGGACAATAAGAGGCTCAGGGGTGGGGTTAGTGGAATAAGGAGTTACAGGGACAATAAGGGGCTCAGGGGAGGGGTTAGTGGAATAATGAGTTACAGGGACAATAAGGGGCTCAGGGGTGGGGTTAGTGGAATAAGGAGTTACAGGGACAATAAGGGGCTCAGGGGAGGGGTTAGTGGAATAATGAGTTACAGGGACAATAAGGGGCTCAGGGGTGGGGTTAGTGGAATAAGGAGTTACAGGGACAATAAGGAGCTCAAGGGTGGGGTAAAAATGTTATCCCCATCCAAAGGTGCAGGCTAATAGAGCCCATACTCTTGTTGGGGGTAAAAGTAGTCTGAAGTCAGAGATTAAGGGTGTTTTCACTGGGTCTAAATAACAGAGACGTAATTTTCCAAGATGGGATTTCCAAAAGATTTTTATCAATTTTCCAGGCCCCATTACAGACCGGCCAAACATTGACAGAACTTATTATGCTTCAATCATGCCCCAGTCCAGTATAGGAATCAGAGTGGGGTTGATAGCTCTGATATAACTGCATGGACAATTGTTCCTTTCGGTTATCTAGCATCACATGCCCTTACAGACTGCACAGGAGGAGACACTTCAAACAGCCTTTTTACACTTGGGAAGACTCTGTAATCCTTGAGCATTAAATACCAGGAAGCCATGAATGGCAGAATGGTCCCATCACTAAAGAGACATTATATTGACTGGTATTGGATATGTAGTGTGGATTCATGTGTAAAACAAGGCACTTTAATATCTTAGAGATACTTATGTTGGGATGTGCCCCCAAAATCTGCCTCCATAGACTGGGCCTTTGTGGCCTGCCAACAGGTACAGGCTTGGAGATGTGGTCAAAATAAGATCAATACAAAGGCCTCTAGTGAATAGAGTTGTGTAGTAGGAACATAGCTGTGTGGAAGTTGATTTTCTTCGGTAGGATATAGTAGTGTAGGTAGGAGTGTGTGCCTGTGTGTGATATCTGTGATACCTACTGAACACACCTTCCAATATGTTGGAACTGAAACATGTGGCATTTTATACTATGTACCTAATCATCCAAATAACACTAAAGTTCCCCATCCCATTTGGAATCCCTGAATTGGGACTTTCCCAGATAATTATGGTCATTTGGGAGATGAGCCTTTGAATAGTTCCCAAAGTGACCCAGATGAGCCATACTATAGCCTTAGGGCATTTATCCAATAAACAAGTGACTACATTGAGAGCGGGCAAATTAGGGGCATCCAGAAACCGTATGTTACCAACAGTGTTGCACTTGTGTTTGTTTGTTTGTTTGGTTGGACATTAGATGGACATGTGCCTTTTATTCAGTTTCATCTACTATGTTACTCTAATACTATGTATTTGTGAAATAAAAGTTATAATAATCCCTATTTAGCAAAGAAGTGTTTATATTATTTTCCTTGGTACAGATTATATAGAGAGCCTTAGCCCCAATCACTGAATTCAAAATAAGGTTCTGGGTTATCTCCTAACACTCTGATTTATATGGGAGGCACTGCTCCTAATGCATTTATACTGATATTTAATGGGAAAGGAGCAGAACCATGAAGCTTATGTGGGTCATGATACACAGGCAAGACATTCCCGTGGGACCTGTGACTATTTTTACACAAGGGAAGAAGCCGAGGGGTGGGGGGGGGTCTTCATTCCTGGCGCAGTAGTAGAATTTGGAAGCCAGTTCTAGCATGAAAGGATTAATAGGCACACCCTGTTGACTATTGTGGGTGGAACAGCAGCCCTATCGTAAAAATCTAACAAGTTATTAACATTTTCCCGTGCTAAATGGTCCAGGTTTTGTGAAAAGCAACAGCACCCTGCAGCCAAAATAAAATAAGGAAAGGTTTGCATGTGCACCTTTAGTCCTACAGCGCCCTCTGCTGACACCTAACTGCTGCAGCCGCTATAATTCCATGGGCAACAAGCAAGGTAATGTGTAAATCATGGACATTGTACTTGCATGGGTAACAATATCTCCTCACATGACCATTACCTTCCCTTGGCTGGAATTCTCGATGGCAACAGCAGGATTAACAAACTAAGTTTAGCTCAAAGATCTGCTTCCCTTTGTGAATAATATTGTCACATCTGCCAGTTTGTCTCTGGACCTTCTACAGGAGTCTCATGGGTTGATTATCTTGAACTTTAAAGGTGAAATGATTCATCTGTGGTTGACCAAGGGGACATGTCTGACCATAGGTGATTCCTCTGTCTTTAGCATCCTCCCAAAATTTACTTTACAAGCTGTCCTGCCATTTGTAGAACGTATTAGGAATTCATAGGTTCTTCTCCAAGTGAAGTGAACAGCTCTGTAGCACATTCCTCTAGGTGAAGTCAATATCTTCTAAAGGACGTTTCTCCACTTCATGCCTGAAAACACAGGAATATCCTAAAGAACTGATCTAGACCCAACAAACTCTGCTCTTCTCCAGTGTCTGATTAAGAGGAAAGTCATGTCAAGAGAGCATTTGGCTCAATCTAAAATGTGTTTCATGCCTGTTTGTTCAGTCCAAAGCATCAATTTTGTTTCTCCAAACCTTAGATAACCACTGAAAACCAGATAGGTAAAAAATCACTTGTTCCAACAGGCTGGAGTATACAGCAGTGATCCCCAACCAGTGGCTCGTGAGTAACATGTTGCTCTCTGACCCCTTGGATGTTGCTCCCAGTGGCCTCAAAGCAGGTGCCTATTTTTGAATTCCAGGCTTGGAGGCAAATTTTGGTTGTATAAAAACCATGTGTACTGCCAAACAGAGCCTCCTGTAGTCTGCCAATCTACATATGGGCTACCAAATAGCCAATCTTCCCATGTTTTGCACCCCCAGAAACTTTTTGCATAATTATGTTGCTATCCAACTTCTTTTTTACATTTAAATGTGGCTCACAGGTAAAAAAAATAAAAAGTTGGAGAATCCTGACATACAGTATACTTTTCAAGGATTTTAAAATACGTGAATGTAAAATTGATGATTGTGCTATTCTAAGTGCTTTTTTTTAAAATTGACATTCACTATTTATTTTGTTTTTATTCCAAGATGTACTGTTAATATGAATGAATTTTGTTACAACAGCGCCACCTGCTGGTCAGTTTCCCACCAGTCTGACCAGCAAGTAGTCAAGGAAGTTGTCAGGAGAAAGAAAGAGGTTGATGTTCTTCTGCTTAGGAAAAGAATTAGAAACCTTTCTCACATCTTTCCGAAGCAGAAGAACATCAGAGCAGCCTCTTTCTTTCTCCTGACAACTTCCTTGACTACTTGCTGGTCAGACTGGTGGGAAACTGACCAGCAGGTGGCGCTGTTGTAACAAAATTCATTCATATTAACAGTACATGTATCCCTTAATATCTTGGAATTAAAACAAAATAAATAATGAATGTAAATTACAGTGGTTAGAATAGCCCCCCTCATCAATTTTACATTCACTTATTTGAAAGGTTTACTTATCCTTTAAAGTAATGACTTTGATTTATGGGTTCTCTGAGCGCTGAAGGCGGCCATATTGTCAGCCAATTAAAACACTTATCAAAGGAGCTGAATCGGGGATGTGAAGTCTCCAGCTTCTCAAGCAGCACAGAAACCAATTTTAATAAACACGGAGGATTTTCCTATTTTATTATGAAGGAAAATGACCAGCAGGTGGCGCTGTTGTAACACAATTCATTCATATTAACAGTACATGTATCCCTTAATATCTTGGAATAAAAACAAAATAAATAATGAATGTACATTGCTAAATTTCTTAGAACAGCACAATCATCAATTTTACATTCACTTAATTTAAAAATTTACTTATCCTTGAAAGGCTCCCCATCTTCTTTTCTGCTGATTCACTGCACATGCTCTGTGCTGCTGTCACTTACTGAGCTTAGGGACCCACTCACAATATACAGTACACATAGAATAGAAATGTCACAATATAAGGCTGATTAGTAATTAATACAGATAATTACTACATGGCAGCACAGAAACCAGTGCAATTAGCATCAGAATTTAATAATCAGCAAACCTGTAGCATCAGCTTATATTACAGCCAGGGAAGCTCATTTTCTGCTGGATAATTAGTGACGAGCCCTAAGCTTAGCTTCTCAACAGCCAATCAGAGCCCACTGAGCATGTGAGTGTCACAGACACTTTCCAAGATGGTGACCCCCTGTGACAAGTTTGAAGTCCTGGATCATTGCTGCTATTGACAAGCTCAAACTTTAGCCTCGTGCAATAAGTTCACTATATAAAATATGTCATTTTTAGCCACATTCATTTTTAGGGTTTTGTTCTCCTTTAAAGATGACCCCTTTTCAGTCCTACTCATAATAGGGTTTTCCTACTGGCCCTTCCGCACAGGTGTGCTGGCCCAATGCATACCTCCCAACTGTCCCTTTTTCGGAGGGACAGTCCCTCTTTTGACAGCTCAACCTGCTGTCCCTCATTTGTACTGGAAAGTCCCTCTTTTCTCTGCACTGAACAGCCAGAAAAAGAAACAAAGTTTCTCACTTTATTGGCTTTTAGCAGAGAGCCCAAAACAGGTAACAGGTGCAAATAAGATAATTTGTAACAATTTTGAGACACAAAAACACAGTTTAGATAAGGAGAAATATTTTCAAACTTTCATAACCTGCCAAATTTTGTAAAACAAACATGGTAATTAGGGGGTGTGGCCACAGAAAGGGGTGTGATCAAAAAATTGCTGCGCTACGTGCGGAAAAAATTTTTTGTCCCGTTTTTTTTACTTCCAAAATGTTGGGAGGTATGCCAATGACTGCTATATTGAAATGTGTGAATCCAGGCTTGTGACATCAAGAAGAGGGTCAGCCTGGGGGAATGATAAAAAAAACAACAACACTGGACTAAGATGGGTGCAGGTTGGCAAGTGGCATTTCACAGTGGGGCATGGGTTTAAAATTTATGACCAGCTCATTACTGGCTAAATTCTATGCCTGCTTTATCAGACCTGCTTGTAATACCTACTTTCTCCAGCAGAGGGTGATATGACTATATCCTAATTTGTCTCTGTCTTTACAGAAGAGCACAGTCGCCTACCATTAAACACAAGTTCATTTTTTCATGATTCCAAAAAAAATGTTTTCATGTCCACAAAGTAAAATAAATATATAACCAGCCAGTTTACATACATGTATTGTCTTAAGAAATGTCTTATTACAGTGGGCCTGCTGTATTTAGTTTTGTGGTTTAAGTTAACTTTTAGTATGTTATAGAATGGGTGATGCTAAGAAACTTTTCAGTTGGTCTTCAATATTTATTTTTTGCCTTCTTTTGACTCTTTCCAGTTTTCAAAATGGGGTCACTGACCCCATCTAAAAACAAATGCTCTGTAAGGCTACTCATTTATAGTTATTGCTAATTTGTATCACCCCTCTTTCTATTCAGGCCTCTCCTATTCATATTCCAGTCTCTTATTCATATCAATCCATGGTTACTAGGGGAATTTGGACTCTAACTACCAGATGGCTGAAATTTTAAACTGGAGAGCTGCTGAATAAAAAGCTAAATAACTCAAAAACCACAAATAATAAAAAAACAAAAAAACAATTGCAAATTGTCTCAAATATCACTCTCTACGTCATACTAAAAGTTAACTACCCCCTTTAACCATCATTTTTGTTGTTAATGTACATTCCTCTTATTAAACTTACTCTTACGATCAACAGCTCAGGCCTTGGCAGTTTGTTCCTTATCCTTATAGGATAAGTAAACCTTTAAAATAAGCAAACGTAAAACTGATGATTGTGCTATTCTAAGTACTTTTGTAATTTACATTCATTAATTATTTTCTTTTTATTCCAAGATATTAAGGGATACATGTGCTGTTAATATGAATGAATTTTGTTACAACAGCGCCACCTGCTGGTCAGTTTCCCACCAGTCTGACCACCAAGTAGTCAAGGAAGTTGTCAGGAGAAAGAGGCTGCTCTGATGTGCTTCTGCTTAGGAAAGATTTGGGAAAGGTTTTATTTTTTTTCATAAGCAGAAGAACAATCAGAGCAGCCTCTTTCTTTCTCCTGACAACTTCCTTGACTACTTGCTGGTCAGACTGGTGGGAAAATGACCAGCAGGTGGCGTTGTTGTAACAAAATTAATTCATATTAACAGCACATGTATCCCTTAATATCTTGGAATAAAAAATAAATAACGAATGTACATTGCTAAATTTCTTAGAATAGCACAATCATCAATTTTACATTCACTTAATTTAAAGGTTTACATATCCTTTAAGAATATACTGCTTATAACACAGTGATGCAGCTCATAAAACCTTCAACCACACCAAAAATAAGTGGCAGTTGGGGATGGATGTTGAACTGTGGGCAACATAAGGAGATGAAATGTTATGGGGGGGGATACGGTAAATGGTCAGCTTCTGAAACAGAGCAGAGACTTGAAATAAGGAACATATATAGGGGAAATTCACACAATAAGGAACCACAATAAAAAAAATGGAAGTCTGGCCGGTACTAGCAGAAATCTAATATATGAACCCGGTGCACTGCCTCCGGCTTATGGTGTTTCCTGTGCTGTGTGTGCGGATACGTTTGTCCCATGAGCTTGCTTGTTTCAACAGCGAGGAGTAATATTTCACAATCAGAGTGCAGCAGGGTCAGGGAGTGACGTACATAAATGTGTGTGTATAGGCTGTAGCTTCGCCCATGTTAAACACACATACACCCGCATGGAAACTCCTTTATATCTAATTAATACATCGGAGCTGCCCAGCCAGGGGGACAACTGCAACCCCCAATAGTCTTATTAGCATCATGCAGATAGGGGCAGATTTATCAAAAATGTGAGTTTAGAATGAACCACAATAAAACTCACTTTCCATACAATCTTATGGAATTTTTAAAAGTGTATTTATCACATTTTTAAAAGTGTATTTATCAACTACCTTAAATTAAACCTCTCTAAAACTGAAATGGTTCTCTTTCCTCCAACTAACACCAGTAGCATCCCCGAAGTATCCATCATAGTTAATAATTCCACTATCACCCCCTCTCCCCAGGCCCGGTGCCTTGGGGTTATCCTAGATTCTGCCCTGTCATTCACTCCTCATATCCAGTCACTTATTAAATCATGTCACTTCCACCTAAGGAACATATCCAAAATACGATCATTTATCACCCAAGACGCTGCCAAAATTCTTATTCACTCTCTCATCATATCGCGTCTAGACTACTGTAACTCTCTTTTAATTGGCCTCCCCCTCCAGAGACTGTCACCTCTCCAGTCCATAATGAACACTGCTGCGAGGCTCATACACCTCAGCAACCGCTCCTCCTCTGCCTCGCCATTCTGTCAATCCCTGCACTGGCTTCCGTTACCTTTCAGAATCAAATTCAAATTAATGACACTGACTTTCAAAGCACTTCATAACTCTGCCCCACCCTACATCTCTAAACTCATCTCTATATACTCACCCACTCGCTTACTACGCTCCTCTACTGACCTGCTACTCAACTCTTCTCTCATTACCTCCTCACATGCTCGCATTCAAGACTTTGCAAGGGCTGCACCCCTCCTCTGGAACGCTCTCCCACGGTCTGTCCGACTTTCTCCCAACCTTTCTACTTTCAAGAAATCTCTGAAAACGCACTTCTTTCGAGAAGCCTACCCTCACTCTGCTTAACTACCAAACGCAATACCACATTTCTCACCCACTTAATTCGATCTTGCCCACTCCCACACCTTGTGTATTACTCCCTTCCCTTTAGACTGTATGTCTATGCATAGGGCCTTCCTCACCTTTTTGTACCTGAATTGATTGTGATGTTTGTTACTCCATATATTCTATGTATGTAATTCATGTGATGTAGTTGTATAATCACATTTACTTTACAGTGCTACGCAATATGTTGGCGCTATATAAATACATGTTAATAATAATAAATAGTGAACTCCATTGATTGAATAGAAAGCGACTGAGTTTTATTGTGGTTCGTTCTAGAGTCACATTTTGATAAATCTGCCCCTTATTCTACATATAGCCTCATAGTCAGGGCTGTTACTACAGGGGGAGCAGACCTTGTGGCCTTGGGGAAAGTGGGTGAGAATTCAATAAGTGATTATGGGTGCAGCTTGGGGTTCCTGATTTTTTCATAAAAATTGGGACATCCCTTATCCTTTAATAATCAGCTGCGGGGGCGAGGGTGTGATGCATGCACTTAATATTAATGCGTCAATGAATCGATGCGTCATAGCTGGGATATTCTTATAGTTGGCCAGAGGTTCCCGAACACTGCTCTCCCCACCCTGAAGGAACCGACTGCCTTAATGATATTTAGCTTTAAAGGGATCCTGTCATGGGAAAACATGTTTTTTTCAAAACGCATCAGTTAATAGTGCTACTCCAGCAGAATTCTGCACCGAAATCCATTTCTCAAAAGAGCAAACAGATTTTTTTATATTCAATTTTGAAATCTGACATGGGGCTAGACATTTTGTCAATTTCCCAGCTGCCCCCAGTCATGTGACTTGTGCCTGCACTTTAGGAGAGAAATGCTTTCTGGCAGGCTGCTGTTTTTCCTTCTCAATGTAACTGAATGTGTCTCAGTGAGACATGGGTTTTTACTATTGAGTGCTGTTCTTAGATCTACCAGGCAGCTGTTATCTTGTGTTAGGGAGCTGTTATCTGGTTACCTTCCCATTGTTCTTTTGTTTGGCTGCTGGGGGGAAAAGGGAGGGGGGTGATATCACTCTAACTTGCAGTACAGCAGTAAAGAGTGACTGAAGTTTATCAGAGCACAAGTCACATGACTTGGGGCAGCTGGGAAATTGACAATATGTCTAGCCCCATGTCAGATTTCAAAACTGAATATAAAAAAATCTGTTTGCTCTTTTGAGAAATGGATTTCAGTGCAGAATTCTGCTGGAGCAGCACTATTAACTGATTCATTTTGAAAAATTTTTTTTTTTACCATGACAGTATCCCTTTAAATCTGCAACTAAAACCTTAAAGGGACATAATCCTTAAAGAGTTGTTCACCTTTAAAGGAGCAGTAACATCAAAAAATTTTTAAAAAAAACTTGTTAGTATACCATGAAAATAAACCACCTAGACTAATTAAACTTTAAAATTGCACAGCCTGTATTGAGTAATAACTCACTGAAACGCCGCTTGCGCTCCTCTCCAGAAAAGGCAATCCATTGTGTGGCGCTCCATTTCTCCTCCCTGCTTTCCTTATAGGAGACAGCCAGGCAGGAGAAATTGAGCGCCGCATGATGGATCGTCGCAGTGTCGCCTTTTCTTAAGAGGAGTGCAAGAGGAGAATCGGTAAGTTGTTTCTTAATAAAGGCTGTGCGATTTTAAAGTTTAATTAGTCTTGGTGGCTTTTTTTCATGGTATACTAACGAATTTTTTTTTTAAAAAAAATTTGGTTACTGGTCCTTTAAATGAACTTTTAGTATTTTGTACAGAGTGATATTCTGAGACAACTTGCAATTGGTTTTCATTAATTATTATTTGGCATTTTTGAGTTCTTTAGCTTTTTATTCAGCAGCTCGTTTGCAATTTGAGCTGGTTGCTAGGGTCCAAATTCCGCTAGCAACCATGCACTGATTTGAATAATAGACTGGAATATGAATAGGAGAAGCCTGAATAGAACAATGAGTAATAAAAATGAGCAATAACAATACATTTGTAGCCTAAGGACTCTTACATACGGGCATTTTTCATGCACTCCCCTGTGTTGCGCCTTCTTCTGTTCAGCCGCAGGGGAGCGCAGGAGTAGGCACACTCAATTATTGTGAAGGGGGCTGTACTCACACAGACGCATGTTTGCGCAGAAATCAGGTGAAATGCAACATGCTGTGTCCCACCTGCATTTGTCGCTTACATGCGTCTGTGTGAGTACAGCCCCCTTCACAATAATTGGGTTTGAACCCAAATATAGTCGAATTTGTCATCCTTATAATCTGCTGGGGGCATTTAATTGGCATGAAGCAGGACGGCAGCGAGTCAGATCCTTAGTGAGTCATCCGGCTTGAGTAATACCCAGTGCTAATTTGCCTTGGGGAAATTGTATCCATAAATACACCTTACCATACTGATGGGACCTTCCAGATGTTGTTTAACTATAACTTCCCAGTGAAAAAGCATCGCTAGGCCCTTAAAGGATAAGAAAACCTTTAAAATAAGTGAATGTAAAATTGAAGAGGGTTCTGTTTTGCGCACTTTTGTAATTTACGTTCATTATTTATTTTCTTTTGATTCCAAGATATTAAGGGATACATGTACTGTTAATATGAATGAATTGTGTTACAACAGCGCCACCTGCTGGTCAGTTTTCTACCAGTCTGACCAGCAAGTAGTCAAGGAAGTTGTCAGGAGAAAGAAAGAGGCTGATGTTCTTCTGCTTAGGAAAGATGTGAGAAAGGTTTCTAATTCTTTTCCTAATCACAGTGCATGTATCCCTTAATATCTTGGAAAAAAAAACAAAATAGTGCTTAGAATAGCACAATAAACTATTTTACATTCACTCATTTTGAAGGTTTACTTATCCTTAAAGTTGACAAAGCATTGTGTTCTCCCCATATCATGTTCTTCTGCATATTGCCGGCATGTTCCCCCCAATGGGCCAGGTTTAAGCTGAACAGTCCTGAATCACAGGCCACCAAAGTGAAGTTACCAGAAAGCAAGTGGGTTTCACCCTAGAGCGTTGCTGAACTACCAGTGTAAGCAGCACAATTGGGCTCTTTTAGTGATATTTATGGAGCACATTCCCTCTATATTTATAGTTGAAGCTTATGACAGGTCTAGTAACCAGTAGCAACCGACCAGCAGTTTAAAAACAAACTTGATTGGTTGCTATGGGTAACTAAAGCTGGCCAAACTTAAGTGCCTTTTATTACATTAGCCTATATATCATACCTCCCAACTGTCCCATTTTCAGAGGGACAGTCCCTCTTTTGACAGCTCAACCCGTAGTCCATCGTTTGTACTGGAAAGTCCTGTTTTTCTGAAATCGTAATATAGTCAAACCTCTCACTGATGGGGCTTAGATGCTGTGTGTGTTCAGGAAGGGGTTAATTTAAATGGACCTTGCATCATTTTCTCTTGTGATTCCTTGTTCTAAAGAAGGGATTTCCTTTCAGTATTGCTGCCTACAGTTAGTTGTATGCAAATAGTTAAAGGGATTCTGTCATGATTTTTATGATGTAGTTTTTATTTCTAAATGACACAGTTTACACTGCAAATAATTCACACTACAATATAAAATGTCATTCCTGAACCAGCAAGTGCATTTAGTTGTAATATTGGTGTAGATGCATCTCAGGTCATTTGTAACTGAATGTGTTGCAGTGGGACCTGGATTTTACTATTGAGTGCTGTTCTTAGATCTACCAGGCAGCTGTTATCTTGTGTTAGGGAGCTGCTATCTGGTTACCTTCCCGTTGTTCTGTTGTTAGGCTGATGGGGGGAGGGAGGGGGGTGATTTCACTCCAACTTGCAGTACAGCAGTAAAGAGTGACTGAAGTTTATCAGAGCACAAGTCACATGACTGGGGGCAGCTAGGAAACTGACAATATGTTTATCCCATGTCAGATTTCAAAATGAAATATTAAAAAATCTGTTTGCTCTTTTGAGAAATGGATTTCAGTGCAGAATTCTGCTGGAGCAGCACTATTAACTGATGTGTGTTTTCCCATGACAGTATCGCTTTAAGGTATTGATGCAGGTACAGGTATGTGGGCCAATCAGTGGGCTGCTCACACATGATATCACCTCGCCCATTACACACACGCCATGTCCATGATTGGATCTGTCTGGGTTTTCCCCAGATCATTTATAAAGAGCTGGACAGACAGATGTACAGGCTGCTGCTCTCCTCTCTGAACTTGGAAATCCAGGCACAATGACTAAGCACCAGCCCATCACTGCTTTAACCCTTTCCATGCCGCAGCCCTTGTATCCACAGTGTTGGCGCTAAAGCTACAATTGTGCCAGCGCCATAGACACAAGATTTCTGGATGAAAGAGCAATAGCGCCCGCCACCGAAAGGGTTAAATACAAAAAGTAGAAGGAATTGCTGCCACCCCTTAAAAAGTAATTTATTTTTAAAAAAAATCACAGACTGAATGGGTGCAATTAAAGGGAAAGTTCATCTTTCAGAAACGGTGTTGTTATTCTGTCTATCTGCCTCTTTCTGTTTATTGGTTATGACTATTGAAAGAATGTAGCAGCTGAGTTCTCCCCCATGTCCAGCGTTAAACTGGGGATTCAGGGCCGACTGAAGCTGCCGCCTTGGGCCCACACCCCCTTTCTGCAGCCCAGGGCCCCGCTTAAAGGGGTAGTTCACATTTAAATTAATTTTTAGTACGATGTAGAGGGTGATATTCTGAGACAATTTGCAATTGGTTATCATTTTTTATTATTTGCAGTTTTTCAGTTATTTAGCTTTTTATTCAGCAGCTCCCCAGTTTGCAATTTCACCAATCTGGTTGCTAGTAGTGTCCAGATTCCCCTAGCAACCATTGATTTGAATAAGAGACTGGAATATATATCGGAGAGAGCCTAAATAATAATAATAAAAAGTAGCAATACTGCTAGCCTTACAGAGCATTTGTTTGTAGATGGGTTCAGTGACCCATATTTGAAAGCTGGAAAGAGTCAGAGGTAAAATAAAACTATAAGCAATAAATCATGAAGACCAATTGAAAAGTTGCTTAGAATTAGCAATTTCACCAATCTGGTTTCTAGGGTCCAAAGTCCCCTAGCAACCATGCATTGATTTGAATAAGAGACTGGAATATAAATAGGAGAGGCCTGAATAGAAAGATCGATAATAAAAAGTAGCAACTTTAATTGTGTAGCCTTACAGAACATGTTTTTAGATGGGGTCAGCGACCCCCATTTGAAAGCTGGAAAGAGTCAGAAGAAGGGAAATAATAAAAAAAACTATAAACAATAAATAATGATTGAAGACCAATTGAAAATTTGCTTAGAATTAGCCCAGGATTTCAGGAACTAAGTGGGTTTGGGACCCACCAGGTTTTTTTTCCCAGAGTCCCACCGACCCAATCCGACCCCTGCCCACAACCTTTTATCAACCGGCTTCTGCTACATGGTGTCATGAGTCATAACCGGCAGTGCAGAGAACATACACAGAGAGAGTTACAGGACTGCAATGTAACGCCAGTGATAAGGAGGAGGAATTCGTGTAGATTGGGAATCTGCTGAGAATAATGTTTTCTTTCTATTCATTTCTATATAAGTAACATTTGTGGGAGGCGTTCCCCTTTAATATGATGGTTGTATTATAGATATAGATATATACACGCGGCTGCCTATCTATAACATCAGTTACATTTCTCAAGTATCGCTCCCGAAAGGGGAAAACCCCCTTCTCCCCCACCACGTGACCTTCATTCTGGCTGCCCGGAAGTCTTGGGCGGGGATTCCCGGAAAGGTCTCCGACGTCACCGGAGAGTTTCTGCCCATATATGGTTCCTTTCCTGACAGGAGCCTTTTCCTGACAGGCCCCGCCCGCTCACGTACGTCACGGCCGGGAAGGGTTGGGTGCGTGGGCGGTGTCGGCAAACAGTTATTGGAAAGTGAGGGAGATTGAGCGCAAACAAAGGCTCGACCTTTCTCACAGTGTCACAGTGTGTGCTGGGCTGCTTTTCTGTCACTTCAGGGCCCCACAGATTCTGTCACTTCAGGGCCCCACAGAACGCTTATTCCTGTCACAAAATACACCAGCAACACTTTGTCCCGTTATAGACTGGGGCCACTGCCTGGTCTGGACTGGGGTTAAATACAGGCCCAGACATTTGGAGTAAACAGAGACCCCTCAGCAGCCCGCTTATAGGGTTTGTTTACTGATAAATGAACCTTTAGTATGTTGTACACAGGGAAATTCTGAGACAATTTGTAAATTGTTTTTTATTATTTATGTATTTTGAGTTATTTAGCTCTGGTTGCTAGGATCCAAATTCCCCTAGCAACCAGGCACTGATGTGAATAAGAGACTGGAATATGAATAGGAGAGGCCTGAATAGAAAGACGAGGAATAAAAAGTAGCAATAACAATACACTTGTAGCCTTACAGAGTATTTGTTTTTAGATGGGGTCAGCGAAGGGTTGCCACCCTGACGATATTTTACTGGCCTAGCCGCTAAAACACTTGCCTGGGCCAGTATTACATATTTACCAGTAATGCAGTTGCCGGTAAATTTGTAATATCCCTTAAAAAAAAAACCTTGGCCCGCCCCCAATTCGCTCAAAATGTACCTTTTTTCGCACAACATGGCTCCGAGGTCAGCGACCCCTGTTTGAAAGCTGGAAGAATCAGATTAAAGGAGAAACAACCCCATACTAGAAAAAAACCCTACCCCCCTACCCTGCATAGACCAACCTCCCTCCTCTCCCACAGCCTAACTCCCCCCCGGGCAAATGCCCCTAATTTTTTACTTACCCCAAAGTGGCGTTTTTACGTTGCATTTTAAAAAAGTTCTGTCGGGCATAAATACGCATTCACGGCAGTACGACTGAAACTAATGGAAAACGCACTATGGCAATTCTCACTTGCAAACCGAAATCCGCCACGGGACGCCAGTATTGGCGTTTTTCATTAGAAACGCCAATACGTCAAGAAGCTACCAAATCAATAGACTCTATGGGGTCTGCAAGTTTGAAACCACACTTTACGTAAATACATAGCGTATATTAAATATGGCGTACAAGATAGTCCCCCCTCCCTGCTCCCACAAGCTCTGCTGCGCTTACTCTGCAGTCTCCTTGCTGTTAGGTGAGAAATATTTTAGGGACACTTTCAGGGCTATTGAAGTATGAGTGGGGAGCAGGGAAGGGGGCTATCTAGCTTAGTACGTAGGGGATTTTCTTAATTGGGGGGTTTAGTTCTATAACTATAAAAAATAAATAATGAAGACCAATTGAAAAGTTGCTTAGAACTGGCCATTCTATAACATACTAAAAGTTAATTGAAAGGTGAACCACCCCTATAATATCATGTCAGTCAGGCCCTTGCAAGGCCCTTTGTACTCTCAATTTTGCTTTAGGGTAGGGCAGAGAAGGAATTTGTCCCGGGCCCCTGGCCTCAGAGGGGCCCTTGGGAGGGTTGAGTGGAGATAAAAGTACAAAGGACATATTATATTGTGTAACAAGTGCGGCTCCCAGCATCACACCCTCAGCCCCTTCCTTCTCTCTCCCTATCTGAAGAGTAAATACTGCAAATCAGTGTGGCAGTTGGGAATTATCCGCAGCAAAACTGCAGCCCACCAACTTGCCAGTCTTTACTCACTTGCAGAAGTTTAGGTGCCTTTTATATACATATATATTTCTGCCCTAAACCACAATTTACACAAGTGATAAATCTCTGGTTACATCTTTAACTTGGCCTTTAATTTGCTATTTCCAGTCAGTCACATACTTTGTGCAGCTTTTGTCTCTCCAGTAAACTCTCTGCTGTGGTTCCCTTTATTCTCACTCAAGCGATGCCACTGAGATTTTCTTGCAGTTAGTCATTTCCAGACTTTAGTACAGTACTGCACCCAGATTCATACCCTGAAGATCCAGCAATGCTCTCACTGACCGAAAGGGCCGGGAGGGATTGTGGGAGTTGTAGTGCAGCCACATGGGAGAGGGGGAGAAAAGAAGGAGTAGCAATGATACTGGAATTGTGAGAGGGAGAACAGAAGATGAAGTGGAATGGAGATTAAAGGGGAGATAATGCATGAGAAGAAAAGGAAGGGAGAAACAAACACACACACACACACACACATATCTGGGCCTGGCAGAAAGTGGGGGAGCAGAAGGTGAAAGCAAAGCAGAAGGGCGCACGAGCGTTAGGGGGCAATTATTAAAGCAGCCTATATGAACGACACAGGGCAAGTGTAAAACATTAAAGGGATTGTTGACCTTTAAGTTAACTATTAGTATGATATGATGTAGGAAGATATATTATGAAAATAAATGGTGGGCCCCAACCCTCATGGGCCCCCGCCGGGCCGCCGATATTCGGGAATGTACAAAAGAAATCTTTGGCTACACGAAGCACAATCTACGCATGAGCACTGAGCTGCGCAGTTCACGCATGGTGTTTGAGAGTCCGCAACGAGCGGTAGGGGGCCCTAGACAGCAGTCCTGGTGGGCCCCGGGCCCCCCAGTCCGATCCTGTAGCCATTAGTGATGTGCGAGCCCGGCTTTACCGGCCGCTCGGGCTGACTTTCACAGTACATCCTAGAGCAGGTTCGGGCTGAACTTAAGCCTTCATTCTCCCCACCCGCCTTTTTATATAATCACAAGGCCCCGCCCCTTTCATGATGTCACAGCAGGGTGGGCATGGGTATATAAAGAGGGGAGCAAGCCAGGTTAGGGGCGGTTGCAGGTTGGGATGCAGCGGATTAGGGTCGGGTGCGAGTTGAGTTTTTCTCGACCTGCACATCACTAGTAGCCGTAAAGAACATTTGCTTTTTAAATGGGGTCAGTGACCCTCATTTGAAAAGCAAGTCAAAAGAGAAAGGCAAATAATACCTATAAAAAATAAATAATGAAGACCAATTGAAAAGTTGCTTAGAAGTGGCTGTTAACATACTAAACTGTAACCAGCTGGTGCTTCCCCTCTGCCCCCTTCTTTCTTCTGTTTTTATTCTTTACTCTCCTTATTCTCCTTTTTTCCCTTTCAGAAGCCACAAGTGCTGAGCTCTCTCTTACATGTCGTGGGCTGGGTGGGTAAAAAGGGGGGCTTGAGGGAAAAGCACTTGATCTGCTCTGATCTCTATTGTCACATTCAGGCCCCCTCCCTCCCGCTTACAGCATCATCTGGCTGGAATGTACACAGCTTCTCTCCCCTGGCTTTCATGTATTCCCACAAGATGACTTTCTCTAGAACTATTGCAGAACTGCAGCCCAAGGGAGCCCACAGTGCGTGTTGGGGCCAAATTTGTGGCTGGCTTGAAATTAACCCAATTCCAGCCATGCTCTCAGATCTAAAACAACTCTTGTGATTGCTGTAAGCTAAAGTCCCGAGGTCCAACCAATGTCTGCTATACTTTTTAAAGGGCAAGTACACCTTACCAGTAACTGTAAGTGCCCTTGTATTAAAAGAGTTGTTTACCTTAGCTTTTAGTATGATGTACAAAGTGATATATTTCGTTTTTAATTATTTGTATTTTTTTTTTTACAATTTATTTCGCTTTTTAACCAGCAGCTCTCCAGTTTGCAGTTTCAGCAATCCTGTTGCTAGGGTCCAAATTACCCAAACGACCAGACACTGATTTGAAGAAGAGACTGGAATATGAACAGGAGAGGACAGTTAAGTAATAAAAAGAAGCAATAACGATACATCTGTAGCCTTACAGAGCATTTGTTTTTTAGATGGGGCAGCGACCCCCATCTGAAAGATGAAAAGACTCAAAAGCTGAAGGCAAATAAAAAACTGTAAAAAAAAAAAAGGCCAATGGAAAAGCTGCTTAGAATTAGCCATTCTATAACATACTAAAAGTTAACTTAAAGGTGAACCACCCCTTTAATATTAAACTGTTTTGGGTTTTTTACTTTGCCTATTTAAATTAAGGGGAATTCCACTTTATGTGCAGTCATATAGTTCTTTAAATGGAGGTTTTGAAGCCCCCAATTATTCCTAGGGGTCCATTATATTATGAGCATATGTAATTTTGCAGTAAATGATGCGCTCTCCTGCCAGTGTTGAGGGCACCATGTACCCATGCCGTATGCAGTGGACACTTTCCCTTTACGTCTTGCTGCCAATGCCTGACTGCAACTGTCAGTAACTATAGCAACTAGACAGCTCTGTCATTTCCTAACTGCAGAGCATACCAACTGCATTGGTAAAAAAAAGAGTAGAGAACCACAAAGAGCTGACTACAGAGTGTACCAACCGAAGTATCTGATGGGGCAGTTTAATCACCCAATGAACTGGTTGCAAAGTATTAGAGAAAGACCTGACTGCACAGTTTATCAACATAACTGACTGACTTGGTATAACAACAAAAAAAAACTGACTGCACAAATAGCCGACTGAGCAGTTTAACAACAATACCTGAAAGAACTGACTGAAGATTTGAAAAAAAGTAACTGCAGAATATTTTCGCCTGAAAGCAGCAACTGCAAAGTACAACCTGACCAACTGAACCTGCTCCAACTGCGCATGTGCCAAATACAGCGTTCCCTTACAGAAGAACCAACTGAAGTGTACAGTAGCCTGAAGAACTAACTGAAAAAAATAAAAACCTAACAAACTGACTGTAGTGTACAATTATGGGCAACAATGCAAATACAAAACTGCATGCTTCAAAGCATTAGGTTATAAATGCTGTAGATTATGTTTTGGGGTTCAGTACCAGCATGGATACACCACAGCCCTTTAGTAGGGCAGAGCTGTGCCTCCGAAGATGCTCCGGTGAGTGGTATAAACTGCGATGGGACCCAGGGGGACAGGGGCTCACAAAGAGAGGGATCACTATGCTGGTAGGAAACAGGGAGGGGGAGTAGTAGATGAGGTGTTTCTTATTTGGAGGGGCGGGTTTAGTTCTCCTTTAACAAACTGACTGAAGTGTACAGCTGCCTGAAGAACCAACTGTACTGTACTGCAGCCCAAACCAACTGAAAAATATACTAACCTAACAAACTGACTGTACTGTCCAGATGCCTGAAGAACTGACCGTAGACTATACTAACCTAACAAACTGACTGAAGTGTACAGCTGCCTGAAGAACCAACTGAAGAATATAACTAACCAACTGGAAAATATACTAACCTAACAAACTGACTGTACTGTACAGCTGCCTGAAGAACTGACTGTAGACTATAGTAACCTAACAAACTGACTGTAGTGTACAGCTGCCTGAAGAACTAATTAAAGAATATACCAACCTAATGAACTGACTGTAGTGTACAGCAGCCTAAATAACCGACCATAGAATATACGGTACCAACCCAAAGAACTGACTGTAGTGTACAGCAGCCAAAAGATCCTAATGAATATATTAACCTACAGAATTGATTGCAACTATCAGTCTGAATAAACTGACTGCAGAACATAATGAACCGGCTGCAAAATATACAAAGCTAAAGAAATGACTTCAGAGTATGACAAATATACATTATCAGGTAATGTCAGACTAAAGTGCTAATTCATTTGAACCCAACAATGGTTGAAGTGAATGGAGTGTAATTCCTATTCATGTGATACAAGGCAGCACAGTGGCACAATGACACAGCACAGTTTACAATCGTAAAGGGCACAAAAGAGCAGGAACATAAAATTGCAGCACTGTTCTCTAACATCCCTGCAGCATGATCCAACCTTCTCTCTCTCTCTCTCGACCCCCTGCAGGGCATTGTATCACATGAACCCCCCTCACACCTCCCCATACGATTTCACATCAAGCTGCGTGTGCCAGCGGGGTCTATAACTGGCAGCGCCTACACACCAACTGCCAGCTTGCGCAATACGGGGTGAGATTTTTGGACCACTCTCTACAGCTTACGTCTTTCCACCTACGGCCCTGCTGAATCTGAGCATGAAAACTGAACTGGCACGTTCATTTGATTGGCTTAAAAAAAGTTCATTTTTAATGGTAAATAATGATCAGTGCATGTGAAAATAAAAAATAATCTGCGGCAATGTTCTCATTAGCACGGCTTGCACGTTTTCTTAGACGCAGGCAGTGTTTAAAGGAGAACTAAACCCTAAAAATGAATATGGCATATTTTATATATAGTGAACTTATTGCACGAGGCTAAAGTTTGAGCTTGTCAATAGCAGCAATGATCCAGGACTTCAAACTTGTCACAGGGGGTCACCATCTTGGAAAGTGTCTGTGACACTCACATGCTCAGTGGGCTCTGATTGGCTGTTGAGAAGCTAAGCTTAGGGCTCGTCACTAATTATCCAGCAGAAAATGAGCTTCCCTTGTAATATAAGCTGATGCTACAGGTTTGCTGATTATTAAATTCTGATGCTAATTGCACTGGTTTCTGTGCTGCCATGTAGTAATTATGTGTATTAATTACTAATCAGCCTTATATTGTGACATTTCTATTCTATGTGTACTGTATATTGTGAGTGGCTCCCTAAGCTCAGTAAGTGACAGCAGCACAGAGCATGTGCAGTGAATCAGCAGAAAAGAAGATGGGGAGCTATCAAGAACACTCAGGACCTGGGGTTTTCCAGAGAACTGATCTTTCTGTAATTTGGATCTTCATACATTAAGTCTACTAGAAGATCATGTAAACATTAAATAAACCCAATAGGCCGGTTTAGCTTTCAATAAGGATTAATTATATCTTAGTTGGGATCAAGTGCAAGCTACTGTTTTATTGTTACAGAGAAAAAGGAAATCATATTTCAAAATTTGGATTATTTGATTATAATGGAGTCCTCCAAGACGCCTTTCTGTAATTCTGAGATTTCTGGATAATGGGTTTCCTGATAATGGATCCCATACCTGTAGCATTCAAAGGCAACGGGACATTTAAGAGTTTTTTTTGTTGAAAACGTTTCCCTACTCATCTGAGTGGCTTCTTCAGTTCAACTGAAGTGGTAGGGAAATTCCCCGGCATTTAAACCCTTGAGGGTAGTAAAGTCACAGACATCCAATCACATTGGTTCCATTGGACTTCGGGAAGGTGTTGGCTGAAACTCACAGATGTGTGAAAGTATGATCCAGTCACAATTGTACCATGATTTTTATTGAGGCAGACGGTAATCGTTCAGTGAACATGACTGGAGGTGGGAATTGTAGTGAAGCCACTGGGTTAAGGATATCAAAGCGGCATTGTATGTTGATGACAAGTGATATCGCAGGCCCCTCCTCTGTTTAGGGATGGTTTTTCCCACTTTGGCCTCTTTCAAATCATGTCCTCTTTATCCAAAATGTGCACATTGCTGTCCTCAATGGAGCAGCCCAGAACCCATTGAGCATGTGCAGTGCCACTGACACCAAAACATGCATTATTAAATGGGTTGTTCCCCTTTAAATGAACTGTTAGTATGATGTAGAGAGGGATATACTGAGACAATTTGCAATTGGTTTTTATTTTTTGTAGTTTTTTACTTATATGGCTTTTTATTCAGCAGCTCTCCAGTTTGCAATTTCAGCCACCTGGTTGCTAGGGTCCAAATTACCCTAGCAACCATGCACTGATTTGAATAAGAGACTGGAATATGAATAGGAGAGGCCTGGATAGAGAGATGAGTAATATAAAGTATCAATAACAATTTGTAGCCTTCAGAGAATTTGTTTTTTAGATGGGGTCAGTGACCCCCGTTTGAAAGCTGGAAAGAGGAAATAAGGCGAATAATTAAAAAAGTATAAAAAAATGAATGAAGACCAATTGAAAAGTTGCTTAGAATTAGCCATTCTATGACATACTAAACGTTAACGTGAACCACCCCTTCATTTATCGCTCTAACATGTTTGTCTTGAAAGTCCAAGTTAAAGGAAAACTATACCCCCAAAATAAATACTTGAGAAACAGTTATTGTTAAAGAATTTTATCAAACAGGTATATATATTTAAATAAATATTGCTTTTTTACATCTCTTGCCTTGTACCACCATTTAGTGATGGTCTGTGTTCTGCCTCAGAGATCACCTGACCAGAAATACTGCAGCTCTAACTGTAACAGGAAGAAGTGTGGAAGCAAAAGACACAACTCTGTCTGTTAATTGGCTCATGTGACCTAACATGTTTGGTTTGTTTGTGTGCACCGTGAATTATACGATCCCAGAGGGCTGCCCTTATTTTTTAAAATGGCAGTTTTTACCCAATGGCACATACTACTAAAAAAGTATATTATTATGAAAATGGTTTATTTACATGAAGCAGGGTTTTTCATATGAGCTGTTTTATGCAATATCTTTTTATAAAGACCTACATTGTTTAAAGGTATAGTTTTCCTTTAAGCCCTGGGGGAATTCATCTATGTGTCAGCTAACAAGCAGGACAGCTGTACTGATCCCCATGGACAACAATGATGCACAAATGCAGTTATTTCTCCCCCCCCCCCAGTTGCTGCTGGGTTGCCCATGTATGTCCTCAGCATAGTACCCACAATGCACTGCACATTAGCTCCCGTCTGCTCTTGTTCCTGTTCGGATGTGACCTCACTGCGAGAAATATAACAAAACTTGCTCGGAAAGAGGTAAGGACCCATTGGGAACTTCCATGGGAATCTATGCAGCACCCTTTGTACAGCAACTAACACAAAACCTTTAGCTGCTTATTTAATCGTTTTTATTGATGGGAACAGCCGTGATGATTTGTTTAGAAGCCAAGAAATATATAGAACAACTGTTTCCCCCAACTGAGGTGGGATTTAATAGAAAATACGTGGAGGGGAGGAGTCAATAGATCCTATATCACTTGTATTTGCATAATGAATGAACTGAGACAACAGAGCGCAGGCTCAATTAGCCGACACCTTTGTGGAGGTGAAACAATTTTGCTATGGTTGGTGCCCTTTAAACTTGACTTTGAGCCACAGCCTGCAGCTGGGGCATGTGATAATTTACCCAATCTCAGATGTTGCAGATCAAATGGCATTTTAATGTTGCACAACTCACACATGACTTTTTACATCCTTTATAAACTTCAGTGGGGGTGAATTATAGTTTCTTATGATCTGCAGCCTCATATGGGAGGTTCAGCAATTCCCAGCCTTCCGCCTCTTACATGCATTTGCCAGATTCCCCTCCCAGTAAAAGGCACCTATGATTAAGTATCGGAGGGTATGAAACGCGTAAGATGGGTCATATGGCGTCAGTATGTACTATTTTTAATATGCTAACTTTCATAAAAATTTGACTTTTTATAACTGGCAGTTCACGGGATATTTTTGTTAAATGAATATTTGAGGGTGCCCTGGGGACTGGGACAAAATCCTGGAACTTTATTGCCCTGTGTGGACTGGTAAATTAGACCACGCCCTTCACTAAAAAAAAAATTTCTTACATACATTTGCCAGATTCCCCTCCCAGTCAAGGGCCTTCATCCTTGCCATCAGATCAAGATTGGCCTGCCAGGGTATCAGAGGATCTCCTAGTTGGCCCAGGCCTGAGTTTGGGAATATTCCAATTAGCCCTTTATTATTTCCATCATAAGACTAAAGGGTTGGACTGGGCTTTTGGGACACTGGCTAAGAAATCCTGTGGGCCCTGCCGAGCTAAACCCACTCCAACTCCCCAGCAGGACCCTTAGCTGCTCTAGCCCCGATCCCAGACTGCAGCCTCAAAAATAAAGTATAAGGTACATGCTGTGAGTGGAGGGGGGTGGAGGATGTCGGGTGTCTTGAAGAGTTTGTCTGGAGTGGGGGGCCCTGAGGCAGCAGCTCCCGTGGGCCCGGGCACCCCAGTTCGACACTGTAAGCCTATATAACCCACTGTCTCCATCTCATTATTGTGTGAGTGGGCTGTCAATGTCAGGTTGAGTTATATGTATATGATGTAAGCTAATAACTGTTAACTGTCATATAAGTAATGTCTAATCCTGATGTGGATAAATATAATATTAGATATATAAATACAGGTATTGGACCTGTTATCCAGAATGGACCTGGGGTTTGCTGGATAACAGATCTTTCCGTAATTTGGGTCTTCATGCTTTAAGTCTACTAGAAATTCATTTAAACATTACATAAACCCAATAGGCTGGTTTTGCTTCCAATAAGGATTAACTATATCTTAGTTGGGATCAAGTACAAGCTCCTGTTTTATTATTACTGAGAAAAAGGAAATCATTTTTTAAAAATTTGGATTATTTGGATAAAATGGAGTCTATGGGAGACAGCCATTCCGTAATTCGGAGCTTTCTGGATATCGGGTTTCCGGATAAGGGATACTATACTTGTGTATATATATATATATATATATATATATATATATATACACACACACACACCCCCTTTGCAAATACCTGTGCCCCATTTGATCAGACACAAGAGTAAAGAAACGCACCCACACGGTCACATGTTAGAAAAACAATATCATTTACTTAAATACTGAAACATGACACATATAAAATTGTACAGCACTGGTCCAGGTTCATGTTACATTCGCAGTATAAAAAACAACAGTACATTTCCCAACATTAAAATATATATATATTTCTTCTTTCGTTTTCCAAACTTGCGCTTCCAGGAAGCATCTATAAAATACCCAGACGGCTGAAAGTACCTTTTTTTTGTTTCATTAAATACATAGATGCTATATATATATATATATATATATATATATATATATATATATATATATATATATATATAGATAGATAAAATTATTTTGACGGGGGATTTTTTTTTCTGATACCGGCAGAAGAGAAATCTCATCCCGAAACACCACGAACTTCTAAAAATAACACTCTGCTCGAGTCGAAGTCAGACAATCGCGCTGCAATGATCTGCAGAGCAGCAGTGGCCAAGATGAATATATATATATAATATAAATGTTTCTGTAAACTTGAGTTCAAAAATATGTGCTGCATTTGTATAGGCTATATATATATATATATATATATATATATATATATATATATATATATCTATCTCCATCCAGTCTTATCCCAATTCCACATATTGCAAATGCTTTATAAAGGAATGCATAATGTCCAAAAAAAAAAAGTCTATCAAATAAGAGTGCAGCATTATATCAGTATAGAGATACTTCGTATCATTATACAGTGCAACATGTTCGGTATCAGTGTAATAGGCACCCTTGCATCGATTACACAGACCTCAAACATTTATATTGGTCCCTTTTCCAAATCAACGCCCAATTCCCCCCCACCCTCAGCTCATAAGATGAAGTCACATGACTATTTTTAATATAACCGCCTTCCTCATTTTTCACATTATGTTGTTCTGTTTCTAATGAAGATAAATGTAAGTGCTGGGTTTAGGGACATCAATGAGGTTTTGTTAGAAGGGTCTTACAGCAGCCCATCCCCCCACAGAAAAGTGTAAAAGCAATACATTTGCAAAGACACACATACGTGCTCATGTAATGAAACTGTGCAAATTTTCCCCGTTCAGTAACCCATAGCAACCAATCTTATTTGGTGGTTGTAAACAGACCACGGTAGGTTGCTGATTGGTTGCTCTTTGTAACTGCCCCGGAGAAAATGTGCATTACTACCTGAGCCTGTGTCACAGTTTTTACTCAAGTTACTTCTTTTTTCAGAGATAAGTGCAAGTCCTTCTCCTATTAATTAATAGCCGGAGGAGCGGCAATAGAATTTGAAGTGTGGAGTGTTAGTAGAAGGGCTCCAATACTAGTCCAGAATGTAACAGCAGAATGTTTCAGGCAACTGCCGTCTCATATCAGATGTCTCTGTGTAGGTCTCCTGTGCTTACAAATGCCTTGATTACTGGAGATGAACGGAAGGAGATGATCACCTACTAGGGAGCTCCGAGACCATCTTTATTCGTTGCCTCCCTTCCTTGCACTAGCAGCCTCAGTCCACCAGGGTTCTCAGAAAACCTGATGCCCCTTCCCAGTTAGCAGAAGGTGGCAACCATGACGGGCATGTTCCCTCACCCTCACCTTCAGCTGCTCCACTTGCTCCCTAAGGGCCCCAGCTGTACCACTTAGGCCGTTGTTCTCATTCTTTAGATCCCTCACCTTTTCTTCCAGCCGGGAGATTCTCTCCAGCTTTCGTTTGCGGCACTTGGTGGCGGCCAATCGGTTCCTTAGCCTCTTTCTCTCCACCTTGATTTTCTCCTGCTCCTCCATGTTGATGGGAGACATTGGTGCAGGAGACCCTTCTCTGCTGTCCACCCTTACTCCAGCAGTATCAGGGACAGTCTGTGGCTCCTCTTTAAAGGGTGAAGCCCCATAGGCACCATGAGTCTGTGGTAAATAGTTAATTGTGGCAGAGGGTTGGCGGTAGATGTTTGGGTGGTAATTGGCCAGGTTGGTGTAAACAGCAGTGTCCCCGTAGATGTTGCTACCAGCAGGGGAGGCAGCGCTCCCACCCAGAGGAATAGAGCCTCCACCTAACGACACATTGGGAGGACAATCACGGTTCATCTTGTGCAGGTCATCAAGGGCCTTAACGAACCCATCCACAAAGCCTTCTTGCTCCTCTGTTATGCCATTGCCACGGGAGTAGTAGAGTTGCCCTCCGCTTGGACCAGTTATGACCCCAGGGCCACTGTGAATGATCATTCTTTCAAGCTCTGGGGCAGCCATTTTCAGGCTGGAAGGTGTCGTATGATGGGAGGCGAGCGCCGGGGAGTCTTGGGTGGTATAGTAGGACAGGTGCCCCAGGGTGGGCTTCATGAGGCCAGCATCTGGCCGAGAGTAGGCTGACAACAAGGAGTCGTCGTGGTAGAAAGGCTGCTCCATCTTGGAGCACATGGAAGATGTAGGATGGAGCTGGTTCTCACAGAATAAGTAGTGGGACTCTGCTAGGCAAGCCTGGAAGGCAGTTCAGAGTCAGTCAGTCCTGTAGCCTCACACACAATAAAGGGCAGTGCTGGAATCCCCACAAATAGTGTCAAGTCCCCCTCAGAAAGAGACAAAGTGTGTGAGTCACGTGGGAGCAGGTAAGAGGACAAAATGCAGGCAGTCTGGAGAGTATACACCGAAGTGCCCTCTTGCTGCTCGTGGCTGGATCAGCTCCCACAGTCTCTGCTGTCTCACGACGGATCGTTCTTCTTCTGACAACTCTCCACAGGCGCCACACGCCTTTATACGCCGGCCCCGCCTCCCGGAAGGATCTTACCGGCGGCTGATTGGCCAGCTGTCTGTAAACGTCAGTCGTGACGTGGAGGAGAAAGGGAAAGGGGGGTCATGGGCGTGACGTCAGTGCCAGGAAGCTCGTGCTGCTTGTAAACAGGAGAAGTGGATGGGGGGAGGGAGCATTTGAGGGAGACAAGGAGAGTTGGTGGGGCCTGGGCGTTTGATTGATTATTCCTGGGCTCTTGTTCACGTTCATACAGCAACGTGGGTCCTTGTTATACATGATATACACGTACATAAAGTGAAGTCCTGCTGTAATTCTGTACAAACACTTCAGAAGAGTGCCAAGAGCTGCTGTGACGGGATTTTAAGATGAAAAATAATTAAAAACATTCAGTCAGCTGATTTTTCAGCATAAAATTGTTCACCTGCCCGTTTATATTCCCTTTTTGTCCTGTTTTTCCTGTCAGACACGGTGTTTTCTACATCATGGGCCCCACGTGCTGTGAGAGAGCTAAAACCAACAGCAATCGATCTATCTATCATTTACTATTGATCTACCTCTATCCATCTATCTGTCATCTATATCTGTCTGTCATCTATATCTGTCTGTCATCTATATCTGTCTGTCAACAGCCTATTACCAGCCCACTATATGGAACTTTCTATGGAACCATACAGCAGCCCATCTGGCATTTGCCAGAACTCACAGATTGCCAGTCCGGGCCTGTCTATATCTATCTGTCATCTATGTCTATCTGTCATCTATGTCTATCTGTCACCTCATCTATATCTATCTGTCATCTATGTCTATCTGTCATCTATATCTATCTGTCATCTATGTCTATCTATCTAGCTATATTATCTTGCTATATAGCCATCATCATCATCATCTTTCCCCCAAAACCGTTTAGCGTGGGACAAACCTTTTAAATAGAGTGAAATATCTAATATACTTAATAAAAGGAGATATGACATTCTAAACCAGTCCAGAGAAACCAGTGGCCCTGTACTGATCAGTTCCAGCATCTTGCTTGAAAAAATAGCCTTGGAGCAGTCTTTAATAAACACAACCACAGCATATTGCTACCATTGGTCAATGTCGGGATATCGGTATACCCGGAAGAGGATTTGATGCATTCTCAGTAAGCTAAGGCAGTGCAGAGAACTTTCTCCTTATTGTTGTATGTACTACCTCTGATATGTACAGAATATACAGTTGTGCTCAGAATAATAGCAATACAAATTCCAGCAGCACTCCAGTATAGTGAAAAATAATTTATTTGTGCAAATGAAGCAACGTTTTGGGCGTAACCAGCCCTTTATCAAGCTGGTTACGCCCGAAACGTTGCTTCATTTGCACAAATAAATAATTTTTCACTATACTGGAGTGCTGCCGGAATTTGTATTGGAATTTGAACTGGGCAGACAGAGTCACAGCCGGCACCTGACGCTACAAAAAGCAGTGAGATTGATTGTGTAGCACTACTCTTAATGTTTGTGCTCAGAATAATAGCAGTACGACATCACTAACCTGATCAATCACTGTTTTCTGGCAAAAATGTTTATAACAAAATAATTTACTACTAGTAGTAGAGTAGTAGAAAACCAACAGACCCAATTGTCATGACATGTATGCTGCTGAATCTGTGTCATTGAATTATTACTTGAGGCTTGTTCCAAATAATAGCAGTGTGGAGTTCAATTAGTGAGCTCATTCATTCTGTGAAAAAACATGTGTCAAGTCCAGCCCTTATTTAAGGAACGTGCAAATGTTGTGCTGCTGGTTATAGTGAATTTCTCTTTGAAAATCTGAGTAAAATGGGTCGTTCTCAACATTGTTCAGAAGAACAGGGTACTTTGATTAAAAAGTTGGTTGGAGAGGGAAAACATATAAAGAAGTCAGAAAATGATAGGGTGCTCAGCTAAAATTATCTCAAATGCTTTAAAATGGCACCAAAATCTGGAAGACGTGGAAGAAAACGGAAAACAACCATTGGAATGGATAGAATAACAAAAATGCTAATTAAAACTATTATAAGGATTTTGAGCTTTATTCATTTTTTTAAACACACTACTATTATTCTGAACACAACTGTATGTGTGTGTGTGTGTGTACACCATTCTTTGTATATGCAGCTCTGTATGTTTATATAGTGCACTAATAGCGCAGCTGTGGGCACAACTATTGCAATAAAAATGTGAGGACAACCTACCCCGGTGGTCTAGTGATACGACGGGGACGCCCACCGTGTCATCGGCGAGGACGCCCGCAACGCCATTGGGGGGGAAACCCGCCACACCGATCCTCTTCCCCTGAGTACCAGTGATCTAGGGCGCGCGCGGCGCACATTTTCCTTAGTTATAGGCGCATGCGCGCTGGCGTGACGACGTCAGCACGCAATGACGTGAAATTCAAAGGGCTATTTAAAGGGACTTCATTCATTTATTCATTGCCTGTTATAGGTTATCTCATTGTGAGTTCTTGGTGCTTCCTGTGCTATTAAGCTTCTGTTTCTTGATATCTGATACCCGTTATTACCCCTGCCTGTTTGTGACGATCCTGACTTCTGAAATCCTGACCCTGTCTGGTAACCGACTTCTCTATCCTGAATCCCTCCTGGTTTGACCCTTGCTTCCTGGCTACATTTATACTCTGCCTGCCTCGACCCGGCCTGATCTGACTACTCTATTGCCTAACGCCTTGTACCACGACCTTCTGCCCAAAGACTCTGCTTTTCAGTTGTGCCCCTCTGCTTGTCCAGAACGCCTCGCCTTGCACCTTTCCTTATAAGACCTGGTGGCATCTGAGTAGTTGAGGGCTCCTCCTGAGGCCAAAGGTGGCTGCTACAGGCAGAAGCACGAGCTGAGACCAGGGTGCTTGGCATCGGTTCTAGATTTAGGGTGCCAAACGTGACAAAATACAACAGGAGGAAGGAGGCCACTGATTTAGTATTGTTTAATTTGTGCTCAAGGAATCTCTAACCCCCATCTTTGGTTCTTAGGGCTTCCTGGGAACTGTACAGGCCTGTGGGTTCTGGCAAATGCCAGAGGGGCTGCTGTATTGTTCCATAGAAAGTTACCATGTAGTGGGCTGGTATGGGGCTGTTTGGGCTGGTAGGGGGCTGTTTGGGCCTCTCTGTGCACTTGGAACGGCAGGGCCTAGTTTGCCTCCCAGTCCAGGCCTGGAACTGTAGTTCTGAAAGTTGGGATTATTGTTCTCAGAAACAAAAACATAAGACGTAAACTTATTTTTGTTTCCTCCCCAGATAAAAGATGCTCATGAGATTACTCAGATATGCCACGTTTCCCTGACTATTATTTTGTTAAAGAGGTCAAATGTCAGTGGCTGAAAACCCCTTTTCAACCAAACACCTTGAGGTACCTGTATACTGATATCTGCACCCCAGTAGGAGTGCCACTCTCTGCATCATGGACTTGACTATTAAAGGAACAGTAACACCAGAAAATTAAAGTATTTTAAAGGAATGACAATATAATGTACTATTGATTCTAGGAACGTTCCCCGCAGTGCCTCAGCTTAGTAGTAGAATGCATCCAATCCTCCACGGGTACACCGCTATCCCGATATATACTTCAAAATTTCAAGAATGAGGAGAGCACTCATAGATAGCAATTGATGCTATGATGTGTTTATTCAGGCTTATAAAGCCTGAATAAACACATCATAGCATCAATTGCTATCTATGAGTGCTCTCCTCATTCTTGAAATTTTGAAATAATGTACTATTGCTTGGCACTAGTAAAATTGGTGTGCTCGCTTCAGTAACACAACTATAGTTTAAATAAACAAGCTGCTGTGTAGCCATGGGGGCAGGGGGGTGCTAACTTATAAGTAGTTTCAGTCTATGTTTATGAAAAAAAAAGTCTCTAAGTTTATGGGGGTTCTAAAATGATTTTGTTGTTGGGACTGAGTAACTTCTAGTTATGCCTCTGCCCAACATCACTCAGAGGACCCCGTAATGAGACATGGGAGGGGTTATGTCCCCCTGTTTGCCGCCCAGTAATATGCAAGGGTCAGCTCCAACTGTTCTGGTAAAAGATGTTACCTATCCTGGCTGCTCCTTTCCCTCGGGCATGTGACATTGCTTGGAATCCGGATGCGCCGCACCCTCGTTAGAGGCCTAATTATGTGCCAGGCTTTTTCATACTTGGCATTCCAACACTGGCATCCTGTAGGACCGGCCTTTGCCTCCTGTCACCACCTGTCACACTACATTCAACTCAACGTCCCTGTCTATCTGCAGTATCTGTCACTCTCGCCATTGGCTTATTGCTCTGCACCACGGGGTTGCTGTTTATCTACATTGTTGTGAAGTTTATTATAATTATAAACCTGTAATTTTTCCTCCCACATTACAGGAATTCCTCTCTACTGAGCTGGAATGAGATATCTTCAGCTCCAAGCAGTGGTTCAACTATAACTTTCAGCATCTCTAACAGTTGATTCTGCTTTGCCTTACTATACAGACTGTCTGGAAGTTATAACCCCTGCCTTCGAAGGAAAACTAAAGCCTAACTTAAGAAGTAGCTAGAAATGTTGTACATGATGTTTTGTGCAACCACAGTAGTGAAATGTGGGTCGAGATTCTCCCAACCCTCCACCTGCCCTTCCTCCACCCGCGCCAGCACAAGCCCGAATTTAAGTTTCCTTTTATAGACCCGCGCCGACCCACCCCGCCGATGACTTCACAAAAGGGGCAGAGACGCACGTCTATAACAGTTCAACCCGGAGCGGGGTGCGAGGTCGGCCTGAACCGGTCGGCCTGAACCCGCCCGACCCCTGGCCCACACATCACTAAACCACAGCCCTTTAGCAGTAAAGATCTGTGTCTCCAAAGATGCCCCAGTAGCTCCCCATCTTCTTTTCTGCTGATTCACTGCACATGCTCTGTGCTCCTGTCACTTACTGAGCTTAGGGACCCACTCACAATATACAGTACACATACTGTAGAATAGAAATGTCACAATATAAGGCTGATTAGTCATTAATACAGATAATTACTACATGGCAGCACAGAAACCAGTGCAATTAGCATCAGAATTTAATAATCAGCAAACCTGTAGCATCAGCTTATATTACAGGGGAAGCTCATTTTCTGCTGGATAATTAGTGACGAGCCCTAAGCTTAGCTTCTCAACAGCTGCTCAGAGCCCACTGAGCATGTGAGTGTCACAGACACTTTCCAAGATGGTGACCCCCTGTGACAAGTTTGAAGTCCTGGATCATTGCTGCTATTGACAAGCTGACACTTTAGGCTGGTGCAATAAGTTCAGTGCATAGAATATGGCATTTTTAGCCATATTAATTTTTAGGGTTTAGTTTTCCTTTTACACCATATACACACTGTTCAGCCCCTTCCTTCGACACTGTCCTTACTATAAACACATTCTCCCACACATATAGCTCTTAACCCTGACAGCATCGAAATCAGAAAACGAAATTATGTTTTTACCTGAAAAGTTTGTTTTTTCTTATAAAACAGCTGCTAAGTCAAATTTTCACCCCCACACACCAATTTAGTTCACACTGGGTTTTTTTTTTTTCATTTAGAACTTTTTATTAATATGCACACTTTTTGTTTCCTGTTCTGTGCCAATATACTGTGCACGTGGATGTTAGTTTGTATCATTATATACTATGGGGAGATGTTATTGGAAGCAGGGTCGGACTGGCTCACTGGATACCAGGAAAACTCCCGGTGGGCCCAGGTGTCAGTGATCCCTCTTACTTCTAACCATTTGGCCTATTTCATGGTCATTCCATATTTTTTATTGGACGAAAACATACATTTTTTGCCCATTGGGTTTAGAAATGGGTAGATTCGTTTAAGACAAATGTGAGAATGTTTCCTGTTTGAGACTATTTGACAGAAGGGAATTTCCTGCGTGACTCTATAAGGTAACAGGGAGTAGGAGCAGGTCAGGGAGGAGAGTTTCTATAGTGCAGAGGGAGAGTTCACTGGAACAAGCTGATACCTGCCCAGGTTGCACCCACCTCCATGTTTATGTGCTGAGTTAGGAACACACCCTGTACTCACACGGCAGTCTCACCTTGTCAGGGACGTGCGCTGATAGGGCGGCTTGTAACAACCATTACTGCAACTGGATCCTGCCAGTATTTTCTATGGGTAATGTAGGGTCACAGACAGGTGGAGGAGGCTATAGCATTGTGGCCTTGGGCAAGTCATTTCAATCTTGCTTTACACTATCACTACACTTCAGATGGCAATTAAGTGACCAGTATTCGTTGGTATCCAAATGATCAGTCCGTGGGGTGAATGAACATATACTGTACAAATGGTCATACACTGTACGGCTGCCTCTCTGTTGTTCCGTTCCTTCAGCCTGGACCATCAGAAATCAGTTAGTGAATTTATTGGACATGGAGTCTGTCCCTCCCACTGCAGGGTGATACAGTGACACAGACTGGAGGGAACTATGGGACATGAGTCTGTCCCTCCCACTGCAGGGTGATACAGTGACACAGACAGGAGGGAACTATGGGAAATGAGTCTGTCCCTCCCACTGCAGGGTGATACAGTGACACAGACAGGAGGGAACTATGGGACATGGGTCTGTCCCTCCCACTGCAGGGTGATACAGTGACACAGACAGGAGGGAACTATGGGACATGAGTCTGTCCCTCCCACTGCAGGGTGATACAGTGACACAGACAGGAGGGAACTATGGGACATGAGTCTGTCCCTCCCACTGCAGGGTGATACAGTGACACAGACAGGAGGAACTATGGGACATGAGTCTGTCCCTCCCACTGCAGGGTGATACAGTGACACAGACAGGAGAGGTATATCAGATTGCTTCATTTATCCCTGAAATAGGGTTGCACCTTTTCTGGCAAAAAACAAAACAAAAACTTCCTTCTTATAAATGTATCTTTCTTCCCTGTTACTAACGTTATAATCAAGTAAAATCTTTACTGGCCACCCCTAGTCCCAGATAAAAGTCAGTAAATATATCAGACGTGTTCTGCTCCCAGTGCTTCTCCTATCCTATTTATATCACATGACACATTCAGGAAGTGATGAGGCTGGTGGGGGAGAACGAGCAGCAGATCGATCTGTTAACTCCTTCTTGTCTGGAAGAGGGAACATTGTAAGAGATCTTACTGACATGATCAACCAATGCACTCCTGCTAAATAGCTATCCAGTGATTATATACATATATATATACTGTTGCCCCTCCCTATTCCATGCTGCTAGATCAATGCACATGTATTACAGAAATTATATTTATTATATGCTGAGCCTGTAGGTCCAACATGAGATTTTTAATTATATAGGCAGTCTAATCTGACCAGCTCTAGCACCACAGGCTGGACATGCTTGATTTTGTTTCTTCAATATCTTTGTTTTCTTCAAAATATGAAATAAAATCATTTGAAAAGCCTTACTAAAGTCTACCTAACAAGTTTCGACAGGCTCCATTTCTCTCGGTGTGGGAAATTACTAGGGACAGGCAGCTAAATGAAATGGCTGTCACATATCTATCCATGTACAGGTATGGGACCTGCTATCCAGAATGCTCAGGACTTGGGGTTTTTCAGATAATGGACCTTTCCATAATTTGGATCTTCATACGTTAAAGGGATACTGTCATGGGAAAACATGTTTTTTTCAAAACACATCAGTTAATAGAGCTGATCCAGCAGAATTATGCACTGAAATCCATTTCTTAAAAGAGCAAACATATATTTTTATATTTAATTTTGAAATCTTACATGGGGCTAGACATATTGTCAGTTTCCCAGCTGCCCCCAGTTATGTGACTTGTGCTGTGATAAACTTCAGTCACTCTTTACTGCTGTACTGCAAGTTGGAGTGATATCACCCCCTCCCTTTCTCCCCAGCAGCCAAACAAAAGAACAATGGGAAGGTAACCAGATAACAGCTCCCTAACACAAGATAACAGCTGCCTGGTAGATCTAAGAACAACACTCAATAGTAAAATCCAAGTCCCACTGAGACACATTCAGTTACATTGAGTAGGAGAAACAACAGCCTGCCAGAAAGCAGTTCCATCCTAAAGTGCTGGCTCTTTCTGAAATCACATGACCAGGCAAAATAACCTGAGATGCACCTACACACCAATATTACAACTAAATACACTTGCTGGTTCAGGAATGACATTTTATATTGTAGAGTAAATTATTTGCAGTGTAAACAGTGTCATTTAGAAATAAAAACTACACCATAAAAAATATGACAGAATCCCTTTGAAGTCTACTAGAAAATCATGTAAACATTAAATAAACCCAAAATAAACTTCCAATAATTATATCTTAGTTTGGATCAAGTACAAGCTACTGTGTTATAAAAAGAAAAAAACATTTTTAAAAATGTGGATTATTTGGATAAAATGAAGTCTATGGGAGATGGCCTTTCTGTAATTTGGAGCTTTCTGGATAACGGATCCCACACCTTGACACCATAAGAACACTACACCTTCGACGCCAGCACCAGAATGTGACATAATGACCACTAAGGTCTGATTGGTTGCTCTGGGATATAAGACCTGTACAAAATGTTACTGCATTTATTTCTCCAGCAGACTCGAACTACATTCCAAATGAGTCTTTAAACACCGGTTTAGCAAGTTTACATTGTTGGAGCCAAATAAGCATGTGCTGGTGATGAAGCACGGCAATAAATGATGATCATGGTACTTTAACTTTTAATGCCGAAGGACGTTGCCTCCCAAATAGAACACTCCCTCCAGATTGGGGTAACTTAATGCTGTTGCTTTGCCCAGAGAAGTGGCTTACACAGCACTGCGTATACAAGAAGCATTAATTCAAAATATACACAGAAGACATAATAAATAGCAGTTTATTAGTAACATCCTGATAGATACAATATGATTAGTCGCTCATTGAACAGCGAACCTCTTTGTTGTGACATGGAATATTTATTCAGAAACAGATGAAGGGCATAAGTGTTGTTCTAAATGATGTAAAATCGCTGTATAAATGTGTTCACACCATAGAGAGAACAGACAATAATAAAAAAAACAATTCTCCCGCAAAGCAGCAGTTCTGCCCTGCCTTACGGCTGAGTCTCTAGCTATTTTAGTTAGAGAGCATTCAGACAGCAGTGGTCTGAGATCCTTTCTGAAATCCATTATTTACATCACTGTTTACAAGATTAAGAGAAGTGAGTGAGAAAAGGAAGCTTAGCATGGCAGGGGGAACTACACTTTATCAGTTTGAAATTATTAAAAAGCTATATATATATATATATATGTGTATATATGTGTATATATATATATATACAACCATAGGTACAAGTTGCACACCTCAAAAGCTGACCAAAAGACCTGGGTGCTCAAGTAAAAATTATAAATAGAGAGTTTCCGAGTACTGGCACTTACAGGGTTTGCACAGGGACTAACGTTTGTCCTTGAGAAAGGTTCCTGTGTGGAACCGAAACGTTTGCTTAATAAACTTTTACACTTTTATTCATCAATTAATATTTTTCCTCCTTTTTGTGCAAACCCTGTGAGTGCCAGTACTCGGAACTCTCTCTCTCTCTCTCTCTCTCTCTCTCTCTCTCTCTCTCTCTATATATATATATATATATGTGTATACCCCTGAATCCTTTTTGAAAGATTCGGACGAATACTGAACCGAATCCAGGTTCGGCAGAATACCGATCCAAATTTGCATATGCAAATTAGGGGTGGGAAGAGGAAAGATTTTTTACTTCCTTGTTTTGTGACATAAAGTCACAAGATTTCCCTCCCTGCCCCTAATTTGCATATGCAAATAGAAATTAGGATTTTGTTCAGTTGGGCAGAAGGATTCGCCCGAATCCAAATCCTGCTCAAAAAGGCAGAATCCTGGACCAAATGCTGGATTCGGTGCATCCCTAAATGAAAGTATTTTAAAATGCAGTAGAACCCCCATTTTACATTTTTCAGGGCACCAGAAAAAAATGCTGTAAAATCCAGGAAAATTTAAAATCAGGGAAAAGTATTATGCAAAATATATAGGTGGAACCCCAAAACAACTATGTAAAATGAGGGAAAACTTAAAATCAGGGGATGTAAAATGGAGGTTCCACTGTAATTAAAAAAACAATGCACTGTTAAAAACTGTGTGTTTTCTTCTGTGGACTACTATAGTTTATGTAAACATAAGGTTGGATTGGGGGGGGCGTGGCCCACAGGGGCTGCTGCTTCGGGCCAGGAGGCGCATGTGGGGTAAACATTTTAAAGACATTATCATTTCAAACCTTTCCTTCTGCTTTAATTTGATAAACTTGAATATTTTTGATGTTACTGTTCCTTTAATTCACCACAGGAGGCTAAACACGTGCAAACAGTAACGTGAGAGTAAAAGTAGAAGATAAAAAGGGGAGTATGAAATGGGAGATAGACGAGCAGAACTTGACAGTACATGGGGGATAAGGAGTGACAGAAGGAGAAAATAAGTCTGCCTGGCCAACTCAGCATCTAATGTTCTTCACATATAATAATACTAATAACTAGGCTGGGATATGATTTCCACAAATAGCAGGAAAGAGTTAATCCTGTGGTAATAGGCAGCAGGGTGAGGATAGTCTGATTCATCACCAAAATTCCCAGTCTGCACATGGCCTCCCCCACCGCACTGAGATCCATATCACAGACGGCCTGCAGGCGCTATTCAGAGGAGCGGCTAAGGGTCTGCCATTTTGCATGTGTTTGTGTTCCCTTAGGTCTTCACTCCTAGGGCAGGAACTGGGGCAAGTATTGAGCGACAGGGATACTTTCATGATGGATCTTATAGGATAAAACACTGAGAGCTGTAGGTGGTAGACTGACAGTATGTAGGTACAGTAACACCAAAAACTTAAAGTGTCTTAAAGTAATGACAATATAATGTAGTGTTGCCCTGCACTGGTAAAACTGGTGTGTTTGCTACAGAAACTCTACTATAGTTTATATAAACAAGCTGCTGTGTAGCCATGGGGGCAGCCATTCAAGCACAGGATACACAGTAGATAACAGATACGTACTACTATAGTTTATATAAACAAGCTGTTGTGCAGCTATGGGGGCAGCCATTCAAGCACAGGATACACAGTAGATAACAGATAAGTACTACTATAGTTTATATAAACAAGCTGCTGTGCAGCTATGGGGGCAGCCATTCAAGCACAGGATACACAGTAGATAACAGATACGTACTACTATAGTTTATATAAACAAGCTGCTGTGTAGCCATGGGGGCAGCCATTCAAGCACAGGATACACAGTAGATAACAGATAAGTACTACTATAGTTTATATAAACAAGCTGCTGTGTAGCCATGGGGGCAGACATTCAAGCACAGGATACTATAGTAGTAATTATCTGTTATCTATGGTGTATTCTGTGTTTGATAGTTATTGAAGAGACCCCCTGATCAGTGATGGAACTACCCAGGCCTGCACCCCCTAGAGGCCCACCAGATGCTCTGGCCGACAGGAATCCGGCATGAAAATTGGGTCCAGGGGGGAAGCCCGGCAGCCCGGCCTGCACCCGGGACTGGGTGAGCCAGTTACATTACTGCCCCTGACTGGAGTACCCCTTTACCCCACTGATAATGGCCCTGTTTGTAACTGACAATTGAGAGGACGCAGATGCAAAGTCTGTGCCTAATCTAGTAACCCAAAACATCCAATCATATGTTTCCTTTCCACCAGCAGCCTAGTAAATACTTCTTGCTGTCTGTTGCTAGGGCTGACGGCATATGGATCAAACCATTTCCTTGTGTGCAGGGGCAGACCAACCATTAGTACTGCAGGTTAAATCTAACAACTAATTTCTTTTTAAATATGGAAATATGAAGTTATTTTTCCAGTGAAATAGGGCAGTGAAATTTCCAGACTGGCAATTTAGAAACTGGTGAATAACAGAGGAGCTGCTGTTCATTGTTATAGACCGGTATTTTATACTGGGCTTGTGCGAGGCTGTTTTGGCCTCTGTATCTTTGAAATGCCAGGGGCTACTTTGAATATTTTTTCCCTATTAATAACATTGACATCAAGCACCATTTTTACTGACCAGGCTGGGAAAATATGTTCTAACTGGCAACCCTACCCACAAGTTAGACACACCTTATAAACAGATCAAAATGATTAATTAGTAATGTTGTGGAAATTCAGGAACCGGAGATCACTTGAGGTGAAAGACAAAGGTTATTCAACACAAGCTCCGTGGATTCTCAACCCACAAAGAAATCACTGAGCTTTATAGACTTGTAAGAAGGGAGCTACTGGTGAGAGAACTTAGAGATATTGCTCCACAACACAGAAAAACCAAGATCTGCTCTTACCACCAAACAGATGGCCCTGCCCTCGAGGCCAGGGTACTAGTGACCTAGGCTAGCTTGAGAACAGAACCCATCCAAGTCGGACTCGCAGGGGAATCTTCATACACAGAATTTTATTTTATCTCAGTAACTATGGTGACACAGATCTGGGTGCATTATCATCTTGAAAAAATTCCATCTTTACTTTGCGTAGGGTTGCCACCTTTTCTGGAAAAAATACCCGCCTTCCTAAATAATTAACTTTTTTCCCCTATTAATAACATTGGGATCAACCATCATTTTTACCGGCCAGGCCGCTAAAATGCCGTCCAGGTGGCAACCCTAATTTTGCGTCGTCCCATATCCATGTGCCCCATGAAGGGTTGCCACCTTTTCTTGAAAAAAATACCGGCCTTCCTATATTTTTATGCATTTCCCCTATTAATAACATTGGGATCAAGCTTCATTTTTACCAGGCCAGTAAAATACCGGTCAAGTGGCAACCCTAGCCCCATGAGAGGGTATGGTCCTGGGTGCTCTCTTACCCACCCAGGGTCGGACTGGCCAGCTATTGTGGGCCCCGCCGACCCAGATCTGCACTCAGATGTGCAATTTCCAGGCTCCTTCTTGCTGCGTCCGGCCGGAAAAACGTAGTGCGCACCCGCGCCAGCTCACAAGAGCACACAGCGATGGTGGTGGCAGGGGGGCCGGGTGGGTCTGGAGGGGGGCCCTGGAAAGCAGCCCCGGTGGGCCTCGGGCCCCCCAGTCTGACCCTGTACTACTGAAATTTTAGAAATACATTTAGAAATACATTTACTTCCCCTTTTTTCAGGGCCCGGTCAAATGCCTTCACTTGCCAAATCTAAAACCAGCACCACAAATCTGTATGATAATCTACATTGCCTTTGGGTCAGCCGTCTCTATAATCACAGCATATTAACACCCCCCATCTCTTATTTCTGTGATCATTTAATTTGAAGAGGAATTAGGCTTTATTTAGGAACCATCTCCCTAATGACAGGCGGGTTAGTCACCATCTCTGCATGTTCTCCTTCAGAAGGATTGTTCATGGGCAGTGTAAGAGCACGCTCATATGGGGAATTCTCTGCTAACCACTCTGGTCTGTTAACATGCATTTTATAATTCACTGGGGAGAGGGCAGAAACCCAACACATATTTTCTGTAAGTTAAAGGAAAAAAAAACCCTTTTTTGCTCTAAGAAGCAGAGCTGGGAAGTCTTCACACTGATAATAAAAGGTATTCTACATTACAATCTAAATCTTATATATCAGTTATTATCCGAATATTAACTCATACTGAGTTTGTTATTCGGAAACTTGGGAATCACGTATTTCTGTCCAGTTTGCAAATGATAAAAAGGATGCCCCCCGTCTCCCAGTATGTGACTCACACACCTCGGGGGGTGACCTGTGTGTGTGTATGGGGGTCAGTCCCTGAGAGGTGAGTCACATGTCCCAGACAAGGCAGGGTGTGTGTATTTGAGGATGTCTGTCTGTCTGTGTGCGCTGGGAAGGGAGGGAGTTGTGATTCCAGACACACACACATAAAAACATGTTTTCTTCCTGGAAAGGAAGTGCTTTGTCTGGGAGACACAGCTGGGATAAATATAATATATATACTATATATACAGGGGGAAAATATGTGTCTAGTAAGGGGAAGGTGGCAGCATCTGTACCGAGGCCAGTACAGAATTGTGAATTCAGGACATTCATTTAGCCATAGATGTAGAGATCCGCTTGTTTGGCGATGTTGCCAAATGAGCGGATCTCTCCCCGATATGCCCACATTGAAGTGGGCGATATTGGGCTGATCCGATCGTGGGCCCTAGAGCCCAATGATCGGATCAGAACGGAGGCCAAACGGGTGGTCGGAACGCAGGACTGCATCAACGAAACGATGCGGCCGCGATCCGCCAGGATTTTCTAACCTGCCCAATCTGGCCAGATATCGATCAGGAAAGCCCATCGGGGTCTCTACACATGGGCCGATAAACTGCCGATTTAGTCTGTCAGCAGCTTTGCAGCTTTGGTCTGTCAGCAGCTTTTTACCTTTAGGGTTCCACCTCATTCGACAGAAAGCAGTGCAGTCTGCAGCATGCATGTCAGGGAACACACGCATTAACTTTATTTGAGAGGTGTACCATAATGGTGCGTGATGTGACAGCTAATAGTGGTCATTTACTTATGCACATGTTCAATTTCAGGTGCAATTTTACCATTTATTTCTACAGATAATGCAACAGTTTATCACTCAGTTCCAGCGAAATTTACATTGCTGTGCCCAATACATTAAAACACAAGCAATTTTGATTGCATTTATTGATGCAAATCACATGCAATTGACCTGAAAATTACCTGGACTGCGACGGTGCAATTTCCAGGGCCTCAGTGTCAAAATGATGTCTATGTGTAATTCATAAGCGGCTCACTGTCATTACTGTCACCCTTAAGCTGACAGTAGCTCCGGGGTTCACCTTAATCAATAGGTGCACTTGCCCACAATTCAGAACAGGAGGTGGGGGACACGTGCTTTTGGGAGACTAGATGATGTTGGGACTACACCTCCCAGCCTCCTCACCACCAAAACATGATTAAGGGTTAAAGAATGCTGATAGTAACATAACAGAATAACATTGGTGGAGTAAACACTGATCCTAGCCGATGCCGCCCAAGCTTGAAAATCCCTACATGAACATTTTAAATTAAACCCATCTATTGTACAGCGCTGCAGAATAGGTCAGCGCTTTATAAATAGGTGTCCATTATAATAATTTCATTCCAAGCAACTTCACCGTATACATTCATTACAAATGCCGCTATTGAAAGCAGTAATAGTCTATTCCTTTCTATTCTCTGCACTGCTGGTTTTGACTACTGAAACAATGAAACAGAGGCCAGTTGATTTAGGGCTCTTACACAGGGCAATTTTTGCTGCGCTCCCCTGCGTTGCTCTTTCTTTCAGCCGCAGGAGTAGACGCAGTCAATTATTTTGAAGCGGGCTGTACTCACACAGGCGCATGTACGCACCAAACTCAGGTTGGGACGCAGCTTGTTGCATTTTCACCACATACATGCGTCTGTGGGAGTACAGCCCCCTTCAAAATAATTGACTGCGTCTACTCCTGCGGCTGAACGGAAGAAAACGCAGGCAAAAACGACCGCGTGTAAGAGCCCTTACAGACCTGTAGAAAAGCACGCAGAGCATTGTGTAAAATGAAGTCGTTCCTGCTGCAGAGCCAACTACATTGTTTCAAGAGTCAGAACCAGTTCCGAAGTGAAACACGAACAAACCTTCTTTCATTAACAATTCCATTTACAAGTAACTGTAAAGCCAACGCAAATTTGTAATTATTCTAAAACGGAAAGTTGCTTAGAATAATATTTTCTTTCTTCCTGCAGAATTGTATTTTTGGCTTTGCATCCCCTTTGAAAAGGGGAGAGGGCAACTTCAGAACAAGAGCTTGAAATTTCTCCTGGAAAGGGTTAATGACAAGAACCATCCACTAGATATTGACTAAATGCACATACAGTCATTTTCTTGGGGTTTTCAAGGAGATCACTGGGCGGATACTCTGTAGGTCTGTGTTTGGTCAGTGTCGGCCTGTGAATTGGACTCCAGAGGACCGGGAGGCTGTAAATTCCCAGAATCCAGACAGACAGAGCTGGAGAGAGTCCCAGAGCTGTAAGGAAGGAAGGATGAAGCCTGTGGTAGAGGGGGGAGAGTCACTGGAGATGAGGAAGTGAAAGAAAGAGAAGAACAAAAAAGGAGGTGAAGAGCAAAGGAGGGGGATAAAAATAGAGGCAAAGGAGGAACTGGAGACAGTGAATGCATTGCCTCAAATAACCCAGTAGTGGAACGAGCAGAATTTCCACTTAATTATTGGCCATATCTTGCTATTTCCAAGGCCTATTTCCGAATCACCTACAAGATAGAAACTGCCCCTAGACACAGTAGGTAATTAGAGGGAACAAGTAGGGTTGCCACCTGGCCGGTATTTTACTGGCCTGGCAACCTTAGGAACAGGGGGATCCACGTCTGAGTAAGCAGATCACAATCATTGGGGGGCAGTGTTGTGTTGGGGCTTTAGTTGTTTTATTAAAAACTTATCAGGTTGTTGATCCTCTGAGCAGGAGACGGGAGCTGACCAAATGGAGATGATCCAATAATTTGGCCCCTGGTCCAATGATCAGATGGGAGAGCCGGCAGGAGAAGACAGCATCATAGATAAATGCAGTTTTTGCCCAACGGGATTTTCAAACCTGACTGATAGATATCAAGAAAGCCCCATATAATATCCAAAAAAGCTGCCAAGTGGGTCTGGAGGGCCTGAGTTGGCAGGGTACAAGTAATGTCTGATTTGTGCATTTCTAATATTGTCTAGGATGTAAAATAACAGCACAGAGTGTCCCGGTTCCAAAGAGCTTACAATTTAATAAGATCTTCCTCCTCTAGAGTTACGCCCTGGGGCTGACATTGGAATTTAAACAAGTCCATATCTTTACCTACCTGTTACCCCACCCTCTATATGTAGCAACCATAGTACAAATGATCTCCTTGAGAGAGAGGGTGTGACATAAATGGGGACAGCATAAAGAGATAATTACTGTTACAGGAGGACAAGGAGAAATACTTCTATACATGTGTGTCCCTATTAACATGGTAGCTTCCACTCCAGCATTTATTTATTTACCCTCTAAGCAAAACATAAAGATGAACAAATGGGAAGTGTCACACGTCACTCTAATGATAGGTGTGCCCAAAATATATAATTATATGTAATTAGGTGTCCTCAGGAGGTATCTGTAAATATATATCCTGCTGGGTAAAGGCTGACATATGTGTACACTGAGACATCTGGGTATTGGTCTATTGTAATAAGATGCATAAGGGACATGGGACTATAGGGTGTTACAGGGACAATTCTCTCTCAGGTGCCCTGGTTCTGCAATAAGGTATTACAGTGACATTGAATTACCTGGGCTTGGTTACTGTAATAGCATTTTAAAGGGGCAATAACGCACCCATGTGGCAGACTTACTGTACTAATAGGTTCTATGGCAATATGGTTCTCAGGGGCCGGGTTAGTGCAATAAGGAGTTACAGGGACAATAAGGGGCTCAGGGGTGGGGTTAGTGCAATAAGGAGTTACAGGGACAATAAGGGGCTCAGGGGTGGGGTTAGTGGAATAAGGAGTTACAGGGACAATAAGGGGCTCAGGGGAGGGGTTAGTGGAATAAGGAGTTACAGGGACAATAAGGGGCTCAGGGGAGGGGTTAGTGGAATAAGGAGTTACAGGGACAATAAGGGGCTCAGGGGTGGGGTTAGTGGAATAAGGAGTTACAGGGACAATAAGGGGCTCAGGGGTGGGGTTAGTGGAATAAGGAGTTACAGGGACAATAAGGGACTCAGGGGTGGGGTTAGTGGAATAGGGAGTTACAGGGACAATAAGGGGCTCAGGGGAGGGGTTGGTGTAATAAGGAGTTACAGGGACAATAAGGGGCTCAGGGGAGGGGTTAGTGGAATAAGGAGTTACAGGGACAATAAGGGGCTCAGGGGTTGGGGTTAGTGGAATAAGGAGTTACAGGGACAATAAGGGGCTCAGGGGTGGGGTTAGTGGAATAAGGAGTTACAGGGACAATAAGGGGCTCAGGGGTGGGGTTAGTGGAATAAGGAGTTACAGGGACAATAAGGGGCTCAGGGGTGGGGTTAGTGGAATAAGGAGTTACAGGGACAATAAGGGGCTCAGGGGTTGGGGTTAGTGGAATAAGGAGTTACAGGGACAATAAGGGGCTCAGGGGTGGGGTTAGTGGAATAAGGAGTTACAGGGACAATAAGGGGCTCAGGGGTGGGGTTAGTGGAATAAGGAGTTACAGGGACAATAAGGGGCTCAGGGGTGGGGTTAGTGGAATAAGGAGTTACAGGGACAATAAGGGGCTCAGGGGTGGGGTTAGTGGAATAAGGAGTTACAGGGACAATAAGGGGCTCAGGGGTGGGTTTAGTGGAATAAGGAGTTACAGGGACAATAAGGGGCTCAGGGGTGGGGTTAGTGGAATAAGGAGTTACAGGGACAATAAGGGGCTCAGGGGAGGGGTTAGTGGAATAAGGAGTTACAGGGACAATAAGGGGCTCAGGGGTTGGGGTTAGTGGAATAAGGAGTTACAGGGACAATAAGGGGCTCAGGGGTGGGGTTAGTGGAATAAGGAGTTACAGGGACAATAAGGGGCTCAGGGGTGGGTTAGTGGAATAAGGAGTTACAGGGACAATAAGGGGCTCAGGGGTGGGGTTAGTGGAATAAGGAGTTACAGGGACAATAAGGGGCTCAGGGTTGGGGTTAGTGGAATAAGGAGTTACAGGGACAATAAGGGGCTCAGGGGTGGGGTTAGTGGAATAAGGAGTTACAGGGACAATAAGGGGCTCAGGGGTGGGGTTAGTGGAATAAGGAGTTACAGGGACAATAAGGGGCTCAGGGGTGGGGTTAGTGGAATAAGGAGTTACAGGGACAATAAGGGGCTCAGGGGAGGGGTTAGTGGAATAAGGAGTTACAGAGACAATAATATATTCTCACAGATAATGGCATTTTTGTCGCCCCCCCCCAATAACAAATTTTTATTGAATGTCTCAGAGTACAGAGTGCTTTTCACTTATATAAATGTAGAAAGATTAAACTAATGATATATGCGTGTGCGTGTTTAAAATTGCAATTATCACTCTGGGTCATGGTAGTTTCCCACAAAACCATTACGCTGGCTATACACATCTCTTCTTGCTTAATTTCAGAGAAACTTACATTTTTACTTAGAAGTCCTCTGATTTTTATCTGTGTCCTGTGAGGAGGGACTGTGCAGGAAACAGAGGTGCTCAACCACAGTGAGGCTGAAGGAGGTCCTAGAGTCTTTTTTTATCAAGCTTTATAAAATTATTTTAACTGTGTAATATAAAATGTGTATTTATAGTGCCATGTATTTCTCCTTACCCATGATTTCATACTGTCACAGATATATAAACACACACACACAAATATATATATATATATATATATATGATCCTTGATAAAGGCCTCAAGTTGGGCCAAAATGTTGCACACACTAAATTTATGCAATAAAGGAGATGCGACTTACTCAAAAATTTGGAGTGCAGTTACATACCTCCCAACATTTTGGAAGTAAAAAGAGGGACAAAAAATTATTTTCCGCGCGTAGCGCAGCAATTTTTTGACCACACCTATTTTGGTGGCCACACCCCCTAATTACCATGTTTGTTTTACAAAATTTGGCAGGTTATGAAAGTTTGAAAATATTTCTCCTTGTCTAAACTGGTTGTCTCAAAATTGTTACAAAGTATCTTATTTGCACCTGTTAGCTGTTCTGGGCTCTCTGCTAAAAGCCAATTAAGTGAGAAACTTTGTTTCTTTTTCTGGCTGTTCAGTGCAGAGAAAAGAGGGACTTTCCAGTACAAATGAGGGACTGCGGGTTGAGCTGTCAAAAGAGGGACTGTCCCTCCGAAAAAGGGACAGTTGGGAGGTATGCAGTTATATGTAAGTAATTGTTAGGGATGCACCGAATCTAGGATTCAGTTCGGGATTCGGCCAGGATTCGGCCTTTTTCAGCAGGATTCGGCCGAATCCTTCTGGAAGCCGAACCGAATCCGAACCCTAATTTGCACATGACTTTTTGTCAGAAAACAAGGAAGTAAAACTTTTTTCCCCTTCCTACCCCTAATTTGCATATGCAAATTAGGGTTCGGATTTGGTTCGGTATTTCTTTCACAAAGGATTCAGGGGTTCGGCCGAATCCAAAATAGTGGATTCAGTGCATCCCTAATAATTGCACAATAAGATTTGATCCAGCACCCACAAGAGTTTTTGAAAATACGGATCAGAGAGCTGCTGCCCATAGCTCATAACAAGGTTACAGATATATAGAAACATTGGGGTAACAGTCACCCTGCTATAGTTCCAGGGGTACCCAGGGCACAAAGAAACCCTCACCCCAAACTGACCTTGAGGCTGGGCTCCCTTAGCTCATAATAAGGTTACAGATATATAGAAAAATAAATTTTTCAAATATATTTAATTTTACATTTAAAAATCTCATAGAAATGAAGGGAGAGAGGCTGTATTTCACTGACTTCTAACTTCACTCTTTGATAAATCTACCCCCAAAGCTCATATGAAATATGAAATATAAGGGGGCTTCCTTTCCTAGCAGATGTATTAGAGCTCACTCAAATAACTGATCCCAGTACAAACAAAATCTAACAAAATAACTGCCTTTTGCACAAATCCTGCATGTAGAGAGACATGATGTCTGGTGAGTTTAATAGAGTGAGCTCTAATACATCTGCTAGGCAAAAGCAGCCCCCCTATAAGATATATTGGATCTAACTGTCAATGAATGAATCCAACTGTTGAATGAAGACAGAATGAAGAGAAACAGATGCTGAGAGAGGGATAGTGAAGATAAATTTGATTATTTCAGAAACAATGCAGAATGTTTAATTGATTGTGTATTTATAAAGTTTCTTATTTCAGTGTGATGAAGCTAATATAAAATTTTCATTTTCCCAGTAGTTCCCCTTTAAGCAAATGCTGATTTCATTAGCAACTGTTTTTATAAATAACTTCAAAAAGTACTGATAATTGTTAATAAATATATATTGGGAAGATGCTTAGAATTAGGTTTTATATTATGATACAATTTTTTTTTTGGGGTTGACTTGCCCTTTAACTAGGGGCTTTGCATAGAACCTAACATTATAGGGAACGTGTTGTTAACAAGCACATGTCAATGGTGAATAAGTGGATAATAACAATGTGGAATGTCAGTTGCAGCTCATGCTAAAAGCAGGTTGGCACATGGGGGGTTGTTAAAAATGTATTTTTGGTTTTTGTAACAATATTTAAGAGCTGTACTTGCATGACTGTGATATGTTAGGTTAGATAGTTCACTAGTTATTACTTTTTAAAGACAAGCAAGTGTTTTACCAATTTTGTTGTTGGTTCAGGTTGGTGTATTTGGCCACTTAGAGTATAGATATTTCATTATACCTCAGACCCGCTATTATACATAAGCACAATTATATGCATACGTTTGACTCTCTCTCATCACAGTATCCCATGCCTATACGTTTACAATCTGCATATTATCATCAGACACATTTCCCCACATTTCATTTTCCCACAATGTTTATACAGTGCTGGGCAATTATCGTTTACATAAAGGGCAACAGATTTGATTATATTTTCAAGTAGGCAAAGGGTGGATTTGGTTTTGTTTCCATATTTCTTGGCAGATTGGGGGGCTTTCCTTTATGACGTCAACCACAGCTAGCAGCACACAAACATAACGCTGCATAAAATAATTAAAATAATCTCTTTTGTCAAAGGGTTTACTTGTCCTTTAAAGTTATATTAGGCTGGGCTAAGACACGAACTGCCCACAAACCATATGCAAAGCTGGCACCAGAGATATGAGCTTGTGTTAAGATGAGGGGACAGAACCATGAAAATGATTCAGTGCTGTTAATTGTTCATAAACATGGACAGACATATGTAGGGCTTTAAAGGGATACCAACACAATTTTAAAGGGCTAAAATGTTATTCTCAACCAAAGGTGTGGGCTAACAGAGACCATACTTCGGTTGGGGGTAACAGTAGTTTTTTTTTTTTTTTTTTTTTTAAATTGCCCCTTGCCAGAGCTAGGCCACCCACACCGGGAGGGAGCAGTGCCGGAACTAGGGGTTGGCAGAGTAGGCACGTGCCTAGGGCGCAAAGCTGGGAGGGCGCCAGGCATGTACCTCCTCTGTTGCCTACCCCAAGTCCAGTTCCCTTCTCTGCCCGACTCTCTGAATTTCTTCCAGCTTTTTGCGCTTCTGCGCTTGCGCACTATATTGGAAATGCGCGAATGTGCATGCGAGTGTAATTATGCACACGCTAGCGCAAATTCGTGCATGCGCACGCGAGCGCAACAGGCGCCGCGACTGCCAGGCCTGCCTAGGGCGCCTGCCCAGCATGGCCCGCCACTGGGAGGGAGCTCATGGTCCGAACTGCCATGATGGGGCACACATATGTGTTTAGTGAGTGAATTCCGTGACTTGCTCATTATGAGAGTGACATCAGAAGCACATTAGAGGGCAAATTTACTTACCTGCGCAAATTCACCAGCGCTGGCTTCGCACATCGCAACACTTAGCCAGGCGTAAATTCACCTGGACAACACTAATTCACGAGTATCCATAGTTGCGCACAGGGTACTGAATGCTTGCGAAGTTGCGCTAGCGAAAATACGATCAGCAGTTCGAAGTTACGATATTGTTCGCAAATTTGCATACGGTGTGCAGTTAAAGTACTATGGACGTATATGCGGTAGCAAATATATTACACTACCAAAGGCCAGGGAACCTAAATAAAATTATATAGAGTTGTTAAAATGCCCTACACATTTGCCCACAGTATAGTTTAGGTGCCATATGTTATCAAATATAGGGGGGAAGGAGGGTACCCCAAAAAAAATTGTTGCTCTTTTTCAGCCTATCACCCAGTAAAAAGGAAAAGACGCCAGCATTTTTTTGGGACTTAGAAAAAATGTAAACTTGTTTTTGAGGAACTCCTATCTACTCTATTGCACTTCGCCTGGTCTGAGGTGGCGAAGTCTGGCGCAAGAGGTAACGTTTAGGAAAATCTGCATTTTAGTGAATTAGCGTAGTTATGTCCATTCGCCAGTGTGAAAATTAGACTGGTGTTAGAGTGCGAAATTGCGCCAGAGTCTCTCCTTTGCTAGCAAATTTACGCCAGCACCCATTAGTAAATCGACAAAGTGGCAAAATGACGTAACTCTGGCGAAATTTATGCCAGCGTTAGCCACTTCACCGTTTAGTAAATTTGCCTTAGGAGTAAGTGCAATATACGACACGGCCACCAGTTCCGGGAGCTCCCTCCTGATGGACATGTCCAGGGTCGGACTAGACAATTGAGGGCCCACTGAGTTTCAAACTTCAGGGGCCTCCGTGTGTATGCCGGCGATTGCCGGAGATCTTTGTTTTGTTTTGGGGGCTGGCAGATAAGGGGAGCAGGGGAGGCCGGGGGCCCACCTGTTTTTTTCCCGGTGTCCCGACGGCCCAGTCCGACCCTGCAATTGTCCAAGCACTGGCGGGGACATTTAAAAAAAAATCTACTGTTACCCCCAACCAGAGTGCGGGCTCTATTGGCCCACACCTTTGGTGGGTATAATATTTTGTGCCGTTTAAGCTCTCTGCTATGCCAACCTCATTTTTTCAAGTCTATGGCAGTCTGAATTCTAATCTGACTCACTGAGGAGCACTTTAGACAGTCAGACTCAGTGCACTTTTACATAGAAAAGATCAGCACCCCAAATTCCAGTTTTCCACAATTACTGTGGCAAATATAATTGGGAGCAATAGCCCTGAAAATAAGGTAGGTCCTTTAGGGCTGAACTCCACAGTGTGGCTTGGTCCGATCTGATGCGATAAGAGGAAGCGCATGCGACGAGGTTGATGCAGTGAATATAATTTAAGTCATAGAAATGTCGGAGCTTGTAACTGGGTGCATCTGGACGCTGCACGTTGCGTCTTCATCTGACAGTTGTGACGGATGCACGCAGCTACAAGATCCGACATTTCTATAACTTACATTATATTCGCTGCATCCGTCTTGTCGCATGCGCTTCCTCTCATCGTGTCGGTTTGGACTAAACCACCTTGGAGTTCAGCCCTTATACAAACAATAGTGCCACCCTGAGGATAAAAAAAGTGTCAGCCCTGTAACACAAGCTGCCACTCTCCCTGATTCTGTGCTTTGGCACATTTGTTATAAAGATAGCCAAGCCAGCCATAAAGCAATACAGGACTGCTGTTTTATTAAAAGAAAGAATCAGCCATAGTCATGTGAATACTAGTAAATATAAAGCTTTTTTGTGGTTCCACCAATTAATAATGCATTTCAATGGGTGCATTTTGTCCTGATGTTCCCAAAAATGTCTGTTTGTCCTGAATGTTATTAGTGAAATTAAGAGGTTTCAAATACTAACCAGCTGCATATTTTGCCATGGTCTATACACAGTCTACAGTATACACAGTACATATTATATTTCAAAGCAAAACCGGCTCCTGTTTTGTTTTTGGGTTTTTTACATTTACCCAAAGTTTACATTAAGAGCCTTATTTATCAAAATCCGAGTGTTTAAATAAATTAAGTCCGACCAAACTAGAATCCACGATTGGACCTTATTTATTATTAAAAAAAAAAGCACGATTTAATAGGATCGGGGACAAACAATAACATTGAGCAAAAAAAACAGACAGAGTTTTCCCCCCGAATTGCTCGATTTTTATTGGCAAAAATCTGAACAAAAAAAAAAGTTTGCCTTTTCACGAAAAAGCCAGATTTTTTCGAATTTTTGAACAAAAAGGTCAAAATAGACTAATTTTCGGCTAATCTCAACGCAGACAACAGAAACCTCTCCCATTGCTTATGTACAAACTCGAGTTTTTTTTCCCAGTAAAAATTCAGATTTAATAGTAAAAAAAAAAAAAGTTTTTGGCATTTGGAGCTTAATAAATAACTGCCTACATTTTCCTGGTCCCCTATTAACCTCAAGGCTTCGCTGATACTGACACATACAAGGATGTATTCGCTGGTACTGCAAATCCCACATCCTACTCTTTCCCCGTAGGATGAAAACGAATGAAACTTCCCGGCGATTATTAATATGCTTATATTTACCCATCACATTGCTTTCATCTTGCTCATAAATATTGTTATAGAAAAAATTGTTGTGGGAAATTATTATTTTACTATACGTAATGGGGATGGGGACACCTAATGGGCAGTCAGGGTAAAGACATTGTCTATGTTGGTTGGGTTTCGTATGGTGGGGCAAGATGTTTTTTCACCAGATTTGTGTGTAGAGGCAGCAATAGAACTCCCCTAGCTTGGGCTCAATCAATCACTTGACTCCTAAACCTACACTAACCTCCCTGCACCACAAGTTTGGACCGACCTATTCTATATTCTATTCATGCCACATAGTCTCTATCTCCTGTACATAGGAGTCAGCATCTGCAAATAATTACCAAGGCAGGGGGACTGTCATTTCAACTTTGCACTATTTCAAAATTCCACTTAATTATGATATAATGTATTTTATTTATTGCAACGATAGCCCCATGAGTTCCATGGTGGACTGGGCCCAGGTTCAGTTGTACCCCCTTGTAGTTATGCCACTGTTTCCTTACACAGGGTTTATTTACCTTCATGTTTACTTTTTCTATGTTATAGAATGGCTAATTATAAGCAACGTTTCAATTAGTCTTCATTTTTCTTTTTTTCATTCTGACTCTTTTCAACTTTGAAATGGGAGTCACTGACCCCATCTAAAACACAAATGCTCTGTAAGGCTACAAATGTATTGTTATTGCTACCGTTTATTGATCATCTTTCTATTCAGGCCTCTCCTATAGTTGCTTATTCAAATCAATGCATGGTGGCTAGGGGAATGTGGACCTTAGTAACTAAGCAGATGGCTGAATCCGCAAACTGGAGAGCTGCTGAATAAAAAATAAAATCACTCAAAAAGCACAGATAAAAAAATCAAAACCAGTTGCAATTTGTTTTGGAATATCACTCTCCACATCATCCTTAAAGTTAATGTAAAGGTGAACAACCCCTTTAAGGGCCCTTACTCACGGGAATTTGAAGCTGCGCTCCCCTGTGTTCCGGTTTTATGCGTTCAGTCGCAGGGGAGCATAGGAATAGATGCGCTGAATTCTTTTCAGTGCGGCTGTACTCACACAGACGCATGTAAATGCCGAACGCAGGTTGGGACACAGCATATTGCATTTTTCCTGTGTTCGGCGTTTACATGCGTCTGTGTGTGTATAGCCTCACTGAAAAGAATTCAGTGCGTCTACTCCTGAACGCATAAAACCGGAATCAAACTTTTTATAATTAATTAGATATGCAAATTGTATGATGCCACCATGTTATCTTTAAAGACTGCACTGCCTCAATTCCTAGTATGTCTGACAAAGGGGCTTGTCCCGAAATGTTACATCGCTTGTGTTTCCTTTAAGTTTACTTTTAGTATGTTATAGAATTTAAGTACATTTTCAATTGGTCTTCGTTATTTATTTTTAATAGTTTTTGAATTACTTCTAACTTTTTCCAGCTTTAAAATGGGGGTCACTGACCCCGTCTAAGGGTAGGACTCCACGGGCGATTTCAGTGATGAATCGTGTTGCACCGTTCGTCTGACGCGACACGGCTGTGCGCTGTGCCAGCATCCGACAGTCGCGTTGCGTCGGTTGAATGCTGCAACGCGATCCGAGATTTCCATCACTTACCTTATTTACGTTGCATCTCACCTTACGCCTGTGTTTTTGCGCAGCACGTCGGATCGCACCGAAATCGCCCGTGGCGTCCTACCCAAAAACAAATGCTTGTAAGGCTACAAATGTATTGTTATTGCTATTTTTTATTACTCATCTTTCTATTCAGGCCTCTCCTAGTCATACTCCAGTCTCTTATTCAAATCAGTGCATGGTTGCTAGGGGAATTTGGACTCGAGCAACCAGGTTGCTGACACTTCAAACTGGAGAGCAGATGAATTAAAAGCTAAATAACTCGCAAACCACAAATAATAAAAAATGAAAACCAATTGCAAATTGTCTCAAAATATCACTCTCTACGCCGGTTTCCTTTCTACACGCTGTTCTATGTAGGGTTGCCACCTTTCTTGAAAATAATACTGGCCTTGGTATATTTTATTTCTTCCCTATTGATAACATTGGCCTCTAGCATTATTATTACCAGCCAGGCTTATAAAATAGTGGCCAGGTGACATCACTATTTATGTTACCTTTAGAGCTCTGTGGGTTTGTTTTTGCAGCAGTCAAGGAGGTACAGGAATTGCTGTTGGCTGCTCAGACACTAACGGGGCCCTGACATCAGTCTAGAACTACAGATCCAAGGGCAAAAAAATATCAGGCTGTCCAGGTCAAAACCGGACAGGTGGCAACCCTATGTATATGTATTAGGGCCTTGTGGGACCCCTATACCTCCTGAGCCCCATTATGTAGTTACACCCCTGGTGACGGCCGAATCTGTCCCATTTTGCTTCAGGGTGGAACTTCACGGTGTTGCTCGAGCCAACACGTCGCCATGTGATGCTGCGTTTTCATCCGACAGTCAGATAAATTTAGTTCTTACCTGCGATTTCTCTTTCACTTCCTGTATCTACAGAACATGTGTTTCATCGCATGGCGACGTGGCGGCTCGAGCCGCACCGTCAAGTCTTACCCTCAGAGAAAAATTTGAGAAAGGCGTATTTTCACAGATATTCATTTATCTTTTAGACTTTTTCCACTGCACCTATCGTGCCGGGTTTAGGCTATGTTTGAAGTGCCCGTTTGCTAGTTTTGGGCTGGTTTTGTAGCCGACTTGTTTTGTAAATTAGACCTGGCAACCCTGGTAGAAAATGTCAGGGTATGTGTGCATACCTCCCAACATTTTGGAAGTAAAAAGAGGGACAAAAAAATTTTTCCCGCACGTAGCAGCAATTTTTGACCACACCCCTTTCTGTGGCCACACCCCCTAATTACCATGTTCGTTTTACAAAATTTGGCAGGTTATGAAAGTTTGAAAATATTTCTCCTTATCTAAACTGTGTTTTTGTGTCTCAAAATTGTTACAAAGTATCTTATTTGCACCTGTTAGCTGTTCTGGGCTCTCTGCTAAAAGCCAATTAAGTGAGAAACTTTGTTTCTTTTTCTGGCTGTTCAGTGCAGAGAAAAGAGGGACTTTCCAGTACAAATGAGGGACTGCGGGTTGAGCTGTCAAAAGAGGGACTGTCCCTCCGAAAAAGGGACAGTTGGGAGGTAAGTGTGAACATTAAAGGCTGGTGGCAGATATTTTGCTAAAGCTTTTCCTGTGGAAGCTATAAAGCTGAATGGCTCGAGGTTCCCAGTATTTATAAACAGGTCAGACCGGCTTGGAAATTCTAGAGTAATACCCTGCTGCAATGTCCCACTCAGATACATAAACAAGGCAAGGGTTAATAGGTGTGTCCAACAAGTGCCTATTCACACGGTTACTACAGACAAGGCCATCTGATGCAAGGGACGGGCCCAGCGCGTCACACAATCTAAATATAGTCGTGCCGGGGGACTAAAAATTGTATGGGACAGACACGTCACACCGCCACCATTCGTTTTTTAATCAGGCACCGCTACGGACACCCCTTTGGCGAGGTCCTACAGAATTTTACAGGAAATGTAGCTAGGGGCAACGAGAGGAAGCCGCCTTCTGATTGGCGAAGGTACACGGCTTGAGCGTCACGTGGTGTATACGGCGACCAAGGAAGGACAAAATTGAAAAAAGAGTTCTCTGGGCCCTGCCCACTGTGAATAAAGTGTAAGCTCGGTGCCGAGTGACGGGAGAGGCCGGCGGCGGAGTGACTATGAGCAGCAAACGGGAAGCGGAACTGTGCGACTCGCTGCTGACATGGGTACGTCATTTTGGCTTCTGATAGAGAAATGGCGCTGCTGTGAGAGTTCAGGAATAGCTGGAGAGCAACAGGTTGCACGACCCGTAACTTTCATTTAATTCAACCTGTTTCTAGTGAACTTGCTGTGGCAGCGCCGATCTCTTTTGTTTTACTTAATGGTGGGGCCCATGTCATGGGGTCAGTTAGTCCTGTTTAACCTGCTCACTTTCAGCTGCACTCAGGTAGGTTACTCTTCAAAACCAGTCAAAGTCGGCTACAAAACCAGCCAAGAGGCACTTCAAGAGTAGCCCAAATATAACACAATATGTGCAGTGAAAAAAGTCTAAATTAAATGAATATTAGGGATGCGCCCAATACACTCATTTGGATTCTGCCAGACCCTCAAATCCTTAGCGAAAGATTCAGCTGAATACTGAACCGAATCCTAATTTGCGTGGGAAGGGTGAAAACAATTTTTCCTCCAAATAAAACCCAGCATCTATACACACACCTCCGAGCATACCTCCCAACTGTCCCTTTTTTGGAGTGACAGTCCCTCTTTTGACAGCTCAACCCGCAGTCCCTCATTTGTACTGGAAAGTCCCTCTTTTCTATGCACTGAACAGCCAGAAAAAGAAACAAAGTTTCTCACTTAATTGACTTTTAGCAGAGAGCCCAGAACAGCTAACAGGTGCAAATAAGATACTTTGTAACAATTTTGAGACACAAAAACACAGTTTAGATAAGGAGAAATATTTTCAAACTTTCATAACCTGCCAAATTTTGTAAAACAAACATGGTAATTAGGGGGTGTGGTCACAGAAAGGGGTGTGGACAAAAAAAATTGCTGCGCTACGTGCGGAAATTTTTTTTTTTGTTCATCTTTTTACTTCCAAAATAGTGGGAGGTATGACCTCCATACACTCACATACACTATATATACCCATACGCTAACTATAGAGTTTAGTATCACAATAGCCTTTAATACTCTTGTTTGTCCAAGAAATCATCCAAGTCCCTCTTATAGTCATTAACTGAATCAGCATCACAACATCACCCGGCAGTGCATTCCCCAACCTCACTGTCCTGACTGTGATGAACCCCCTACTCTGTTCCTTTAAATGAAACTTCTTTTCCTCTAGTCTGAAGGGGTGGCCTCTGGTATGTGATTCTCTTTATGGGTAAAAAGGTCCCCTGCTATTTGTCTATAATGTCCTCTAATGTACTTGTAAAGTCTAATCATGTCCCCTCACAAGCGCCTTTTTTCCAGAGAAAACAACCCCAACCTTGTCAATCTCCCCTCATAATTTAACTCCCTCTAACCAGTTTAGTTGCACTTAGTCTCTGCACTCTCTCCAGCTCATTTATATCCCTCTTAAGGACTGGAGTCCAAAACTGCCCCCATACTCCAGATGAGGCCTCACCAGGGACCTATAAAGAGACATAATTATGTTTTCATCCCTTGAGTTAATGCCCTTTTTTATGCAAGACATAAAGGCACTAAATACCGATCGATGAGCCGACTGATATCCAAGTCTTCTGCTGATATCGGTCAGCTTATCTCCCACCATACATGCACTGAATAGCGTACGGAAATTAGTTTCATACAATATTATTGGTGCGTCTATGGCCACCTTTACATAGTTAAATCGGTTTGAAGGAAGTCCATCAAGTTTAACCCCTCCAAATAAAACCCAGCATCCATATATACACACACACTGACCAATCCATACACTCACATAAACTATATATACTCATACACTAACTATGGAGTTTAGTATCACAATAGCCTTTGATATTATGTCTGTCCAAGAAATCATCATCCAAGTCCCTCTTATAGTCATTAACTGAATCAGCATCACAACATCACCCGGCAGTGCATTCCACAACCTCACTGTCCTCACTGTGAAGAACTACCAACTCTACTTCATATGAAAGTTCTTTTCCTCTAGGGGAGGCCTCCGGTGCACTGATCCTCTTTATCATCATCATTTATTTATATAGTACTGACAAGATACACAGGGCTTTATGGGTAAAAAGGTCCCCTGCTATTTGTCTATAATGTCCATAGTGTCCTGTTTATAAGCTGTGGCTTTAGACTGTCATGCTACTGCCATGCCTTTTTATATTACCTTACCTTAATGTTCTTTATTTATATATCTATATATCTATATATCTATCTACACACACACACACACACATATATATATATATATACTTTTCCTGGAGTGCCCGCACCTCTGACGATGGTTGGTTGGAGGTGCTGGATCAATGTTTGAGGTATAGAGAATAAAGGATCCGCCCTCTCCTTTTTCATTTCAAAATATAACAATTTTTATTTCTCACATCACAATGCGTTGTTTTGGTCCCTCCTGGGGACCTTTCTCAAGGATATTGTGCACATACAGTGTAATAAGTTAAATACCCTCCCCCACTTGGCGCCCTCATGACATCATAAATCCACGTTTTCTTCTTCTTGTTAAAAATCCTGTGTGTCCATATTTTCTTACACCACTAGGTGTCAGTGTTTTGCTTGTAAGTGTCCATATGACCATATCTCATGTTATCACTTAAAAACGAGTAACATTCTGATAATTATACCCAGAGTTGTAAAGACAGTAAGCAGTAAATTAATAGAATTCATCAATAGAACTTTTAAGAATATACTCCAAATAGGCAGACCCCCTTGCTACTTTAGCTGCTCAACATGAGGGGCTGGCAGGGTGACACTTGCTATTTTATATAATTTTGGGAACTATGTCTCAATAACTGTGTTTTTGTCAAGTCTATAGGGGTGCCCTTGACTAAATGGTGCGTCTCAAAATTAAATACAGAAATGGCTTCTCTAGAGCTTGTGCGTTTCATTGATCCATCAAGAGAGTGTAAGCTGGCAGCTGAATATATCTGCACCATATAAAGGATAATTGTTAAATAGAGGGCAAAGTCAGCTGAGATTTGAAGTCTTGATGTCTTTCACCTGCTCATCACCGGTGCAAACACTGCTATAAAATTAAAGGGTAGAATACTTGGAATGGTTTGATACGTTTGACAAGTATTCTTGTTTGCACTGTAGAATTTTCTGTCATTCATCCATCTTTTCTGCTGTGATACTCTCTTTTTTCCAGATGTTCCTCGTTACTGACCCCTTATTTCTCTTTTCCTAAATCAGATGCAGACATTTCAAGTGTCTGGTCCTTGCAGTTCTTATGAGGATCTCACAGGAGGAGTCGCTATTGCACAGGTCTTGAATCGCATGTGAGTTCCCACCAGTGCATTCAAAGTTTCTGCGATTTGCTAGAGAGCAGCCAAAGGCTCATGGGGGTGGTGCTAGGAGTTTAGCTGCAAATGTTGGGGTGACTCTATATTTTGGAATAAATGAGAAAAAGGATCTCTAAGAATAAGAGTAATAACTCACTACAATGTGGAAGAAGCCCAGGTGCACCGCCCTGAGCCCTCAGCATGGGGAACGGATAAACCGAAATACGAATGAAGCAGGCACTCGAAATGAAGGCATTGTTCCACCAGGCAATTGTAATAAAGTAGAAAAGGTTTATTATGTCCACAAGCAGCCTTATGCGTTCCGTGTTACAAACACTTAATCATAGGCTCTATGCTTTCTTTCTGCCTGGTGGAAGAATGCCTTCATTATGAGTGCCTGCTTCATTTGTATTTCGTTGACGCTATTTTTGACTAACACCGTCTGTTCCACTGTTGACTCCCATCAACTGCCCTCAGTTCCTTTGTTATTCTTTACTCTTTCTTGTCTCCTATTTTATAGGGTCAGAACCAATTATTCTCTTACATTTTCTCCAGCCATTGGCCTCTCTGAGCAATTTTTCAACCTTCTCTTTTCGCAGAGACCCATCCTGGTTTAATGAGGCCTGGTTAATGAGAGTAAGGAAGGACACCACAGAAAATTGGCGATTAAAGGTACCTGTGCTGTACTTGTATACAAACCTATTTGTTTTTCCATAGGGCTGAGACCCAGTCCTAAGGTAACAATTGAATTAGCTCCCTCAGAAATAAGAAAACTTTCACACATAATGACATATAATCATTTATTGCCAAACGTCTGCAAATTGGGCATCACTTCAACAGTTCTTCTTAAAGGACAAGGAAAGTCTAATAAACACAGTAATTAATTATACTGTACCTCCAGTGTGTTCTGCTGTGCTCTAGAATCTACTTTATTTCTTTCCATTTAGCTGTTCAAATGCCACATTTTAGAAAAAAAACCACAGACTTATAGAAAAAAAAAATCCCATAATGCAGCTCTCCTGTACCAAGACCCTCGGCATGCGTATAATCTTTGATCAAGAAGCAGCGCATGTGCATATATAAAGAACATGAATGCATCTTTTCCTTTGGGAACAGTACTGCTCTCTAACACGGACTCCTGCAATGCCGAGTCACATGGGGATGCAGGGCCAAAGCAGGAACTATACACTGATTGGCAAGTGTTTACTACTTACGGTATTCTTGTTCTAAGCTGATTGGTGAACAAGTTCCTGTTTCTCCTGCTTCTCTGTTGCCTAGCGACACTCGTGCGCTGAAATATTTTTTAATCTAAAACAATGCATGAGAATTGATGATGCGCTAGGGTCAGCCGGCTGAGAGATTTGCGAATATGCAGGAGAATCACAGCGCCCATCTTAGTGACATTGGGGGGAAAAATGGCGCCCGCAACAGATACTTCTTATATAAACTTAGAGGGGTGGTTCACCTTTAAGGTTATAGTTGTTTGCCTTTTTCTTCTGGCTCTTTGTAGCTTTCATATTGGCGTTGCTGACTCCCTATTAAAAATAATTGCTCTGTAAGGCTACAAATGTATTGTTACTTTTTATTACTGATCCTTCTATTCAGGCCTCTCCTATTCATATCCCAGTCTCTTATTCAAATCAGTGCATGGTTGCTAGGGTAATTTGGACCCTAGTTACCAGATTGCTTAAGATGCAAATTGAAGAACTGCTGAATAAAAAGATAAATAACCCAAAAACTTTCAAAAATAAAAAATTCAACTAAATTGCAAATAGTCTCAGAATATCACTCTCTACATCATACTAAAAGTTCTCAAAAGTGAACAACCCGTTTGAGAACGAGCAAAGCAGGAAAAAATAGACTGTATTTAGAAAAAAAAAAGTAACGATCACGTACAGTAAATGCTGCCAACAACATACCAAGGTATTGTAGTAAAGGCTTTACTTTTTCTTTAAAAAGAGAAAAAAAAAAGACCGGAAGTGTGATTCCTTCTTTAAAGGATAAATAAACCTTTAAAATAAGTGAATGTAAAATTGATGCTTTTGCTATTCTAAGCACACTTGTAATTTACATTCATTATTTATTTTGTTTTTATTCCAAGATATTAAGGGATACTTGTGCTGTTAATATGAATGAATTTTGTTACAACAGCGCCACCTGCTGGTCAGTTTCCCACCAGTCTGACCACCAAGTAGTCAAGGAAGTTGTCAGGAGAAAGAAAGAGGCTCCTCTGATGTTCTTCTGCTTAGGAAAGATGTGAGAAAGGTTTCTTATTTTATTCCTAAGCAGAAGAACATCAGAGCAGCCTCTTTCTTTCTCCTGACAACTTCCTTGACTACTTGGTGGTCAGACTGATGGGGTATAGAAGGACCTTTGTGTCTAATGCAAGACTTTCTGGTGAGAAATGGACTTAAATATTAGAAAACTGACTACTTTATACTGATGTGGGTCACTATATGATTGGTTTAACGGTAAGGTTGCAAAAGCTTTGTATAAAGCGGGTAAGGCATAGATTAAGTTTATGGGCCGCATTGTTTAATCTGCTATATCCAATTGTTTTTGTTTTTTTTTGTAGGGCTTGATGTAGATTTTACAGACAGCATTGTTTAATCTACTACCATCTCTTTTATTATTCACTAGGTCAGCAATCTGAAGCGAATCCTGCAGAGTGTGCTTGAATATTACCAGGATGTGAGTGTTTCTACCAATCTCCCATTACACAAATGCAACAGTGTGGTGCTCTATATTTTGTTATAAACTAAGCTCATCTAAAGTATATTAGTGGACTAGGACCTTGAAAGTATTTTTGTACAATACAGGTATAGGATCCCTTATATCTCCCATAGACTCCATTTTATCCAAATAATCCACATTTTTAAAAATGATTTCCCTTTTCTCTGTAATAATAAAATAAAAGAGTAGCTTGCACTTGATCCCAACTGAGATATAATTAATCCTTATTGGAAGCAAAACCAGCCTATTGGGTTTATTTAATGTTTAAATTAATTTCTAGTAGACTTAAGGCACGAAGACCCAAATTACGGAAAGATCCGTTATCCGGAAAACCCCAGGTCCCGAGTATTCTGGATAACAGGTCCCATACCTGTATATTTTTTTTAAATATTAAAGATTAAAAAATGATTTTGTGTTTATTGCGGCACAGTTTGTTGGACATCTTTAAAGGAGGACATAATGAACTTTTGGTTTACTCTTTAACAGGTCCTGGGTCACCCTGTTTCTGATGATCACATCCCAGATGTGGCTCTGATTGGGGAGTTTTCTGATGTTGCTGAACTGAGGAAAATGGTGCAACTGGTGCTAGGATGTGCTATCAGCTGTGACAAGAAGGAAGGTGAGAGCTGGCACGTTATAAATCTGATATTACTGTATTGGCCCACAAAGACTTCAATCTAGGCTTCTTAATTAAATCCAGGGCTATTAGTCTTAAGTGGTTGTTTCATTCACTGACTGATAATTCCCTCAGTCTGAGGCATTACAGGTCAGTTTGTTTAGAAAGTCCCAGGCTGACTGATCAGCTCAAGCTCCATGTACCGTGTCTGTGAAAGTTGTCATTCATCCAGACTGTATCTATAGTAACAAGTCAAATCAAATGGACTTGCTGTACCATTTCTTTTGAACACATCAGACCTATTACTATAGATACTCCATGTACCAGTTGTCTTGAACAGGAGTAATTATAAATAAACGAGAAATACATTTGCTGATCAAGGTTTATTCATTGTTCTTCTTTCTTCCAGTGCACATTCAGCAGATAATGACACTTGGAGAGTCTGTCCAGCAAGCAGTGATGGAATCAATACAGGAGGTAGGGATTTTGTGATTCTGCTAAAGAGCCATAACAATCCTTGTAGGGGATGGTGGTCCCTGTAGCCCTACAGCACTTCCTGCATTTCTCAGCAACCAAAACACAATGGGAATTTTAGTGGATCAGAGATGGAAAAATGAAATGTCATTAAGAACTGTCTTTTGTCGTATTGCTCCCTAATGGGATGCAAAGGAATGCTGAGTCACATGAATAGATACAATACCTGTCAAATGTGTTTGACCCAGGCCCATTTGCTATAGATATTGTCTTATTTGCACCAATAGTTGTTTTATTTCTGTATAACGTGCATCCAAAATTTCATAATAATTTAAAGGGGTTGTTCACCTTTGAGATAACTTTTGGTATGATGTAGAGAGTGACATTCCGAGATAATTTGCAATTTGTTTTAATTTTTTTTATTATTGAATAAGATATTGAGATATTTAGCCTTTTATTCAGCAGCTCTTCAATTTGTATTTTAAGCAATCTGGTAACTAGGGCCCAAATGAGCCAAGCAACCATGCATTGATTTGAATAAGAGACTTAAATATGAATAGGAGAGAGTCTGAATAGAAGGATCAGCAATAAAGAGTAGCAATAACGATACATTTGTAGCCTTACAGAGCATTTGTTTTTTTAGAAGTGGACAGCGAAGAAAAAGACAAATAAGTATAAAACTATAAAAAATAAATAATGAAAATCAATTGAAAAGCTGCATAGAATTGGCCGTTCTATAATAAATAAATGTTACCATTTATAACAAATAATGAAAGTTACCTTAAAGGTGAACCGCCCCTTTAATCCAATTCCCTTTCTAAATGCAAAGAGGAATAATGAACTCTGTACTAGAGTCCTGCACGGGTCCATTTTTTGGAAGCCGTGCCCGACCTGCAATCCGCAACCCGCATTCTTATCCACTTGGACCCGCAACCCTGCCCCGCGACCCGCTGACCATCAAGAATCAGGAACTTCTGTCATTGGAAACCGGAAGTGACATAATCGGCGGTAGGCGTGATCAGAAAAAAAAGGGGTAGTACTGGAAGTGCTGTCATTGGAAACTGGAAGTTACATCATCGGAAGTAGGCGTTGTCAGAAAAAAGGAATAAAAATTGCTATTGAGAAGACCAGCGTGTCTATACCCGCACCCTGAACTTCAACCCGCAGGGTACCGCAGGTTTTTGCGGGTAACCCGCGGGTACCCGACCTGCTGCAGGACTCTACTCTGTACTCCCCAACATGTTGCGCTGCTCTGTTATAATATTAAAAAATAATTATATTATGTAATATAATTTAGTAGCCCTTCCGCTTAACACGTGCAAATCAAAGCAGCTACAAGTTTCCAGCATGTACTCTACGTGTTTACTGTGTGTGTTTAACCATTGCCTTTTATCTTTGCCCAGCTGCTCAGCAAGGACCCCACAGATGCAGTAACAAGTGAAAGTTACATTAACTATGATAGCCAGGTGAGTTTCTTCCAAAGACGCTTAAGTTCTAGAGGGGCCAAACAGAATTTGTGTTTCCCTTTTACACTTTCTCTATCAACAATGTAGAATCTATGTCACTGGCAAGGAAACAGGAGTGGCAGCAATGTAGATTCTACATTTTCACATTTCATTCATATTAATAGACATGTTGGGCTGTGGCACTGCCAGGAAAGGGGGTTATCACCTATTCTGCTTCTTTTATTCATCTGTACAAATTGCACAATATAGCCACTGACCCCCATTGTTTCCTATGTATATCACATTTTTTGGAGGGGGATGAAAGTTCTTTATTGTACGTCATTGTTCTGTTTCAAGGTATCGTTATATTATCAGACTTTTTATCTTCATGCAGCAATGCCTCTTGCCCCCATTAATTATCCCTAACTATCCTTATTGCCTACTTTTCTTTCAGTCCCGCAAATACTATTTTTTAAGTGAGGATAATGATGAAAAAAACGAGATTCTGCAGCGTTGCCATGACCTAGAACAGCAGGTAAATGTGTGTGCTTGTGTGCAGCCTGTGTGTGCCTTGTGTTGCCTGTTTGGTGGTTTCCTCTACAGCAGCAAAATCCTTGTAGTTTTTTTTTTCTTTATTTCCTGGATCCATCCCAAAATGTGGGAGTCCTAAATGTATAATATCTATGAAAGGGAAGTTGTTGCAAGATGGACTTTTGAGAAGAAATTGGCAGAATGCAGCAAAGGCAGTAATGTCAAAACAAGCAAACAATGTTATGGTGATGATCACAGGGGTCCAGGCAAGAGCTAGTGCCAAAAATAAGATAATCCCCTATATTAGAAAAGTTTCAGTTCCATAGAAGACTTCAAATTAAAGGGGTTGTTCACCTTCAAGTTATCTTTTAGTATGATGTGGGGAGGGATGTTCTTACTGGTAAGGAAACTTCGGGCGACTTCGGAAATTCAAATGCTGCAAAAGCATTGGGGCAGGCGTTTTTTCATTGAAGCAGATGGAAGCCACGGGGAAGCAGTTCATGGAGATTAGTCGCCCCAAAGAAGAGGCGATTAGTCGCCGGGCGATTAAATCTCCCCGAATCTCCAGGTGTGCCCTTACCCTTATACTCCCAGGCCAAAAGTTTGGCTATTTGGGTTATTGGGGGAAGAGCAGAGAGATGCACTACTGTAGTTACTATAGCAACACTGTTATCACAGGGAGGCTAGATATTTATTTTTGGGCTGATTGCACATACCCCTGATTGTTTGATCAGATTCTTATCAAAGGCTAAAAGTAACATCTCTTTGCAGAGCTTCCTTTTTATAGATCTTTATTCATTTTCATGGAAAATAAAGCCAGTGGATTTTTCGAACAATTAACTGCTTTAAATAATACGTATAATAGATGCATTTTATATTCTAAATCCCAGTGAACAGCCTTTACGTTCATGACCAAGGATTTTCCGAGCTGCCTTGCTCTAAAGTGGTGGTGATGGCGGTGTGATTTATACTGGTAGCAGGGGCTTTAATCTAATCTGTATATTTATGTTGCATGTAATGCTTCTCTGCTGGTAGAGAAATGCTTGATACCCTTCATTGCAGCCTGTCGTTCAAGGATAAGTAAGCCTTTATGATAAGTGAATGTAAAATTGATGAGATGGCTATTCTAAGTATATTTGCCATGTACATTCTTTATTTATTTTGTTTTTATATCAAGATATTAAGGGATACATATACTGTTAATATGAATGAATTTTGTTTCAACAGCACCACCTGCTGGTCAGTTTCCCACCAGTCTGACCACCAAGTAGTCAAGGAAGTTGTCAGGAGAAAGAAAGAGGCTGCTCTGATGTTCTTCTGTTTAGGAAAAGAATTGGAAACCTTTCTCTCATCTTTCCTAAGCAGAAGAACATCAGAGCAGCCTCTTTCTTTCTCCTGACAACTTCCTTGACTACTTGGTGGTCAGACTGGTGGGAAACTGACCAGCAGGTGGCGCTGTTGTAACAAAATTCATTCATATTAACAGCACATGTATCCTTTAATATCTTGGAATGAAAAGAAAATAAATAATGAATGTACATAACAAAAGTGCTTAGAATAACTCCCTCATCAATTTCACATTAACTTATTTGAAAGGTTTACTTATCCTTTCAGATGAATGGAAACTGCCTGGCACAGGAGGCTTGAATTCATCTGAATAAGAGGCTGCACGGAGCGGTATTTTTCTTTTTCACTAAGCAGAGAAATACGTAGCCCTCAAATGTATTCATTTAAGTCTGCAATGAAAGCTGGGCCTGTCATTTTCTGTGGGGGGAGTAATTCAAAGGTGCAAATGAACCACAAAGCGGAGCATTGTATATAGAGGATCAGCATTGCATACTGAGGTTTTCACTTGCAGACTTTATTGTGGGGTTGCTTTTTCTTTCCCACCTCAATGAGTGATTTCACCCTTTAAAAAGGTTATAAGCTGATTTGTGTTTGGCTTCCGGATTTTGGGTGAGTTTAAGACCAGCCTGTGCCTGCTACACTAACTTGCTGCATGCTCATATTGCAATGCTGCGGCCCTAATCCTGCTTTTTCCTCTGCTCTTACTGAGAGGGGTCTGCAGTGCCCGCTTGGGGTAGCTCTTCCTATCCTGATGGCTTTTCCACTCACTAAAATGATTGCAGTTTGGACTGAAGGGTTTAGTCGAAGAAGTAGAAAGCTACAATGGCCTGATCATGTCCCTCAGTTGTAGGTCTGGAAAACAGGGCCATGTAATGAGCACGTGGATGATAAAGGAGGCAGATCAACCGTTGCAATAGCACATGTGGAGCAAGATTATATTAGTATCCAGACAGATACATGGTATGAACCACACATTTGTTGAGGTTGGCAAACAAGTGAAGCTGTGCCCAATAAGACAACTCAGGTGGCGTGTGAAATTAGGCGGAACCAATTATTTTGCCCCAGGCCAACAATCAAATATTAGGCCCTATGCCAATCTTTATTCCCAGATATTAAGGGATACATGTACTGTTAATATAAATGAATTTTGTTACAACAGCGCCACCTGCTGGTCAGTTTCCCACCAGTCTGACCACCAAGTAGTCAAGGAAGTTGTCAGGAGAAAGAAAGAAGCTGATGTTCTTCTGTTTAGGAAAGAATTATAATAAATACTATAATAAACCTTTCTCACATCTTTCCTAAGCAGAAGAACATCAGAGCAGCCTCTTTCTTTCTCCTGAATTCATTCTACCAACCCAAAAGATATCTATCCAGTGCCATGATGTTGGCTGTGGCCATAACCACACTGCTGCTCACAGTAGATGCAATTATACAATCATCATTTCCTAGTAGTAGAAAGGCCTTTGGGATGGGATTTAGCTGCTCATATAAATGTATTGCATGTAGCTGACTGCAGACCCCACCGCTTAACAGAAATCCCTTCCTAGCTGGTTTAACCTCTACCTTGCTGGCTCAGTGCTGCCCTCTCGGGGAAATGCATTAAAATATAAATATATATACCCTCTTCCTCCTCCTCAGACAACCCCTCTCATTCACTTTGTCTGCAAAAATGACACTCTGAGGCCCATGGTGCATTCAGGTGCTGGCTATTGTGAGGACACTTCTATTAATTTGTCATTTAGAAATACATTTAGATATAAAATAGCCATGTCAATAATTAGTGTATTTAAAGGGGAACTATTGTGAAAATGAAAATTTTATATAAGCTTCATCATACTGAAATAAGAAACTTTCTAAATACAATCAATTTGTGGCGTTTCTGAAATAATCAAGTTTAGATTCACAATTCCTTCCTTGGCATCTGTTTCTCTTCATTCTGTCTTCATGCAGCAGTTGGGTGTCAGATATTAATTGACAGTTAGATCCAATATATCTTATAGGGGGGTTTCTTTCCTATCAGATGAATTAGAGCTCACTCAAATGACTGATTCCAGTACAAACAAAATGTAACAAAATAACTGCCTTTTGCACAAATCCTGCATGTAGAGAGACATGATGTCTGGTGATTTTAATAGTGAGCTCTTATGCATGTTCTAGGCAAAAGGAGCCCCCCTATAAGATATATTGGATCTAACTGTCAGTGATTATATGACACCCAACTGCTGCATGAAGAGAGAATGAAGAGAAACAGATGCTGAGAGAGGGATAGGGAAGATAAACTTGATTATTTCAGAATTTTCTATTGATTGTATTTAGAAAGTTTCAGTATGCTGAAGCTTATATTAAATTTTCATTTTTGTGATAGTTCCCCTTTAAAAAATAAGATGTTCAAAATTTGCAGCAGGGGTATGCAACCAGCTTCCCCTTTAGATGTTGTTGAACTACATGAGCCATCATACTACTGATAGTCAAGTAATCCTGGGAGTTGTAGTTTAACCTCATCTAAAAAGCCTAAATTTTCATATTATATATCCTATGTCTATATCCACCCAGACATATTAACTCACCTATTCTGTTACCCCCATTCTTACATTTTTGGGGGGATCTTGCTCCTTTCCCTCTCCTTCTTTTCGTTTGGCTGCACCCCCTCCCCAAGGTTTCTCTGCTTATGGAAGAAAAGAAGAACCTGGTGGGTGAGAACCGAACCCTAAGAGAACAGCAGGAGCAGTCTGGCATGGGTACTCCCCAAATGTTCAACAAAAAGTTGCTCCTTCTACAGAGCCAGATTGAACAACTACAGGAGGAAAACTACAGGTAAGGTGAAACAAATGGGTCAAAGAGAATCTTGGGGGGGTTAGTTATGGAACAGGAAGGTATTTCCTGGTGCTCATGTGACTGCCTCTACTTCTTTTTGGCAGAAAACGGCAGTTCTGTTTTGCTTTGTGGCAGGCATATTCAAATGAATGCAATAGTATCACAGGATAAAATCAGTGCCTAAATAACTTTGTAGACAATATGGCCTTGTCTTAACTTTCAGCAATGTAGTTTGTGTATGTTGGTGGCAGTTGTAGCCTGCTAACATCTGGAGGATAACAGTCTGCCCATCACAAGAAATGTGATAAACCCTCTTTTTAAAGGATAAGTAAACCTTTAAAATAAGTGAATGTAAAATTGATGATTGCACTTTTCTAAGCACTTTTGTAATTTACATTCATTATTTATTTGTTTTTATTCCAAGATATTAAAGGATAAATGTACTGTTAATATGAATGAATTTTGTTCCAACAGCGCCACCTGCTGGTCAATTTCCCACCAGTCTGACCACCAAGTAGTCAAGGAAGTTGTCAGGAGAGAGAAAGAGGCTGCTCTGATTTTCTTCTGCTTAGGAAAATAATTAAAGACCTTTCTCCCATCTTTCCTAAGCAGAAGAACATCAGAGCAGCCTCTTTCTTTTCACTTATTTTAAAGGTTTACCTTACCTTTAAAGGGGTTTTGTCATGATTTTTATGTTGTAATTTTTATGTCTAATTTACACAGTTTACACTGCAAATAATTCACTCGACAATATAAAATGTCATTCCTGAACCAACAAGTGTATTTAGTTGTAATTTTGGTGTGTAGGTGCATCTCAGGTCATTTTGCCTGGTCATGTGATTTCAGAAAGAGCCAGCACTTTAGGATGGAACTGCTTTCTGGCAGGCTGTTGTTTCTCCTACTCAATGTAACTGAATGTGTCTCAGTGGGACCTGGATTTTCCTATTGAGTGTTGTTCTTAGATCTACCAGGCAGCTGTTATCTTGTGTTAGGGAGCTGTTGTCTGGTTACCTTCCCATTGTTCTGTTGTTAGGCTGCTGGGGGGGAAATGGAGGGGTGATATCACTCCAACTTGCAGTACAGCAGTAAAGAGTGACTGAAGTTTATCAGAGCACAAGTCACGTGACTGGGAAAACTGACAATATGTATAGCCCCATGTCAGATTAAAAATTAAATCTAAAAAAAAAAATTTTGTTGCTTTTTTGAGAAATGGATTTCAGTGCAGAATTCTGCTGGAGCAGCTCTATTAACTGATGCGTTTTGGAAAAAAAAAATTCCTATGACAGTGTTCCTTTAATATTTTCTTGTAAAGCTGCAGGTTTATTTCAAGCTGTTCACTAAAGATATCATTCACGTTGGGGCTTGCCTATCCATACTTTAGGGATCTGACCACAGAGTGGGGATTTATATTTGGAATGGGGCTTATGGGATTGACTTTCTTGCAGGCTGGAGAGCTCCAGAGATGACTACAGACAGAGATGCGAGGAATTAGATCGGGATGTGCAAGAACTGCAACAGCGCAACCAGGACCTGACCGGCTTGGCACACGAGGCCCAGGCACTTAGAGATGAGATGGATGTTCTTCGGTAAGGGCTGGCAGTTGTGGGGACCCAGTGCCAGTTATGTATAAATAGCTCCTCCTCCTGGGCTGCTTGTGCTCTCGGACAATAATAAGAGTATGTTAACAATATGGACATCAATTTGCACGCTACTATATCATCTCCCCTTACCCTGTATTTGGCATTTTTGGGTTCATGTTAAAGGGAAGCTATCGTAAAAAAAAAAAGAAATTCTGTACTGCTTCTGAAATAAACAAGTTCTTGTTCCCTATCCCTCTCTCCGCATCTGTTTCTCTTCATTCTCTCTTCATGCAGCAGTTGGATGTCAGATTCATTCATTAACAGTTAGATCCAATATATCTTATAGGGGGGCTCCTATCCTAGCAGATGTATTAGAGCTCACTCTATTAAACTCACCAGACATCATGGGGCAGATCTATCAAGGGTCGAATTGAAAATTCGAATATAGAATTTTAGAGTTTTTTTAAGGCCAGAACTGTCTAATTCGGCTAGGGTATTGATCAAATTCGATTTGAGTTTAAATTCAATTTTCGAGATTTACCATACTCTGGCCCTTTAAGAACTCGAATTCGACTATTCGCCACCTAAAACCCGCCAAATTGCTGTTTTAGTCAATGGGAGACGTCCTGGGATCAATTTGGAGTTTTTGCAGCCTTCCTGAAGTTCAGGTTTTTTCCAGAGAATTCGATTTGAGTTTTTGGGTCAATCCTAATCACCCGAGTTTAACAAATTCAATTTATTTAATACATTTCAATTGGTCAAATTTTGAGTTTGTGGGAGTTTATGGGATTTTTTATAAACTCACATGAATTTGAAATTCAACCTTTGATAAATGTGCCTCCATGTCTCTCTAAATGCAGGATTTGTGCAAAAGGCAATTATTTTTAACTGCTGAATGAAGACAGAATGAAGAGAAACAGATGACGAGAGAGGAATAGTGAAGATAAACAATGCAGACTATTTAATTTGATTGTATTTAGAAAGTTCTTTTTTCAGTATTATGAAGCTTATATTACATGTCAATTTTCTGATAGTTCCCCTTTAAAGAAAATTAAGTGCTATATGCAAATAAACCACATGGACCCATACAAGTAGATTTGATGGTCAGTATTTATAGGTGTATATAGGTCTTGGACCTTACATTTAAAGGGGTTGTTCACCTTTGAGATAACTTTTAGTATGATGTAGAGAGGGATATTCTGAGATAATTTGCAATTTGTTTTCATTTTTTATTATTTGTGCTTTTTCAGTTATTTAGCTTTTTATTCAGCAGCTCTCCATTTTGCCATTTCAGCAGTCTGGTTACTAGGGTCACAATTAACTATTGATTTGAACAAGAGACTGGAATATAAATAGGAGAGGGACTGAATAGAAGGATCAGTAATAAAAAGTAACAATATATTTGTAGCCTTACAGAGCATTTGTTTTTTTAGATGGGAGTCAGCGACCCCCATTTGAAGGCTGCAAAGAGTAAGAAGAAAAAGGCAAATAACTATAAAAAATACATAATGAAAACCAATTGAAAAGTTGTTTAGAATTGGTCGTTCTATAACATAATAAAAGTTACCGTAAAGGTGAACCACCCCTTTAACTGCACAGTTCCTTCCCACTAGATTCATTTACTGGTGTTGTTGGTTTATACAAACACCTGTCACCTAATTTCTGCCTTTCAGTCACTCCTCTGACAGAGTGGGGAAGCTGGAATCCCTGGTGGAGTCCTATAAGAAGAAGCTGGAAGATCTGGGGGACCTGAGGAGACAAGTGAAGCTCTTGGAGGAGAGGAACACGGTGTACATGCAGCGCACCTGCCAGCTAGAAGAGGAGCTTCATAAGGCCAATGCCTCCCGTGGGCAGGTGGAAAGTCTTACCAGACAGGTACGTGTAAGTCTCAAAAAGCTGAAACCTTTTGCAAAATAATAGGTTTTCCTTACAGACCAGTGGTGACATTTTAAAAAATAATGTTGCCCTACACTGGTAAAACTGGTGTGTTTCCTCCAGAAACACAACTATAGTTTATATAAACAAGCTGCTGTGTAGCTACAGGGGCTGCCCCCATGGCTACACAGCAGCTTGTTTATATAAACTATAGTTGTACTTATCTGTTATCTACTGTGTATCCTGTGCTTGAATGGCTGCCCCCATGGCTACACAGCAGCTTGTTTATATAAACTATAGTAGTACTTATCTGTTATCTACTGTGTATCCTGTGCTTGAATGGCTGCCCCCATAGCTACAAAGCAGCTTGTTTATATAAACTATAGTAGTACTTATCTGTTATCTACTGTGTATCCTGTGCTTGAATGGCTGCCCCCATGGCTACACAGCAGCTTGTTTATATAAACTATAGTTGTACTTATCTGTTATCTACTGTGTATCCTGTGCTTGAATGGCTGCCCCCATGGCTACACAGCAGCTTGTTTATATAAACTATAGTAGTACTTATCTGTTATCTACTGTGTATCCTGTGCTTGAATGGCTGCCCCCATAGCTACAAAGCAGCTTGTTTATATAAACTATAGTAGTACTTATCTGTTATCTACTGTGTATCCTGTGCTTGAATGGCTGCCCCCATGGCTACACAGCAGCTTGTTTATATAAACTACAGTAGAGTTTCTGAAGCAAATACACTAGTTTTACCAGTATAGAGAAGCACTACATTATATTGGCATTCTTTTAAAGGATAAGTAAACCTTTAAAATAAGTTAATGTAATTGGTTATTGTGCTATTCTAAGCACTTTTGTAATTTACATTCATTATTTATTTATTCCAAGATATTAAGGGATACATGTGCTGTTAATATGAATGTATTTTGTTACAACAGCGCCACCTGCTGGTCAGTTTCCCACCAGTCTGACCACCAAGTAGTCAAGGAAGTTGTCAGGAGAAAGAAAGAGACTGCTCTGATGTTCTTCTGCTTAGGAAAGATGTGAGAAAGGTTTCTAATTATTTTCCTAAGCAGAAGAACATCAGAGCAGCCTCTTTCTTTCTCCTGACAACTTCCTTGATGGACTTTTATGGTGCCTGATATGCGAGATTTCTCTGCTGCTGCACTCTATACCTGTATTTTCCTGCAAAAGGGGAAGCAACATCTTGTAAAAACTGGAGCATTTAACGGCAGCAAAGTAGTGTAGGTGTCTGAGGAGGGTTTTCTGCCTATTGAATCGGGTTCTCCTTCCAACGTATATTTGGTTAATGTCTAGGATTTTGATTGAGGGTGTTTTGCATTGTTCTATGTACATCTATTTGTACTTTGCAGGTCCAGGAGCTGCATAAGAAGCATTCCACCGAGTCTCTACGGGCTGAGAAATGGCAGTTTGAGTTCCAGACCCTTAAAGAAAAATTTGAGGATTTGCAGAAAGAGAGAGAGGTAAGCGGTTCCTCTTGTTATTTCATTCATTTATAAATTAAACTTCCTTGGAGTCAGATATACTGTAGATATGCAGGAGGGGACAAGAAAGTGAAAAAAAAAAAGAAAGGCAGATAGGAGAGAGAGAGAGAGAGAGCAAGAGTGCGGGAGACAGAGAGTGAGCGGGAGACAGAGAGTGAGCGGGAGACAGAGAGTGAGCGGGAGACAGAGAGTGAGCGGGAGACAGAGAGTGAGCGGGAGACAGAGAGTGAGCGGGAGACAGAGAGTGAGCGGGAGACAGAGAGTGAGCGGGAGACAGAGAGTGAGCGGGAGACAGAGAGTGAGCGGGAGACAGAGAGTGAGCGGGAGACAGAGAGTGAGCGGGAGACAGAGAGTGAGCGGAACTACCGGGGGAGCAGGGGGTGCGAGTGGGCCAGGGCCCGCACCCCCTCAGGGCCCCCCGGCAGTCTGTTCACCAATGAAAATGCCTGCAAATGCGGCCGTACGGAGGGGGGCGGGCCTGGCTGCGCGTCACGCACCAGGGCCCGCCCCCTCTAGGATCGCCACTGGAGAGAGAGCGAGATGGAGATAGAGAGAGGTGTACATTGCACCCTAACAATATTAGCACAATTTAATAAACTTTATTCTGATGTTCATCTGTACTATTAATATAATGTGCACAATCACTGTTGGGGTTGCAGGTAAGATCATTGTGGTGAAGCCTTTGGGAACTCCTAAGATCACTGGGGATTTCAAAGGGAAGAAGCAGTTACAAGACCATGTTATTTAGCAAATTACAGCTAGCATAAATCTTCTCCACTTTGCTCCAGTCCTCTCCATTTCTGCATTTATTAGGGTAGATGTATAAGCCGCAATCATGTCTCCCAGCAAATATATTTGAATCTGTGTAATATTTTGAATTGACTGCCCAATGCTTCTTGGCACAGGAAGACAAAGAAAGCGGTGGTTATAATGTGGCCCCTATTTATAATATGTAAAAGGCGTGTGTCAGGGGAGAATACTCAGTCTTTAGTCCAATGACCTCTTAATAAAATGCTCCGTTATATTGACTTCCAGTGGGATGTCTTCTACTGTGTGATCCTGTCTTCTGTTAGTTACCAGCGCTTCTTTCTAGTCCTCCATTAAATGTGCTGTAGCTTTTGTTCCTCATTTTATTCCTCTATCTTATCAGCTCTTTTCTACCTTTTAGCCCTCTTTTCCCTACTCTTCTTTCCTGCTGTATCTTCTGACCTATTTTCCTTCCTTTCTTTCTTTTTGGTATGTTCTATCCCTCCTTCTGTCACACTTCCTATCCTTCTTCCCTACTATACTGTTAGTTGGACAACCTTCCGTACTACATTACTGTGCCTTGTGTCCCTCCTTCTGTTCTTTTAGCTTTTCTTTTTCCCTTCTGTTCTGCCATCTTCCCTTCTTCTCTACTGTTCCTTTTAGCCATCCTTATGTTGTATTCATTGTTCAATTCCTTTCCTACTCTACATTCTATCACTACGTCTGTTCTACCTCTATTACTTCCTTATGAAGCTTCTGTTCCTCTTTCATTTTCACTTTATTTCCTATTGGCTTCTACCTCCCTTTTATTCCCACTACCATTCTACTTCCTTTTCTATCCACCCTTTTTCACTGACTTCCTGTTTTTATTCCTCTATCATTCTTTCTGTTTCCTTCCTCTATAGTCATATTTATTGTCATCTCTTCTGCATACAAGAAAGAAATTCATACATGAGACGAAATTGCAGACCACATACATATTACACTCCCAAACAAACATATACTGTGTTAAAAAATCAAAACATATTTCAGTGTACACTTTCAAGCCAAGAATATATGAATTAAATACAAAGAAGAAGAAACCCCGTTTTCCAGCTCCCAGTCCTTCATTTTAACCCAAGGGTATTTCTTTATTTTTTATGCCTATTATTTGTGCAATCACCCCTTCTCTAAAATCTGCTATTGCACTGCTATTCTTTCTATACCTGTGAGAGAAATGGAGACATTCTCTCACACACAGGTGAGTCCTGTGGAGATGATCCGTTTAGGAAGGTGCTGATCTTACAAGCAGTGGCGTAACTAGTTGTTACTGGGCTCATAGCAAATTCAATTTAGGGCCCCAAAATATTTATAAGTTGGCCTATTTTACCAAGATATATTAAAATTGCTAATTAATCAGGGTCTCACTGGGCCCCCTACACTCCTGGGCCCCCCTGCAACCGCAGGGTCTGCTTCCTCTATAGTTACGCCCCTGCTTACAAGTTTTGGCTGGAGAAATCTACCGTAGGTAGAACTGACTTCTGTTGCATCGCCAGCATATGTTGTGTGTTTTTGCACAATAGAAAAGTTATTTTATGTTCTTGGGAGTTCTATCTGTCTTTGTCTCCCCAGAGGCTGATAGCTGAGCGGGACTCACTGCGGGAGACAAATGATGAGCTGCGCTGCTCTCACCTGCAGCAGACTTGCCTGGGACAAGCAGGTGAGACCTTCAATCATGTCTGTGCTTCTTGCCAATTTCACAACCATCTACAAAGTTATATTAGACTGTGGCGATATTGGAAGTTACTGGATCCCCTAGCAATCTGTCGTGATTATCTGCTCATATCAGCCATTATGTTCTGAAAACATTGGGGGGAATTCACAAAAGTGAAGAGAGCCCAATTTTGGAGTAAACGTGATGGTAAACTTGAGTAAAATACTTTCTCCATATTCACAAACAGAAATCCGCCTAAATTCCAACTCAACTGCCACTTTTCATGAAAGAAAGACATATTACAGACACTTTTATGAATTTGTCTTTCAAACGACATAAATATGGAGCAAAAATGACATTTTAAACGACATTTTCTCCCGACATTTTAAAAATGGAGTTAAGCTCAGTATAAAACTTCCCCATGTGCCAGATCAATTGCAAAATCACTTTTATACTCAGGGCACAAGTTTCTGTCTAACCCTATAGGTGTAAAAGCCTCGTTAACAAAACAAGTAAAAAACGGATTAAACAACAAAAAGTGTATTTTATACAGTTTTATATGTAAAAAGTTTTTAACTCACACTTGCATTATTTCACTAGTTTTAGCTTAATGAATGAGCCAATATTAGCAATTTCAGTGAATATATTATCTAAAGGAAAAGTAAAGCCTCCCAGGCATTTGTTTTGTTTTAGCAGCAATTAGACACTTGGCCTAAGATAATAAAACAAACTTCTGATACAAATCCCTATATTGTACAAAATAGCATTTCTTGTATTTAGACCCTTATATCTTGTTACAGAAGTGGAATTACACAAACACATAGGCAGATTTAGAAAGCCCGGGTTATCCTGAAAAAAAATAAAGTATAATTTTCCAAGGTTTAATAAACCCCTTCCAGTTTGATGGCTGACTGACAGGTGCAGTAAGGGCTAAAGACAAATTCAGAAAAAATGTCTATAAAATGTCTGTTTAAAAGACAAATTCACAAAAGTGGAGATAGAGGTTTGTGAATTCGGTGGGAAATCCGACATTTTTATCTCCACTTTTATTTTGTCTCAATATCACCACTTTTGTGAATTCCCCCCATTGTGTCTGTGCCATAAGCATTTCCGTTCTTCAATGAGCCCGCTGTTTAAAATGTAAGGGTATTAACATGTGACACTTCTTACACTGATGTGGAATCTGTAACTTCATGGCATTAAGCTAATATTTTTGTATTTATATTAAAGATCACCAGGAATAAAGACGTTTTTCCAATTACTTTCTATTTGTGACCTTTTTCTAATATTGAAGTTTAAAGGATGATTTTCCTCCTTCTAAAGCAGCTCTGGGAGGGGGGTCGCCGACCCTTTAACTGTTCTAATTTGATACATTTAGTTGATCCATTTGTTATGTTTGTCCCTGCTGAGCAGAATCCCTGAGTTTCATTACAGGCAGCTGTTAGAATTGATACAATAGTTGCTGATACTCCACAGATACTGCTGAGAAATGTGTCAACTAATTGTGTCAACTAAATGTGTCAACTAAATTTATCGACTAAAAGTATCAACTAAGTGTGTCAACTAAGTGTGTCAACTAAGTGTGTCAACTAAGTGTGTCAACTAAGTGTGTCAACTAAGTGTGTCAACTAAGTGTGTCAAGTAAGTGTGTCAAGTAAGTGTGTCAAGTAAGTGTGTCAAGTAAGTGTGTCAAGTAAGTGTGTCAAGTAAGTGTGTCAAGTAAGTGTGTCAACTAAGTGTGTCAACTAAGTGTGTCAACTAAGTGTGTCAACTAAGTGTGTCAACTAAGTGTAGCAACTAAGTGTAGCAACTAAGTGTAGCAAATGGTAACAGTTCAGAATCTGCTCCTGGATCACTGAGCTTCGAGACTGAAACACTGGATACACAAACATTAAAATTTAACCTTCAATTTTGGGAAAATTATAAAAAATAGAAAGCAATTGAAAAAAGTCTTTGTTTCTGGAGAACAGTCTGAAAACAATTTAACTAAAAAAAATGTTTGGGAGGTGAATAACTCTTTAATAACATTCATTATCCAAGCTATTGTATTTAAATCTGAATAATAAGAAGTACCCAGAAGGGTTGTAATATCACGTTCTACATTTTGGGCACCCCTGTCTAACACTCTCATATAGGGAAAAAGTAATTCTAACACACAAGTAATCTCTTATTTACTGCCCCCTAGTGGACAACAATGTGTATACTTTACACAGTTATGATGATGATAATGTTGTAAGAGGTATAACGTAGAAATGTATTAGGATCCTGTAAGGGAAATAACAAAGAATGATCAGATGGAAAGTGTGATGATACTTTTGCTGTTATCTAATATATTCTACTCTTGCAGATGTGCTGCTTTCAGGATCTTCTCCTCCTTTGGAAAATTTAGCAGCAGAAATTGTCCCAGCAGAGCTCAGGTGAAGATCATGGCTGCCAGAGTGTTTGTGGGGGGAGGGACTCCATGTCCCATAGTTCCCTCCTGTCTGTGTCACTGTATCACCCTGCAGTGGGAGGGACAGACTCATGTCCCATAGTTCCCTCCTGTCTGTGTCACTGTATCACCCTGCAGTGGGAGGGACAGACTCATGTCCCATAGTTCCCTCCTGTCTGTGTCACTGTATCACCCTGCAGTGGGAGGGACAGACTCATGTCCCATAGTTCCCTCCTGTCTGTGTCACTGTATCACCCTGCAGTGGGAGGAACAGACTCATGTCCCATAGTTCCCTCCTGTCTGTGTCACTGTATCACCCTGCAGTGGGAGGGTCAGACTCATGTCCCATAGTTCCCTCCTGTCTGTCTCACTGTATCACCCTGCAGTGGGAGGGTCAGACTCATGTCCCATAGTTCCCTCCTGTCTGTGTCACCGTATCACCCTGCAGTGGGAGGGTCAGACTCGTGTCCCATAGTTCCCTCCTGTCTGTGTCACTGTATCACCCTGCAGTGGGAGGGACAGACTCATGTCCCATAGTTCCCTCCTGTCTGTGTCACTGTATCACCCTGCAGTGGGAGGGACAGACTCATGTCCCATAGTTCCCTCCTGTCTGTGTCACTGTATCACCCTGCAGTGGGAGGGACAGACTCATGTCCCATAGTTCCCTCCTGTCTGTGTCACTGTATCACCCTGCAGTGGGAGGGACAGACTCATGTCCCATAGTTCCCTCCTGTCTGTGTCACTGTATCACCCTGCAGTGGGAGGGACAGACTCAGGTCCCATAGTTCCCTCCTGTCTGTGTCACTGTATCACCCTGCAGTGGGAGGGACAGACTCATGTCCCATAGTTCCCTCCTGTCTGTGTCACTGTACCACCCTGCAGTGGGAGGGACTCCACCGCTGTTCTTTACCCCACTGTTCTTTGTATCAACCTGCAGTATCATTGGCCCCAGTTTGTGTTTTCCTATGTTTAATTACCTGTGTTATTTGTCTGCTTCCTACATTTACTCGCTACCAGAGAGACAGTAATTCGGCTGCAGCAGGAAAATAAGATGCTCTGCACTCAGGAATCCTCATACCAAGAGCGCCTCTGTGACCTTCAGAATTTTCTGGAAGAATCAAACCGAAGCAAGAACAGACTGGAGAGCGAAAGCAGGTTAGTGGGTATCACTCACTTATCTATAGACTGAATATCTTAACAGACTGTTGATATTTTTATAACAATTACTTTTATATATTTATTTTGCTGCCAAACGAACATTTAGACCAACAGAGAACTATACAATTAAACTCTGACCTCTCTCCTCTGCCGCTTAAAATAGGCGATTTTTGTGGTTGGCTGGGGAAGTATTTCCTTGAACATATGTCACTATTTTATTCTTTTCTGGGAAAAGGGTAGTGTGTCTCCACTTCCTTCATTTTCAAAAACCGACGTTATTCCTTGCTTTGTCTAGACTCCAGCAGCAGCAGATCAAACAGCTGAAATCTCAGGTGGAGGAACTGCAAAAACAACTCCGGGAGCAGGGGAATCGGGCAGAGGATGTGAGTGGCCTCCATCTGTATTGGTCTGTTTGTGTGAGCTCGAATCTCATACAATGATCCCACACTCCTTTTCTCTTTTTCTTTGTTTTGTTCCCCAGTCTTCCCAGCTGAAGAGAAAACTGGAAGAGCATCTGTAAGATATTTTCATCTCCGATACACTGGGGAAGCTATTGCTGCCCCCATAGAACTGACACTCTAATTTAGTGAGGGCATATAGCTGGAAGAAGGGAATCTTGCATGCAGAACTTGCACTCTAATATACAAAGGGGCACAGATAAAATATAAGAAGAGGTAACAATTGGGAGAAGGGGGTCCTGTAGAACTTATTCTCTAATATACATTGGGACACTGATCCAATACAGGTAGAGGAAACCAGTGGAAGAATGGAATCCTGTTTTGCAAAGCTTACACTCTAATGTATAGAGGGGGAACAGATAAAGTACAGAAAGAGGGATCCACTGGGAGAAAAGAAATCCTGCCCTGCAGAGCTTACACTCTAATGTACAGAGGGACACAGATCTATTACAGGAAGAGGGAACCATTTAGAGAACATTGCAGAACTTATTCTAATATACATATTCTGAACACAACTTTATGTCAACCTTACAAATGTTTGTGCTGTGCCATAGGGAAATGCTACACGATGCTCATTCCGAACTCCAGAAGAAGAGAGAATATATTGAAACACTGGAGCCAAAAGCTGATCTCAATAGTAATAAATCTGTATTTTCTTTTTTTTTCTTCAAAGTGTTTTTATTTGAAGTTTTTCACAATGATGATGCTCACGTGTACAGCGGTGTGATCATTAATTACAAAAAATTGCATAAATGTAGAAGACTTTTCAACATGTGTGAAAAATATATATGTTTTTTCCATGTTTAGTTGTTCAGTGTGTAGTTGTTTATTTGTATAAATAAATACATGAAGCAAGAGTAGTGTTTGTGAAGCTGCATGGAGTTTTCCATCGAATGTGAGGCCACAGAATTAGTGCAATTGCACTGCAAAGTAAAGTGAAATGGTGCAGCGTTTGATTGGTTGCTTTCTTTCTCTCTGCCAGTGTCCCGTAAGGTGGATGAATTACAGCAGATCCTGCGTCAGAAGGAAGAAGATATGAGGGCAATGGAAGACAGATATAAGAGATATGTAGACAAAGCTAGAACGGTGAGCACCTCTGAGTACTGTTCACAGGTATCTCTAGTGGGCTTCATGTTTAACTGGATTCCACTTATCTAAAGATATCCTATGAGGCTGCTCTGATGTTCTTCTGCTTAGGAAAAGAATAAGAAACCTTTCTCACATCTTTCCTAAGCAGAAGAACATCAGAGCAGCCTCTTTCTTTCTCCTGACAACTTCCTTGACTACTTGGTGGTCAGACTGGTGGGAAACTGACCAGCAGGTGGCGCTGTTGTAACAAAATTCATTCATATTGACAGTACATGTATCCCTTAATATCTTGGAATTAAAAGAAAATAAATAATGAATGTAAATGACAAAAATTCTTAGAATAGCACCCTCATCAATTTTACATTCACTTGTTTTAGTAGTTTACTTAGCCTTTAAAGGTGCCTTCACTGGTAGAATGACACAGGAAAGCAATATGGCTAGATGTCCTTAGGCATTTCTCACTTTCTTTTTTTTGTGTAGTCTTTGAATTGTTTACCGTTTTGTTCTGCTCATTTGTGGAATTGAAAATGGGGTCCGTGACAAAGACATCTAATTACCAGAAAAAAATGAAACATGAAGATCCAGTTGCAAATCTCTTAGAATCTCATTTGTTGGTGAAGTGCCCCTTTAAGGTTCATGCAATAGGCTCTGCAGTAGAACCTATTAAAGGTCTTAGAGCTGATCCCGAAAGCCCTCTGCATGATGCTATTTGCTTGCACTTATTGTATTCAGGGAACTAATGCTGGGTGTACTTATTCCCCAGGTGATTAAAAGTCTAGACCCAAAGCAGCAGAACTATATCCCTCCTGAGATTCAAGCCTTGAAGAACCAACTACAGGAAAAAGATACTCGCATTCGCCACCTGGAGGTGAGAGGAGGGGCACCTGGGAGTGTCCATTATTCTGCTTCTTACCTCTGTGTGAGGGTCCTATCTCCTTGTCTAGAAGATGCCTTATTAAATCAACTTTGCCTTGTTCATTGCCAGATGGCAGCATCTAAGAGAATTTCATTTTCATTTCATTTTCACTTTCAACAAAGTGCTCGGTGCCATCCCGTCGGCAATTTAGATTCTAGCTGGTGGGGGGCAGTTCGGTGAGATTAGTCGCCCGAAGAAAAGGCGATTTATTGCCGGGTGACTAGATCTCCGAATCCGAGAGTGTGTCTCTGCCCTAATGGATTAGTACAAAAAGTCTCCATAAGAAAAAACGCCCATTGACTTTAAGGGTCAGGGGACACGCTCAGATTCGGGGAGATTAGTAGCCCGGCGACAAATCTCTTCTTCATGGCGACTAATTTCCCCAAACTGCCTTCCGCCAGCCAGAATGTTAATTGCCGGCGGAATGGCACTAGGAGCGCTTCACAAGGAAACTTCAGGCGACTTCACAAAACAAAGCGCTCCTAGTTTCATCCCGCTGGCAATTTACATTGTAGCTGGCGGGAGGCAGTTTGAGGAGATTAGTCGCCAGGCAACTAATTTCCCTGAATCTGAGTGTGTGCCCTGACCCTAAAGAAGAAGGAAAGCTACAGAGACAGTTTATTGCCAATAGATTAGAACAAGGGTGCAAGATAGAACACTATATTTATTCTGCAGAATGCTTTACCAGACCTGAGTAAACAGCTCTAGAAGCTCTCTGTTTGTTTAGGATAGCAGCTGCCATTTTAACTTGGTGTGACATCACTTCCTGTCTAAGTCTCTCCCTGCTTACTTATAGCTCTGTGCTCAGATTACAGGAGGGAGGGAGAGAGGAGCAAACTGAGCATGCTCAAGCCCTAGCCCTGGAGGTTTAAGCTGAAAACAGGAAGTCTGATACAGAAGCCCATGAGTACACAATAGAAGGAAAGAAATGTGCTGTTTCTTATGACAGAGGACTCAGAGCAGCATTACTTTGAGGGGTTACTGGTGTATTTATATAGACCTTTCTGATAAAGCTTACTTACTTTTAGCCTTTCTTTCTCCTTTAAGACTGACTATGAAAAGACAAAAGTTCAGCGGGACCAAGAGGAGAAGCTTATTATTAGCGCCTGGTACAATATGGTAAGCGGCTATTCCTATAGGGTTATATACTTTGCCACAATCAGCTCTATGTACTGTAGTGGGTTTAATCTTCTGCATCTCTTTTAGGGTATGGCTCTGCACCAGAAGGCAACGGATGAGAGAACCCAGCCACCTAACGGCGCCCAGTCTTTCCTAGCGCAACAGAGATTGGCTACAAATGGCCGACGAGGACAAATCTCCCGCTCTCACACACTGCTGCCCCGATACACTGACAAGCGACAAAGTCTCTCCTGAAGCTGCGCTGCAGCATTGGCTCCTGGTTCACAACTGGAGAAACACTAATGAGCCACAAAGAAACAATCCTCATGTCATATAAGCTACACACTGCTGTGTTATCCTCAACAGCACATGGGGACAATGTGATATTGAATGGTTTTATTTGTTAAAGGCCAGTCCTTATTATATTGGTAGGGTATTGGGGTGTCTCATTGCAGCCCTTCAGCTGTTGCAGAATTAGAAATGTCATAAATAAAGGACTTGAGTCAGAGAAGCTGCACCTGCAGCTTTTTGGCTGAATGGATGCATGTTGTCCAACCTCAGGATGATAATTCCTTAATGGGTATGTAAACCTGTAAACTAAGTGAATGTAAAATTGATGAGGGGGGCTATTCTAAGCATTTTTGTCATTTACATTCATTATTTATTTTCTTTTGATTCCAATATATTAAGGGATACATGTGCTGTTAATATGAATGAATTTTGTTACAACAGCGCCACCTGCTGGTCAGTTTCCCACCAGTCTGACCAGCAAGTAGTCAAGGAAGTTGTCAGGAGAAAGAAAGAGGCTTCTCTGATGTTCTTCTGCTTAGGAAAACAATTAGAAACCTTTCTCACATCTTTCCTAAGCAGAAGAACATCAGAGCAGCCTCTTTCTTTCTCCTGACAACTTCCTTGACTACTTTGTGGTCAGACTGGTGGGAAACTGACCAGCAGGAGGCGCTGTTGTAACACAATTCATTCATATTAACAGCACATGTATCCCTTAATATCTTGGAATTAAAACAAAATAATGAATGTAAATGACAAAAGTGCTTAGAATAGCCCTCTCATCAATTTTACATTCACTTATTTTAAAAGTTTACTTATCCTTTAACCATAAAAGCAATGGCAAACTTAGTGCTAGGCCCTTTAAGGGACAAAAAAATGGCAACCCCCCATACTCAAAGATGAGTGAGGATCTTAGACTGGCCATTTAACCCATAAAACCAATCACAAATACTATCACATAGCGCCCCCCTATTACATTAGGCTGTACAGGGGTGCAAACAAAAACATTTCACCTTTAATCTTGCTGCCTTGTTCACTTTATAACTGTTTCACTCCCTCCTTCCTTTCACCCACTGACAATCAAGTACTTTTTATTAGCACAACGCTTTCACCAAATAGAAACAAAGTGTAGATAGAGATTTTCTTTTTTGTCACCCCTGATTTATTACCTCCCCCCAGGATGTATTTTTCCAAAAGTAATTTTTTTTTAATCAAGATATTTTAATAGATATGTACAAAGAAATTGTGCAGAAATGTAGAGTTAAAAGGACTTTTAGGTCAATTGGGGGATCTTCATGCGTCACAGTGAAGCTTTGCACAGAAATGTTTGATGTCAATAGTGTTTTGGGTTTTTAGCTTTATTTTAGTTTGTTAGAAAGTCACACTCCTCTTCCCCAATCCCTGCCCTTGTCTTTCCCAGCAACATGTTGCACATCACTCATTTAATAATAAGTATTTCTGTATATGTTTGAGTGTAGATTTGATACTATTTTCTGTGCTGCCTTAACATAAATGTCTTGCAACCAGCAAGCCTGGAAGAGTGTATGTCACGTCCTTTCTAAGGCATCATGGTAGCAAGGATAAAATAATATATAAAATGATCATGTGGATTTGGCACCCATTTCTCTGCTTTGATTAAAGGATAAGTAAACCTCTGAAATAAGTGAATGTAGAATTGACGAGGGGGCTATTCTAAGCACTTTTGTCATTTACATTCATTATTTATTTTGTTTTGATTCCAAGATATTAAGGGATACATGTGCTGTTAATATGAATGAATTTTGTTACAACAGCACCACCTGCTGGCCAGTTTCTGACCAGTGACCACCAAGTAGTCAAGGAAGTTGTCAGCGAACGAAAGAGGCTGCTCTGATGAAGAACATCAGAGCAGCCTCTTTCTTTCTCCTGACAACTTCCTTGACTACTTGCTGGTCAGACTGGTGGGAAACTGACCAGCAGGTGGTGCTGTTGTAACAAAATTCATTCATATTAACAGCACATGTATCCCTTAATATCTTGGAATCAAAACAAAATAAATAATGAATGTAAATGACAAAAGTGCTTAGAATAGCCCCCTCGTCAATTTTACATTCACTTATTTTAAAGGTTTACTCATCCTTTAAGATGGCACAGCTGGGTGCTTGTATTCAGTGTGGGCTTCTTGTTACGTTTATGCCATTGTATATACAAATGCACGGCATAAGTAACAAGTCCCAAGTCGTAGTAGAACTTTAGTTATAAGCTATTTTATTTAAGAAGGGTTTACTTTGCATTTTTGTTTCCTAGTCAGAAAGTTCCCAGCGTATTATACAAAGAGTTGTAGGTCAATGACAGCTGCAGAACTGCAGATCCCTTTACAGTAAGTAACCCACAATGAACCCAACCTGATTTCTCCCCCCCCCCCCTTTATTTGGAATATTGCATATTCTAAACCGGGTCATACACTAAAAATCTGCTCCTTTCGGCGACCTGATCTTTGCTGGATACGATTGGCCGAATCAGGATGATCCAATTGTTTGGCCCTTAAGTCACCAATCTTAATGGAGTGCGCAGGATCTCATTGTCATCCTTAAAGGAACAGTTCAGTATTAAAATAAAAACTGAGTAAATAGATAAGATAGGACCCATGTGGCCTCCCCTCAAGTCACTGATTTGTTGCTGCCTGGTAACCAATCAGTGGAAAGCAAGAGAGCTGAAAGCAGGAAGTAGTGTTCTGGCTATTATATTACACATCCAGACACTCCAGGCTTTATACATTACATTTTTGCCTAACTAACTATATAAGAATTTTTTTATATTTTGCACAGGCTATCAATTTTCTCTGTTTTTATTTTTATACTGAACAATTCCTTTAAAACCTTTAAAATTAGTGAATGTAAAATTAATGAGGGGGCTATTCTAGGCACTTTTGTTATGTACATTCATTATTTATTTTCTTTTAATTCCAAGATATTAAGGGATACATGTGTTGTTAATATGAATGAATTTTGTTACAACAGCGCCACCTGCTGGTCAGTTTCCCACCAGTCTGACCACCAAGTAGTCAAGGAAGTTGTCAGGAGAAAGAAAGAGGCTGCTCTGATGTTCTTCTGCTTAGGAAACATGTGAGAAAGGTGTTTAATTCTTTTCCTAAGCAGAAGAACATCAGCCTCTTTCTTTCTCCTGACAACTTCCTTGACTACTTGGTGGTCAGACTGGTGGGAAACTGACCAGCAGGTGGCGCTGTTGTAACAAAATTCATTCATATTAACAGTACACAAATCCCTTGTTATCTTGGAATAGAAAGAAAATAAAAAATGAATAGCCCCCTCATTAATTTTACTTTCGCTTATTTTAAAGGTTTACTGATCCTTTAAGGAGACCAGTTTGTAAGCTGCCACCTATCATTTGGAAGGGGTCAGTAAGCTAAAATGAATGAGCCTGTCTCTTTAACATTAGCTGCATAGGGAATCACTTGCACGTATTTTTCAACTGGATGTTTATTTTCATGTTCATGTTTCTTTAAAGTAATATCCTTATACTCAATGAACTAAGGGAGTATTCGGGGAATATTCTGAACTGCCTTCCTCTACCATTTTCACTTTCTCCCCACTACCACCCCCTTTATCTGGGCTGTCTTCCACCTTTATTTTGCACAAGTGTTTGTAGTTTGGTTGGTACAATAATTAATCCTTAAACTTTGCTCTTCGACTGCTGTAAAACTACAACTCCCAGCCAAGGCTTTTCTGGGAGTTCAATAGCCTCGGTAGAACAGGTCAGTGACTGTATAGGATTGTTCATTTATTTATTTACGGGTTACTTTTATCAAAGCCAGAGATTGAGCAGTTGAGGGGTGCAATCGACTTGAAATGGATTAACCTTTTAGGAGTCGGCATCATAAAACCTGGCCACATGCCTTTTGTTCTGTAGCATTTCTGTGTACAACCCATGTATTGTTGCTGCGGGATTTCTATTGGATCAGAGCAATGATTTATTTTGCTGCAGGAGCGACCCGGTGCTTTAAGGTAGAGATTTCAGAGCTCATTTTTTAGCAGCAGGTTAATCACTATCTCCGTGTTGCTGACAAAGCAAATGTCTGGTTTTATACACTACAAAAATAAAGTTTTATTACTCTTTTTATATGCGGCCTCCTGTAATTTGTACCTCCTGCCAGTTGGTGGCGTCTAAATTGGGTGCATTAGTGCAATAATGATATTGGGGGTCAGCTGGGGAGGAAGTGGCCAAACATGGCCATAAAGCCTGTTATGGAATCCTGGTGCCACCGGCAAAGATGTGCCTGCAGTACTATGAGCCTTAAAGGGGAAGTAAAGTCTAAAATAGAATAAGGCTAGAAATGCTGTATTTTGTATAATAAACATGAACTTACTGCCCCACAAGCCTAATCAAACAAATAATTTATGCTTTTAAAGTTGGCCACAGGGGGCCACCATCTTGTAACTTTGTTATACATCTTTGCAAGACCAAGACTGTGCACATGCTCAGTGTGATCTGGGCTGCTTAGGGATCGTCATAAATGATCAAAACAGCAGAAGTCCAATAATATCTGCCAGAAGCCGATACAGCAAGACTGATTAATAATCAGAATATACAGACTGTACTGAGTCCTGTGTTGTTATGTAATCTAATGTGGATTTTATAGTTTTTGTATTGTTTTATACAAACTTTCTCCAACTCTCCAGAACCAGTGGCTGCAGCAAAATAATCCTCCAAATAGAATCCCGGTTTATCTGTTTAAATCTGGCTCCATGATCTTTGTCCCTGCAGCTGGAGTTGGAAACAGTAAAGGGGATGTAAAGGCAAAAATAAAATCCAATACAAATCTCTACACAGTCGCCGACTGCTCTACAGGGAAACAAACAAAGCTGCTGTTCATAAGTTTGGTTGTTTCTCTGCCCAGCAGTTAGGGACCGTCTGAAAATTCCTATCCACAGCAGTAAATGAAGGGAGAATTTCACTGCACAGAGTCAGGTTTCTTATAAAAACCAGTACACATTTTTTAATTAAAGTATATTGGATATAGGCTTCTTTTTCATTAAAGAAAGTAAAAATGGGATTTTACTTTTCTAGCCTTTACATGCCCTTTAAGGGATAAAATCGTTTATGATTTTTATCCCGACGATTTTTCCATGCTGCCACCAATACAGTCCTGCTGATTGGCAGTTGGACATCCATACAGAAGATCAGGACAATCCATGGCTTATGTTTCTCATCCTACTCCTCTTTATTAGCTACAGCCATATATACTGTACATCTTATATGGAAAAGGCTACTTAATTAAGCTTTAAAACAGACATATAGAATAAATGAAAAAAACATAATTTTGTATGCAATTATGGCTTCACATTGTGCTAAAAATTATCTTTAAAATGGAGCTCCCTATAGATGTTCTCTGGTCCCTGTCTGTGTTTCAAATGAGGGGTGGGCATGTCCTAATGGTCCCTGCCAGAAGCATAGTAGGAGGGGGACAGCCAATCACAGTCCTGCAGTCACACAAGCACAGACAGGCTTCAGTTCCCTATCAGGTCCTGCTAGCTGCTTTTCTCTGTGCTGCCACTCCTGGTGTATAAAAAATTTAGGAGAAGCCACATGATCAACAGACTGGTTAAAAGAAGCATGCAAAGCATTGTGGAAATTGGAGTCATGACAGGGGGTGCTGATTTGTACTGGTCGCTGGTATTAGGGTATGTCCTACCTTGTTTATTCCCTTAAGGAGTAAATGTAGAAGCTCTAAGAATTATCCTATGTGGCTTAATATAGAAGTAAAGAAGTAGATAGGAAAGAAGAGAAAGGCATTTAAAACTAAAAGTCTGTTGGGACAGAAGCTGCATTTAATGAATATAAACACTGTAATAAATGTTGTAAATCAGCAATCCGGAAGGCAAAGAAAGGAAATGAAGAGTGCATTGTGGCTGAGGCTAAGACTAACCCCCAAATTTTTTTTAGTATATTAATAGTAAAAAGATGCAGGTTAAGAATGTAGCTCCTTTAAATAACGGTACCAGTATGGTTGTAACAGATACAGAAAAGGCAAATGTGTTAAATCAGTTCTTTTCTTCAGTGTATACAATAGAGGAGTGTGAGTTCACAGGCTCACTTTATAGCTGTACTAATGGTTCAGCTCAATCTAGTCAGTGGCTGACTCAGGATATGATCATAAAGCTTTAATACAAATTAATGAAAACAAGACTCCAGGGCCTGATGGCATACACCCCGGGTTCTAAGAGAGCTTAGTTCAGTTTTAGGCCATCCCCTAATTCTGATTTGCTTTCATCTGGTATGGTGCCTATGGATTGGAGAAAAGCTGATGTTATTCCAATATTTAAAAAGGGATTACGATCTCAGACTGGCAATTATAGGCCAGTAAGTCTGACATCTGTGGTGGGCAAATTATTTGAAGGCTTGTTAAGGGATCACATTCAAAATGTTGTTTGGCATTATGAGCAGCAATCAGCATGGCTTTATCATCATCATCATTTATTTATATAGCGCTGTCAAGATACTCAGTGCTTTACTGCAGTTATAGCAAACAGGGAATAAATGGTGGATAACAGACAAGGATTACAGAGTACAATAGGGTTTACAAACTAAAAGGTTAGGGTACAATTGAGACATTATGATTGTATAAACACTTTGTCATTTTTGATACAGCAATGATTAATTAAGGTACATTGAATAAGCCTCTTTAAACAGATGGGTCTTTAAGGAGCGCTTGAAAGTTTGGAAAGAAGGAGAAAGTCTGACAGCTTGTGGCAGAGAGTTCCAGAGAAAAGCAGAAGCCCGAGAGAAGTCTTGTAGGTGAGAATGGGCAGAAGTGATCAGAGGAGAAGTGAGGGAAGATCAGAAGCAGAGCGTAGGTTTCGTGAAGGAGAGTATTTGGAGATTAGAGATGAAATATAGGGAGGGGTTTCATTATTAAGGGCCTTGAATGTGAGTGTAAGTAATTATGAAGGATAGGTCATGTCAGACGAATTTGATTGCTTTTTATGATGAGGTAAGTAAGATACTGGACAGTGGGGGGGCAGTAGATCTATTTGGATTTTGCCAAAGTGTTTGATACTGTGCCCCACAAACGACTGCTTTCTAAACTAAGGTCTGTTGGGCTTAATGAAGTCGTTTGCACATGGATAGGAAACTGGCTACAGGATCGGGTACAGAGGGTGGTTGTTAATGGGACATTCTCTACTTGGAGTAAGGTTCTTAGTGGGGTCCCCCAGGGCTCAGTATTGGGGCCACTTTTATTTAACTTGTTCATTAATGACTTAGGGGAGGGTGTTGTAAGTAATGTATCAGTGTTTGCAGATGACACAAAATTATCAGCCCAATTAATTCCATCCAGGATGTGGCACTTGCAACAGGATCTTGACAAACTGGCAATCTGGGCAGCTAAGTGGCAAATGAGATTCAATGTTGATAAATGTAAAGTCCTGCACCTGGGATGTAACAATATCCACTTATACCCTTAATGGGACTGCACTAGGCAAATCCATAATGGAGACGGAGCTTGGAGTCCTTGTAGATAATAAACTTGTCTGTAGCAAGTAATGCCAGTCAGCAGCATCAAGGGCAAATAAGGTCTTGAGTTGTATTAAATGGGGCAGAGAGTCACGGGGGGAGGGGGTCCCACTGTATAGAGCACTGGTAAGGCCCCATCTAGAATATGCCGTACAGTTTTGGTCTCCATCACTCAAACAGGACTTTATTGTATTAGAGAGGGTACAGAGAAGGACAACTAAGCTGGTAAAGGGAAAATCTTAGCTATGAGGAAAGACTGGCCAAGTTGGGGATGTTCACTCTGGAGAAGAGGCACTTAAGGGGAGATATGATAACTATGTATAAATATATAAGGGGATCATATAATAATCTCTCTAATGATTTATTTACCAGTAGGTCTTTCCAGCTGACACAAGGTCACCCATTCCGATTAGAAGAAAAGAGGTTCCAGCTAAATATTGGGAAGGGGTTTGTTACAGTGAGAGCTGTGAAGATGTGGAATTGTCTCCCTGAATCAGTGGTACAGGCTGATACATTAGATAGGTACAAGGAAGGGTCGGATGCTTTATTCACCAGTAGCTCCTCCCAGCAGACAGGAGGGAGCCAATGAGATTAGAGGAGGGAAAGGGGTGTTACAGGGAGAGCTGGGAAGTGAATCAGTGGTACAGGCTGATACATTAGATAGGTATAAGGAAGGGTCGGATGCTTTATTCACCAGTAGCTCCTCCCAGCAGACAGGAGGGAGCCAATGAGATTAGAGGAGGGAAAGGGGTGTTACAGAGAGAGCTGGGAAGTGAATCAGGGGTACAGGCTGATACATTAGATAGGTATAAGAAGGGGTTGGATGGTGTTTAGCAAGTGAGGGAATACAGGGATATGGGAGATAGCTCATAGTACAAGTTGATCCAGGGACTGGTCCCATTGCATCTTGGAGACAGGAAGGAATTTTTCCCCCTCTGAGGCAAATTGGAGAGGCTTATGGGGTATTTTCAAATGGGCCTTCCTCTATTTTAACCTGCCTAGCTGCTAGTTGATTCAAAGTTCATAGGTTCAATTTGATGGATGTGTGTCTTTTTTCAAACTAACTTACTATGTTTGAGGCCTCACCTGCAAATCAGAGGGGGCTCCTTGCTCTCAGTACATGGCAGGAACTGCTTTTGGTCCTTCATGATGGTGCCAATGCTCGGTTAATCTTGGACAGGGGCGCAACTATAGAGGAAGCAGACACTGCTACTGTCAGGGTTGGACTGGGCTGGCGAGACACCGGAAATAAACCCAGTGGGCCCCTGCCCTCATGGGCCCAGACCTGCTCCTCAATCGACTAACCCCCCCCATAAAAACAATACGCATGCTTGCGTTTAGCATACGGTTGCCACCTTTTCCCCGAAAGAAATCCAGGGAGGCGGGGCGTAACAGAGCGGAGGCAGGGCAGTGATGTGACAGGGGCGGGACTGTGATGTCGGGGACGGGGCTATGGCGATCACTGTGTCAATCTCTGGAAATCATGCCCAGTTTTCCTAATTTGGAAAACCGGGCAGCCAGTTTTGACCCGAATGGACCTTCAAAAAACCAGGCTTTCCGGGTCAAAACCAGACAGGTGACAACTCTAGTTCGGCATGCGTGGGGCCCCAGAGGTTTGGAACCCATTGGGCCCCCAATGCTCCAGTCTGACCCTGGCTATTGCTGTGGGAGTGCTAACAAAAACAATATAGAATATGTCTTATTTCAAATGTTTACAGAAGGGGGCCTATAGTGATTTTGCATTGGGGCCCAATTAGGACCACTGTCCGTATTCATGGGGTCCCATACTGCAGCGCACCCCCAAAGCCCCAGTGAGAAATCATATTTTTACATTGTCTGGGATGTGATTATCCCAGTGTCTTATTATGCAAAGCATTCATGGGAAGATAGAACCAATTGTAAACTTTTGTGCTGGAGAAATCAGTAAAAAAAACATTTGTGCTGGAGAAATTCCAGGGAATAACCTTGGCAGGAATCCTTGGGATCACAGGTACTGCTGCGGAATGTGATGAGCCAGGGATGTGCCTGGAGCAAAAAACAGTAACTAATCCTCAGCAAATTCCATGAGATTACATGTTCAAAAGGGTGGGAAGGTGACCCTGAGATGCCTCCTGATATCAACCCTGCCATCCCATGGGAAAAGTAAACAGATTTAGAATATCCTGCTGGAAACAATGATGTTCAACCCAAAACTCCGCTCAACCATGGCCAAGTTAACTTAACTTAGAGGGCACGTAAAGGCAAACAAATAAAATCCAATATATACTTTATTTAATGAAAAAGAAACCTATCTCCAATATACTTTAATTAAAAAATGTGTACCGTGAAACCTGACTGTATGCAGCGAAATTCTCCCTTCATTTACTGCTGTGGATAGGAATTGTCAGACACATTGCCTAGAGTTACACAGCTTGTTATCATCAAAAATCCCCAAATCTTACAACCCCCAACACACTGCCATTTACTGTATAAATATATTTATATTTTTATATTATTTCTGCCAAAGTGCATAACCTTGTGCTTATTAACATTTAATCTCCTTTGCCAGTTTGCTGCCCAACTCTCCAGTTTAGTCAAATTGACCTGTAAAGTGGCATCACCTTGGAACTTATAAAAAGAATCGCCTTGATAAAAAAAGCAAAGGACCTAGTACAGAGCCCTGCGGTACTCCACTAACAACCCTGGTCCAATTAGAAAATGTTCCATTTACCCCCACTCTTTGCCATCTATTCTACAGCCAGTTCTCTATCCAAGTACAAATAATATGTTCCAGGCCAACATTTCTTCATTCAGTAACATTCAGTGTGGCATTGTATCTCATGCATTAGCAAGTTCAAGTAGATCACATCCACTTCCATCTCAGAGTTTAGACTTCTGCTCACCTCCTCATAGAAGGCAATTACATTTGCCTGGTAGAATCTACCAATAACCTTAGTAGTCTATATGAAAGCTTGCTTTTGTGTTTAGATTTGTGATTTAATCTGGCACCTGAATCACATAAACAGAGAGCCGGGTGCTTATCTTACATAGGGAAAATATGGGTCCTTTTCCTCTTTATATTGTATATTTCTCCAGATGGGCAAAAATTCACCTTTATTTAGCAAACAGAAGGGACCCGGACCCTATGCTACTCATTTTCTGTGTCAATGCCTGGGGCTGCCAAGGAGAGTCACTACATTTTCAAAAAACCCAAATTGTGTCCTCAAGATGAGAGAATCAAACTCAAGACCCCAAAGTCACCATGTTGGGTCGGGTAATTTGGCAGATACCATTCTGCCTAACCAATAAAGAACTGAATGTACACTTGTGTTCATAATAATAGCAGTGTGTTTAAAATAGTGAATTAAGTTGTAAATCCTTATAATAGCTTTTATTTCAATACACGCAAATGTATTGGGAACACTGCACATTCTATTCCAAATCAAAACATGGAGAAAAATGAATCAAATTTGTGTTATTGCTTTACAGAAAGTGAAGAAAAGGGAATATCCAGCTGTTCCAAAAAATAGCAGTGTCTGTATTCTTCTTTACAAACTCATTCACTGAACTCATTCAACTGAAACCTGATACAAGATGTTGCTTTCCTTTGAATGACTGAACTAATATTGAGTTGTATAATCAGTGTTTCTGAAAACTGCTGCACATCTGTGTTGTATGAACTCCACCAGCTTCCAACAGCCTGTTACATTCCACAATTCTTCTGCATGTTTTGGTTTTGACTCACACACACCATTTTTGATGTCACCCCACAAGTTTTCTACTGGATTCTGGTGCAGGGATTGGGACACTCCATAACGTCAGTCTTGTTGGTGCGGATCCAAGATGTTGCTGGTTTACTGGTGTGTGTGTGGTCGTTGTCTTGTTCAATCCCCCATTTCTAGGGCATTTCCTCTTCGGGATAAGACAACATGACCTTCAAACATTTGGCTTGAAACTGATTCATGATCCCTGGTTTATGATACACAGGCCCAACACCATAGTATGAGAAACATTAGGATACTTGTGTCACCGGCTTCACTCTGTACTGTGGCTTCAATTCAGTGTTTGGGGGTTTTCTGACAAACTGTCTGTGGCCCCTAGACCCAAAGAGAACATCTTACTTTCATCAGTCCACAAAATGTTGCACCATTTCTCTTTAGGCCAGTCAGTGTGCAAATTGTAATCTCTTCAGCATGTCTTTTTTTTCCAACAATGGGACTTCTTGCCGATAGCTTGTCTTCACATAGGCCTCTTTTAATTGTAACAGTATCACAGGTAACGTTACTCCTTATTTCATCTTCCTGGAGCTGATCATTGGCCCAGTCTTTTTCTTCCATGTCTTTCAGGTTTTGGTGCCATTTGAAAGCATTTGAGATCATTTTAGCTGAGCACCCTATCATTTTCTGCACTTCTTTATATGTTTTCCCTCTCCAATCAACATTTTAATCAAAGTCCGCTGTTCTTCTGAACAATGTCAGAAACAAGCCATTTGAGTCAGATTTTCAGAGAGAAATTCACTATAACCAGCAGCACAACATTTGCTCCTTCCTTAAATAATGGACGGAATTGTCACCTGGTTTTTTTTCACAGAATGAATGAGCTCACTAATTGAACCCCACACTGCTATTAATTATTTGCCATATAGAAATGTCATTTCGACCAAAAAAAGTGATTGATCAGGTTAGTGATGTCAGACTGCTGTTATTCTGAACACAACTGTATGCTTGGCTAGGGCAGCCTTGGATTGAAGAGAACATCATATTTAAAAAGGATAAGTAAACCTTTAAAATAAGTCATTATTTATTTTCTTTTTATTCCAAGAAATTAAGGGATACATGTGCTGTTAATATGAATGAATTTTATTACAACAGCGCCACCTGCTGGTCAGTTTCCCACCAGTCTGACCATCAAGTAGTCAAGGAAGTTGTCAGGAGAAAGAAAGAGGCTGCTCTGATGTTCTTCTGCTTAGGAAAAGAATTAGAAACCTTTCTCACATCTTTCCTAAGCAGAAGAACATCAGAGCAGCCTCTTTCTTTCTCCTGACAACTTCCTTGACTACTTGCTGGTCAGACTGGTGGGAAACTGACCAGCAGGTGGTGCTGTTGTAACAAAATTCATTCATATTAACAGTACATGTATCCCTTAATATCTTGGAATCAAAACAAAATAAATAATAAATGTACATTTCAAAATTTCTTGGAATAGCCCCTCATCAATTTTACATTCACTTATTTTAAAGGTTAACTTATCCTTTAAGCCCTGTAAGCCTGAGCTGCTGAGTTAGATACAGTTTATTATAGGGCAGCAGAGGGCAGTGGAATAATAAACAGGCCCTGGTTAACATAAGCATGATGCCATCTCTGCAATTGAACATTTTAACAAACTACTTTCTTTCCAATAGCCCAGCTTATTACTACTATTTATTTTTGATGGGGCTAGAAACCCATGAATAAGTGTACACCTGAATTGCCAACCTATCCATCTGAGGTCGTACTAGCCTACCAGAGGATTCTCATGTTGGACCAATGCTCAAGTGGGCCCAGCCTAGGAGAATTCAGATCAGACAGCCATTATTTCCACCATGGGCCAGTAGAAAATTCTAAACCATTTGGCACTATTTAGATCTAATTATTAGGCTGGTAGGCACAAAGTATCAGGTTCCCCGGATCGGCCCTAGGAGAGTTGGCCCAACACTGTATCCATCATCTAGACAAGTGTTAGAAAAGATGTTTATTATAAAATACAAAAAAAAATAAGTAAAAAAATTTAATGCATAGAGTAATTAAGGGGTTAGAAGTCTCAGGGTATTGGACCATGGCGAGGACCTATGTAAAAAGAGATGGCAGAATCCATTAAAACCGGCCACTGAGTCCGGGGGAGAATGTATAGAAATATTTATCTCAAGCAGCAATGGTCACCCTTCATAACCTCCCCATGTTCAACCCATAGTTTTACTCCGTTCACTAAAAAAAAAAAGAAAGTCCGGCCACTGTGAAATGAAGTCCTTCTCCTCTTAGAAACCTTCAAACTTTCTCAGAAGTCTTCTCATTATGTAGCCACCAAGGAAGCAGCATCTTCTGCTTCCTCTGGCATAACAGACTGAACGTTCCCACAACCATCCATCGTTTTAGGAGGATGAAAGAGGGAATTCTGGGAACCAATACTGAATAGTTTCTCAAGTGGACACTCCTGGACATTCAGTCCTGGTGCTGTAGGGTCAACAAGATTGTTTGGTGGATCTTGAACGGTTTCCGGGAATTGGAACACAGAGGATGAGGAGAAGGAGCTGGTAGAGTGGCTCAGCAGGGTCAAGCGGCTTCCAGGAGCTGCAAACAGGGTGGAGAGTCCAGCAGAGGAGGAAAGAGGAGATGGGCCTATTCCAGGGGGAAAGCGGCTGAACAGTGGAAGAGTGTGCGTTAAAGTGTCCTCATTCATCTCTTCTATGTCAGATAGAGGCTGGAACTGCATGTCTTCCTTAGGGATCCTGGAAGGGGCAAGTTAATACAAAAGGCAAAATGAAAAAAACGAGGAACAGAAGAAGAAGTATCTGACACTAGGAACTGATTTCTAGATTCTAGGTCCCAGCAAGAGAAAGAAAGCGGAAGGGCACTTACGCCATGTTGAATGTGGAGCCCTGGAATGATGGCAGATGCTTCTGGAACAAAGTCGCCGCAGTGTATGGGGGGCGTGGGTCTGAGTGATTCCAGTAGCGATCCTTCTCCATGGGAGGGACATCTGAATACATCTCATCCACAGCCAACATGGAAACCTGGGGCCACAGCAGGATATTATAGGAACAGAAGACAATGATAAGGGGATGATATTTGTGTCTCCACTGAACTGACAGTAAAATCAGTGGGGCGGGGCAAGACATTACCTGGAAATTTCTGTCAATCAAAAAATTGGTTTCAAAGTCATCGTCATCCTCGCCGAAAGGGTTAATGAGCTGTTCACCCACCTGTGAGCAAGAATACATATGTAAAACAGCAACTGTGTGAGGGATGTGCATATAGAACGTTCCTTCTCTGCATGTTTGCATTTACTCATGTGTTAGAATCCTCGATTGTCTATTGTCTTTGGTCTGAATCTACCAAAGCTGGAGCTCCAGGAGAAGATCAAGGAGCTCAATTTCCCATACAGAGGTGACCACAGCTTGGCATTACGTGGGGCACCAGTCTCATACCTTCAGCCAACCAGCATAGAAGAAGAACTGGAGCAGGGTGAAGACCGGGATATAAAGGTCCAGTTCATGGCCGGGATACCCCCGCGATGGGTCCAGGAACTGGCGTCCAATCAAACAGGTCAGGAAAAAGCTGTACACGGCAATTGTCACCACCTAGTGGCAGAGAAAGAAAAAGATACAGATTGCTGAATAACCTCTAACCAATTCACTTAACAACAGTCCCCTCGTGCTTTATGGCCAGGATTCTAGATAGGCACTGTGGGTCCAGGGACAAATCCCAGTGATCCCTGCCGACCCAGACCCGATTCTGCCCTCCCCTGTCACATCCCTGCTGCCCTCCCCCGATCCCTGACCAGCTCTTCCCCATCAGTCCCCAGCTGCCCTTCCCCGATCTTTTACAGCAAGGGCCCTAGAGAGTGTGTGGGGGCATCTGGAGTAGCCAACCCTGTAGGCCTTGTGCACCTCAGTCTGACCCTCTGTGGCTCATAAAACAAAGGGTGGGATTAGTTTCTATGTATTTAGGACTCTGCTAACTGATATTTTTTCATTACATGTTTATGATATTAGCAGTTTTATGGTGCTAACATTGTGAATTTACAACACAAGGGCACCCAACCCACCCTGCACCATAAAAAGGGGAACTATCGAGAAAATGAAAATTTAATATAAGCTTCATCATCCTTGAAATAAGAAACTTTCTAAATAAAATCAATTAAATATTCTGCATCATTTCTGAAATAATCAAGTTTAAATTCACTATTTCTCTCTCAGCATTTGTTTCTCTTCATTCTGTCTTCATTTAGGAGTTGGGTGTCAGATAAATGATCCAATATATCTTATAGGGAGGCTCCTTTTGCCTAGCAGATGTATTAGAGCTCACTCTATTAAACTCACCAGACATCATGTCTCTCTACATGCAGAATTTGTGCAAAAGGCAGTTATTTTGTTAGATGACTTATCCAATATATCTTATAGGGGGGTTTCCTTTCCTATCAGATGAATTAGAGCTCACTCAAATAACTGATTCCAGTACAAACAAAATAACTGCCTTTTGCACAAATTCTGCATGTAGAGAGACATGATGTCTGGTGATTTTAATAGAGTGAGCTCTAATACATCTTCTAGGCAAAAGGAGCCCCCTATAAGATATATTGGATCTACTGTAACTGTCAATTAATATCTGACACCCAACTGCTACATGAAGAGAGAATAAAGAGAAACAGATGCTGAGAGAAGGACAGTGAATATAAAAGATTTCAGAAATGGTACAGAATTTTTATCTTATTGTATTTAAAAAAAAGTCTTATTTCAGAATGATGAAACATATCAAATTTTCATTTTCGCGATAGTTCCCCTTTAGCATAACCAGTCAGGCATTCAGTCCGACCAGCAGCATAAAAGTGTTAATAACATAAAAACGAACAGCAATAAAAGTAATGTAAATTGCAAACGTGCTCAGAAGAGAAAACTGAGCAATTTTAGATTCATCTGTTAGGGGAGGTATTATTTTCATTTTAGTGAAACTGTCAGTATTCCTGTAATCTGAGCAAATAGTGGAAACAGGTGCAATAATAAAAGAACAAAGTGCCCCAAAAAGAAACGTATTTTTTTAAATGTTTGCCTACCTGAGTATAAACCAGGGGGACACTGATCCAGTCGTGGTGGAAGAGCATGCCGCAGTTCCCCCGGAAAGTGTTCAGCTCCTAGGACCCAATTTAAGAAGAAGAGAATCAGAGCTTTGCCCCATGATGTGACCCCATTTCCTTCACCTTTCTCATTCGACACTCCACTAAGTTCTCACCTCCATCAGCATTTTAAAGGAATGATCATCTCGGATCCTCCCCTCGCTCCTTCCCTGCGCTGCCAAGTTACAGAACCACACGCACGGAACCCAATACTTGTTATAGGACGACTGAAGGTTCTCAAACTTCTTCCTCTCCAAGCGAGTCATGAACCCTGAGATAATGATAAATATCCCTATCAGACTCCATGTCCCATAGTTCCCTCCTGTCTGTGTCACTGTATCACCCTGCAGTGGGAGGGACAGACTCATGTCCCATAGTTCCCTCCTGTCTGTGTCACTGTATCACCCTGCAGTGGGAGGGACAGACTCATGTCCCATAGTTCCCTCCTGTCTGTGTCACTGTATCACCCTGCAGTGGGAGGGACAGACTCATGTCCCATAGTTCCCTCCTGTCTGTGTCACTGTATCACCCTGCAGTGGGAGGGACAGACTCATGTCCCATAGTTCCCTCCTGTCTGTGTCACTGTATCACCCTGCAGTGGGAGGGACAGACTCATGTCCCATAGTTCCCTCCTGACTGTATTACCCTGCAGTGGGAGGGACAGACTCATGTCCCATAGTTCCCTCCTGTCTGTGTCACTGTATCACCCTGCAGTGGGAGGGACAGACTCATGTCCCATAGTTCCCTCCTGTCTGTGTCACTGTATCACCCTGCAGTGGGAGGGACAGACTCATGTCCCATAGTTCCCTCCTGTCTGTGTCACTGTATCGCCCTGCAGTGGGAGGGACAGACTCATGTCCCATAGTTCCCTCCTGTCTGTGTCACTGTATCGCCCTGCAGTGGGAGGGACAGACTCATGTCCCATAGTTCCCTCCTGTCTGTGTCACTGTATCGCCCTGCAGTGGGAGGGACAGACTCATGTCCCATAGTTCCCTCCTGTCTGTGTCACTGTATCGCCCTGCAGTGGGAGGGACAGACTCATGTCCCATAGTTCCCTCCTGTCTGTGTCACTGTATCGCCCTGCAGTGGGAAGGACAGACTCATGTCCCATAGTTCCCTCCTGTCTGTGTCACTGTATCTCCCTGCAGTGGGAGGGACAGACTCATGTCCCATAGTTCCCTCCTGTCTGTGTCACTGTATCACCCTGCAGTGGGAGGGAAAGACTCATGTCCCATAGTTCCCTCCTGTCTGTGTCACTGTATCACCCTGCAGTGGGAGGGACAGACTCATGTCCCATAGTTCCCTCCTGTCTGTGTCACTGTATCACCCTGCAGTGGGAGGGACAGACTCATGTCCCATAGTTCCCTCCTGTCTGTTTCAATTAGATTAGTAAGGTCAGGCACTTGTGTGATTATGTGACCCAGCAGTGGGAGGAGCACTCACCAGCTTCTACAACATGGTCTATTGTAGGGAATCTTTTGAAGACAGCGGTACTAACAGAACACAAGATTAATAGCCCTGATAGGCTGCAGTAGCGCATCAGAGTCCGGCGGTACAGACGTCCTTTTTCATCAGACCCATGAACAGTACCGGAGATGGCGCACATAACACGGTCTGGGAAGGGAATACTGAGGTACTGGTTCCACCAGCGACTTACCACCAGAGTGACATAAAAACCTGCAAGAAACAAAAACTGAAAGTGAACAAAATTCTTAACAGGGAACCTCAGGGGAGGGGCTAAGCAGAAAGAGAACCATAAGGATCTATTGATAAAGAGGAAGAGTTATTGGATAGGGAGGCCTTAAATGGGATGGTCAGGCAATAAAAGGGGAAGAAGTAAGTAAAGGGCAGGCAATTTAGGTAGAAAATGAGGGGGTGATGCAGGAAGAAAAGGGAGGCAGACGTGGAGGCACAGACAGTAAAGAGGATAAAGAATGAAGGCACAGAACATAAAGAGGAGGTGAAAGGAATTGTGGGACAATGGACAGACTCACCCAATACAAAGGACACAGGGATGAGGTTTGCATAGTTATTGCAATAAATTGCCACTTTCTCAAAATAAAGTCTCTGTTCCTCATTTAGAAAGAACCTGTGGGTACAGAAGGGAGTCAGTGATAAAGCTGAGAGTTTGGCACAATCATTTCACTTCTCTAAGGAACTTTATTGCGAGAGCCAATGATCACTGCAATTAGCTCACATTAATATACAAACTCCCAGTCATGTCATTTACTTGTGGTACTTACATTTATCTGCCAGTAAATTCACATTCAGCTCCACTAAGAATTACCTGTATGTGATGCTGAGTGCCAGGTACATGATGAAAAAAGCCAGGAGTTCCTTGTACAGCAGTTTGTATATACTCCCCCTCCATAGCAACAAGAGTTTATAAAAGCCCCCAAAACGGGCATTTGCCACTCGAGCTGTGTATGTGACCGTCATGTCTCCCCGCGGAATATCACAGCATTAGGGGTCCGACCTGGAAAAGGTAATAAGGAACCGAGTAAGTGAAATATCATTATACAGAAAGAACTGGGTGCTCAGGGGTGGGGTTAGTGGAATAAGGAGTTAGAGGGACAATAATGGGTCCAGGGGTGGGGTTAGTGGAATAAGGAGTTACAGGGACAATAAGGGGCTCAGGGGAGGGGTTAGTGGAATAAGGAGTTACAGGGACAATAAGGGGCTCAGGGGTGGGGTTAGTGGAATAAGGAGTTACAAGGACAATAAGGGGCTCAGGGGAGGGGTTAGTGGAATAAGGAGTTACAGGGACAATAAGGGGCTCAGGGGAGGGGTTAGTGGAATAAGGAGTTACAGGGACAATAAGGGGCTCAGGGGAGGGGTTAGTGGAATAAGGAGTTACAGGGACAATAAGGGGCTCAGGGGATGGGTTAGTGGAATAAGGAGTTACAGGGACAATAAGGGGCTCAGGGGTGGGGTTAGTGGAATAAGGAGTTACAGGGACAATAAGGGGCTCAGGGGAGGGGTTAGTGGAATAAGGAGTTACAGGGACAATAAGGGGCTCAGGGGATGGGTTAGTGGAATAAGGAGTTACAGGGACAATAAGGGGCTCAGGGGTGGGGTTAGTGGAATAAGGAGTTAGAGGGACAATAATGGGTCCAGGGGTGGGGTTAGTGGAATAAGGAGTTACAGGGACAATAAGGGGCTCAGGGGAGGGGTTAGTGGAATAAGGAGTTACAGGGACAATAAGGGGCTCAGGGGTGGGGTTAGTGGAATAAGGAGTTACAAGGACAATAAGGGGCTCAGGGGAGGGGTTAGTGGAATAAGGAGTTACAGGGACAATAAGGGGCTCAGGGGAGGGGTTAGTGGAATAAGGAGTTACAGGGACAATAAGGGGCTCAGGGGAGGGGTTAGTGGAATAAGGAGTTACAGGGACAATAAGGGGCTCAGGGGATGGGTTAGTGGAATAAGGAGTTACAGGGACAATAAGGGGCTCAGGGGTGGGGTTAGTGGAATAAGGAGTTACAGGGACAATAAGGGGCTCAGGGGAGGGGTTAGTGGAATAAGGAGTTACAGGGACAATAAGGGGCTCAGGGGATGGGTTAGTGGAATAAGGAGTTACAGGGACAATAAGGGGCTCAGGGGTGGGGTTAGTGGAATAAGGAGTTACAGGGACAATAAGGGGCTCAGGGGAGGGGTTAGGGGAATAAGGAGTTACAGGGACAATAAGGGGCTCAGGGGTGGGGTTAGTGGAATAAGGAGTTACAGGGACAATAAGGGGCTCAGGGGAGGGGTTAGTGGAATAAGGAGTTACAGGGACAATAAGGGGCTCAGGGGAGGGGTTAGTGGAATAAGGAGTTACAGGGACAATAAGGGGCTCAGGGGTGGGGTTAGTGGAATAAGGAGTTACATGGACAATACTATAAACCCCACAGTACAGGACAATGAGCTCTATAAACCCCACAGTACAGGAAGACACTGAGCTCTATTAACCCCACAGTACAGTTTCCTTGATGGCTGACCAGACCCACAATCAATTCCTTTGCTCGGCCTTTGTGACTTGGGGCAAGATTTGCTCCTCACATGCCCCAGGCATCAAAATTTAGATTATAATCTGTGCAGGCCTGGGATCTACACGTGTCGGAGGCTGTACAGCAACTCTCATCACTTCTACTCCATTGTGCACACAGGGGGGTAGAAAGTGCTGCTGTTTTGGGCAGCTCAATAGACAAAACCCCCACTGTATAAACCCCCAATACAGTAGGATTGAACATAACAACTAGTAGAGCCACTCTCCCAGCTTATTGTCTGCTGCTCGTTCCCTATGAGCACAATTCATGCCCAATTACCCCATTGCACCAACCACTCACCTCAAGGAGCCAGAGTGAGTCTCAGTGTAACAACTGCAGCCTCTCCATCCGACTAAATGAAGAAATAACTCCCCCACCCACAGTCCCTCTCCCGAACCATCTCTCCTCCCAGAACAGACACCTCTCCCCCATCCCCAGAACACTCTCACCCCCTGCAAGGCTCACTCCAATTGTCCAGGTGAAGGGGGTGGGGCTATTCTGGTCTTTAAACTGCCACTTCCATCAAAGAGGTGGGGGGTGACTTTGGGAAAGGCAAACAATGACAAAATCTTATCAGTGGAGCGAGTTCCTAAAATGTTAATCAGAATTGAATGGGACCGGTATCACTGCTCATCTCCATCCCTCTACCTGCATTGCACCCCTCTGTCATTTAGCTGCACAAACTACAACTCCCAGCATGCCTTGCCAGCATAGCCAACAGACCTCCATTTATTGTTGCGCTACATTAACCAACATACCAGTGCCACATAGTGCCAACCATATTCATTTCAAGCAAAACCCATAATGTAGAGGACCCACATCTTCCCCTACAAACAGGGAAACATTTAAAGGGGAAGGTGTGTAACTTCTGTAGCAGGGCTCCGGCTCACCCTTTTGCAAGCAGGCTACTAAGCAATGCATTCAGATTCATGCTGCAGGCAACACTGCTTTCTGTGCAGCCATGCAGGGCACATGTAAATTGACTCCTAATTAGCTCCTCTCCATGTGGGTTTCATGTAGGCTTAGCAGATCCTCTTTGACTTATAGACTAAACAAACACTAGTGGGGCTCATACTAATAAAGGTATCCCTGCAGGCTGTGGTTTTTTTATGCCAGTGCCCCCATTTAAAGTGTGATTGGAGCAGTTTACCTTAATGACATGCTACAAGATGCTGCACTTGCCTCTGCTTAGCCATGAATCCTGCAGACATGGCAGCTTTGGTGTCTGGCTACTTGCCCAAAATCTGCTCACTGGGTGCCATTGGCCAAGAACAGTTAAGTGCTAAATACAGGGAGTCTTTTGAAATCACAGTGACATACGACTCACTCTTACATACAACTCACACTTACATACAACTCACACTTACATACAACTCACACTTACATACAACTCACTCTTACATACAACTCACACTTACATACAACTCACACTTACATACAACTCACACTTACATACAACTCACACTTACATACAACTCACACTTACATACAACTCACTCTTACATACAACTCACTCTAACATACAACTCACATTTACATACAACTCACTCTTACATACAACTCACTCTTACATACAACTCACACTTACATACGACTCACACTTACATACAACTTACTCTTACATACAACTCATGCACAACTCACTCTTACATACAACTCACTCTTACATACAACTCACTCTAACATACAACTCACATTTACATACAACTCACTCTTACATACAACTCACTCTTACATACAACTCACACTTACATACAACTCACACTTACATACAACTCACACTTACATACAACTCACTCTTACATACAACTCACACTTACATACAACTCACACTTACATACAACTCACACTTACATACAACTCACTCTTACATACAACTCACTCTAACATACAACTCACATTTACATACAACTCACTCTTACATACAACTCACACTTACATACAACTCACACTTACATACAACTCACTCTTACATACAACTCACACTTACATACAACTCACACTTACATACAACTCACACTTACATACAACTCACTCTTACATACAACTCACTCTAACATACAACTCACATTTACATACAACTCACTCTTACATACAACTCACTCTAACATACAACTCACATTTACATACAACTCACTCTTACATACAACTCACACTTACATACAACTCACTCTTACATACAACTCACTCTAACATACAACTCACACTTACATACGACTCACACTTACATACAACTTACTCTTACATACAACTCATGCACAACTCACTCTTACATACAACTCACTCTTACATACAACTCACACTTACATACAACTCACTCTAACATACAACTCACACTTACATACAACTCACACTTACATACAACTTACTCTTACATACAACTCATGCACAACTCACACTTACATACAACTCACACTTACATACAACTTACTCTTACATACAACTCACACTTACATACAACTCACACTTACATACAACTCACACTTACATACAACTCACACTTACATACGAATCACACTTACATACGACTCACTCTTACATACAACTCACACTTACATACGACTCACACTTACATACAACTCACACTTACATACGACTCACACTTACATACGACTCACACTTACATACAGAGGCTTTTACAGTAACAAACTATGGTTAGCTTGGCCTTTATTAGCATTTAGCTTTAATAAACCACCTGCCCCAATTCCCTCTGGTGTGTGTGTTGTCTACTGCAGAGCACAGAAAGGTAAAAATAAATACTATGTTAAGACAGACATCATTGCATTTAATAAGTAAATGTATAGGTTTCAACTTACATACAAATTCAACTCAAGAACAAACCTACAGACTCTATCTTGTAAGTAACCCAGGGGGCACCTGTATGTTTAATTTGTTACTCACGTATCATTAACTCCCAGTAACTGGTTCTGTACAACCTAAAAACCAGAATCGCCCACATCTGCTGGTCTCTTCCAAACCTTCACCTGTCCCCTCCAAGCCTGGTGCAAAAACCCTCAGTCTTATTACTCGATCCCACCCTTCCAGCTGAGCATTCTGGTCCGGCCATGTCTGCGTCTGCCCTACCTGCATTCTTCAATCCATCACTGAAACGGAAATTCCACCAAAAAGCTGTGAATCTGTATAGTAATATGTCATTCTATGCAATGTCCCAATAAATATTTAATAATCACTTTGGCTGTAAAGCTACGTGTAATTGTTATTGCTCTTCTGACTCGGAAAACAACATTGCAGAAGTCGACTCTCATCAAGGTCTGTTAATCAGCTAGATTGGACCACATTGTTTCAAGAGTCATAACCCTTAGTGCAGAGGATCCTTAGAGGCAGACGGTAATTACGTTATATACACATAATGTTACAACTAGTGAAAATGTGGAATAAATGTATATGGGGAAGTTGCTTAGAATTATATTTCCATTCTTCACCCAAACATTGTAGTAGCAGCTCTATTGCACTCAGCATTATGTAGCCTCTGCTGTAAATAATGTACGGTAAGTGGAATACAGAATTATAAAGAGTTATATATAAAGAATTATAAAGAAATGGTTAGTGATGACATGAAACAGGAGGATAGTCAATGTAAATAGTAAACGCAAATAATTCACTCTACAATATAAAATGTCATTCCTCAACCAACAAGTGTATTTAGTTGTAATATTGGTGTGTAGGTGCATCTCAGGTCATTTTGCCTGGTCATGTGATTTCAGAAAGGGCCAGCACTTTAGGATGGAACTGCTTTCAGGCAGCCTGTTGTTTCTCCTACTCAATGTAACTGAATGTGTCTCAGTGGGACCTGGATTTTACTATTGAGTGCTATTCTACCAGGCAGCTGTTATCTTGTGTTAGGGATCTGCTATCTGGTTACCTTCCCATAGTTCTACTGATAGTAGGGTTGCCATCCGGCCCTTATTTTACCAGCCCAGCCGGTAAAACACCTGCCAAGGCTGGGGCCGGTATTGCAAATTTACCTGCTGCTCTGATGTTCTTCTGCTTAGGAAACATGTGAGAAAGGTTTCTAATTATTTTCTTAAGCAGAAGAACATCAGAGCAGCCTCTTTCTTTCTCCTGACAACTTCCTTGACTACTTGGTGGTCAGACTGGTGGGAAATTGACCAGCAGGTGGCGCTGTTGTAACAAAATTCATTCATATTAACAGCACATGTATCCCTTAATATCTTGGGTTCAAAACAAAATAAATAATGAATGTAAATTACAAAAGTGGTTAGAATAGCCCACTCATCAATTTTACATTCACTTATTTTAAAGGTTTACTTATCCTTTAAAGCAGAGACAACAAGGTGTTGAAGGGCCTGGTAGAAAGAATAAGACGGTTCTGTGTTTTAATTTCAGAGGGGTTACTGTAAGATACCACAGACAGTCAGTCACTAGTTATTGGGCTAGTGAGGGGGCTGTTTGGACTCTCAGAGCAGAAACTGCCTATAAAACCTGCAGAAAGGCCTGACAGGCAGCATGGAGCGGTGGGAATGTTATATAAGGGGGAGTAGACGGCACTATCACTATGTCTGCTGCACCTCTTCCTCCTCCCTCACCCCCACACTCTTGTGTTTTGTTTAAGGGCAATTAAGTGGAAAAAATCAAAACAGCGCAGGGTGGAGGAATGTCTGCAAAATCCCGCTGTCAGCCTCTACTGTACGTAATGAGAAGTGATGGGAACACAGCAGGGTAAAATACTCTCAGAACTTGTTGTATAATCTGTGTCCCTCTGTTTATTGAAGTGTTAGCTCTGATGGGCAGGATTTAATAATATGTACCTGTTTTATATACAAGGAATCAAAGTCATGGGTTGGGGCCACAGCTAGGTAAATCCTAGCCGAAAAAAAACACCTGCCAAGGCCAGGGCCGGTATTACAAATATAATTTGCTGGTAAATTTGTAATACCCTTAAAATAAAGCCCTTGGGCCGCCCCCAATTTGCTCAAAACTTACCTTTTTTCAACCTTCTGGCCATCATGCGACGTGGCTTCACCCCCTTTTGCATCACAGCATGTGGCTCCGCCCCTTTTGCATCACAGACCGCCCATTTTTTCCCACCCCCACAACTGGCCGGTAAAAAACTTTCTAAAAAGGTGGCAAATCTAGGCACTGCTAGGGTTGCCACCTGCCCGGTATTTTACAGGACTGGCCTGTAAAAATGTTGCTTGATGCCAATGTTATATGTAGGAAAAAAAACATAAAAATATAAGAAGGCCGGTGTTTTTTTCCAGAAAAGGTGGCAACCCTAGTCCCATTAAATTGGCATGGGAGGGTATGACAGATGTAACTTGTCCCCAGTCTCTTTGTCCCAGTAGCAATTGAAAATGTTCGGGCCCAGGAGAACACAGAGAATAATGGCGGCCTAGGGTTTATTTTATATTCTTGTCATAAAAAGTGTTCTGTGCCACTGGTTTACTTAGAAATCAAGGTATTACAAGTATTACACGTATTACAAGTATTATAAGTATTACAAGTGTTACAAGTATTACAAGTATTATAAGTATTATAAGTATTACAAGTAGTATAAGTATTATAAGTATTACAAGTATTATAAGTATTACAAGTATTATAAGTATTACAAGCATTCTAAGTATTATAAGTATTACAAGTAGTATAAGTATTACAAGTATTACAAGTATTATAAGTATTATAAGTATTACAAGCATTCTAAGTATTACAAGTATTACAAGTAGTATAAGTATTACAAGTATTACAAGTATTATAAGTATTATAAGTATTACAAGCATTATAAGTATTACAAGTAGTATAAGTATTATAAGTATTACAAGTATTATAAGTATTATAAGTATTATAAGTATTACAAGCATTACAAGTATTACAAGTATTACAAGTAGTATAAGTATTACAAGTATTACAAGTATTACAAGTATTACAAGTAGTATAAGTATTACAAGTATTATAAGTATTATAAGTATTACAAGCATTATAAGTATTACAAGTAGTATAAGTATTATAAGTATTACAAGTATTATAAGTATTATAAGTATTACAAGCATTACAAGTATTACAAGTATTACAAGTAGTATAAGTATTACAAGTATTACAAGTATTATAAGTATTATAAGTATTACAAATATTATAAGTATTATAAGTATTACAAGTATTATAAGTATTACAAGCATTATAAGTATTATAAGTATTACAAGTAGTATAAGTATTACAAGTAGTATAAGTATTACAAGTATTATAAGTATTATAAGTATTACAAGTAGTATAAGTATTACAAGTATTATAAGTATTACAAGTATTATAAGTATTATAAGTATTATAATTATTATAAGTATTACAAGTATTACAAGTATTACAAGTAGTATAAGTATTACAAGTATTATAAGTATTATAAGTACTACAAGTATTATAAGTATTACAAGTAGTAAGTATTAAAGTATTATAAGTATTATAAGTATTTACAAGTATTATAAGTATTATAAGTATTATAAGTATTACAAGTATTATAAGTATTAACAAGTATTACAAGTATTACAAGTATTACAAGTAGTATAAGTATAACAAGTATTACAAGTATTACAAGTATTACAAGTATTATAAGTATTATAAGTATTACAAGTATTATAAGTATTATAAGTATTCTAAGTACTACAAGTATTATAAGTATTATAAGTATTACAAGTAGTATAAGTATTACAAGTATATAAGTATTACAAGTAGTATAAGTATTATAAGTATTACAAGTATTACAAGTATTATAAGTATTACAAGTATTATAAGTATTACAAGTATTACAAGTAGTATAAGTATTACAAGTATTATAAGTATTATAAGTATTATAAGTATTACAAGTATTATAAGTATTACAAGTATTACAAGTAGTATAAGTATTACAAGTATTATAAGTATTATAATGTATTATAAGTATTACAAAGTATTATAAGTATTACAAGTATTACAAGTAGTATAAGTATTACAAGTATTATAAGTATTATATGTATTATAAGTATTATAAGTATTATAAGTATTACAAGTATTATAAGTATTACAAGTATTACAAGTAGTATAAGTATTACAAGTATTATAAGTATTATATGTATTATAAGTATTACAAGTATTATAAGTATTACAAGTATTACAAGTAGTATAAGTATTACAAGTATTATAAGTATTATATGTATTATAAGTATTACAAGTATTATAAGTATTACAAGTATTACAAGTAGTATAAGTATTACAAGTATTATAAGTATTATATGTATTATAAGTATTACAAGTATTATAAGTATTACAAGTATTACAAGTAGTATAAGTATTATAAGTATTATAAGTATTATATGTATTATAAGTATTACAAGTATGAGCAAAAGGATAAGGGCAAAGTAGGCTCAGTCCAGGGTTGTCAGGTCTAATTTTCAAAACCAGTCAAAGTCGCTACAAAACCAGCCCAAAACTAGCCAAGAGGCACTTCAAAAGTAGCCCAAAAATGGCACAATTTGTGCAGTGAAAAAAAAGCCTAAAAAAAAGAAATAAATATATGTGAAAATACGCAAATTTTTCCATAACGCAAAATGGGACAGAATCGCCCGTCACCAGGGGAGTAACTACAGAGGGGGCCCAGGAGATATAGGGGACCCAATAAGGCCTAATTCATATACAATTTCAATAAATATTATTGAATATTGGCCCAGTCTGAAGGTCAGTTAGGGGGAGATTTGGGGTGAGTGCTTATTTGTACCCTGGGTACCCCTGGAACTATAGCAGGGTGACACCCCAATGTTTCTATATATCTGTAACCTTGTTATGAGCTAAGGGGGCCCAGTCTGAAGGTCAGTTAGGGGGAGATTTGGGGTGAGTGCTTATTTGTACCCTGGGTACCCCTGGAACTATAGCAGGGTGACACCCCAATGTTTCTATATATCTGTAACCTTGTTATGAGCTAAGGGGGCCCAGTCTGAAGGTCAATTAAGGGGAGATTTGGGGTGAGTGTTTATTTGTGTCCTGGGTACCCCTGGAACTATAGCAGGGTGACTGTTACCCCAATGTTTCTATATATCTGTAACCTTGTTATGAGCTAAGGGGGCCCAGTCTGAAGGTCAATTAAGGGGAGATTTGGGGTGAGTGTTTATTTGTGTCCTGGGTACCCCTGGAACTATAGCAGGGTGACTGTTACCCCAATGTTTCTATATATCTGTAACCTTGTTATGAGCTAAGGGGGCCCAGTCTGAAGGCCAGTTAGGGGGAGATTTGGGGTGAGTGCTTATTTGTACCCTGGGTACCCCTGGAACTATAGCAGGGTGACACCCCAATGTTTCTATATATCTGTAACCTTGTTATGAGCTAAGGGGACCCAGTCTGAAGGTCAGTTAGGGGGACATTTGGGGTGAGTGCTTATTTGTGCCCTGGGTACCCCTGGAACTATAGCAGGGTGACACCCCAATGTTTCTATATATATCTGTAACCTTGTTATGAGCTAAGGGGGCCCAGTCTGAAGGTCAGTTAGGGGGAGATTTGGGGTGAGTGTTTATTTGTACCCTGGGTACCCCTGGAACTATAGCAGGGTGACACCCCAATGTTTCTATATATCTGTAACCTTGTTATGAGCTAAGGGGGCCCAGCCTGAAGGCCAGTTAGGGGGAGATTTGGGGTGAGTGCTTATTTGTACCCTGGGTACCCCTGGAACTATAGCAGGGTGACTGTTACCCCAATGTTTCTATATATCTGTAACCTTGTTATGAGCTAAGGGGGCCCAGTCTGAAGGCCAGTTAGGGGGAGATTTGGGGTGAGTGTCTATTTGTGCCCTGGGTACCCCTGGAACTATAGCAGGGTGACTGGGTATCGGCTCATCAATCAGGCTGGCCGGAAAATGTTGCCCTCAAAGACACATTGTTAGTGCTGAATCATCAGATACAGGTAGAATTCTATTGTTTCTCAGTGTATATCTGACCATTCAGCTCTACACGTGTGTATTGAAACAAACAATCTTTCCTGGAAACATCTTTTCCAGGAACAATCGTAATTCTATGGCCACAAGAGCTGATCTTTGGACCCTCACCACGTTTGTATCAGCAGAGCAGCAAGTGGAAGGGCCACACCTGTTTTCCACTGCTTTTCTTTGTCTCCCCTTCGTGTATCTGCATCAGATCTGGAACAAAACACCAATGGCCATGAGCCATCTTTGCTCTTCATTCATATTACTTGTGCTAATGGGAGTCTTGCTTGCCAGTGGCTTCATCTGGAATGCTGACAGGGTTATAGCATCATTGTATGGCACAATTATCGGCACAATTGCGAAAGTGCTGAGAATAACACCCTCATCAATTTTACATTCACTTATTTTAAAGGTTTACTTATCCTTTAAGGCCTGGGGGAACAGAAAGTTTTTTTTAGAGGATACAAGTCAGTATTAAAGGAATTGTTCAGTATTGAAAACTGGGTAAATTGATAGGCTGGGCAAAATAAAACAATCCCGCAAATTAGCTATTCACATCCTCACCGCAGCAAGATCCCTATTAGCAGCAAATTGGAAACAACCCCAAATTCCCGGGGCGACAATCATTGATATCAAAGGTAAACTGGATCAGAGCAATGGAATCCATAAGAGACAAACTTCAAGACAGAAGCTATTAGGTGGGCCCAGCACCTGCAGAACCTGCAATCTAGAGGTACCAAACGAGATGTCCTGACCTTTTATTTAGCTACGACCTGATAACTTTCTCTTCCATCCTTTCCTCTTTTCCCTTCATCTTTTCCCCAACATACCCCTCCCCCACCCATCCCAATTTTAACCCCCCTAAATTTATGTTTACTAGAGGAGACAGATGCGTACCAAATAAAGAGTAACATGACATGATACTGACTGACAATGCTGTTCAGACACTTATATATATGTTTTATTCTGCAAAGCTAATCCTTTGTTATATCCTCAATATATGGGATTGTGTGCAGCCCTATAGGTTCTGAGTTCTCTTTGCAATTGGATGTTAAATTTGCTTCTGACCAAATGAGCCCTGAACTACATCTGTGCAGATGGTCCATTTTCAAAACCTTGGAAATTTGCAAGCGAGATTAGGGTTTTCAGTGGCAGAACCTGGGCACCCTTCCAACTTCCGCTGCTTTGAACATAGAGAATTTGACTTGAGGGAGAATCATGTTGCAGTGACAATAACTCACCTGTAGATGGTGACATCGGGCTGAATGTGAAGTTGAGGACACTAGTAGTACCAATGATTCCTGTGCATTCTAATGGGGCATTTATAGCTGCACCCAGGCATTGCAGGGCCACAATAAATTCCCCTTGGAGCCCACGCAGGCCCAATGGGGGTTTGAGAAACATTATAAAAATGGAATTGGGAAGGTTTTTTTTATTAGGGTTGCCACCTTTTCTGGAAAAAAATACCGGCCTTCCTATATATTTATCTTTTTTCTCTATTAATATCATTGGAACCAACCATCATTTTTACCGGCCAGGGCAGTAAAATACCGGCCAGGTGGCAACCTTACCCCCTATAGTGCTGGGCCCCCCAACAAGGTTCTCTTTCTCTGTAGTGCTTCTGATAACTAAAGCCCCATGCATGTAAGAATGTTTAGCTGCAGAATGCTAGAATGGAGTAAAGCTTTATTGCTTATTTGCTCACATATCAGAACACTAGGGAATCAGCAAAGCACCTTTCCCTGAGCAAGCATTAATGCTCTTCTGGCCGATCCTGCAAGCTAAGGTGATGCACAGGCGTAAATCCAGGCTGAATGGTAATGTCAGAGCAGCACCAATGGCCTTGCAGCACCTGATTGAGGTACGGAGGCAGCAGAGCCAATCACATGCAGGGCCCCCTCCTGTCTCACTCCTCTGCTTCCATTTGTACTGACTGCACAAGCCAGTCGACTGTATTTAGAGAGCAAATGAAAGGAGGCCACAAAGAAAAAAAAAACATCCTTCTAAAAATATATACAGGAGGATTCATTGTACTGGCGTCAGGAGGCTAGAGCTAAAGGAGATGCCATATTTGTAGGTACAATAATAATCTGTATTCTCTATGAGCACCAACCCACTGTCTTATAATGTATAACCAGTAACAGGGCAGAACTGTCTACCATATCAGCAGCTGGCAGCAAGGCAACAGTATCTACCGTATCAGCAGCTGGCAGCAAGGGTAGAACAAATACCCTATGCGATGCCACTTGGGCCCAAGGCCGAAATTGGGGGTATGATGGACGGAGGAGACCTTTATTGATGCAGTGTTGGCACCGGCATTGTAAAAAACAGGGGACTTGTGGTAAATTAACATAGAAGGTTTGCAGAATGAATCAGTAGCATTAGAAGGACCTGCTCACAAAAGCTTACAATCTAAAGGCAAAGGAGAACAAATGACTGTTGAATGATTTAGAGCTGGGTACAAGAGGATTGGGCAGAATTACTGCAATCATCAGCATGTGCTATGGGCACCTCAGGGTGGGAGGGCAGGTACAAGAGAACGTCCCATCCAACAGCTGCAGTTGAACTGGCAAAGCCAAACACTAGAAGGAACACAATGCAGTTCTGCAGGCAGGAGGGAGACTCTCAAGATTGCTTAAGGGGGCCCAACATTTTTTACATTGAGGTGGTTTGGGCAGAGAAGCTGGTGGGGCTCTGGTTAGAGTACGACTACATGGAAGAAGGGGACCCTCGAGCCATTTTTTGGCCCCAGGACTGCATACAAAGGGTCGGCATACAAAGGGTCGGCTGCACATGTCATGGCAGATTGTCATGATGATGATTTCTGTGAATATTAAGTCTTGCAACACGAACCATCTCACCACAGGAGGCCCACTGGCAATCCATTTAATTGTGAATTTACCCTTCAATCCATGATCTTAAAGCCCATTCAGTGGGTCTGACTTTAGTTTTGGAGGGGCCTAAATCCAAACTGCCTATTGCAGGTCCCTATTATTTCTATAGATTAGTACTGTTCGTCCTTTAGTAGGCTACAACTCCCCGATCACAATCCCTGTATATCATTCAAAGGTGTTTTTTTTTAAAAAAAAAGGGGTAAATGGTAACAAAGTGCATTTATATTCCCCACACAGCATGTGATCCATCCTATACCCTACTGGTAATGGCAGGCCTTTAATTCATCAATGCTCTTGCTTATTTGCTGCAAGGATGCAGATTCCTTCATTTGTTGTTGCTATTAATTAGATGTATTCTTTTAATTACAGTAATGCAGGAGCTAATTAGCGCTGACTAAGATTTCCCTATGTACGAGTGTTTATGTTGTTATTCAGCTGTTTCTTTTCCTACAGAAACCCTACTGCTAGCAGCTTCACTTATGGCAAAGGGGCAGGATCTGGCTTTCATGGGATGCTGGGAATCACAGTTCAACAACATCCCTGACTTAAGTATTGAAAATGCTGGGGACCTGCCATGCAATGCAACTGTCCCTGGATTGGAGTACAGTTATGGGATCCATTATCAGGAAACCCATTATCTAGAAAGCTCAGAATTACAGAAAGGCTACTTCCCATAGACTCCATTATAATCAAATAATCCAAAATTTTTAAAAATGATTTTCCTTTTCCTCTATAATAATAAAACAGTAGCTTGTACTTGATCCCAACTAAGATATAATTAATCCTTATTGGAAGCAAAACCAGCCTATTGGGTTTATTTAATATTTACATGATTTTCTAGTAGACAAGGTATCTGAAGATCCAAATTATGGAAAGATCCATTATCCGGAAAACTCCAGGTCCCAAGCATTTTGGATAACAGGTCCTATACCCTATAATGATGAATATCAGTTCTACTGTAGGTTGGCAGTTGACATCTAAAAGCAGAGCACAGTATCACCCCATGGGACTCTCATTCTCACTTCCTGCATAGACCATGTGAGTAGCAGTCACGGCGGAGGTTAGTTCTGCAGGACAGACATAGGACATACTATCCTTTGAAATGACCTTAATCGGAAGCAGTGGGAGGTAGACTGAGACGTTATTTGATATACTAGCCCCCCTCCCCCTGTAATTTGCCAGAAATGCTTTCTTCTTAGCTTTGACCCCATTAACAGGACAACATTTAAAAAGAGACATTATATAACAATCAAGTTTCAAGTTTTGAGAACAATTATGGTGATTTATCAGTACGAGGCAAATTTGAACCAGGGCCATAACCCATAGCAAAAAATCAGCGATAAGCCTTTTCCATCCAGCTCCAGGTATAATCATGAAAACAAACCTTTGATTGGTTGCTACGTGTTACCGCCTAGATACAAATTTGCCCAGTATGGCTCCCCTGATGCAATTCTTTCATTCTAAAGCTTCAGTCTAAAGCTGTTGTCGGGCCTTGCTGTCAAGATTGGGTAAGGGGTCGCTGTGGAGGCAAAGGAGGGAAGTGTGAGTCCTTCAGGCAGGAGCTGTTGGTGCACTTGAAAGGAAGGACAGGTTCAGGATGAAGAGGGCGTAGTATCAGTCAGGGTGGAGCGGGTGCAGAACAGGACAGAGAGGCTGTAGGATCAAGCAGGATTGAGCGGTGTAGGATCAGGACTGTAGCAGATACTGGACAGGAGCAAGACAGTGCGGGCAAAGAGTCAAGAAAGGACAGGACTGGAGCAAGAATAGGACTGGAGCAGGAACAAGACTGGAACAGGAACAGGACTGGAGCAAGAATAGGACTGGAGCAGGAACAAGACTGGAGCAGGAACAGGACTGGAACAGGACTGGAGCAGGACAAGGTTCAATATCAGTAACTAATATCTAACCCCATTGGGCAAGGACTGCATCTGCCTACTGATGTGGTCTTCCTTACAGGGGTTCTTCTTCGGCCTCTATTATGAGCCGATGATCATTGACCCTGGAGAAGAACCCCTGGGGCATAGCAATGTACGTGATGTGCTCTTGATTTTTTCTTTGTAATGAAAAACAGTCAAAACGTTGAAGTTGTTAAGGAATTACCAGGGCTTGCAATAAAATGTGTTGAGTTGGCAGTTGTGCCTCCACTTCATTAAGTTGATCACTCCTTTCTTTCATATTGACCCAAGCTCGCTTGAATACTTGCAGCTTAGGCGAACGTTCTGCTGTGCACGGTACTTTTAGCCATATATACATACAGTGCACCTTTTCAAAGTGGGCTGAACCAGCAGGACCATGGACCATTTGGATAGCTACTGGATGTGTCCCTGATTTTTACAGCAATCTGGAAACCTTCTAAAAGGCTGCAGGCTCGGCCAAGAGATGATGAGTTGAATCCAGTGCCCGAGTGATGGGCACCTTTACTTGCAACTAGGGTTCCCACCTGCCTAGTATTTTACCAACCTGGCCAGTAAAAATTAAGCTTGATCATGGTGTTATTAATAGGGAAATGCATAAAAATATAGGTAGGCCGGTATTTTTTTCAAGAAAAGGTGGCAACCTTACTTGCAACCTGAAATGTTCAAGTGGGGCAAAGATAAAGGAAGGGGAGATTGTAACAAGTTAGGGGATACTTTTGCATTGAATCAGCAAGACTAGAATTACACTTTAGATGGGCATTCACAGCAAGGGCCGCTTGTTTGGTGCCTTTGATTTGGCCACCCATGGTTCAAATGATCAAATATGGAGATCTCTTGTGAGAGGACCCTGTCTATTTGGCACTGCAGTCCTGATCCAATCACATGTCCTCTCACAGGTCTATAAGTTTTCTTGCCGATATTGTCTGGCCAGGCATTAAGAAAGGCCCCATACATGGAATAAACTCATTAGGGGTCATTCATCACCCTGGGGGGTGGGTACAAGTGCACAAGAGCACTAAGGAGTGAAAGAATATGGGGCTGGTACGGGCCAGGGAGGTATCGAATGTGCCTCCTCTACCCCTCCGAAATGGAGCACAAAGGTATGCAGTTTTTTTGCACAATGTCCCGCACAGTGGACAAAGTGCAAAAAAAATTGAAGATTGTGGCCTTTTTGCCCTTTGAACACTGCTTGGGGCATTGTAAGTGAGCCCTTATGTTACTTTGGGATGGAGGGGGATGTTTTGGGTCAATACGCAGGCCAATAGGCCAATGTAACCAATAGGCTACTGTTACCAGATCATAAGGAAATGTGGAGAAAACCATGGGAGGGGTCAGATTTTATTATTATAATCTCAAAATTAAAATAGACCCCTTTCCTTTTGGTCAGTCATTGCTCCTTCATGGTATTGAGTGAGAATCAGCAACACACAATCATGAATAATTAATCGCAGGGTCCTTCGCACTTGATTGAACCAGATGAATGAATCTTGATCAATCTGACCAGTTCCTTCATCCTGTATGTATGTATATGATTTTTTTCTCAACGCCAGTTCCCTTTGCATCCCATCCTTTTCTTGCCCCTCTGCCTTTAGCCTGAGCCAAGATCCTTTCTCGATACTGTAACTGCCCACTTTTGGCATCTTCTTCATGTATAGCAGCCACTCCTTATCCTGACCTTTGCCTGTCCTTGACTTCATTTACTGCTTCACTTCCCTACTGAACTGCTCTCCCAAAGTGATACGATCACTTCATTCAATAAAGTGTAATGGTGCTGCTCTGCTCCAAGGACACGAAACACTGGTGTGTCCTGGGGTGTTGCCTACTGCTTAAAGTAAACCGTTAAAATAAGTGAATGTAAAATTGATTAAGTGGACTATTCTAAGCACTTTAGTAATTTATATTTATTTTATTATTTATTATTTATTTTTATGATTAGTTATTAAGGGATACATGTACTGTTAATATGAATGAATTTTGTTACAACACCGCCACCTGCTGGTCAGTTTCCCACCAGTCTGACCACCAAGTAGTCAAGGAAGTTGTCAGGAGAAAGAAAGAGGTTGATGTTCTTCTGCTTAGGAAAAGAATTAGAAACCTTTCTCAGATCTTTCCTAAGCAGAAGAACATCAGAGCAGTCTCTGTCAGGTTCTTTGGTGGTCCTGGAAAGCCCAGTTAGACATTGGATTGAGCATTTTATACCTTCTGATCATCACATTTCAGAGTGTCCAGGAAACTTTAGCCACAGATGAGCAGATGCCTAGAAGAAGGAAAATATTTATTAGACAATTGGTGCTGGACATGTTTGTTTAGGATGGGAGACCATTCAGAAATATAGGGAAGAGCTTATATGGACTAGCCATGAGTGGTGAGTGTAGCAGCTGGGGGATTCCTAATCTGTGGTCAAAGGGAACCATTCAAGAGTGAAGGGTTGAAGAGGTAGGACAGTAGGTGCTGATCTAACAAGGGTATAAAACCCCCTATAAATAAACATTTTTAGTGGCAGCAGCAGAGCATCCATGTAACGGAAATCTGAACTTCATCAGATAATGATTTGCCTTCCATAAAAACCAGTGAAACAGGAAACCATTGTCTATACTTCATAAAAAAGAGGAAATTTGAGAAATAATCTATATAATTTGGCAGGGGGAGTCAAGCAGGGCCAGAAAGGCCCATCCAGCTTTCAGTGAGTGTGGGGGGGGGGGGGGCATTTGGAATTTCCAGTTCTCATCTTGTACAGGAGATTGGGTAAAAGACTCCAGCTAGCCATTAGCATGAGGCATAAATCTGTAAGCTAGGAAGCTAGCACCAGTGAGAAGGTCGAGACCACTCAGTCATATATTTATTTACATGTTAGTGCCTTTGTAGGTAAGTGGGGGAACTAGCAGGCCCGGATTTGTGGCGAGGCCACGAAGGCCTGGGCCCAGGGCAACAATACTTTAGGGGCCGCATGCCACCCAACAACATTAGGGAATGCGCTGGGGATGCAACGACTGCTCCCGCCACTGTCCCAGAGGTAGAATGTGCATTCCCATGTGCGCTTGTGAGGGGAGGTGGGCGCGCTCACGAGGAGGGAGTTTCACCCTCCAGCCTTTAGGGGTGGCATGCCGCCCAGCCGCATTGGGGAATGCATTGGGTAATGCAACGACTGCTCCTGGCCAGTGTTCCGCCACTGTCCAGAGGTTGACTGCGCATGCGCACTCGCGAGGGGAGGGAGTTTCACCCTCTAGCCTAGGGGCGGCTGAAACAGGGATCTGGCCCTGGGAACTAGTAGGCGCGGGTCAGGGCAAACTCAACCTGTACCCAACCCTAACCCACAAAACCTTAACTCATATCCGGCCATGCAATTGTAAGACCCGCACCCAATCCATACCTGTGTCATCTTGTTCCATACGCTACTTCTGAGCGCGCCTCTGGATCTGAGACAGGGAATCTTCGGAGCAGCGGGGACTATACTTCCCAGTCTGACCCGCACCCATCCCTAACCCACAATGGTTGACCAAACCCACCCAAAAAGTGGTCAACCTGCAGGTCACCATGGGTTTCGGGTCAACCCATACATCACTAGGGAGAATGTCCCCTTTAGTGGCCCAATACCCATATGAACAGCGGGTCCAGCAGGATGGGCCCACCTTTCACACACATTTTGTGGGATTCGAGTTGAGCTCTTCTTCCGCACTCTCTACCTGTGACCTTACTCTGACAGCTTTTGGTTCCGGCAGCCTCATACCTGCCCCACCCCATCCCCTTTCATAACATCAGAGATGGACGGGTCGGTAGGGGTTGGGATCGGACAGGTTCATGTCGGGTGTGGGTCAAAGTTTTGTCTACCCCAAATCACTAGTCCCCTTCCATTTTCTTATGCAGAGGCTTATAATCACTTATTTCTGGCTACATTAGCAAATAGTTTCCATGTACTTACAGGATTGCAACTGCCTGTAGAAATATTGCTTTAGAGCCCTGTATTTATCAAAGGCTGACAGACCTTTCACCACGCTTTGCCAGAGGAGAAGAGTGAATAGGAGAGAGAATGAATAAAGCTGTTCACCCCCTAGTACTATATCTATGCCACAATAAGCAAACTTCATAGTTTGGAGGGTTGGACTGGCAGGGGCCTACTCCAAGCAGAGGCCCCAGAGTATTAGTAGTGGGACTTCCCACTAAAGGGACACATTTTGGAGTCAGAGTGGGTTAGATGAGGGTCCCAACCAGGTGGGTATATGGGACCCCACCATTCCTGAAGGCAACTCTGCATTCTGATATATAATAATGCATACACAAATATTAATGGTACTTGATTGTTGTTGGTACTTGAGTAATGCCGTTTTCATAGAAATATTTATTTTTAATATTTATTTCTTTATTCACCACCCCAACCAGTTGAGTGGTTAAAGCTGATTGTTATCGTATCTACTAGAAGACAAGCTGGCACAACATTTAAGATATTTTGGAAAACAGCTATTCAATTTGATGATCATTTGTCTAAAACAGGGGCAAGCACTGCGTCTGGCATACAGCACTGACCGTGTTCAGGGAGGGGGATGTAGGTATAACCCCCTGCCCCCTAACTGTCCTAGCTGGTGGGTCATTCAGAGGAGCAAGGGAAGGAGTGCCCCCTATGTGTCCATTAGTTCTCTAACCCAGGGGTCGCCAACTGCCGGGCCATGGCCCAGTACCGGGCTGCAGACAGTCTTGAACTGGGCCTATGAGCCTAGGGGACAACTAACGCGGTGCGCCAAATTGGCATTCCAGAATTGGACGCCGTCACTCCAGAATTTAACGCCGACCCGTCCCGACTTCCTCTCGACCTCCCCAACCCCCTCCCCTGGTAATTTGGTTCTACACCGGTCCCCAGGCCAAAAAAGGTTGGGGGCCGCTGCTCTAACGCTCCTGGGTCATAATAAATGATCCACTTTGTCTTCATTACACTCAGGCAATGAGGAAAGGGCAATGCCGTTACTTTCCAAGTTGTGTTGGGGGTCCCTACTTGGGAATTTTCACCTTGAAAAGACAGACAACTAAAAATATAGAATATATTTTGATGGAGTCTTATGATGTCAGGTTCCACATGCTCTGCACAAGGGTGGCAGGTATCACAGGTGGGAGGTATTTACTCAGCTCGCTCTGCCTTACATCTAATCTTTTTTACGTACCGTGAATTATTTTACCTGTATTCCCTGCCACAACCAACTCATTGGACATCCATATACAGACAGAAACCCATCAGAGGAGGCACGTGTTGGGCCCTTTGTGATATACTGATCAGTACTAAACACTGGATTTCAGAGCCTTGGCATTGGCAGGGCCCCATATAGTTGTACCACCTGTTCCCGTGGATGGCTGCCCTGTATCCAGACCCCCTTACAGCCGCAGATTCCTTTCCTCACAGACTTTAAAACCTGTCTCTCTGGTTCCTTCGCACTGACACTACTATTCACATTCTAGTTGGCTTCAGCTGTCACATTGATCATCTCTCTGTTGCGTGGGTTTGTGCATCCTCCATGTAATCTCTTTGTATGTCTATATAACTTTACACGGTGCTACTTGTATACACAGCACCATACACTTTTATATTACATTAACCCTTGCCTTGGCACCTATTGGCTCATTGGTCTATGGCACCACAGATCAAAAAGCCAATCAGAAACGTGGAATCTACACTTCATGACCTTTTAAGTGGGCACTGTAGATACTAAGATATGTATTGCTAAAAAGGATTAATTGTACAGCAAATTAGTGGACAGGTCAAAGCCTTTTTCTGAGGGGCCACATCTTAGATGCCATCGCTTGTTTTTCTCTGTGTTCCCGAGCATCAATTCTGCTTCTTGCCGTGCCAACGTCTGTTCACATCAGTTACTCCCACTGACTTCTCCTGTCTTAAAGGGCGACAATGTAATAAAAAAAACAAAAATAGACTTGACTGTAGTGGATAGTTACTAAATATGCCTTATAGATACCATACTGTAGGGATCCTCCATAGTAGTTCAATTACACAGTCAACTTCTAGACAATTCATTTGAAACCCATGATCCAGTCCCTTAGAACCCAGTAGTCCTAAATGGTTAGCCTTTGGCTCATGACAAAGTAAATAAGCCCTGGTAGCCCCAGAACCCAAGCAGGTGCTTCATCTGCCATTTCAGCTGCAATGAAATGTCCTCCAAAAATGGTAGAACCACCAAGATGGAAGAGGCCTACAAAATACACAGTTGGTTATTTGGGCCTGTCCCACCGATTCCTTAAAGGAAAACTATACCCCCTAAACAATGTAGGTCTCTATAAAAAGATATTGCATAAAACAGCTCATATGTAAAGCCCTGATTCATGTAAATAAACCATTTCATAATAATATACTTTTCTAGTAGTATGTGCCATTGGGTAATCATAAATAGAAAATTGCCATTTTAAAAAATAAGGGCCGCCCCCTGAGATCGTAGGATTCACTGTGCACACAAACATACCAACAAACCATACATGTTAGGTCACATGAGCCAATTAACAGACAGAGTTCTGTCTTTTGCTTCAAAACTTCTTCCTGTTACAGTTAAGAGTTGTAGTATTTCTGGTCATGTGATCTCTTAGGCAGCACACAGACCATCACGAAATGGTGGGTCAAGGCAAGAGATGTAAAAGGGCAATATTTACTTAAGTACATATTGCAGTTTGGTATGGTTTCTTAATATGCCACCCAATATGAAATAAACTATCTATTGCTTAAGTATTCATTTTGGGGGTATAGTTTTCCTTTAAAGTGGCCATGATAGCTTTAAGGAGTGCAAGAGGGTTGGAATGATATGTAACTGCATCAGGTTATAAGTAAAACTCACTGTGAAAATCAGAATCAACAGAGATGTATTGGTTTGTTACAATTTGGTCACTATTTCAGGGCACGTGAAGGCTGCTTGGGATTGACCCAGTACCAAGGTCCTACTTTGTCTTTTCTCAGGTACCACCACCAGGACTTGCTGCATGAGATTCCCAGTGCTAATGAGAAATGAAGAACTTAAGCCAAAGAAATCATACTACAAAATCAGAAGGCACGATTAAAGTCAGACAGTAGTCAGGAGATCAGATTTTTGGGAAGTACAGATCGGTCAAAGTGGTGAGAAGCACAATTACAACAAAACTAAATGGAAAGAATTGAGAGTGAAGGCAGGAACAGGAGTAGCTTTTTTGAACACGTTACTCAGCTTTGTGCCCCCCCCAAGAGTTAATAAACAAATGCCTATTGTAAAGCAGTGACACCAGTATGGGAATAGACTGCTTGCTAATGAGTGACATGACTGGAAGAATATCTATTAATTAGAGACGCTGCCTAAAACTAAATGGAGAGTTGAAATGAATCCTATTGCATATGGCAAAGGCTCTGGGCAATTAGCGATATTCACTGTAAATATGACTGAATAGTTGCTAATGAGCAAGACTTTCTTTATTAGTAGTGGGACATAAATAAAAGAAGACTCTGTAGTCCCCATTAATGCTGTCTGGCCTATGGTCCCTCAGTTGTTGTGCAACTCTCAGCTGGGAATTGTAGTTTAACGGCAACTGAAGGGCTGCAATTTGGGCAGCAGTGATATGAAGTGTTACTATTCAGTGGCTGAATGATGGAGGGAACAGAATTGGGCTAGAGGGCACCCAGTAAATACCCAAACGCAGGTTTGTGTTGCCTTCATCTTCATCTCTTTTTTCTGTTGCCATTGTGTCCTGCTGTCTCCATCTTCCATCATATTACTTTTCTTCTGTTCTTCTGTCTGCATATTGCTTTACATCTTGCTTAACTGTCACTATCTTATTTATCTGTTGCATTTTGTCCTACTGTCTCCATTTTGTCCAGCTGTTATTATCATCTTGCTTTTCTCAACATCTTGCTAAACTGTCTTCTCTTGTCATCTTGTTCTTCTGTCTCATATCTTGCTCTTCTGTCACCATTTTGCTCCACTGTCTCCATCTTGCTTTACATCTGGCTCTTCTGTCACCATCTTGCTCTACTGTCTCCATCTTGCTTTATGTCTTGCTCTTCTGTCACCATCTTGCTTTACATCTAACTCTTGTGTTGCCATCTTGCTCTACTGTCTCTATCTTGCTTTACATCTTACTCTTCTGTCACCATCTTGCTCTATTGTCTCTATCTTGCTTTACATCTTACTCTTCTGTCACCATCTTGCTCTATTGTCTTCATCTTGCTTTACATCTTACTCTTCTGTCACCATCTTGCTCTATTGTCTTCATCTTGCTTTACATCTTGCTCTTCTGTAACCATCTTGCATTTCTCACCATCTTATTAATTTGTCTCCATCTTGCCTTACTCACCATCTTGCTCTATTGTCTCCATCTTGCTTTACTCTATATCTGGCTCACCTTCTTGTTTATTTGTCGTTTCTATCTTACCTTATTCACCACCTTCTCCATTTGTCTCAAACTTGCCTTTTTGGCCATCTTCTTCATTTGTCTTCATCTCGCATTACTCACCATCTGGCTCTACATCATGTTCTTTTGTCTCCATCTTTCCTTACTCATCATCTTCTTCATTTTTCTGCATCTTGATCTACTGTCTCCATCTTGCATTATTCACCATCTTTTCATTTGTATCTATCTTGCTCTGCTGTCTCTGTCTTGCATTACTCTTGCCCTATTATACATACTATCTTCCATTCTTCCTCCCCACAACAGCTGCTTTATGGACCATCACTGTTTGTGGAGTACGGATGTTCTGAATTCACAATTTTGGGATTTGGCCCAAATCCTTAATGACGTATTCAACCAAATCAGAACCTGAATATGCAAATCAGGACAAGGAAGGGTTTGGCCTGGCACTTGGATTCTGCCAAACCTGCTGAAAAAGGTTGAATCCTGGTCGAATTCTGAACCAAATGTGGAGCCCTAGCTAGTTAGGTAGCCTGATGACCCTTACTGACATTCATTCACAACTAACCCTGGTTGCTACTATGCAGTTCATTAATATGCATACTGTAGTCTGTACTGGCTTCTGTAGAACTTGGTAACTGATTACTAATTTTCCGTGCAGCCTGTTGGAAGAGGAGATGCAACTTTAATCTTGTCTGGGGTTATAGATTAGCACCAGGCACGTAGACATCTGATGGATCTGTGTCTCTATCGTAGCATGTGGCCACATTGTATGTTACCTAGGTGACCGCCCTGCAGGCCACTTGTCATACATCCAGAAGACCATCTGTACATAGCCAATTGTTAGTGTTAATGACTACCACTTAATAAACACTGTAACTAGCGGCTAGATATAGTGCAGGTGGCACAATACATTTTTAATTGTGGGATTATTTTGTAAAATGTCCCATCCAACTTCCAAAATGAGGCATTACAGCTGATGCTTCTGTTACCTGATGGGATTGTGGGACTTTAGAGGTCAGGTCAGCACATGTGTAGTCCATGGGTGTTCCTCATGTTCTAGGCCTTCTGCCGCCTCATCCATCTACCAGGATAAGGCATCTGCAGATAATGCTATGGGATCTGACGGGATTGTGGGGCTATAGATGCCCAGATGTTCTGGTCAGACTAATAAATGGGTTATAAATGCCCAGGTGCAAGTCTGAAGGCAAAGTGCATCAAAAGCCCCGTATTTATGTAGGTGTTAAAGGGGTGGTTCACCTAGAAGTTAACTGTTAGTATGTTGGCTAATTTTTAGCAATGTTTCAGCTTGTCTTCATTGTTTATTTATATGTTTTTTAAGCATTTGCCTTCTTCTTCTATTTTCAACTTTCAAATGGGGGTCACTGACCCCATCTAAAAAAAAAATGCTCTGTAAGGCTATACGGGTATGGAATACGTTATCTGGAAACCCATTATCCAGAAAACTCAGAATTACGGAAAGGCCGTCTCCCATAGACTCCATTTTATCCAAATAATCCAAATGTTTAAAAATGATTTCCTTTTTCTCTGTAATAATAAAACAGTAACTTGTACTTGATCCCAACTAAGATATAATTAATCCTTATTGGAGGCAAAACCAGCCAATTGGGTTTATTTAAAGTTTGCAAATACGGACTCCTTTGACACGTTCTCAAGATGAATAAAAACGTCTTTATTTATTAACATATAATAAAGGCATGTCAGCTTAAGCAACTACTACTGACGTGTCCCATTTCTTTCCACAATACACAACTTTATAGCTATTCTCATTCACAGAGAATTTCCCCTGAATTATCCTTAAAGGGATATTACTTACATTTTTAATCTTAAAACCAATAATAGCATGATAAAAAACATGATATATCCATGTATGTTCATTTATTAATTCAAGGGTATTCCCCATAATATCTTGTAAGGTCATCTAGCAATATTAACCTTATCCAGTCTACAAATTACCCCACTCTAAATTGTTCAATGGATCTCCTATTTGGTATTTTATTTCCCTTTGTTAAGACCTACAGCTTTTTCTGTTTCTAAAGTAAACATCCACCATGCTTCTTTTATTCATACGTTTTCCAGATCCCCTTTTCTCTTATCCAATCTGACTTTTAAATCCTCTACATACATTAATATAGCTACATGCCTACAGCTATTATTGGTTTTAAGATTTTAGATCTGTATGGTAATAAAAATGTAAGTAATATCCCTTTAAGGATAGTTCTTTGTTCTTTATACTCTGAGGAAGTGCTATGGGACGTGAAACGCGTCAGTAGTAGTTTCTTAAAGGAGAAGGAAAGGCTAAAACTAAGTAAACTTTATCAGAAAGGTCTATATAAATACACCAGTAAACCCTCAAAGTAATGTTGCTCTGAGTTCTCTGTCAAAAGAAACACAGCATTTCTTTCCTTCTATTGTGTACTCATGGGCTTCTATTGTGTACTCATGTGTACTTTTGTATCAGACTTCCTGTTTTCAGCTAAAACCTCCAGGGCTTGGGCTTGAGCATGCTCAGTTTACTCCTCCCTCCTCTCCCCCTCCTTTCCCCCCTCCCTCCTCCTCTCCCTGCTGTAATCTGAGCCCAGAGCTGTGAGTGAGCATCGAGAGACTCAGATAGGAAGTGATGTCACACCAAGCTAATATGGCAGCTGCTATCCTAAACAAACAGAGAGCTTCTAGAGCTTTTTATTTAGACATGGTAAAGCATTCTGCAGATTAAATATAGTGTTATAGCTTGCACTATTGTGGCTAATCTTTTGGCAATAAATTGCTACAGTAGCTATACTTCTCCTTTAATGCACAGAGTCTAAAGCTGACCATCACTAGGCCGCGTGGTCCTAGCACCCACCCACACTACCCCCCATAGGCGCAGGAAAGTGCCGGAGCACTGGGGAGCTGCATGTCCCCAGAGCTCCCCATAGAAAAGGCTGGGCGGCTTGCTGCCCTCGACAATTTGCCCACCCTAGGCCCTGGTCTTTATGGCCTCCCCACAAATCCAGGCCTGAAGCTGACATGCCTTTATTATATGTAAACAAATAAAGAAGATTTTATTCATCTTGCGAATGTGTCAAAGAAGTCCGTAATTGCGATTTTTGGAAAAGGTTCTGCTGCCAGGAAGTCGGATGGTGGACACGTGATCGTCTGGAACCGGAGAACTCCACACTGGTGAGATATTTGTTTATTTAAAGTTTACATTTCTAGTAGACTTAAGGTATTAAGATCCAAATTACAGAAAGATCCATTATCCGGAAAGCCGGTTGTTCTGGATAACAGGTCCCATACCTGTATATTTATTGTTATTGCTACTTTTTATTACTCATCTTTCTCCGATCCATTTTCCAGTCTCTTATTCACATGCCTCGGGGCAAGAACACACACACATTGGGGCACAGCAGATCACAAGACTCTCACATGGTTAACGTTTCCCCAGATCTGGCCCCCTCCCCTGGTCAGCAACTTTCCCATCCCCTGCTGCTTTAAAGTGCTGAATCTGGGAGTGAGATAAGTGCCTGTCTCCATAGTGTCAGCAGAACTGCCTGCTGGGAAACCATTAACCCTTTCACTCGCCCACTCCAAAGAGCGCAGGACAGAAAGGGTAAATACTGATGCACAAGTCATTTAGGGAATGTGATGGGGAGACCATGAAAAGCTTCTTCTTTCTGGTCAGTGCAAGAGATGATCATAAAATTATGAATGGTCAATAGATGGATCATAGGAACATAGTAACACGATACCTGAGGCTCAAAAAAGACACATGTCCATCATGTTTAACCTCTAAGCTTGTTAAAAAAAACTCATAAGAAGGGGGGCATTTTAGGCAGAGCCAGAATGGGGGGCTGAGCCCACCTGGGCTGTCACTTCAGGACAACAAGGAGTCAGTAGGGCAACTGGGGGCAGTACTACAGTGAGTACATTGCTGCTAAAGGGAGTACCTGGCTGCCAAACAGAGAATATCCTGGTGCCTGTGAGAGAGTATCTAAGTGTCAGTGAGAGAGAAAGAGTACCTTAGAGATTACCTGGGTGTCAGTGAGAGAGAAAGAGTAACTTAGAGACTACCTGGGTGCCAGTGAGTGAGAAAAAGTACCTTAGAGACTACCTGGGTGTCAGTGAGAGAGATAAAGTACCTTAGAGACTACCTGGGTGTCAGTGAGTGAGAAAAAGTACCTTAGAGTTTACCTGGGTGCCAGTGAGAGAGAGAGAGTAACTTAGAGACTACCTGGGTCCAGTGAGAAAGAGAGAGTAACTTAGAGACTACCTGGGTGCCAGTGAGTGAGAAAAAGTACCTTAGAGACTACCTGGGTGTCAGTGAGTGAGAAAAAGTACCTTAGAGTTTACCTGGGTGCCAGTGAGAGAGAGAGAGTAACTTAGAGACTACCTGGGTGCCAGTGAGTGAGAAAAAGTACCTTAGAGACTACCTGGGTGTCAGTGAGTGAGAAAAAGTACCTTAGAGTTTACCTGGGTGCCAGTGAGAGAGAGAGAGTAACTTAGAGACTACCTGGGTCCAGTGAGAAAGAGAGAGTAACTTAGAGACTACCTGGGTGCCAGTGAGTGAGAAAAAGTACCTTAGAGACTACCTGGGTGTCAGTGAGTGAGAAAAAGTACCTTAGAGTTTACCTGGGTGCCAGTGAGAGAGAGAGAGTAACTTAGAGACTACCTGGGTGCCAGTGAGTGAGAAAAAGTACCTTAGAGACTACCTGGGTGTCAGTGAGTGAGAAAAAGTACCTTAGAGTTTACCTGGGTGCCAGTGAGAGAGAGAGAGTAACTTAGAGACTACCTGGGTCCAGTGAGAAAGAGAGAGTAACTTAGAGACTACCTGGGTGCCAGTGAGAGAGATAAAGTACCTTAGAGATTACCTGGGTGCCAGTGAGAGAGAAAGAGTAGGATTCACTTTACAATTAGAAAGAGCTAATAGGAATTAGGGATGTAGCGAACTGTTCTGCTGCGAACTAGTTCGCGCGAACTTCGACCGTTCGCGTCCGCCGAATGTTCGCGAACGTTTGGGAACGTTCGCATTTTGAGTTTGCGTTCGATCGTTCGACCATTCGACCATTCGAATTCCTTCGACCGCTAAAAATCGAACGATTTCCATTCGTTCGAACGATTGTAAGCATTCGATCGAATGAAAAGCATTCGATCAAATGGCTTCGATCGTTCGATTCGAATGAAAATCCTTCGATCAAATGATTAAAATCCTTAGATCGTTCAAATGGAACGATTTTAGCGGGTGTTCGAAGTTCGCGAACTGTCCGCGAACGTTCGCATTTTTTGCCGGTGTTCGCGAACGGCGTTCGCGAACACCAAATCGGCAGTTCGCTACATCCCTAATAGGAATGCAGTAGGAGCTCGGAGGCCCTTCAGCACTTGGGACAGCTCCCTGACCCCAGACTCAGCGCCTGCCAGTGACACATCCCTGCTGTCCCTTCTGCTTCCCACTGCTGCCTGTCCCTATCACTGCTGCCTGTCCCTATCACTGCTGCCTGTCCCTTCCACTGCTGCCTGTCCCTTCCACTGCTGCCTGTCCCCTCTGCTTCTCACTGCTGCCTGCCCCTTTCACTGCTGCTCTTCTCCCCTAGTTCCTGCCCTCACTCTCAGCCTCCTCTGATTCTTCCTTCTTCTCCCCTGCCTCCCTCCCTCCCCATTCTCTCTTCCACTCCACCCCCCCCTTCCCTTCCCAACAGAAACTCGTGTGGGTTTGGCGAAGCAGCTGGTGCAGTGATTGGCCCGGGGGTATCATGTGCAGATCAGGCTCAGGCGATGGTGCAGTGGTTGCCCGGTTTGGGCTCATTACATTCCCACCTTGTTGCCTTGAGGGAGTAGGAGGGCGAGAGACACCCAGTTCTGTACTGTGGCCCCTGGTGTGTGAGTCTGTTGTACAGATTGTTACATGGGCCTTTTCAATGGGATCAGCACTGAGGTTCCAACAGGACTGCAGCATATGCCTCCCCTCCTTCTCTCTCCCCACTCTCCCCCCTTCTCTCCCCACTCTCCCTCCTTCTCTCCCCACTCTCCCTCCTTCTCTCCCCACTCTCCCCCCTTCTCTCCCCACTCTCCCTCCTTCTCTCCCCACTCTCTCTCCTTCTCCTCCAGTCTTTATTGGTGGCTGTGATGGGGGGGCATTATTCTTATAGTACTCCCTGCACCTTATTCTACACACTATTCCACCATTTCTGCTCCTTCTCAAAACCTTCTTGCCTTATTATTCATGATATTCCCTAGTTATGTACCCTCTCTTCTAACACCATCTTGCCCTACTACTTACACTATGCCCCTCCCCTTTCCTTACTATGCACATACTGCCCCTCAGCTGCAGCAACCTCTTGAAGACAGCTGATTGGTCCAGCAAGGCCATCATTTGATAGTGAGAGGGCAATGAAGAGAGTGAAATTGGGTTATCACATGGGACCCTTCAGGTAGTGCAAGGTCCAAGCAGTCCCTCTTGGCTGCTCTTCTCTTCTTACAGCTCATGATGACTGAGAGGCAATGAAATCAGCTCACTAAAGGCTTCCCCATTTCTTACTATGTGTCCCCTCTCCCTCTTGCTCTTTCACTCTCTCTCGCTGTAAATCCCACCCCCATCCCCCCTCTCCCCCCTCCCTTTCCTCCTCTTCCTCCTCCCACCTCCCCGGACTGATTGCAGGATCTTGAAACTGCGGCGTGAAAGATGCAGCTGTGAAACAGGCAGAGCGCACAGGGGAGTGGGGTCTTCACCGCCGGACCCCTCGATCCCTTTTTTTTTTTTTTTTTTACATTTTAATTTCCATTTAGTTTTTTATACAAGGTGCCAGGGAGAACCCAAAAGGGATGATTCCTCTCTCCATTTTTAACCCTCATTTTGTACCTAGAGAAGAAGAAGAGGAAGAAGAAGAGTTGTGTTTATTTGCTGCTGCAGCTGCCTGCGGAGGGGACTGTATTTTGTGCATGAAGCCCCTGTATAGATTTCTACGTGTGTATATATGTATATAGAGCTGCCTGACATTTCTCTAGCAACTCCTAGAGACCCTCGCTCCTTCCTCAGAGGGACGCTGTTTGTACATCTGTCTCTATATTTATACCCAGATAGACAGATATAGCAGTGTATAGAGATATTATAATATATATATATATATATACACACACACACCGCCTGGGAAGGGACATGAGAAGCGTGCGACTGGACGCAGTCTGTCTGGATGATATGTGATGCTTTGCAGCAACCTTTCCTCTCCTCCTGCGTCTTTTCCTCGAGATTTCCTCTGCCGTGACCCGCGGACAGCATGGCTCGCTTCGGGGACGAGGTGCCGGCCCGCGGGGGCGGTGCTGCTGGGCGCGGAAGCCGGCAAGGTGGCCCCCCCGGGGCTCAGCGGATCTACAAACAGTCTATGGCGCAAAGGGCCCGCACCATGGCACTCTACAACCCCATCCCTGTGCGGCAGAACTGCTTAACTCTCAACCGCTCCCTCTTTCTCTTCAGCGAAGACAACGTGGTGAGGAAATACGCCAAAAAAATCACCGAATGGCCATATCCTTTATATTGATATTAGTGTTTGGGGTGGCAAGGCCAGGGCACCCAGTGGGGGTATAAGGGGTGATTTGTGTGCTCATTCAGGCCTGGGCCTCCTTATTTGTGGGGCCCCACAGACCTGCTCAAGTGAAGAAACTCTGTTGTGTCCCACATCATTCTGTCATTCTTTTGGGAAGGGGCACCAGCGTAGTGTGTACAATAGTGTGTATAATAATAATGTGTATAGTAATAGTGTGTATAATAAGGTAAAAATGGTGGAATTGGCTGTAAGTGTGGGCATGACTGTGTCAAGTGAATGAATGACAACTGTGGGAAAGTGTGTGTAATAAGGCAAAATGGTGTCAGGGGCATTAAATATGGGAAACGGTGTATATTAAGGCAAGAAAAAAGGCTGTCAATTAGGGATGATGTGTATAGTAAGGCAAGAATAAAGGCTGTAAATTTGGGATTGTATAGCAAGGTAAGAAAAATGGCTGTCAATTAAGGATGATGTGTATAGTAAGGCAAGAATAAAGGCTGGCTATTAGGAATGATGTTTAAGTAAGGCAAGAATAACAGCTGTCTATTAGGGATTATGTGTATAGTAAGGCAAGAATAAAAGATGTTGATTAGAGATTACTGTATGTGTATAGTAAGGCAAGAATAAAGGCTGTCAATTAGGGATGATGTGTATAGTAGGGCAGGAATAAAGGCTGTCAATTAGGGATGATGTGTATAGTAAGGCAAGGATGTGTCTGGGGTTGGGACTGTGGCATAGTGTATAATTAAAGACAAGATAGTATCAAGGGAAGGGGCTGTAAATGTAAAATAGTGTGCATAACGAATCAAGAAGGCACAAGGAAAGGGTCTGGAGTTGTAGGGCAATGTCTGAAGCAAGGCAAGATGGTATAGGGGAAGTATATAGTGTATATGGTGTGTATAGTGCATATGGTGTGTATAGTGTCAGTTTGATATTATATAGGGCCTGGTCATTTTGTAGTTCTTGTGACTTTGCTGAGCTGCATCTCTGATCTGGCAGCCTGAGACTGCTGGGTAACACTGGGAGTTATAGTGTATATATACTGTATATATGCATTGCAGCAGCTTGAAATGTTACATTTAGGGGCCCCCGCACTGGCATTTTGCCTGGGGCCCCTCCAGCACTAAAGGCATGGGCCCTGCCAATGTAAGTCTGTGCATACAGCATCCCTAATTCAGGCCAATGTCAGCCTAATAATGTCGGCCTGGGGAAGGAGGATACATTGTATTTGTCATGTGCAGAATGAAAAGCTTGTGTATTTGGTGGAACAATAATCATTTGTATATTTTATACCTCACTGATACTCTCCTACCAGCCGGGAACTGACCGTTACATGACAATGGTACATGTATAGATTTATATATATATATATATATATATCCTTCAATCCTTTCCTGTCATCTCTTTATCTCTGTTTGTGTCTGTCCATCTGTCTCTGCATTGGACACACAGGGCCTCAGAGCCTCAGAGCAGCAGTAAGTGGATATTAAGTACTTGTACTGCAAGAATAACCCATATTGGGGCTGCAATAAGCCTATATACTGTATATATCTATATCTATATATATATATAATATATATGTATATATATATATATATATATATATATATATATATATATATATATATATATATATAATGTGGGCAGAGGTTAGCACTCACAGGACTTAACGCAAACATTCTGCTGTTTATTGGAGCAAAAAGCTAACATTTTGGCTAGCCAAAACGTTAGCTTTATGCTCCAAAACAGCAGAATTTTTGCGTTAAGCCAAAATGTTAGCTTTTTGCTCCAATAAACAGCAAAATTTTTGCGTTAAGTCCTGTGAGTGCTAACCTCTGTCTACATTGTACCGTATTTTCCGGCTATTGCACCCAGGCACGATATACCTACTATACGAGTAGTGCCGGCATCCATTGCTATATAGATATATATATATTTGTGTGCGTGTGCTTCACTATTTTATTCAACCTCCAGCTGTTGTTTGTTGGACTATAACTCCCAACAACCCCTTTCAAACTGTTGGTGGAAGGCTGGGAGTTACAGTAGTGGGCAGGCTGCTGGCTGGGAGATGTGTGATGTATATACTTAATATATCATCATTACAGAGAGAGAGGTAGATTCCTTTCCTAAGCAGAAGAACGTCAGAGCAGCCTCTTTCTTTCACCTGACAACTTCCTTAACTACTTGGTGGTCAGACTGGTGGGAAACTGACCAGCAGGTGGCGCTGTTGGAACAAAATTCATTCATATTAACAGTACATGTATCCCTTAATATCTACGAATTAAAACAAAATAAATAATGAATGTACATTGCAAAATTTCTTAGAATAGCCCCCTCATCAATTTTACACTCAATTGTTTTAAAGATTTACTCATCCTTTTTAATTCTTCTATATTTTATGTGAACATTAAATAAACCAGACTTGCTGAGGAATCATTGAAGATCCGAGCAGCAGTAACTACACAGAATCTACACCTCTGTAAATTTCAGATGTCACCTCTCTGAAGAGTTCCAATGTGCCATTGTGATTGGATTAGTGGAAGAGTTTATATGCCGAGAACTTCCCACACCAGTCAGTTGTACTGAAGAAGCTGCTCGGATGAGTAGTGAAACGTCTTCAATGATTACTCAGCAAGTCCAGTTGTTTTTAGATTTGCCTATACTAGATATACTATGACCTGGATAAATGAAAATCTTCATAGTCATATTAAATAAACCCGATAGGCTGGTTTTGCTTCGAATAAGGATGAATTATATCTTAATCTGGAACAGGTATGGAACCTGTTATCCAGAATGCTCTGGACCTGGGGTTTTCCAGATAATGTATCTTTCCATAATTTGGATCTTCACACCTTAAGTCTACTAGAAAATCATATAAACATTAAATAAACCCAATAGGCTGGTTTTGCTTCCAATAAGGATTAATTTTATCTTAGTTGGGATCGAGTACAAGCTATTGTCTTATTATTACAGAGAAAAAGGAAATATTTTTTGTAAATTTGTCTTATTTGGATAAAATTGAGTCTATGGGACATGGCCTTTCTGTAATTTGGAGTTTTCTAGATGACAGGTTTCCAGATTAAGGAACCCATACCTGTACTACTATATCCCATTTAATACAGAGAGTTTCATTATGAGCACAGAGCTTACTGGGTGGTATTTTGGGGTGCCATTGGTTATATGCTCTGTTTACCTTACGTTTAACTACAACTGCCAACAGCTTTTATTGCCATTATATACCCAAACACACCTTTCATTTACCAAACCCCACAAGCCCCATCCCTTTTGTGGTCTGTCAATTGGTCTGTACCATTTACCTGTGCCCCAGGGCCCTGACAAGACTCCCACCTGCCCCCCCATCAGGAAATCTGTGTGTGTGTGGGGGGGGGGTTATGACAAAATTGCACAAAATAAGGACTTTTTCCAATTACTTTATATTTTCTATTTGTGACCATTTTTCTAATATTGAAGTCTAAAATTTCATTTTTCAGCTTCTAAAGCAGCTCTTGGGGGGGGGGGGTCGCTGACTCTTTAACTGCTGCTAAATTGATCCATTTAATTGATCCATTTGTTATCTTTGTCCCTGCGGAGCAAAATCCCCTAGTATCATTAAATGGGAACTCCAGAAAAAATTATTTAAGCTTTTTAAAAAGTAAACATAATTTCAAGCAACTTTGCAATATACATCAATTAAACAATATGCAGACTTTTCATGATTTTTAATGGTTTCTGAAAATTCCCTAAGCCTAGCCCCCTGCTGATCTGTCTGACTACTTTGCTGTCTGACTACTGTTACTTTGTATCAACAGCCATCTGTCCTCAGCCTGCATCCTCCAAACCCCACAATTCCCTGCACATGTGATTTCAATAAGGAAAGGAACATCCCAGTGCAATGCATTGTGGGTAATGTAGTTCCTGCATGCTGTCTGTAAGCTGTGGAGAAGTTTAGTCTCTCCTTCCCTGCCAGGATTTCAAATGATGCAGAAAGAGAAGAAATGTTAAACAGCTGGATTTCAGCATAGAAAATTGCATTGATTCATACTTTTTGAATGTACAGGTACATGTGACGGGTATATTCAGTGTTATGTGGGCCTCTTTATCAAATTTTGGTTTGGAAGCTGGAGTTCCCCTTTAAAGGATAAGTAAACCATTAAAATAAGTGAATGTAAAATTGATGAGGGGGCTATTCTAAGCACTTTTGTAATGTACATTCATTATTTATTTTGTTTTGATTCCAAGATATTAAGGGATACATGTACTGTTAATATGAATGAATTTTGTTACAACAGCTCCACCTGCTGGTCAGTTTCCCACCAGTCTGACCACCAAGTAGTCAAGGAAGTTGTCAGGAGAAAGAAAGAGACTGCTCTGATGTTCTTCTGCTTAGGAAAGATGTGAGAAAGGTTTCTAATTCTTTTCCTAAGTAGAAGAACATCAGAGCAGCCTCTTTCTTTCTCCTGACAACTTCCTTGACTACTTGGTGGTCAGACTGGTGGGAAACTGACCAGCAGGTGGCGCTGTTGTAACAAAATTCATTCATATTAACAGCACATGTATCCCTTAATATCTTGGAATCAAAACAAAATAAATAATGAATGTACATTACAAAAGTGCTTAGAATAGCCCCCTCATCAATTTTACATTCACTTATTTTAATGGTTTACTTATCCTGTTAGATACAATGTAATTAGATACAATAGTTGCTAATATTCCACAGACACTACTGAGAAATGGATCAACTAATTGTAGCAACTAAATGGAGCAAATGGTAACAGTTCAGAATCTGCTCCTGGATCACTGAGCTGCCAGACTGAAACACTAGACACATTAACATTAAAATTTGACCTTAAATTTGTGGAAAATGGTAAAAACAAAAAGATTAAATGCAATTGAAAAAGTATTTGAAAAATTAAAAAAAAAAATAACTGAACTGAAAAAAGTGTTTGGAAGGTGAACAACCCCTTTAAGTTAGAAACTTCGTATCTTTTTCTGGCTGTTCAGTGCAGGAGATCAAAGAAAAAGTCGGGACATTTCAGTAACAATCTGGGACTGAGCTGTCAAAATCGGGATTGTCCAGTGAAAAACGGGACAGTTGGGAGCTATATCATTACAGCTGGCAGGGCACATGCTTTGCACTTATGGAATGGAAAGGGTAAGCTACAGGAGTCAGAGGGGCATTTGCAAAATAACACAGAACTATCAGTGTGCCCTTTCTGTAAATTCTAGGTTTCTGGGCTATTGGCAAGTCAATGGGAAACCTGGAGTAGCGAGTTCCTGTACTGCAGAGAGTAGAGACTTGCACACACACTGCATCCCCTGCATTCATTTGATTGTAGATGTGGGCTGCTGTCTGCTTAATGAGCAACACTAATTTACACTGGGGAAGTGTGCTGATCTGTGCAATAACCAGGCTCAATCAGTCTTTTCTTTAATGGGTCCATCACCCCCCCCCAGAGCACGGCTCCTCGGAGGAGGAGAATTATTGACGGTTATAGTGGTGATTTATTCGTGCCAAGCACTTTTCTCTGGGAATTCTGCTGAGTTGAACCAAGATCCGGCATTGCGCTGCCCACTGACATTACCAGCATAGAAGAAGAAGCTGTATTATTCTCTGCTGTTAAAATAAAAAAAAATGCCTCTAATACTGCTCCCCCCTTTATTCTTTATGGGAAAACCCTCAACCAATTACTCCTTATATAAATAAATAATTTAGTGAATAAAATACCCCCTATTGTAAAATATAAGGATATTATAAGTCACTGAGGAGTTTGATGACCATATAAAAGTGACCAAGTGCTTTTATACAGATCACAGAACTACGAGGTAACTTCTAATATCCTCATATTTTCCAACAAGGGGTACTATAGTTATTATAATACACAAGTTTTAGTGAGTCACGTGACAAAAAGGACATCACTACTCACCGTTTATAACTGATGACATCACTAGTCACCGTTTATAAGGATATCATTTACAAGATATTCATGGCTTTTGTGTATGATAGATATATAATCCCTTCTAAAGGATAAGTAAACCTTTAAAATAAGTGAATGCAAAATTCATGAGGGGGGCTATTCTAATCACTTTTGTCATGTACATTCATTATTTATTTTGTTTTAATTCCAAGATATTAAGGGATACATGTACTGTTAATATGAATGAATTTTGTTACAACAGCGCCACCTGCTGGTCAGTTTCCCACCAGTCTGACCACCAAGTAGTCAAGGAAGGTGGCTGCTCTGATGTTCTGCTTTCTGAAAAGAATTAGAAACCTTTCTCACATCTTTCCTAAGCAGAAGAACATCAGAGCAGCCTCTTTCTTTCTCCTGACAAATTCCTTGACTACTTGGTGGTCAGACTGGTGGGAAACTGACCAGCAGGTGGCGATGTTGTAACAAAATTCATTCATATTCATTCATAAAAAATGCACTCATATTAACAGTACATGTATCCCTTAAACAAAATAAATAATGAATGTAAATTACAGAAGTGCTTAGAATAGGCAATTCATGAATTTTACATTCACTTATTTTAAAGGTTTACTTATCCTTTAAGGTTGTAATCAGCACCCATTCTGGCAATTTGTTTGGGGCGATGGGGACAGGAAGTGATTGGCAGTTTTCTATAATATTACTCAATTCCTAAAATACCCAGAGATGCTTTGTTATTTATTTTCCATGAACAGATTGTTTTGCCTGCCAGGAGGGAAATTCTTGCTCTTCATTCATTTCTACCTGATAATTTATGCAGATGACAAAAAAAAAATAATTCTTTAGCTCTGAGTTGGAACTGAATACACTGTGCAGATATACAGATTCTGATCTGATGCTCTGATCTAGTATTGGTATGGGATCCATTATCTGGAAACCCGTAGACTCCATTTTATCTAAATAATCCAAATTTTTTAAAAGGATTTCCTTTTTCACTGAAATAATAAAACAGTAGCTTGTACTTGATCCCAACTAAGATATAATTAATCCTTATTGGAAGCAGAACCAGCCTATTGGGTTTGTTCAATATTTACATGATTTTCTAGTAGACTTAAGGTATGAAGATCCAAATTATGGAAAGATGTATTGTTTACTTCTTTCTTCCCATTCTTATACTGTAGTTTCTCTCTCCTACCATCTACTTCCTGCTTTAATCCTTTATTTCTTACTTCCGATCCGTTACTCCCTGCTTTCCGCAATTTACTTTCTCCTTCTTATATTTTCCTTCCTACTTTCCTTCAGAATGATTTCCGACTTTCCCCTGGTGTGCATGGAATTTCCCACATCCTGTGCCCTTGAGAAGCTTTATTTGTTCTGGGAACGACATACCTCCCAACTATCCCGTTTTTTGCGGGACAGTCCAGCCTGTCCAGTCCAACCCACAGTCCTGGATTGTTACTGAAATGTCCTGACTTTCTCTTTGCTCTCCTGCACTGAACAACCAGAAAAAGATACAAAGTTTCTAAAACTCAATTGGCTTTTGACAGAGAGCCCAGAATATGTGGCAGCTGCACTTAGATACTTTTGTAACAATTTAGAAGCAAAAAAACAATTGTAATAATTTAAGATAAGCAGGTCTCTAGGGGTAACTGTGCCTTGCAGCTTAAAGGGCAATTCACCTTTATTAGCAAAACTGTAATAAGTCATAAAAACTACAGAAATGTGTTCAAACTTTCATAACCTGCCAAATTTTCTAAAAATGAACATGGTAATTATGGGGTGTGGCCACAAAAATGGGTGTGGTCAAAACAACTTTTGTCCCTCTTTCTATTTCCAAAATGTTGGAAGGTCTGGTATGAATTCAAGTTTATGAAAATCCAAGTATGGGGAGTATACTACCTCTTCAAACGATGCTTCTCCATGCAGAACGTCCCTTCAGTCCCCCATCGGCGAAAATCCCCTGATGCTCTGTGAATGGTATAAATTAAAGAATGGGATCTGTTACCCAGAAACCCATTGTCCAGAAAGTTCAGAATTACAGGAAGGCCGTCTTATACAGACTCCATTTTCATCAAATAATTCAAAATTTTTTAAATGATTTCCTTTTTCTGTGTAATAATAAAACAGTAGGTTGCACTTGATCCCAACTAAGATATAAACCAGCCTAGCCTATTGAGTTAAATTAATATTATTTTAATGATTTTTAAGTGTGGAGATCCAAATTACGGAGAGACCCCTTATCCAGAAAACCCCAGGTCCCAAGCATTCGGGATAACAGCTCACGCAATTGTATAACAATTTTATTTCTACACCACAATTCTTTGCCCCAATCAGGTGTGAGCTTGGTTGCTTGGGTGCCACCACCCCTAGGCACACTTCATGATGATACCATTTATTTTATCTGTGTATCTGTACTACAGACACTGTATTGCCCATGCACCAAGCCTTTAGCAGATATGTATTGCAAGGAACCCCATCTTTGCCTGATTTTGGGGCCATCATTCCTCCGATGGTGCTGCCCTCCTATACACAGGTACCAATATTATACAGTATAGGACTCTGGCCACAGTTTGAGTACTTGAGCACTGCACTCCAATTTTGGGGGGTAACTTGATCATATTATTAATTCAGTGTACTGTTTAATGAACAGACATACTGTATTATTATCTTATACATATGGGGAAACTGCTTATTTTTGGGCCACCTAATATGTGATTTGTTCTGAGACTTGAGCAGAACCAGCACCATGTTAAATTTAGGGAATGGGAGTCAAAGGCAGTTTGGCTCTGTGAATCTGGGGTGCGTGGGCCCCTCCATATGGCAGACCCAAGCACTTGCTTCATTGCATCAGGTTTCAGGATGAAAAGCTGACAATCTAATTGGCAGATGATGGCCATTGGGATATCTGTTGGGTCTGTAGCCTCAGATACTTATTGCAGAGACATTGGAGGGATCATAATTGCATCTGTCACATTCACTTAGCAGTCAAACTGTGACTACAAAGAGGGAACATAAGTAAGAGAAGAAAGTTACTGTATATAGTTAATAGCAAGTGAAAATTCAGAGTAAAGTCCCAAAATTAGATGCAATAGTTTATCACACAGAACCCTGTCCCCAGTGACCTTCAATCTCTTATAGTAAAACTCATATAAGAAGGGGAATTGGGCCCTCGTCACTAGGTGCAAACTCTGCCGCTCTGCCCCTATTGGTTGGACTCTAGGCATATGGTCAGTTTGCTGCGCGGGTAGATATATCACCAGGTATCCAAAAAATCAAGACTCTCTTCCTGCAATATTATTACCCCTTTTATACTTCCTTCTAGAGGGGGGAAGTCTGTGGAGGGGGGGAGGGGTTAATTGGGAAGGGGGTCAGGTGCAAACCCTGCACAGACAGAACTCTCGTTACACCAATGGTACCAGAATATCCAGTACATCATGGACCAGTACACCCAGTACACCATGGTAACAGAATATCCAGCACACCATGATACCAGTACACTCAGTACAACATGGTAACAGAATATCCAGTACATCATAGTACCAGTACACCCAGTACAACATGGTAACAGAATATCCAGTACATCATAGTACCAGTACACCCAGTACAACATGGTAACAGAATATCTAGTACACCATGATACCAGTACACCCAGTACACCATGGTAACAGAATATCCAGTACATCAACTAACCCTAGGGGCAGTAACAAATGGCAACCAATGATATGTGTGATTTTAAACAGGTGACCAGTAAAAGCTACCCCCTGATTGGTCACTATAAGTTACTGCACCAGGGCAAACGTAGCATTTTTTGCATTACCTATGCCCCATATTTTTACCCTTACTGACCTTCTACCTGGGCTTTCTGGTGTATCTAGGAGAATATATAGGCATCTCCCCAAATTTCCCCCTAACTGGCCTTCAATGGCTCAACCATTGATCTGGGTCTGGTAGGGGTTGCCCCACAGTTCCACTGTTTGTGTTCTTCTAAGGTGCACTAAAGAACAATATTTATTTGGGGGGGGCATTGCTAGGAAGAGGGAAATGATGCAGGGCCGACGACTGATGACAAAAACAAACTGGGCCTAAAATCTGTCACCTCTGTGGCCAGATTTCTGCCCCCTGTCACGGCTTCCAGGATCTTTGTAATCTGGTGACCCTCGCAGTGCAGTACAGACTGTCCAATATTTGTACCTGGAACAGGAAAGTAGCAGCAACACTATAGTTGCACTCTCTGCCCGGAAGACTCAATTAATTGAGAATTATAAGCATTTGTGTTGTGGATATACTGCTGAGCTTGTGCTCAAACCAAGGCCAACATTCCCTCTCCTAAACCCGATCTCTTCCCCCCTCCCTGCCTGTAATGAACAGGGCTGTAGTGCTTTTATGTGACTCAAATTTCTCTTACATGAAAACATTTGCACTGCTGAAAATTTTGAATATTATTAGCGGAGTGGAGTGATAAACGAAAATCCCTCGTGAGAAATCTCCTGATAAAAGTGAGAGGTTTCTAGGAAAACCCCTGTGCAGGTGCAGCTTCTCTTTGCCAATGACTATACTTGGCACTACTCTAGCTGTTGCGAGTGACAGCGACCCCAATGCCCAGGCGGCTTTTGTATAAAAGACCCATATAGTGAAACAGGTGGATCGGAAGGAGTCATGACTGAGGAATGAGTAGAGAAAAGCTAGTGGGGGTGGCGAATGGCATTATGGGAATTGTAGTGTGGGAAAGCAAGGAAAGGGGGAAGGAAACTTATCCTAAGTTAATGTAATGTTATTAAAGGACATGTAAAGGCAAAAAAATAAAATCCCATTTTTACTTTCTTTAATGAAAAATAAACTTTTCTCCAATATACTTTAATATGTTTTATAAGAAACCTGACTGTATGCAGTGAAATTCTCCCTTCATTTACTGCTGTGGATAGGAATTGTCAGACGGTCCCTAACTGCTCTGCAGGGAAACAATCATACTTATGAACAGCAGGGGGAGCCCCCGCCTTACTTCCCAGCCATGCAGAACTCAAGCAGCTTTGTTTGTTTCCCTGTAGAGCAGTCGGCAACTGTGTAGAGATTTGTATTGGATTTTAATTTTGCCTTTACATCCCCTTTACTGTTTCCAACTCCAGCTGCGGGGACAAAGATGATGGAGCCAGATTTAAACAGATAAACTGGGATTCTATTTGGAGGATTATTTTGCTGCAGCCACTGGTTCTGCAGAGTTGGAGAAAGTTTATATTAAACAATACAAAAACTATAAAATCCACATTAGATTACATGACAACACAGGACTCAGTGCAGTCTGTATATTCTGATTATTAATCAGTCTTGTTGTATCGGCTTCTGGCAGATATTATTTGACTTGTGCTGTTTTGATCATTTATGACAATTTCTAAGCAGCCCAGATCCCACTGAGCATGTGCACAGTCTTGGTCTTGCAAAGATGTATAACAAAGTTACAAGATGGTGACCCCCTGTGGCCAACTTTGAAAGCATAAATCATTTGTTTGATTAGTCTTGTGGTGCAGTAAGTTCATGTTTATGTTTAGTATACAAAATATAGCATTTCTAGCCTTATTCTATTTTAGACTTTACTTCCCCTTTAATAAATCAAACTGCGGCCTTTCCACCCAAGACGTGAGTATTTCTGGGGTGTGAGGACTGTAATGACATTGGGTAGTAGGAGACAGTAGAATAAGCTGAAAGTGGGTGAAGGGTACAAAATGCAACCCAAAACGATAGGAAAGGGAATTGTCCTGGGTCCAAGAACTAGAAGGGTCTCAGGCAAAAGATTACAATGCTATAATTATATATATATATTAGTTGGATTTATATTGAAATAATCATGTGAGTGAATAGGGAAAGTGCCTGTGGCAGGGTGTAAATGTAGATGAACTGTGCTTCCCTGCGCAATTTCTGCCTGACTTTATCCAAGCAATGTGGATCACAGTCCCTGAACGAACTGTACTTTTTACTTTATCTTTTAACACCTCCTGGGGAATAGGGCGACTTTAATTTCCAGCCCCAGGCCTGGGAGGCCTTTAATCCAGTCCTATCCATTAGAGCTATCCACGGCAGCAACTGTCAGCAAGTTCCGGCAGTTGATGTTGGACATGCACAAAGAGCTCGACAGAAAACGGACTCCACAGACATTTGGGTGAGGACAGTTTAGGGCAGTGGCACACGAGGCTAATGGGGGAGATTAGTCGCCCAGCGACAAATCGCAACTACTCTTGCCTAAATGCTTTCCCTCCAGCTAGAATGCAAATCGCCGGCGGGATGGCACTCGGACACTTCGTTTTCCAAAGTCGCCCAAAGTTGCCTCATGACGGAAAGCTGAAGCGATCCTGCCGGCGATTTACATTCTAGCTGACGGGAAGGCATTTAGGGGAGATTAATCACTTTAAGAAGAGGCGATTTGTTGCTGGGCGACTAATCTCCCCCAGTTGCCTCGTGTGCCACTGCCCTTACTCGGAGACAGGAGAATGCAGTGGGTGGGTGTAAATTACAGAGAGATTCTGTAGGACTCCAATGGGGGGGGGTGGGGGCTGCACGTGGGCACATACAGAAATGAGCGGGTGCTGCTTGCGGCAAGTTTGTTTTTCAGGAAAGAAATAGGAGGCTGCAAATCCGACACCAGGGTACTCCATACTGAGCCCAGGGCCGGATTTACATACCAGGCCCACTGTTGTTCGTCACCCCCCATCCCCACCCGTTTATTTGCTCAAAATTTCATCGGGACCGGAGCAATGGGGATTGACGCATAAGAGATTTAAAAGATTATCCTATCTCCTGCTCATTCCTGAACCAATGTGGGTGGGGTGGGGTTGGGTAGCATTCTGTCCCCTAAAATCCTGCCGCCCTAGGCCTGGGCCTTGGTGGCCTCTCCACAAATCCGGGCCAGACTGAGCCTCGTACAATAATATACATTCTATTTGATTACTTTATATTGTTTTTGGCCTCAGTTATAGGGAACCTATGGTAAATCATGTATTATAAGGGATAATATACCCCCTACTGTAAATGATAAGGATATTAGAAGTCACTGAGGGGTTGTTCTGTGACCATATAAAGGCACAAGGCTGCAGGCTGAGTTATACAGGGAACTCTGAGTATCACTCATGTATTATAAGGGATAATGTACCCCCTACTGTAAATGATAAGGATATTAGAAGTCACTGAGGGGTTGTTCTGTGACCATATAAAGGCACAAGGCTGCAGGCTGAGTTATACAGGGAACTCTGAGTATCACTCATGTATTATAAGGGATAATGTACCCCCTACTGTAAATGATAAGGATATTAGAAGTCACTGAGGAGTTCTGTGACCATATAAAGGCACAGGGCTGCAGGCTGAGTTATACAGGGAACTCTGAGTATCACTCATGTATTATAAGGGATAATGTACCCCCTACTTGTTTTAATATAAATTAGGACTGTTCTTTACCTGCTGGTAGAGTACATATGATGCAGAACCTTTATCTAATAAAAGACACTATGTGTTCTCAAATGCAGTGACCCTTAGTAACCAGTCAGATGTTTGCTTTTAAACAAGTGACCAGTACATATATATGCTAAATGGCTTGTACTGGCGAGTTGACCCATAGCAAATGTTGCACCTTTATTATATAACACCCCAGTTAGGGCCCATTCCTAAAGACGAAGAAGAGGATAAAGATCGTGAAAAGTAAAAAAGGGGAAACCAGAACATAAGGTGAGAAGAGTCGGCAAAGGTTTTATTGTGTGTTATTGTGTGGATGAGGATTGAGATTATACTGTATGTTATTGTGTGGATGAGGATTGAGATTATACTGTGTGTTATTGTGTGGATGAGGATTGAGATTATACTGTATGTTATTGTGTGGATGAGGATTGAGATTATACTGTGTGTTATTGTGTGGATGAGGATTGAGATTATACTGTATGTTATTGTGTGGATGAGGATTGAGATTATACTGTGTGTTATTGTGTGGATGAGGATTGAGATTATACTGTGTGTTATTGTGTGGATGAGGATTGAGATTATACTGTGTGTTATTGTGTGGATGAGGATTGAGATTATACTGTGTGTTATTGTGTGGATGAGGATTGAGATTATACTGTGTGTTATTGTGTGGATGAGGATTGAGATTATACTGTGTGTTATTGTGTGGATGAGGATTGAGATTATACTGTATGTTATTGTGTGGATGAGGATTGAGATTATACTGTGTGTTATTGTGTGGATGAGGATTGAGATTATACTTTGTGTTATTGTGTGGATAAGGATTGAGATTATACTGTATGTGTGTATCAGGCTGGGAGTAGGCATGAGAAAGCTGTGCGGTATTCCCTGTCTCCTCACCCCCACAATCTTGGCAGCTCTTTTTGGCTGCTGCTCCTCTCGTGCCGGATCCTCCTTCAGTCTGAGCGTGCGGCAGCTGCTGGTGCCCAGTATTAGACGGGTATTAGCACAGAATTACCCTGCTCTTAAGGCTGCATTAGCACATAATGAGATTGCTATTGGCACAGTCTTATCTTGATATTAGCACAGTATTGGATTGCAGCTTTATTAGGCTGCTTTTAATCAGGGATAAAGCTTAGTATCAGTGCAACATTGTCTTAGGCTAGCACGGCTGCTTCCATAGCTTTCATATTGCACTGGGCAAAATAGCACCAGCACAGCAACCAATCAGTCTACTGCAGGCAGAATAATACAAGCTCTGATTGGACAGGCTACAGAACAGGGACATATACCCCCCGGTGTTACTCCGACTGCCCCACCATTTACCCCATTGCAGATAAATAATCACCCTCTGTTATTTAGCAGTAAAACACTGCAGACTGTTTACTCTAAGGGGTTATTAGTTCAGTATTGACTGCCTTGTCATTTACTATTGATAACGTATTAGCTCAGTGTGTGTTTATTATTATTTGAGCCGGGCTAAATTGACGTTCGTTAGCAGCAGAGTATTAAGATCCCTGGTAACAGCACTGTGCTTGGTGTGTGTGTGTGTGTGCCGGCTCAATAGTCATTCCTTCTTAAGTCCCTTCTTGCTTGCACTTTCATAAGGATTTGTATCTGCAGGGCAGGCTTTCTGCTGATATTAAACTACAACTCCCAGCTCCCCTCTGGAGAGGGTAGGGCAATTCTGAAATATAGAGGCCTATTTATGAAAGTGTGATTTGTAATGAATAGGGATGCATCAAATCCAGGATTCGGTTCAGGATTCGGCCAGGATTCTGCCTTTTTCAGCAGGATTCGGATTTAGCCGAATCCTTCTGCCCGGCAGAACCGAAAACGAATCCTAATATGCATATGCAAATTAGGGGTTGGGAGGGAAATCGCGTGACTTATATTCACAAAACAAGGAAGTAAAAAATAGGGATGCACCGAATCCTTGGTGAAAGAATCGGCCGAATACCGAACCGAATCCTAATTTGCATATGCAAATTAGGGGCAGAAAAGGAAAAAGTGGAAAAAATTCTTCTTTTGTGACGAAAAGTCGCGTGATTTCTGTACCCGCCCCTAACTTACATATGCAAATTAAGATTCGGATTCGGTTCGGCCAGGCACAAGGATTCCGCTGAATCCGAATCCTGCTCAAAAAGGCGGAATCTTGGCCGAATCCCGAACTGAATTTACCCACTTCTGCTACCCGACCTCGGCCCACAACTGCCTGACCCGCAACCTGCCAACCACCATTAAACAGGAAGTGCTGTTGCTGCAAACCGGAAGTGACATCATCAAAAGTGGGCGGAGACCTTTTTTTTTTGTAAAATTTTACAAGGAGTAAAATATAGACAATATGACATAACATAAGAAATGTAGATGAGACCTGCAACCGATTTTTTTTTTCGGGTAACCTGCGGGTACCCTACCCACTGCAGCACTCTAGCTAAATATATAACAACTGTCAGTTGCTCACCAGGGTTGTCTCACAAATTGCCAACCCCCATATGTTTTTGGAGGATTATTGACATTTATAATGGAACAAACTTTGCTTGGGCATCTCACAGCACAATATGTTACAATGTTCATGTTGTCAAAAAAAAAAAACAGTTGTGTAACAATACTCTTGTTGGTTTGTGCATAATAATGCGTCATCTGAGCACAATCTTCAGTTATAGTTGTAATTTGGTTTTATGTTGTATTTACACTTTATATTATTTGGTTACAAGACATACCTTATAATATGAGATGTCCTCGGACAACCTCACACACCCAAATACCTTATATATAAACCTTGCCATAACCGTTTAATTGCCTGTAAATTTCATAAATGTGCAGGTGAAACAGTATTAACACAAGTGCGGTGTTACTATATCACAGTCATTGTGTTGGCATTCTGTACAGTATCAAGGTGTTAGCACATTATCAGTGCATAATTGGGGGGAGTGTTGCCGTTCCTGCTGCAGCAGCCCAGTTAGTAATAAAAGTAAATGGCATCATTAGCCCTCGGCAGCCTGGCACTGTGAATCATTCCTGTAGCATTTACTCAGCACTCAGTCGTATTCCTCGCATGCTTCTTCATTTCTACAAGATGGTACTCGTGGTACAGTGTAGCAGAATCCAGCTGATAATCAGGGCTGTGAAGACAAACAAATATTGCTTGTAATTGCATTTATGTTTATGTTTTAAGACCAATGATATTTTTTAAAGAAACATGTTTATTTGCCTTTGTTTCTGCAGCCTCAGCGTTGAAGCCCCCAAGCCAATATTTTACCCTTTATCCTCTTACACTATTGTGATTGGGTCTCCTAATTCTTGTGGGGGGCCTCCTTGCATTCACAAAAGGCCCTATGCAGAAGTTGCACAACTATGTTGTTGCTATGTTGCTCCAATTATTCTGATTACCTTAACGCTTTCACTGCCGGCTGATTTGGGTACTTTTATTGCCAGATCATTTTTTAACATTTTGCGCTCTTTCACTTTAAGGGCCTTTCCTAAGAGGGTCTCCAGAAAAACAATACATCTTTTTTTCAATTGCGGTAATTCCACTTCTGTAAAAAGATATAGGCTTCAAGTGTCTAAAAAAATGAAAAAAAAATCATGTTTCCTATAATACAAACATATATATCAGAAACAAAATGTATTTGATGTACGAGAACGGAGCAGATTGGGAAACTTCTATGTCTCCTGAATACACCCAATGTACATAGGTTTATCGACGTATATTGCAAAATATTTCAATTGGCCCAGGGCCGGAACTAGGGGTAGGCAGAGTAGGCACCCGCCTAGGGTGCAATCATGGGGAGGGGCACACTTTTAAGGGGAATTTCTTTTCTTTTTTGAACCCTGATTTTTAATAGTTTTTCAATTTTATAAACTGCCTGTTCCAACCCCCCTCTTGCCCGTGATTCATACTGCAGACAGTAGCACTCCCCACCTCCCACTTGGCAGCTGTTGGCACAGGTACATATTTGTGGGCAATATCTTGGCTGCTACTTGCACAGGTAAACAGATGATTTGGGGCAATATGATGGATTTTTAGCTGCTGCTGGCGCAGATACATACAGTATTTGGGGGCAATATAATGGATATTTGGCTTGTGCTGGCACGAGTACATATTTGGGGCAATATTGTACATTTTTTGACTGCTGCTGGCATAGGTACAGATTGGGGGCAATATGAGGAATTGGCTGCTGCTGGCTAAGGTACATGGGGCAATATGGTGGCTGCTGCTACAAGTACAAAGATGTCGGGGGCAATATGATGGATTTTTGGCTCCTGCTGGCACAAATACAAATTAGGGGCAATATGATGGACTTTTTTTGGCTGCCGCTGGCATAGGTACAGATTGGGGGTAACAATATGATAAATGTTTTGGCTTATGCTGGCACAGGTACAGATTGGGGGCAATCTGAGGGATTGACTGCCATTGGCACAGGTACAAATGGGGGCAATATGATAGGTGCTGGCACAGGTACAGGGGGCAATATGAATGGTAAGGTGGTATGACCCGGCCCTGAATTGGCCACATTTAACACCCTAAATATTGACTCTTGGGTCTTGAGCATTAGCATTAGGGACAATGAATCCCATACCTGTATATTATTGCTACAAGATTAAGATAAAACAAAGAAAGCCAAATGCAAGGTCAAAAACACTCAGAAATCAACACTTTTTATTATCTACAATGTAACATTTTGCCATAAATTCCAAATGTGTGTAACCCATTTTTGGCCACCCCCATGGTTCCAAGGTGGTACATCACATAAAACTGATGCAGGTCCTGAGTCCCCTTTGCTAAGTGTAAGGTACTGGGAAACTCCTCTCTGGCAGTGCCTCCAACTAATGGAAACAAATCAATCACACACTTTATTATATAAAAATATAAACTTTATACAAAGAAGTGCAATTTTAATTATTCATTATACACATAAATGCATTCAAAGCATGACCCACTACCATAGGAACCTGTAGCAGTCCAGTCCTGGTAATTGCCTGCCAGGAAAAGTCCCACAACTCCATTTTGGCAGCCCAAGAGTCTCCATCCCTTGTCCCAGTCCTAGGTAGCGCTACCTGCCCAAATACCTTTGCCAATGGAAAGTATTTGCAGGCACACAAACAGCCTGTGTCTTCAAATATAATGATCGCTGGATCCTTATCCTTTTCTACCCCTTCCCTCAGGTAACACTCACCCCAAAGGAGTGACACAGACGAGTAGTCTCACACAGAGCTGACAGGCATCCACAGCGATGATTTCTTTATAGGCTCCAGACTCTCCCAGTCGAGCACATAACAAATCCTTCGGGTATTTGCTCCCAACACTGTCTATTAGATGAGCTCTCCCAACATCCATTGCTGAACTGCAGCTCTCAACACTCTCCATACTGTGAACATACAAATACAGAAATCCAAACTCCAAACCCTCCTTGGTTGAGCTTTCAGGCACTGGAGGATCCTGCTCAGCCTTGGCAGGCCTATTGAACTCCCTTTTGCCTACATTTTGCCAGATAGGATTCACTATCTCCACAGTGAAACGTGGTTCAGCAGTAAAACTGTAAAACTGTAATCTGTAATGGCTGACTGAGCACATGGCATCTCCTTTTATATTGTGGCACAGTGACACTTTGTGGCTGCCTTTGGGATCAGCCATGCTGCACCAATCACAAGGGCTCTGCCCCTTAGGAAACCCTGTATACACCATGAGGCTCCGACTAAAGGGAAAATGAACCCTACATGTGGTTGCTGCAAAACGTTACTTTGGGAAATTAAAGTTTGTGGTGGCAGATTTGCTACTTATTGTGTGCATCAGCCAGATCTCAATCGGGCAGGGTAAAAAATGCCCTCTCGTACCAGGAGCTCCTGGTGAAATTGTCCTAACGCTGATGGGGGGGGGCAATTAAAAAAAAACTTTTAGCCCTGAACATTTGTTGGGGATAATATTTTTGCCCAACAGGTTCCCTTTAAGCACCTACACTCGTGTAGCACGAGTTTGTAAATGAGCCTTTATGTGTACACCATTGTGTAGCCTAAACTTGCTGGTCAAATGTAATAGTAATAATATAGGATATGTATACAGTATATAAAGAATTGTCCTTGTCCTTGTACAGCATGACTTGTCATAGGGGCTAAAATCATGTTGATTTCAGCATATTCATCTGTTACCACTACTACGTATAGCAATATGGCTGCTCACTGGCATCACCCGTGAAGCTGTTAGAGGGTGAATTCCTTTCAGCTAAGTTTGTGTGTGTGTGTGTGGTGCAGACTTGCATTGTGAGAAAAGCAGACATTTATTGAAATTTAGGGGAAGCATTAAGAGAGAGTCCAGTGAGGTAACCAGGAAATGTTTCCAGCAAAGGAGAGAGTGAGGGAAAGTATCCTGTGAGGTAACCAGGAAGTATTTACAGTAAATGAGACAGTGAGGGAAAGTGTCCTGTGAGGTAACCAGGAAGTATTTACAGTAACTGAGACAGTGAGGGAAAGTGTCCTGTGAGGTAACCAGGAAGTATTTACAGTAACTGATGAAGGGCCATGTGGTCCCGAAACGTTTGATCTTGTGAACAGTGTGGAGAGCACCATGAAATAAAGTTTGGGATCACCCCGTTTGATGCATAAAAAGGTATCGGCTACTTTCATTGTTGGATTCATTGCTGGCGTGTGGCTAGGCCAGTGCCAATACCTGCATCCCCTTCTGCCTTCGTTATTGTGTTTACAGTAAATGAGACAGTGAGGGAAAGTGCCCTGTGAGGTAACCAGGAAGTATTTACAGTAAATGAGACAGTGAGGGAAAGTGTCCTGTGAGGTAACCAGGAAGTACTTATAGAAAATCAGAGAGTGAGGGGAAAAAGTGTCCTGTGAGGTAACCATTATTTCTATAAATGTGTTATTCTGAGGGAGAAAATTTGAATGCAGGAAACATAGAAGTTAGTAATTATATCGGAGGGAAAAGTAATTATTCTTCAGTAAATGTCACATTATATCTTCTAAGAAGAGGTTCAGCCTGAATGACAGCAAATATGAGCAGTAATGATACAGTAAAGACTTTATAAAGTGTAAGCTCATGCACATTGCCAAAAACTTGCAAGAGAAATTGTATATTAGCAATACTGCCACCCACAGAGAGTGTAAACATGGTGCTGTCTGAGGTGTATAGTCACTGCTAGAGAGAACAACATGGCTACACAGGTTGTGAGGAAACAAAGAGGAACAGCGTCACACACAAGTCTTGCCCCAGTGCCAGAAAGTTGCATGTTTGTAACTAAAGGTGGCCATACACGGGCAGATAAAGCTGCCGATATCGGTCGTTTGGACCGATTTGACAGCTTATCTGCCCGTGTATGGGGGCTTCCGACGGGTCATCCCGATCGATATCTGGCAACGATACCGATCGGGAAGGTTGGATTTTTACCCGACCGACCCGTCGGAGCCGCTTGGCGCATCGTAATTCGATCATTTGGCTATACGGCCGAACGCTCGAATTACCCCCGATATAGCCACGCAGTTTAGTGGCATATCGGGGAAAAATCCACTCGTTTGGCGATGTCGCCAAACGAGCGGATCTTTAAGTCTATGGCCACCTTAAGATGATTTGAAGGCAGTCTCAGTAACACAAAGGCTTTAATTTATTTTTGTTTAAAACCTTCAGGAGCCATTTCATGGCAGAAGGAGAGCAGATAGGGGCCTCACCAGAATGGCAATTGGATTGAACTAAACAATTATTTATTATACTCTGGGACCAGCCTTCCTTGCAAACACCATTTGCTATTGTAGGAAACCATAAGTTATCATATAGCACAGCTCCCAATTATATTACCTTTTACAAGACAGGAAGAATTCAATAGCCAAAGGGGGGGACTCTGTATATGTTGGGGGCCCTGAAATAAATATGCAGCGGGGCCCAGAAACATCTACTTAAGTCACAGGAAAGAATGCCACAACTTCCCAGAAATTGCAGGTTCTGATCTCGCTGTTGTTATGCCAGTGTTAGATCCTTAGAGGACTATGACATATGGGCTGAAAGAAATGCTGAGATACATTATTTAGGGCATTTGGGTAACTAGAGCTGCACGGCCCGATTACTAGATGTACACACCCCCCACCTCCTTCTGGACCCAATTGCACCCCTTGTAGTTACACCACTGATGTAAGCGTATAAAAATATTTAAATGTAATATATCAATGACAATTTAAACAATTCTGAGCTTTATTTAGAATCATGGTTTTATCGGGTTTATTGCATGGTCAGAAAATGGCAGATTATATTATCAGCTTTGAATTGATATAATATTATCATATTTATCTCCACTTTTTGGAAATGTCTCAATTCATACAAAGAGGTCGCTTCTCCTCCATATGGGTTAATCAGCTAGCTGGCGACTGCTACTTTGTTTCAGGAGTCAGAACCACCAGGGCAGAGAATATAAACAACCATGCAGAGATGCATGCTTGACAAAGGGGCCCGCCCCAAAACGTTGCACCGCACTCCGCAATAAACACTTAAGGTGATACATACAGGTAAGTCCTGTGTGCCATTGGAATTTTTTCGTTTGGTTTAGCATTGAAACCACTGCTTTACTGATATTTTTTTAGACTCCCCACCCCCACAGCATTGCTGTAATATTGTGTTCCTTCCCTAGATAAAAAACCTGTACCCCCTTTTTAGTATTCTGTATCTAATCACAGTGATTTACCAGGACAGAATGGCTCCATTTTAACAACAGCTTTACAACGCTGCTGTCTGGTGACACAAGTCTGCTATTAATTTTGTGTCCCTCCCTGCAGCATGAGCGCTGCATGCCATTAATATAAGACCAGTAATAGTGCAGTATGATGACTGCATTGCTGCAGGTCTCTACACACTGCAGTGTTGCAACATGGCACAGGCTCTGCAATTTGATGTCCAGTCTCAAGTCATTGATGTGTCGGTGATTCCTCGTCCCTCATTTCATGACAGTGATCTCTCTCTTTCCTTCTCCTCCCCCCCTCTCTAAATCCGCCTGATATTAGTCCTCGGCGACTTGTTCTCTCCAGGGGGGCTGTTGTTAGCACCATGCCAGTTCGCAGCTGGGTCCCCTCTTGTTGAATATTTCATAAATGAAAAAGACAAGCTCTGATGCGATGGGTTGTTTGATAGTAACGTAAATGAGCGAGACACAGCACAGTGCCGTGGTGTCACGGAATCACACACTGTTCACTCATTTCGTCTGAGAATGTGTGTGTGTCTTTACAGTGAAATACAATTCTCGGCTTATCCGTATGTCTTCAATAAAACTGTCTGTGTTGGCACTGGTGCTTCCTATGCCTTTTTGCAGATTCATATGCTCATGGGGAAAACAGACTTAAAAAAATACTGTATTATAAGACACTTTTACCCTTTCAGCCATTATCAAATTGGGGGTCCCCACCCCTGCTACTAAGCCTCCTCCGGGCCCCAATTCCAGAGGCAACCCACCTTCTGCCCCCTGTTGTGCATGTACCTGTTTTATTGCCATAACAGGGCCAGAGAAGGAAGGTTGGGGCAGAAAGATTGGAATGGGGTAGGGAATGGGTCTGATCCGGCGGGGCCAATGAGAGCTGGTGCCTACCGTATTCATTTCCAGTGTCCCATTGGGCCCAGTCAGACCCTACTTTCAGCTATAATTGAACTGAAAACTGCACACACTTTGGTTGTGAAGAGGTGCTGGGAAGGGCTACATACAGTATACCCTTATATGAAATGTTACTGTCGCCATATTGTCCTGTATTTGCCAACAGGCCTTACTGTTTTACTCTTGTTTCATTGTATCTTGTCGTACTGTTCTACTAATGCCATCTTGTCCTACTTTCTCTTTTCCCCTTCTTGTTCTACTGTTCCCATCTTGTCCTACTATTGCCATCTTGTCCTTCTGTCTCCTTCTTGTTTTACTGTCTCTTTCTTGTTCTACTGTTCCCATCTTGTCCTACTATTGCCATCTGGTCCTACTTTCCCTTCTTGTTCTGCTGTCTCCTTCTTGTTCTACTGTTCCCATCTTGTCCTACTATAAACCATCTTGTCCTACTTTACCCTTCTTGTTCTACTGTATCCTTCTTGTTCTACTGTCTCTTTCTTGTTCTACTGTTCCCATCTAGTCCTACTATTGCCATCTTGTCCTACGGTTTCCTTCTTGTTCTACTGTCTCTTGTTCTACTGTTCCCATCTAGTCCTACTATTCCCCTTCTTGGTCAACTGTCTCTTTCTTCTTCTACTGTCTCCTTCTTGTTCTACTGTTCCCATCTTGTCCTACTATTGACATCTTGTCCTACTTTTCCCTTCTTGTTCCACTGTCTCTTTCTTCTTCTACTGTCTCCTTCTTGTTCTACTGTTTCCATCTTGTCCTACTATTGTCATCTTGTCCTACTTTCCCCTTCTTGTTCCACTCTCTTTCTTGTTCTACATTTTCCATCTAGTCCTACTATTGCCATCTTGTCCTACTTTCCCCTTCTTCTTCTACGTTCCCCTTCTTCTTCTACTGTCTCTTTCTTGTTCTACTGTTCCCATCTAGTCCTACTATTGCCATCTTGTCCTACTTTCCCCTTCTTCTTCTACGTTCCCCTTCTTCTTCTACTGTCTCTTTCTTGTTCTACTGTTCCCATCTAGTCCCACTATTGCCATCTAGTCCTACTTTCCCCTTCTTCCTCTACTGTCTCCTTCTTGTTCTACTTTCTCCTTCTTGTTCTACTGTTCCCATCTAGTTCTACTATTGCCATCTTGTCCTACTTTCCCCTTCTTGTTCTACTGTCTCCTTCTTGTTATACTGTCTCCTTCTTGTTCTAATGTCTGCTTCTTCTTCTACTGTTCCCATCTAGTCCTACAATTACCATCTTGTCCTACTTTCCCCTTTGTGTTCTACTGTATCTTTCTTGTTCTACTGTTCCCTTCTAGTTCTACTATAGCCATCTTGTTCTACTGTCTCCTTCTTGTTCTACTGTCTCATTCTTGCTCTACTGTCTCCTTCTTGTTCTACTGTCTCATTCTTGCTCTACTGTCTCCTTCTTGTTCTACTGTTTCTAACTTCTTTACATCTTGCATCTTGTCCTAGTGTTACCATCTTGTCCTGCCATTGCAATCTTGTTTCTATTTTGTCCATCTTGTCCTACTGTCCCCATGTCCTTGCACTGTTGCTCTGTTGCTTTACAGTTGCCATCTTGTGCTACTAGATCCATTTTGTTTAACTGTGTTCATTTGGGCAGGGCCCCCTGTTCATCTTGTATTGGTTTTTGGCTGTTGTTTTCTTCCAAGTAATTTGTATGTTTAATATATACTCATTCTTAAAGTACCTAACAAAAAAAGAACCTAAAAATGTTTTCTTTTCATATTCTTTCATGTTTTCTAATGAAAGAATACATAATTTGCATTAACTTGCCATAGGTTCTATAGCAGTGGTGTAATTCCCAACCCCGCCCATTCATCTGCACTGCTCCGTCCCCTTACCGCCCAGCACTGGAGCAGTCTGCATCCCCCTTTCCCAGTAACTGTAGAGGAAGCAGTCAGGGCCTCCTTTTCCCTGCCCCCATCTATCTATCTATCTATCATCTCTCTCTCTCTCTCTCTCTCTCTCTCTCTCTCTCTCTCTCTCTCTCTCTCTCTCTCTCTCTCTCTTTCTCTCTCTCTCTCTATCTATCTATCCCCAATCTGATTTTTCCTAATCCCTGGACAGTCCTGTTTGAGAGTATTCTATCTACCTTGCTGCTTTAGTTTGTGTGTATATGATTCCTCTGTGCCCGCACATCTCTCAGATACTGTGTGTGTCCATCTCTCGCTCTTGCTTTTCTCTGAGGGTGGCGTTGATTTTAGAAACTGGAAGGAATGAGTTTGGGGTGTGAATAAGGGGTGTGTTGGCAGCATATGAGGGCTGTGCATTTTACCCACATTGTCGATTGCTGCATGTATTAGAGGGCTGTGTTGTGTCACAGAAAACAAATTAATGGAATGTGAAATGGATAATGTTGATCCATTCAGGGAAAGGAAGGCGCCCAAGTTTAGCATGTGCTGCATTGAGAAAAAGAGTCCTCAATTGTAGGCAGGAAAAGAGATGAGGAAAACAGGGTGAGCATTATAGGAGGTCATGTCCCACCTGCTGCCACCGAGTTGTTGTAAAACTGCAATTTTAGTTCAACAAGGAGGCCTGCAGGTTGATCATCCAGTATGTTTATACTTCAGATATCTAATGCTTGGTACATTAAGGCAGGTTGAAGTTGACTTGACTTTACTGCTTGGTTAAAAATATAAAAATACAGATTGGATGTCAATCTCCTCCATAGTATAACAGATTTAAGGAGGCCATACATGAACTAATAAAAACTGCAGGCCCAGCCACTCCAGGCCATGTCAACTGCTTTATGCCCAGTGTAAGGGGCCTGAATTCATAATATGTGGCTGAAAACTGTCAGATTAGATAATCTCAATGGGTGAGGACCGTGCATTTATGAGGTCCTCGTCTTTCAGGTCTCCATTCCATAGGCTCACAAATATGATCCAATCAATGAAGCCAGGTGGGTGGCCAAATCGGTAGAGATCCACTCATGTGACAACTTCGTCAAACTAATGGATCTCAATGTGTGTGACCAGCTTTAGTCAGATTTTTACTTGGTCTTTCTCCTATAAGAGTAGGTTTGTCATATCCCCATTCACCCGTAACTAATAGACACCTAATTGATGAGCACACTTCAAGATAAGTAAAGCCATGTGCCGTAAACTCTTTAGTAATTAATCCTGCAGCATTTACAGTAGTTATTTTTAGGTGTCCACATCAAAAGTGTGTAGAGAAGATGCAGGTCAAGTAGGAATGCTCCGAATCAAATGTTTTAGGATCCAGCCAAACCCTGAATACTTTGTGAAAGACTCTCGTCAAAAGATGTTTGACTTACTTGTTTGTGTGACAAACAGTCATGTGATTTTATTATATCTCCCAACACAACATTTTGTAAATAGAAAGATGGACAAAAAGAGTTGGCGAAACTGTTTTGACCATGCCCATTTTGTGACCACACCCCCTAATTACCACGTTCATTTTACAAAATTTGACAGGGTTTCCCCAAGAGACCTGCTTATCTTAAATTGTTACAATTGTTTCTTTGCTTATTTTAAATTGTTACAAATGTATCTAAGTGCAGCTGTCCCATATTCTGGGCTCTCTGCCAAAAGCCAATTAAGTTTCAGAAACTTTGGATTGTTTTTCTGGCTGTTCAGTGCAGGAGTTCAAAGAGAAGGTCGGGACATTTCAGTAACAATCTGGGACTGCGGGTTGGCCGTGACTGTCCTGTGAAAAACGGGTCCATTGGGAGGTATGATTTATGGATTCAGTTTGGCAAGGGACTTGGATTTGGCTGTTCTCTGAATCCTGCTGAAAAAGGCCGAATCCAGAACCGAATCCTGGATTTGGTGCATCCCTAAGACAAAGGTGTGGTTTAATTTACAGTTTAGACTAGTAGATGATCCAACAGTAAAACACTGTGCCAGAGAAAATGAGAAAGGTACAAATACAACAGGAAATTAAAAAGCAGGATAGAAATAAGCCAAAGATGAGAGCACAATGGAGAGCGGAAGAAGATATCAGATAAAAAGGAAGACATGAGAATGTACCAAACATAGAAGATAACAATGGCTGGTTGTATAGGAAACCATGATAAGAAGAATAGAAGGGGATAAAGAAGAATGAGAAAAAGAGGCGAGCTGAATGTAGAAATGAAGGGGAAATGAGAGTTGTAAGCCAGAAGCAGAAGACAGGCCACAAAGTGAAAGTAGAGAGAAAGTGATAACGGCAACATAATAGAAAAATGGACAGACAGACTAATGGAGTTATAATTTATACGACTATTAGTGGCCTTGCCCTCTTGTTTTCTGTATCCCCCTTGTTTATTTTCAAAACTTTAGAAAACTGAAAATAAAAAATATACAATAAAAATGGGACGGACAGGCAGAAGAAAAGTGTATGCAGTGTGAAAGGAAAAAAAGGCAAATATTTTATTATAATTTTCTCTGTGCAGCATACAGATGACTTTGTTGCACTTGCAAACCAGGAGCTAAGGACAAGAGATAATTAGATTCCCTCTGCATAATGGACTCCTGCTGCCAAAACAGCCACAACAAAGGGTGAACAGAGAAAGTTTTATAATGGGAATGTACCTACCTTGCAAGGAGCACATATGGAGCAGGTTCAAGTATAATCAGCACAAGCCATAGTCATTGCAAATATGTTGAACAAAGGAGTATTCTACCCCTTTAAGGCAGTGGAACCCTTTAATGCAATTATGTATTTGTAAATACCAGTCAAATCCTTGTTCTGTCTCTCCCCTTTGGTGTCAGCATGGCCGGGAGAAGAAGAAGGGGGACTTAAGAAATCAGGTCTCTTTGATATGTGCTTGCCGTTATTTGGTAAGTTTTTTAGTTTTGAAATCGCTAGTGTTTTTTTATTTTTAACCACCCTTCTGCTACGACGGCACGATGTCCTCGTTCAGAGTCGACGCTTTCATGCGGTGGTCCTGGCACAATTGCCTGATACTGTTGTGACATATTGTGACAGTTGCCATATTTCCCTGCGACATTGTTTGGCTGTGCCTTGTCACAATCCAAGGGTGAGAGAAACTGCATTATACAGCCGCTCTTAATGAGCCAGAGTAACAGGATGGAACTAGCAGAGAATGTTGCTGTGTAATGTCCTACCAACGAGCCTCCCCAATTCATATTAATGATTGGACTTGGGGCAGTGCTTCTTTTGGGAGTCCAAAAGCAGAAAACTTATGCTCACCTGTCTTGCACCACATAAATGTAGGTAAGAAGAATTTTGGACAGCAGGTATGAAATGCATCTCTGTGCAAAATAAAGATCTGATAGCAGATGGTTTTATACTGTATCATAAGGGATAATGTACCCCTACTTTAGATTTCAAGGATATTAGAAGTCACTGAGGGGTTCTCTGACCATATAAAGGCACAAGGCTGCAGGCTGAGTTATACAGGGAACTCTGAGTATCACTCATGTATTATAAGGGATAATGTACCCCCTACTGTAAATGATAAGGATATTAGAAGTCACTGAGGGGTTGTTCTCTGACCATATAAAGGCACAAGGCTGCAGGCTGAGTTATACAGGGAACTCTGAGTATCACTCATGTATTATAAGGGATAATGTACCCCCTACTGTAAATGATAAGGATATTAGAGGTCACTGATGGGTTCTGTGACCATATAAAAGCACAAGGCTGCAGGCTGAGTTATACAGGGAACTCTGAGTATCACTCATGTATTATAAGGGATAATGTACCCCCTACTGTAAATGATAAGGATATTAGAAGTCACTGAGGGGTTGTTCTGTGACCATATAAAGGCACAAGGCTGCAGGCTGAGTTATACAGGGAACTCTGCGTATCACTCATGTATTATAAGGAATAATGTACCCCCCTACTGTAAATGATAAGGATATTAGAAGTCACTGAGGGGTTGTTCTGTGACCATATAAAGGCACAAGGCTGCAGACTGAGTTATACAGGGAACTCTGAGTATCACTCATGTATTATAAGGGATAATGTACCCCTACTGTAAATGATAAGGATATTAGAAGTCACTGAGGGGTTGTTCTGTGACCATATAAAGGCACAAGGCTGCAGGCTGAGTTATACAGGGAACTCTGAGTATCACTCATGTATTATAAGGGATAATGTACCCCCTACTGTAAATTATAAGGATATTAGAAGTCACTGAGGGGTTGTTCTGTGACCATATAAAGGCACAAGGCTGCAGGCTGAGTTATACAGGGAACTCTGCGTATCACTCATGTATTATAAGGGATAATGTACCCCCTACTGTAAATGATAAGGATATTAGAAGTCACTGAGGGGTTGTTCTGTGCCCATATAAAGGCACAAGGCTGCAGGCTGAGTTATACAGGGAACTCTGAGTATCACTCATGTATTATAAAGGATAATGTACCCCCTACTGTAAATGATAAGGATATTAGAAGTCACTGAGCCCTTCTGTAGTTCTGTAGTTCAGAGCTTTCTGGATAACGGGTTTCTGCATAACAAATCCCATTCCTGTACTGCTGTTTCCATAATTCCCTCTGGTTTAATGAGGTGGGACCTGGAACAAAACTGATTCGAGGGGCCCTTTATATAAAGCAGTTATACTACCAGTTAGTTCATTTAGGATGCATTCCTAATTATTATTAACATATAGTTATAAAGTGCCCACATACTCTTCAGCACTATACAATAGAAGGGTGTATACGGCCAACAAATCGCATGCACATGGTTATGGGTACAAGAGGTATAATGCCTTGTAAGAGACTTATGTTTATCATTAGGTAATAGGAGTTTTCATCAGCAACCTCTTGTCCTACTGTCTCTATCTTCATTATTGTCTGTATATTCCTTACTGTCTCTATCTTGCTCTGTCTTTGTCCTGCCCTGCTGTCTCCATCTTGTAATGTTGTTGACTTGGTTGCAATGGTGTTTACATCAGTCTCTACTGTCTCGACTTTGCCTTAACATCTCCATCTTGCCCTACTTTCTCCATTTTGCCCACTGTCTCCACCTTGTTCTGTTGACACCAGTGGTGTAACTGCAGAATGAAGGAGACCCCGCGAGCCTGGGTTTGCTTTGTCTGTAGTGGGGCCTGTGGGTGACCCATGGTACACACATAATTGTGGGTCATTCAGGTTTTTTTTCGCATCACGAGTGACCCTTTAATTTGGTGGGAGGGGGTGCCTACAGTAACCATCTTGCCTACTGTCTCTATCTTCCCTGCTGTGTTCATCTTGCCCCCTCCATCTTGCCTACTGTCTCTATATTCCCTGATGTGTTCATCTTGCCCTGTTGCCTCCATCTTGCCCACAGTCACCATCTTGCCTACTGTCTCTATATTCCCTACTGTGACCATCTTGTCCTGTTGCCTCCATCTTGCCTACTGTCACTATCTTCCCTGCTGTGTTCATCTTGCCCTGTTGCCTCCATCTTGCCTACAGTCACCATCTTGCCTACTGTCTTTATCTTCCCTGCTGTGACCATCTTGTCCTGTTGCCTCCATCTTGCCTACTGTCACTATCTTCCCTGCTGTGTTCATCTTGCCCTGTTGCCTCCATCTTGCCTACTGTCTCTATGTACCCTACTGTGACCATTTTGCCCTTTTGCCTCCATCTTGCCTACAGTCACCTTCTTGCCTACTGTCTCTATATTCCCTACTGTGACCGTCTTGCCCTGTTGCCTCCATCTTGCCTACTGTCTCTATGTACCCTACTGTGACCATTTTGCCCTGTAGCCTCCATCTTGCCTACAGTCACCATCTTGCCTACTGTCTCTATATTCTCTACTGTGACCATCTTGCCCTTCTGCCTCCATCTTGCCTACTGTCTCTATATACCCTACTGTGACAATTTTGCCCTTTTGCCTCCATCTTGCCTACAGTCACCATCTTGCCTACTGTCTCTATGTTCTCTACTGTGACCATCTTGCCCTTCTGCCTCCATCTTGCCTACTGTCTCTATATTCCCTACTGTGACCATCTTGCCCTGTTGCCTCCATCTTGCCTACTGTCTCTATGTACCCTACTGTGACCATTTTGCCCTTTTGCCTCCATCTTGCCTACAGTCACCATCTTGCCTACTGTCTCTATGTTCTCTACTGTGACCATCTTGCCCTTCTGCCTCCATCTTGCCTACAGTCACCATCTTGCCTACTTTCTCTATATTCCCTACTGTCACCATCTTTCCCTGTTGCCTCCATCTTGCCTACAGTCACCATCTTGCCTACTTTCTCTATGTTCTCTACTGTGACCATCTTGCCCTTCTGCCTCCATCTTGCCTACAGTCACCATCTTGTAATACTGTCTACATCCTGTTGTATAGTCTCTACATTTCCACCTTGCCCTACTATTATCATAATTTCCTACTATCACCCCTTGGCCCCTCTTGTTTCCATCTTCCATACTTTAGAAATATTCACCTACTGCACCTGTTATCTATGGGTCTCACAGTGTGCAGGCAGCATTACCCTCACCCATATCTACTCCTCCTTAATATAGCTTCCACTGTTGTACTGGTGATAAAACTCTTCAAAGATTTTCTTCCACCTGCTGTGATTATGAAAACGTTATTGATGTGTTGCATTCCTTAACTACTCTGCCATCTTACTCCTTTTGAATATATGATTTTATCAACTATCATAGCCAACTGCATCGTATTGGCTATGGAGCAGCACTTACCTGAGGGGGACAAGACACCAATGTCGGAACGTCTGGTAAGAGCCATGGCACACAAATGAGGGCAGGACACACAGAGCTACTAGTTGCAGCTACTTTTTGTAGGGAAGGAAAATGATTTCCATGACAATTTTACACCTTCTAGGAACAAAATACCAGAATGTTTCTGTCATCTTTCTTCTCTGCTGTCATTTTTCACCAGCTAGACCAGTAAAATATTGGGCAGGTGGCAACTCTTTGGGTGGTGTGTTACTGTCAGCTTAGTTTAGTGTATAGTTCTGCTGCTGAGCAACTGCCTACAGTGGAGCCTTGTGCTGAAAGCTAGCCGCGGGCTGTCATTAAAGGGCAATTATATAAGGCTTCATTTTAATACCTCTAAAGTTAACTTCTTCTTGCCTGTAGCAATATACCCCTGAAAGGGATAGTTCACCTTTAAAATGAGTGAATGTAAAATTAATGAGGGGGCTAATTAAAACTTTTTCTAATAAAACCTTTCATTAATATGACTTAATGTTACAGCAGCGCCACCTGCTGGTCAGTTTCCCACCAGTCTGACCACCAAGTAGTCAAGGAAGTTGTCAGGAGAAAGAAAGAGGCTGCTCTGATGTTCTTCTGCTTAGGAAAGATGTGAGAAAGGTTTCTAATTCTTTTCCTAAGCAGAAGAACATCAGAGCAGCCTCTTTCTTTCTCCTGACAACTTCCTTGACTACTTGGTGGTCAGACTGGTGGGAAACTGACCAGCAGGTGGCGCTGTTGTAACAAAATTCTTTCATATTAACCGCACATTATTTATTTTTTAAAGTTCTTGAACTGTTTGCCTTTTTCTTCTTATTCTTTCCAGATTTCAAATTGGGGTCACTGACCCCATCTAAACACACAAATTCTCTGTAAAGCTAAAAGTGCTGTTGCTACTTTTTATTGCTTATCTTTCTATTCTGGCCTCTCCGATTCATATTCCAGTCTCTTAAACAAATCAGTACATGGTTGCTAGGGTAATTTGGACCCTGGCAACCAGACAGCTGAAAATGCAAACTAGAAATCTGCTGCATTAAAAATAGGGATGTTCCGAAAGATTAGGCTGAATATCGAACTGAATCCAAATCCTAATTAGCATATGCAAATTAGGGGTGGGAAGGGGAAAACATTTTCCCTGTCCCAAATTTGCATATGCAAATTTGGATTCGGTTTCGGCTGATTTGGCCGAATCCTAGATTTGGTGCATCCCTAATTAAAAAGTAAATAACACAGAAACCTTAAATAATAAAAAATTAAAACCAATTGCAAATTGTCTCAGAATATAACTCTCTACATCATACTAAAAGTTCATTTAAAGGTGAACAACCCCCTTCATAAAAAAAAACAAAGACCAGTTGCAAATGGGTTCATAATTTGGCTCTCTACATTATATTAAATATATTGATTTTCAAACAGCCCCTTTAAATATAGAGAACCACAAACATACCTTCTACTCTCTATCAGCCCAGTTTAATTTATGAAACATGCATCATCCCAGGACGCAATATACAGATATCTGCACCCTTTTACCCTCAATACAGGAGTAGCACCGTGATCATGCCCCTCATGAGAAAAAATGCACCAGGAAATTGTGGAAACCAATTTTGGGGGAGCACAAGGAGCTCTAGGCCCTCACTGAGGAGATGGGAATTGACATAAATGAGAAATATATCTGATTGCACATAAGGCTATAACCTTTCCTTGCTTTGCAGGATGACACAGAACCCTATTTTATTGGAATTTTCTGCTTTGAGACGGGAATCAAAATCATCGCCTTGGGATTTGCCTTTCACAAGGGATCCTATCTGCGCAATGGCTGGAACATCATGGATTTTTTGGTTGTGTTATCAGGGTAAGAAATTAGAACTATTTGCCCAGTTGTACAATGTTCTCTGCATTCCATAAATGTTTTACTTGTAATCCATGTTGCTGTTCTGCAACAAATTTTGCATTACCCACTTTATAGTTTACTGAAGGTTTTGACAGGGAACTCTGAGTACCACTCATGTATATTAAGAGATAATGTACCCCCTACTGTAAATGATATGGATATTAGAAATCACTGAGGGGTTCTGTGACCATATAAAGGCACAAGGCTGCAGGCTAAGTTATACAGGGAACTCTGAGTATCACTCATGTATTATAAGGGATAGTGTACCCCCTACTGTAAATGATAAGGATATTAGAAGTCACTGAGGGGTTGAACTGTGACCATATAAAGGCACAAGGCTGCAGGCTGAGTTATACAGGGAACTCTGAGTATCACTCATGTATTATAAGGGATAATGTACCCCCTACTGTAAATGATAAGGACATTAGAAGTCACTGAGGGGTTGTTCTGTGACCATATAAAGGCACAAGGCTGCAGGCTGAGTTATACAGGGAACTCTGAGTATCACTCATGTATTATAAGGGATAATGTACCCCCTACTGTAAATGATAAGGATATTAGAAGTCACTGAGGGGTTGTTCTGTGACCATATAAAGGCACAAGGCTGCAGGCTGAGTTATACAGGGAACTCTGAGTATCACTCATGTATTATAAGGGATAATGTACCCCTGACTGTAAAATGGTCTGTGACCATTTAAAGGCACATTATAAGGGATAATGTACCCCCAAAGTAAATATGGATATTAGAAGTCACATAGTTCAAAATAGTTTATTTGTGGCGCAAGATTTCCTTCTCGTATTGATATTGTTGGGCTCTCACCTTCAGTGTTCACACACTTATGTTCAATAGTGGAGGGGACCAGGGCAAAACAGATTTCCTATGGGACATATTATAAAAGCAAAGTTGTACTTCACGAACTGAAAGTTACTGTCCCCAACTTGCTCTGTTTTGGCATCTTGCTTCCTGTAACCGTCTCAACCTTCCTACCTACAACCTTTTACTCTGAATGTAGGACTTTGGGGAGTCGAATCCATGTGATCTCCTAACAACAGCCCATTGTAGCCGTACTTTGTGTGCGTTTAGCTCTTTTGCACGAAAAATAAGAAATGCCTTCAAGGTTGTAAAGTCTTTTCTAGGGCTCTTTGCATATACTGAGACTGGAGGGCATGTTCTCTTTTGGTACTTACCTTTTCTTAACAAAATAATCCTCATTATTGTGACCCTCGAGCAGTTTTCAATGTCCAGATTTCTATAACATTCCGCCACAGACATTGCTCACGTTTCTCATATAGATATTGTACATACAAGGCACATACTGTATGTGGATCAACGTTGCACATAGACAGCAGCTTCATATAAGACTCACGCGCCTCGCCTAGTTTTCCTTACAGAGATACATTTCTGCAGTAACTGGTTCAGTCTTTAAATAACTGTCCTCGTTCTTTGGTACTGGCTGCAGCAGTCTCAAGTCAGTCCACCTGGGAATTTTTTCTCCACCTCTTCTCACTGCAGCAACAGACTTTTTACTGGACTCTTACTGCATTTAACATTTTATAGCTCAGCCTATATAGCCTTTATAGCTAAGCTTTCTAAAGCTTAACAACTTTAAGCTCCAGGAACCTCCAGGAATGGCTGGAAGTAGGCCTGTCTTTAAAGGAGAACTAAACCCTAGAAATGAATGTGGCTAAAAATGCTATATTTTATATAGTGAACTTATTGCACCAGCCTAAAGTTTCAGCTTGTCAATAGCAGCAATGATCCAATGATCCAGGACTTCAAACTTGTCATCTTCATCTTGGAAAATGTCTGTGACACATACCTCCCAACATTTTGGAAATAAAAAGAGAGAGTAGCGCTGCAGATGTTTTCGACCATGCTCATTTTTGTGGCCACACCCCCTAATTACTAATTTGCAAAATTTGGCAGGTTATAAAAGTTTGAACACATTTCTGTGTTTTTTTTCAGTTATTACAGTTTTGCTAATGAAGGTGAATTTCCCTTTAGGGCAGAGACACGCTCTCAGATTTGGGGAGATTTAGTGGCCCGGCGATAAATCGCCTCTTCTTCTGGGCGACTAATCTCCCCGAACTGCCTCCCGCCGGCTAGAATGGCACTCGGAGCGCTTTGTTTTCTAAAGTTGCCTGAAGTTTCCTTGTGAGGCAACTTTGGGCGACTTCGGAAAAAGAAGCGCACTGATTGCCATACCGCCAGAGATTTACATTCTCTGGTAGGCAGTTAAGAGAGGTTTGTCGCCCCAAAAAAAGAGGAGATTTGTTGCTGGTCGACTCATCTCCCCGAATCTGAGTGTCTCTGCCCTTAAAGGATAAGTAAACCTTTAAAATAAGTGAATGTAAAATTGATGAGGGTTCTATTCTAAGCACTTTTGTCATTTACATTCATTATTTATTTTGTTTTAATTCCAAGATATTAAGGGATACATGTACTGTTAATATGAATGAATTTTCTTACAACAGCGCCACCTGCTGGTCAGTTTCCCACCAGTCTGACCACCAAGTAGTCAAGGAAGTTGTCAGGAGAAAGAAAGAGGCTGCTCTGATGTTCTTCTGCTTAGGAATACAATTAGAAACCTTTCTCACATCTTTGTATACGGTTGTATTGAATAGAAATTATAGAACTATAATACATAAATCAAGAGCCTAAATATCCTGTAAATTATATCCTTATAAATGGTGATTAGTGATGTGATCGGTTATAATCTGTGCTGAGCAATGCAATTTGTGTCATGTCATGACTCACTGAACTTGAGTCACGTTTATTATAATTTAATGATGTACCCTCATGTTGTATAATATGATTGCATACCCCTCAAGCAGGATTTAAGAATACCTGATGGTCTAGTGGGGAGGCGGGGACTTCTGGCTAGTATGTTACACATCCAGTCACTCCAGCCTTTATACATTACATTTTTGCCTAACTAACTATATTAGAAATATTTTTTATTTTGCACATCTATTTACCCAGTTTTATTTTTACTGCCTTCGTCTTCTGTGCGTTGCTCCTAATCCTCGACCGGTTCTGGGTTTGCGCGGCGCTCGGTATCTTCAGCTATTTGTGCATCTCTATAGGCCCTATGCGTTTCATACCCACAAGGTACTTAATCATGGGCTAAGGTCTCACCCACAGGAAATTAGCTTTTATACGGAAAACAACCAATCAGAAACAATTGGTAAAACAGGTCAACCTCTAGACATTTTGGGAGCCTGAAAAAGAATTTGCTGTGGGGCCCAGTAATATCTAGTTATGCCACTGACCGGAAACCTTGCAGTTAGTTCTGGGTTTGGGATACCCTTCGTAATATACAGGCTCCGTTGTCTTTATCAGACTATGTTGCTATAAGGAGATCCCCCCGTTAGTCTACGAGACAGGGCTTTAGAATCCTATCATATGTACTGTATGGATGATATACTGACATTGAGGCAAGAACAAATATGGGCTTCCAGTCACTATGGCTGACACAGACACATTGCAAGGCTCTTCTCTGAGCATCCTCAGTCATTCATAAAATCACTCTATTCCACCCTGGCAAGAAAGGGAGAAACTCAACCTCTCGGAGAAACAGAATGGGGGGAAGGGTAGAGACCAAGGCAGAGCTGAATTCTGGTCCCAAGCAAGATGGTATCAATGAACGGTGGTCCCATTACCATGGAAACGGGGCAAAGGTAGTCCTGGAAACCATGTGAATGAGGCATGGCTTGTTGCCATGGAGACTTGCTGAATGGGGAAAGACCTATAGCTGCCTGTCACCTTGTGCCTCCCCACCACTTCATTCCTTCCTTTATTTGTCGTCCATCATTAACAGAAATAAATCCTTTTCTTTGCATTTTTGTGGTAACCCATCTCCTGAGAGTCTAATCGCTCATTTTATTATTTTAATGCAGTGTCCCAGCTCCTAATGCATCTCCTTCATTTTACAGTAAAGATGGTCATACACAATAAGATCTGCTCATTTGGAGAGGTCGCCAAATGAGCGGATCTTAACCTGATATTCCCACCAAAGGCAGGGAAATATCGGGTTAATCCGATCGTTCGGCTCTAGGGCCAAACGACCAGATTACAATGAAGGAAATTGGTGCCGATGGGTCGTAGGAGTGCATCAACTAGCCAATGCGGCCCTCAATCTCAGGAGAAATAAAACCTGCCCTATCGATATCTGTCTGATTTTTGGCCTGCTATTGATCGGGGAGACCCAATAGAAGCCCACACACACACACAGGCAGATGCCGAATCAGTCTAAAGGACCAATATCTGCAGCTTTAATCTGCCCGTGTATGGCCCCTTAACTCTTCTCAGTGGTACGTTATTTAGCCTGTTACATCCTATTGCCTTGACACAGTGCACAACCATGCTATTTACCTGGATATGCATACAGAAACATAATTACCCTTCTAAATTCTTATTAAAGTAATCCCACCACTGAGCAGGGTGGGAACTAGGGGTAGCCAAAAGAAGCAGCTGCCTGGGGCATAATGATAGGGGAGCGCTGGGCAGTTACCTCTAAAATTGTCTTCTGCCTACCCCTATTCAGTGTTCGCACCCCTCAGTTTAAAGGCCCCCATACATGGGCCGATAAAAGCTGCCGACAAAATGAGTCGCATCTTATTGGCCCGTGTGGGGCCATTCGACGGGTTCCCCGATCGATATCTGGCCGATAGTTGGCCAGATCTCAATCGAGCAGGTCAAAAAATCATCTGTGCGTCTATGCGGTCCCCCGATCCGACTGCCTGTATCGGATCCATTCTGATCCAATCGTTGGGCCGACATCGTCAAACGAGCAGATCTCTACATCTATGGCCACCTTTACTTCCCTTACTTCCCTTCCTTCCCTCTGTCAACCTCCCCTTCATCACTGTCCCCTCCCCTCCATCGCTGTCCCTCTCCTCCCCTCCATCGCTGTCCCCTCACCTGCGTCGCTCACCCCTCCCTCTCCTCTCCTCTGTCACACTCCCCTCCGTCGGTCACCCCTCCTTCTCCTCCATCGCTCATCCCTCCCATCCGTCACTTACCCCTCGCCTCCGTCGCTCACCCCGCCCTCCCTTCTGTGTCTTACCCCTCCCCTCCGTTGCTCACCCCTCCCTCCCCTCCGTTGCTCTCCCTTCCGTCACTCACCCCTCCCAACCCTTCTGTCGCTTAACCCTCCCCTCCGTTATATATGGAAAAAGTCTAAAATTCGATCGAATAGGAACAACCCAAAAATTGGAAACGATTTTGAATTAAGTTTTCCCTCTGAAAAAAACTTAAATGACAGGAAGGCAGTTAACATATTCAAATGGTTCCATGGACCTCTGTCATTGAATTCTTCATGAACTCCGCAGGTTTCAGTTGGTGGAGTATAGAATTTGCGCTGTTTCCAGGGTAGAGCTGTGATCAATCTCACATTCAAATTATAACTCGAGTTGGTGATTTAAAACTCAAAATTGTGGGTTTTGACCAAAAAATGATTTAAAACATTGAATTTGAATTTACCATTTGAACCTTAGTAAATCTGCTCCACGGTGTGTCATTGATATTAAGGTTATGTCCCACAGAATATTTATCACCTGTGTAAAATCACGTGATATGCTTTCAAATTTTAACCTGGCTTCAATCAAAAGGTAATTTCAGACCATTTGTCACCTCCATGGAAGACAACTTTGTGCGGGTGACAAAATGTCCTGTGTGACATTTCCTTTACTGTCACTGTAGCCCATTTTTTTAGTAACCCAGCCCTGGGTGCCTTATTTTCCCCTTACGTTGAAAATTAATTGTGAGACAAATTCTGACTTGAGTTCTCCTGAATAGCAGTGAGATGAGTCAGCAACCCCCCTCCCCTTTTCATGACTAAATATAAGGATGAGATGGATCTGATGCAGGGAAACTACTGTGCACTCAATGAAATATGATTCATACAGTTTTTAATTCTATGATTCTACAAGAATATATCTTTTCTCTGAACATATTGAATGGAATATAATTTATTGCACTCTCTATTTGTTAATCTTAGCATACAATAGGTGCTGGTACACAGGGACCGGTTTACTGTGACACAGTGTTTAAGGAACAATCTGGTTAGTGGAGTAAGGAGTTACGGGGACAATAAGGGGCTCAGGGGTGGGGTTAGTGGAATAAGGAGTTACAGGGACAATAAGGGGCTCAGGGGAGGGGTTAGTGGAATAAGGAGTTACAGGGACAATAAGGGGCTCAGGGGAGGGGTTAGTGGAATAAGAGTTACGGGGACAATAAGGGGCTCAGGGTGGGGTTAGTGGAATAGGAGTTACGGGGACAATAAGGGGCTCAGGGGTGGGGTTAGTGGAAATAAGGAGTTACAGGACAATAAGGGGCTCAGGGTGGGGTTAGTGGAATAGAGTTACAGGGACAATAAGGAGCTCAGGGTGGGGTTAGTGGAATAAGGGAGTTACAGGGACAATAAGTGGGCTTCAGGGAGGGGTTAGTGCGAATAAGGAGTTACGGGACATAAGGGTCAGGGAGGGTTAGTGGAATAAGGAATACAGGGACCAATAAGGGGCTCAGGGTGGGGTAGTGGAATAAGAGTTACAGACAATAAAGGGGCTCAGGGGTGGGTTGAATAAGAGTTACAGGAAATAGGGCTCAGGGAGGGGTTAGTGGATATAAGTCGAGGTAGTGGAAGAAGGGTTACAGGAATAAGGGGCTCAGGGGGGTTAGTGGAATAAGGAGTTACAGGAAAATAGGACTCAGGATTGTGGGTTAGTGGAATAAGGAGTTACGGGACAATAAGGGGCTCAGGGGTGGGGTTAGTGGAATAAGGAGTTACAGGGACAATAAGGGGCTCAGGGTGGGGTTAGTGGAATAAGGAGTTACAGGGACAATAAGGGCTCAGGGGTTGGTTAGTGAAGAAGGAGGGTTGGCAATAAGCTCAGAGCTTGCTTAGTGAATAAAGGAGTCACAAGACAATAGGGGCTCAGGGATGGCTTAGTGAATAAGGAGTCACAGGGACATAAGGGCTGCAGGGGTGGGGGTTAGTGGAATAGGAGTTACAGGGAATAAGGGGCTCAGGGGAAGGGTTAGTGGAATAAGGAGTTACAGGGACAATAAGGGGCTCAGAGGTTGGCTTAGTGGAATAAGGAGTTACAGGGACAATAAGGAGCTCAGGGGTGGGGTTAGTGGAATAAGGAGTAACAGTGACAATAAGGGGCTCAGGGGCCGGGTTACTGGAATAAGGAGTTACAGGGTCAATAAGGGGCTCAGGGGAGGGGTTAGTGGAATAAGGATTTACAGGGACAATAAGGGGCTCAGGGGTGGGGTTAGTGGAATAAGGAGTTACATGGACAATAAGAGGCTCAGGGGTGGGGTTAGTGGAATAAAGAGTTACAGGGACAATAAGGGGCTCAGGGGCCGGGTTACTGGAATAAGGAGTTACAGGGACAATAAGGAGCTCAGGGGAGGGGTTAGTGGAATAAGGAGTTACAGGGTCAATAAGGGGCTCAGGGGCCAGGTTACTGGAATAAAGCATTACAGAACAATATGGTTGGGTAATTTTAATAAAGTGTGAAACATATACAGTTTATTTCATTTTCAGATATTGTGTTGATTATAAAATAGCATTTTTGTTCAAAATTCCATGTTTATCTACATTTATCATTTTCTCTTTTTTATTTCAGCATTGTGGCATCTACAGGCCCTGAGTTTGATCTGAGGACTCTCCGAGCTGTACGTGTCCTGCGACCTCTCAAACTGGTTTCTGGGATTCCAAGTATGTTATTTCCAATTTAGTCATGTTGAACTAGTAAGCAGTGTTTTAGGGTTGGAGCCATCTCTAAGCCTGCATTTACCAAACTAAAGGCTCATTTAAAAAAGGGAGGCAAGCTGAAGAAAAGATTGCTGTAGGGCCATGTAGTTTACTCACATTGCATTCTGTACCCCTTTTTTTGACCCAATATTAGCTCCAATGTAAATGCGACGCTGGTGTGTGCAAGTTGCCCTGATCCTAGAAGCGACAAAGCATGGATGGGATGTGGATGTACTATGAATGCCCTTTTCTTATATATCATTCACCTACAGCCCTTAGTTCTCCAGCACTTGCCCATAACCCTTACTAAATTAAATCTTTTAATGATTTGTTCTGACACTTTAATTAGATACCCTTTCACTTTGCAGAGCAATCCTTCTCACACTTCTTGCACCAACCTCTTTTTTTATATATATATATATATATGTTTTTGTTATAGCTGGGGCTCTTACATGTGTGAGTAGAGCAGGGTTCCCCAACCTTTTAAACACACGAGCCACATTCAAATGTAAGAAAAAGTTGGAGAGCAACATACGCATGTAAAAAGTTCCTGGGGATGCCAAATATGGGTTCTGATTGAGTATTGGTAGCCACTATGTGGACATGCAGACAATAGGAGGCTCTCTTTGGCAATGCTTGATAAAAGGACGCATGGCCTGAAATGTTGCGGTGATGCCCATAAAAGCATAAATAAAGGCTTTTTAAATACTTCAAGAGCCGATGGTGCTGTTCAATTTCGCATTACACTGTTTGCCAATGGGAAGTGGCCATTGTAGAACGTGCACCATCCCCAAAGAGTATCGAGAATCGATGTGCTGACTACTCTTTCTCCACGGCTCTCTTTGGCAATACATGTGGTTTTTATGAAATTAAAGCCTGCCTTTTAAAGGAGAAGGAAAGGCTAAAATTAAATAATCTTTATCAGAAAGGTCTATATAATACATCAGTAAACCCATCTTCTGTATCAGACTTCCTGTTTTCAGCATAAACCTCCAGGGCTAGGGCTTGAGCATGCTCAGTTTACTCCTCCCCCCCTCCCTCCTCCCCTCCCTGCTGTAATCTGAGCCCAGAGCTCTGAGTGAGCAGGGAGAGACTCAGACAGGAAGTGATGTCACACCAAGCTAATATGGCAGCTGTTATCCTAAACAAACAGAGAGCTTCTAGAGCTGTTAACTCAGGTATGGTAAAGCATTCTGCAGAATAAATAGTGTGTTCTAGCTTGCACTATTGTGGCTAATCTATTGGCAATAAACTGCCTCTGTAGCTGTCCTTCTCCTTTAAGCCAGCAATTCAGAAATAAACACTTGCTTTGAGGCCACTGGGAGCAACATCCAAGGGGTTGGTGAGCAACATGTTGCTCATGGGCCACTGGTTGGAGATCACTGGAGTAGAAAGTGATTAAGAGCCTGCTGAGAGAATTACATTGTGATGTAATTGTTGTTTTATAGGAAAAATGCACTTAAAAGCACGCAAAATTTCCACAGAACAGTGGTTTATTTGGAGAACACCAGAATAATTTAGACTCCACATATTTGTATAATTCAGGGACAGCCTTTGCATGATAGCATACTGTGTGCTACACATTTCATTGGGTGCTCTTAGCCAGTGTTGTTACTAGATATCACTGGGCTCCACAGCAAATTATTTTTCAGGCCCCAACATGTCTAGAGGTTTTCCTGTTTTACCAATATTTATCTAGGGCCTATACCTCCTGGCCCCCCTGCAGCTGCAGGGTCTGCTTCCTCTGTAATTTAATTGATTGTATTTCTTATTGCAGTATGAGTAAGCTTATATTAAATTCTCATTTTTGCGACCGTTTCCCTTTAAATAATATTTTGTTAGAATAAGTTATGTCAACTTGGATCTATTTTAGTGTGCCAAGGGCACTTGCTCCCATTTGACCTGTATGTGCCTGAGGAAGAGACACCACCTTAGCAGTGGAACAAATCATATTTTGGTGCTGATCAAATGGGTTGGGTGTTGGCAAAAAGCATGTAAGGCCTTGATTAATGAAGGTTAAGAAGTTCTGCTATATAGTGTCTGCTATAGGTACATTTATACGGTTATCTTGTTTCTCCCTCCAGGTTTACAAGTTGTCCTGAAGTCGATCATGAAAGCCATGATCCCTCTGCTCCAGATTGGACTGTTGCTCTTCTTTGCTATCCTCATCTTTGCCATCATTGGTCTCGACTTCTACATTGGCAAATTCCACACATCGTGTTATGACATATCAGGAGGTAAACACCACTTCTTCTCTCTTCACATTATATTTTATATTCACATAGATAACATATCACAAGTTAACTGGTTATAAATATATAGCATCTAATACCTGTGCTGAATATATGACCTTGATATGGATAATATCAAGTATTGCTGACTATGTGAGCAATGAAACCAGTGTTGTTTAATCATGGTCTATAGAGAATAAACCCATTCAAAGGTAGCTACTGGTCTAGCAGTAACAATAATGATAGGAACTTGTGATGGGTAGCTTTGGGTTGCTGGAATTCCTTTGCATAGGATCACTGTCTTGCCTCGGTTAGAATAATGGCACCATGGGGCAGATTTATCAAAGGTCGAAGTGAAAATTTAAATTTACAAAATTCAAAATTTATCATGTACTGTCTCTTTAAAAATTCGACGTCGACCATTCGCCATCTAAAACATGCCGAATTGTTGTTTTACCGCTCTTTATGGGGGGACCGCCTAGAACCTATTTGGAGTTAAATCGTTTTTTTTGGAAAACCGAAATAGATCGAATGTGCTATTACTTCAATTCGTATGATTCAAAAACGGACTGATTCGATTGAAAATGGACCTATTTGGGCCAAAAAAAAATTGCGTTTTTTTAAATACATTTGGGTTGGTCTTTTTTAATTCGAATTTCAAAGTTTTTTAAATTCGGAATTCAACCCTTGATAAATCTGCCCCCATGTATCTAACTGGTTGCTTCTGGTTGGTTGGTGGACTTGAGGTTTTTTATACTTCTCAATAAAACACATAAAAATACAATACAGGTATGGGACCTGTTAGCCAGAATGTTTGGGACCTGGGATTTTCCGGATAATGGATCTTTCCGTAATTTGGATCTCCATACCTTAAGTCTACTATAAAATCATGTAAACATTAAATAAAGCCAATAGGCTGGTTTTACTTCCAATAAGGATTAATTATATCTTAGTTGGGATCAAGTACAAACTACTGTTTTATTATTAAAGAGAAAAAGGAAATAATTTTTGAAAATTTGGATAAAATGGAGTTTATGGGAGACATGCATTCTGTAATTCAGTGCTTTCTGGATAACGGGTTTCTGGATAACGGATCCCCTATATATACTGTATTCTGTATATAGACAGACTTACCCATAACTGCATTTGAAGAAAAACTCCTTTCCCTTTGACTTTTTTACTTAGGCTTGCCGTTCACATGAAGATTATTGGTGTCTGGCCAACTAAATAAGTGAATCTTTGACCTAATTGACCATCCAGGTGGTGGACCATTTCAGACTGTTGTGATTATTCAGCCCTTAAAGAGATACTGACACCAGAAATTAAATTCTTTTTTACATCTATCATAATATTGCCTTTGAAAGATACTTATAACTTTGCCATAAATTATTTGCATTACCTGTCAGGTGCCCCATGTTCCTGTATGAGTGGGCTGCCATGTTTGTGCAGCAAGAGTCCGTTAGCATTAGAAACTGATAGGCTGAGATGGGACAGTCAGTTTGGCAAAACAGTCAAGTTTAGAAACTTCAACTAACAATTTCTTACAAAAACAACCCTCTCAGTAAAAAACTATCAACATGACCTATTGGTAACTTTTAATGTACATTCATATTTTAAAAAGTAGTTTTTTTAGTGTCAGTGTCCCTTTAATGGATAAGTAAACCTTTGAAATAAGTGAATGTAAAATTGATGAGGGGGGCTATTCTAAGCACTTTTGTAATGTACATTCATTATTTATTTTGTTTTTATTCCAAGATATTAAAGGGGACCCATTTTAAAAAAAATTATTCAAAATCCTATTTTATCATATCAGTCAAGCAAAATGAACTTTAATTACACTATATAAATTATTTGAATCTTGCTTCCTTCAGTCTGCGATTTCAAAATTATAACAAGCAGGCAGGAGCCATTTTGTGGACACTGTTATTAAGGCAAGCCTTGCATTATCACAGAATCTTGTTTGTGCACCAAAATGGGGGACCTGATGTCCATCATCCCCATGCCCTGGCTACACAATTAAATGATGAAGAGAACAGGGGTAATGTGGGGAGAGCAGTGACATGTAGGAAGTGCTGAATGGAAAGTGAAAGTAATTGTCGGCCCCGTCTCTATGCCTAGGCATAGAGGAGGGGCAGACAATATTTGATTGAGAGCTGAGATTTTTAAAAGAGTTTACAACAGCTATGAATGCTTTAATAAAAAATAGAAATTGGATTTCATGTTTAATTTGAAAAGGACTTTTATTATACAGATTTTTGTGTCTGGGTGACGGGTCCACTTTAAGGGATACATAAACTGTTAATATGAATGATACTGGTTGTTCCATCAGAATATCCAGTATTAAGAAAGAAAGAGGCTCCTCTGATGTTCTTCTGCTTAGGAAAGATGTGAGAAAGGTTTCTAATTCTTTTCCTAAGCAGAAGAACATCAGAGCAGTCTCTTTCTTTCTCCTGACAACTTCCTTGACTACTTGGTGGTCAGACTGGTGGGAAACTGACCAGCAGGTGGCGCTGTTGTAACAAAATTCATTCATATTAACAGCACATGTATCCCTTAATATCTTGGAATAAAAATAAATAAATAATGAATGTAAATGACAAAATGCTTAGAATAGCACAATCATCAATTTTACATTCACTTATTTTAAAGGTTAACTTATCCTTTATGCCTCAGTATAGGGGGCCAAGGAGACCACTGATGAAAGCTATGTAAATAACATAATACTGGATATTCTGATGGAACAACCAGTATCTGCATAAATTCCTTGTAAGATAATAATAAAAAGATTATTTGGGGCAAATAGGCCCCCAATGAGCCATCTCTTTTCCATGTGTCTTTAATAAAACTTGTTATTCCCTTTGCAGAAGACTTAAAGGTCGAGGTTCTCTGCGGTAATGACAGCTCTTCTCGCCACTGCCCTAACGATACCTACTGCCTGAGCAAATGGGAAGGTCCTAATAATGGCATCACGCAGTTCGACAACATTCTGTTTGCAATTCTCACAGTATTCCAGTGTATCACCATGGAAGGATGGACGGACATGCTGTATTATGTAAGTAGAACCTCTAATGTAAGCATTCTAGGGATATTGTTATCAAGTGGGTGATACCGTTTTTTTCCCCGGCGGTGTAATATATTTTTTTCTATAGAAATGTGTTCCAAGGGTGTCATGTAACTTTAAAGGATTAGTAAACCTTAAATAAAAGGTAATATTTAATTGATTATTGAGCTATTCTAAGCACTTTTGAAATGTACATTCATTATTTACTTTTTTAAATTCTAGGATATTAAGGGATACATGTGCTGTTAATATGAATGAATTTTGTTACAACAGCGCCACCTGCTGGTCAGTTTCCCACCAGTCTGACCACCAAGTAGTCAAGGAAGTTGTCAGGAGAAAGAAAGAGGCTGCTCTGATGTTCTTCTGCTTAGGAAAAGAATTAGAAACCGTTCTTACATCTTTCCTAAACTGAAGAACATCAGAGCAGCCTCTTTCTTTCTCCTGACAACTTCCTTGACTACTTGGTGGTCAGACTGGTGGGAAACTGACCAGCAGGTGGCGCTGTTGTAACAATATTCATTAATCTTTATATAGGAGAAAAGAAAGAAAGTATCCCCATCTTTTTGATCAGAAAAAACACAAAAAATATATTTTATCACTATATGATTTGATTTCAGTTAAACCATTTAATCCCGTGATTCTATATATGTTGGTTCCCCCCTTAAATAAATAGTCCCACAAAGTGCTAGTGCTTGACCTTAATTAAATAGCATTAAATAGAATAAAACTAGGACTCAATTAATTTTTCTTTTAAATATTGTGTATGCTTTGTAATTTCTAACTCATAAACAATTCATTTAACATTAATTGATAAATGAATTGTTTATGAGTTAGAAATTACAAAGCATACACAATATTTAAAAGAAAAATTAATTGAGTCCTAGTTTTATTCTATTTAATGCTATTTAATTAAGGTCAAGCACTAGCACTTTGTGGGACTATTTATTTAAGGGGGGAACCAACATATATAGAATTACGGGATTAAATGGTTTAACTGAAATCAAATCATATAGTGATAACATATATTTTTTGTGTGTTTTTTCTGATCAAAAAGACAGGGATAAATTCTTTCTTTTCTCCTATATAAAAATTCAATACTGACAGAAGTCAGATCCCCTCTTTTTAATCCATTTTATATATCTGAAGATAGATCATTCCTTTTTATTGGAATATTGATTAATCTTAACAGTACACGTAACCTTTAATATCTTGGAATTAAAAAAATAAATAATGAATTTACATTACAAAAGTGCTTAGAATAGCACAATTATCAATTTTACATTCACTTATTTTTAAGGTTTACTTATCCTTTAAAAAGAAATAAAAACAAAGAATTGAGTACCAAGACCACAGATAGATCATCTGCCTCACATATTTTTAGCAGCTCAAAAAGGTATGGCCAACATGACCACTGCAATTGCATGATTGTGTTTGTTGAGTTGTTTATCACTTGTAATGGGACCATCCACATTTTCAAGCAAGACTTACAGGCTTCTTCACGTAGTCACCATAGAAGACATGGGAGTTGATTTGGGACCCCACAATGTAAACCACGCTGCAAGTTGAATAAGCAAAATCACCTGTTCAATTGCCCTTGTAGCTTGTACAACTACCACATTAGTTATGCACAGTCACTTGCCTTCATAAGAGCTACAGATTACAGACCTGAAAAGCAAAATTGTGCAGCATTAGTCTCAATGGGGAGCAAAATTAGGGATTATTAAACCATGGCCCATAGGTCCACATGCTGTTTAGTGTGGTTATCCACTATCACCTTAAAGGGAACTATTGCAGAAATGACAATTTTATATAGGCTTCCTCATACTGACATAAGAAACTTTCTAAATACAATCAATTATCAAATCTGCATTGTTTCTAAAATAATCAAGTTTATCCTCACTATCCCTCTCTCAGCATCTGTTTCTCTTCATTCTGTCTTCATGCAGCAGCTGGTTGTCAGATATTCATTGACAGTTAGATTCAATATATCTTATAGGGGGGCTCCTTTTGCCTAGAAGATGTATTAGAGCTCACTCTATTAAACTGACCAGACATCATGTCTCTCTACGTGCAGGATTTGTGCAAAAGGCAGTTATTTTGTTAGATTTTGTTTGTGCTGGATCAATTATTTGAGTGAGCTCTAATCCATCTGCTAGGAAAGGGACCCCCCCCCTATAAGATATATTGGATCATTCATCTAACAAAATAACTGCCTTTTGCAAAAATCCTGCATGTAGAGAGACATGATGTCTGGTGATTTAATAGAGTGAGCTCTAATCATCTTCTAGGCAAAAGGAGCCCCCCTATAAGATATATTGGATCTAACTGTCAATAAATATCTGACACCCAACTCCTGAATGAAGACAGAATAAAGAGAAACAGATGCTGAGAAAGGGATAGTGAAGATAAACGTAATTATTTCAGAAACAGTACAGAATATTTAATTGCTTGTATTTACAAAGTTTCTTATTTCACTATAATAGCGCTTATATTAAATTTTTATTTTTGCGATAGTTCCCCTTTAATAAAATGGGGTTCTATAATACAAAATAGTAATTCATAGAATTTATATAACTTATATACCAACTTTCTTAATTTAAGAAACACTGCTGTACCATTCAGCTGCCCTATTCAGTGACTGCACATATCAGGCACACATTTTCTTTTTTTTCAAAGTCTACATGACGCATGTGAATTTATTCTGTATTGAGGTTTGGACATAAGCAGCTTCCCAAGAGCACTTTGTACAAGGGAATGGTGTCAGCACTCACAGACAGGACCAGACTTGGGGTGAATTCTTTGCCCTTCCATACTGCATTTTGTCCCTTTCACAACAAGGGAAAGCTTTTTTGCTCAATGTAATAGCATAGATATGCTTTAATAGACCATCATTCTTTCTCTGGTATTTATAGGAGCTTGTAGCAAAACAGAACTATAGTATGCAAGACAGCCCCTTGTAAGCTGGACTTCTTCTTATACCATGTATAGCAGCTGTACCCTTTATACCCTTAAGCACAATAACTGCTTTGGAAGCTTAAAGGAGAACTAAACCCTAATATTGAATATGTCTAAAATGGCATATTTTATATAGTGAACTTATTGCACGAGGCTAAAGTTTGAGCTTGTCAATAGCAGCAATGATCCAGGACTTCAACCTTGTCACTGGGGGTCACCATCTTGGAAAGTGTCTGTGACACTCACATGCTCAGTGGGCTCTGATTGGCTGTTGAGAAGCTAAGCTTAGGGCTCGTCACTAATTATCCAGCAGAAAATGAGCTTCCCTGGCTGTAATATAAACTGATGCTACAGGTTTGCTGATTATTAAATTCTGATGCTAATTGCTCTGGTTTCTGTGCTGCCATATAGTAATTATGTGTATTAATTACTAATCAGCCTTATATTGTGACATTTCTATTCATGTGTACTGTATATTGTGAGTGGCTCCCTAAGCTCAGTAAGTGACAGCAGCACAGAGCATGTGCAGTGAATCAGCAGAAAAGAAGATGCGGAGCTACTGGGGTATCTTTGGAGACACAGACCTTTACTGCTGTGGTTGCCTTGGGCTGGTACAGAAGCACAAAACATCATGTACAACATTTTTACCTACTTCCTTAGTTCCTTAGTCCTTTAAGAGGTGATCTTGCCTGTAGGGCACTTTGATTTCCTAACTGGGAAGCCACAAAGGTTGCTTTAGGGCTTTGGGAGGTCAGACAATCCCACCCAACGTTGGAGCCTGTATCCTTTATTACATTTTTTGCTCAAGCCTGTTAGCTAAAATATTTGTATAGATTCTTTAGTAGCAGTACAGTGGGAATACTCCAACAATTGTATACAGATGGGGCTGAATGATATGAGGAGGTGGAAATGTGAAACACTTTGTAAGTTAGTACAGCACTCTGCCTTCTGATGGAGAGGAAAGGTCTGACGTGCAGCTCAGGAAACCCTGCTGCACAAGAGCGACTGCTTAACGATTCCTGCATTCTGCCGAGTCAGGAGAAACTGAAAAGGAACAAGGAGGAGGGAGAGAGAGTAGAAATCTGCTGCCAAGAGAGGAATAGACAAAGAAAAGGAAATGTGCGATTAACTGAATCAGGGTGGGAAGATACGGAGAAGAACGACGAGGTGAAGGCAAAGCAAAAAAATAAAGGAATAGGAATTTGGATAAGAAAAAACACAGAAGAAAAATTTAAAGGGAAAACGCTACTATCCTTTGAGCACACTTGCAATCAGTGCCGGACCATGGCCCACCCAAAAACCTTAGACCGGGGGCCCACCCAAAAACCTTAGACCAGGGGCCCAACCAAAAACCTTAGACCAGGGGCCCACCCAAAAACCTTAGACCATGAGCCCACCCAAAAACCTTAGACCAGGGGCCCAACCAAAAACCTTAGACCAGGGGCCCACCCAAAAACCTTAGACCATGGGCCCATCCAAAAACCTTAGACCATGGGCCCACCCAAAAAACTTAGACCATGGGCCCACCCAAAAACCTTAGCCCAGGGTCCCACCCAAAAACCTTAGACCATGGGCCCACCCAAAAACCTTAGATCAAGGGCCCACCCAAATACCTTAGACCATGAGCCCACCCAAAAACCTTAGGCCAGGGTCCCACACAAAAACCTTAGACCATGGGCCCACTCTTTGTACTATTATTCATCAAGTAGCCAAAACAAAAGATTTTCAGTGCAATTATGCCCAAATCACATCAAAATACAAGTACAATTGTGCAACCCCCCCCTGCAGACCTCGATGATGCTGAAATTATGTGGATTAAACCATGAAGATTGCATTCACTTATATGTTTATTGTATTCCTTTTAATTCCATGTGAACATTGATATTCTAAAAAAATACTAACTGGCCTTTTATCTGAGAATGCACATGAAGTGTGTGCAGAATGGAGAGAAAGAGAAACCAAATGGGAAATGGTCCATAAAGACAAATGATGAGAAGATTGGCGTGTGTGTTTCTATATATATATATATATATATATATATACATATAGTTTATATAGTAACATAGTTACTATGTTAGGTTGAAAAAAAATCACACGTCCATTAAGTTCAACCTTTTAAGTCTATATATAACCTGCCTAACTGCCAGTTGACCCAAAATAAGGCAAAAAACCCCATTCCATTCCCTCTCCAATTTGCCTTTAGAGGGGAAAAAATTCCTTCCTGACTCCAAAATGACAATCGGACCAGTCCCTGGATCAACTTGTACTATGAGCTATCTCCCATATCCCTGTATTCCCTCACTTGCTAAACACCATCCAACCCCTTCTTATACCTATCTAATGTATCAGCCTGTACCACTGATTCACTTCCCAGCTCTCCCTGTAACACCCCTTTCCCTCCTCTAATCTCATTGGCTCCCTCCTGTCTGCTGGGTGGAGCTACTGGTGAATCAAGCATCCGACCCTTCCTTGTACCTATCTAATGTATCAGCCTGTACCACTGATTCACTTCCCAGCTCTCCCTGTAACACCCCTTTCCCTCCTCTAAACTCATTGGCTCACTCCTGTCTGCTGGGAGGAGCTATTGGTGAATAAAGCATCCGACCCTTCCTTGTACCTATCTAATGTATCAGCCTGTACCCCTGATTCAGGGAGACAATTCCACATCTTCACAGCTCTCACTGTAACAAACCCCTTCTGAATATTTAGCTGGAACCTCTTTTCTTCTAATCGGAATGGGTGACCTTGTGTCAGCTGGAAAGAGCTACTGGTAAATAAATCATTAGAGAGATTATTATATGATCCCCTTATATATTTATACATAGTTATCATATCACTCCTTAAAGAAGAAGGAAAGTCTAATATTAAATAAGCTTTATCAGAAAGGTCTGTATAAATACACCAGTAAACCCTCAAAGTAATGCTGCTCTGAGTCCTCAGCTTCTAGAGCGGTTTACTCGGGTATGGTAAAGCATTCTACAGAATAAATAAATAAGTGTTATAGATTTCACTATTGTGGCTAAACTGCTTCGGTAGCTTTTCTTCTCCTTTAAGCGCCTCTTCTCCAGAGTGAACATCCCCAATTTGGCCAGTCTTTCCTCATAGCTAAGATTTTCCCTTTACCAGCTTAGTTGCCCTTCTCTGTCCCCTCTCTAATACAATAATGTCCTGTTTGAGTGATGGAGACCAAAACTGTACGGCATATTCTATTTATTTTATTCAAACAGGCTTGTGGCAATGTAACCTTCAAAAGGTTTTCTGTGGCACTACCATTTCTTCTGGGAGTTCCTGCAAGGCCATCACTATTCCTTTGGGTGGGAATCATTTATTCTTAATATATTTATCTACCGTATGTCCAGCTTACAATCAGAAACTGAGACCTAGTTACCAAGTTTTCTTAAAAAAAAGAGAAAGAGAGAGAGAGAGAGAGAAGAATTTTTTTCTGCATGAAATGTGCTCGCCTCTTTATTCTCCCTTTATCCTTATTTAGTGATTTCTGCCATCGCAATGTGGCGTTCATTTATATCCAGTGGGAGGACGTTCTTGTTAGAACATTCCATCTGCCTTCAGCAGAATTACTTTTCGGGAAGGTTCACCTTGGTTTTTAGACATATTTTTAAACAAAAAAATAGAGTATTCCATTTAGCCCCATCAGTTCTGAATGTCCAGAATAATCTTTTTTTTTTTTGGAATGGGAAAGCATCCCCTGCTCCTTGAATAGCCACAGGTCTCTACACTTGCATGCTAACTAGTGATGTGAAGGTCAACAAAAATTCGACCCACACCCATCCACTTTTAACCAACAAGTGAAAAAACCCTAGGGATGCACCGAATCTACTATTTTAGATTCAGCCGAACCCCTGAATCCTTCAAGAAAGATTCGCACGAATACAGGACCAAATCTGAATCCTAATTTGCATATGCAAATTAGGGGTGGGAAGGGGAAAACATTTTTGTTTTGTGACAAAAGGTCACGTGATTTCCCTCCCTGCCACTAATTTGCATATGCAAATTAGGATTCGGTTCAGCCAGGCAGAAGGATTCGGCTGAATCCTGTTGAAATAGACAGAATCATGACCAAATCCCGAACCGAATCCTGGATTTGGTGCATCCCTACTACTGCCAATTCAATTTATAGACTCAAATAATGTTATAAAAAGCATGTGACATCACTCCTGTCCCCATGCTGCAGGACAGAAGACCCCTTACCCCCCCCCCCTGCTGCTGGATTTCATGGGGAAGTAGCAGTAACGTAACTAGAGTAGGGCCCCCGCCCCCCTCCGTACATGATTTTTGGCCGAAATTCAGTGGCGCGCGAGCTGCCGGGGGCCCTGAGGGGGTGCGGGCCTTGGCCCGCTCGCACCCCCTGCTCCCCCGGTAGTTCCGCCACTGGGAAGTAGCCCCAAAACTTTTATTTACCGTATAGGTATCCAAGGGCCAGCCCCTTTAAGCTGCCGCCCCAGCCACAGGCCCCTCAATTGTCTACAGTATATCATACATCCCAAGTGTCACGTTTTTAGCAGGACAGTCCCGATTTTGACAGCTCAACACACAGTCCTGGATTGTTATGGAAATGTCCCGACTTTCTCTTTGATCTCCTGCACTGAACAGCCAGAAAAAGATACAACGTTTCGGAAACTTAATTGCCTTTTGGCAGAGAGCCCAAAATACGTGGCAGGTGCACTTAGGTACTTTAGTAACAATTTAAGATAACTAATTGTAACATTTAAGATAAGCAGGTCTCTTGGGGAAACTGTGACTTGCAGCTTTAATGGCAAGTCACCTTCATTAGCAAAATTGTAATAACACATAACTTGCCAAATTTTGTAAAATGAACATGGTACGAAAGAGACTGCTCTGATGTTCTTCTGCTTAGGAAAGATGTGAGAAAGGTTTCTAATTCTTTTCCTAAGCAGAAGAACATCAGAGCAGCCTCTTTCTTTCTCCTGACAACTTCCTTGACTACTTGGTGGTCAGACTGGTGGGAAACTGACCAGCAGGTGGCGCTGTTGTAACAAAATTCATTCATATTAACAGTACATGTATCCCTTAATATCTTGGAATAAAAAGAAAATAAATAATGAATGTAAATTACAAAAGTGCTTAGAATAGCCCCCTCATCCATTTTACTTATTCTTTAAATACACCCCTGCTCTGCACTCCCCCCACCCAGCATGAATACAGTGCTGAGTGGTGCCCGCCATTTGCCCACTAACTTGCACATAGGATTGCTACCTTACACTTGAGGTCCTTATAGCCTGGTGACATAAGGAGAGGGGACAAGAGACCTGCAAGTTAGGGAACAACAACAGAAGAATGATCACTAAGGAGTGCAATTTTGCACCCCTTTTACTCTGGTTCTTTGTAAATTACCCTTTTATCCTCTGCAGGTGTTTGTGCCCCATTAAGGATTTATTGAATTATTCTGTTAAAGGCAAGCTGTGCAGGTGACCCCAGCAGCTCCTGGGCAAACACCTGTCATGTAGAGTTGCCAGCTTTGCTGATGGCTAAACCCAAACACAAAGGGCAGGGCAGATAACATTAGGGGTGGGGCAGTGATGTAGGAACAGGCATGATGATGATCAGGGGTGGGCACAATGATGTTGGTGGAGTTATGACTCAAGGGCAAGGTTATTGTATCACTTAGATGCTTCTGACTGGATTTTTATCCAGTGTTCTCAAGTGTTGATACCCAGTTCAAAACCACACAGGTGGCAACCCTATCTCTAGCTATATTACAGGTATGAGATCTATTATACAGAAATCAGTTATCCAGAAAACTCTAAAATACAGCGATGCTAATTTAGAAAAAAAAAACCTTCTTATTTTTGATTGATTTGCTTTTTTTGCATCTGTAATAATAAGTATTGGCCAGATTATTGTTTGGGTTTCATAAGGCTGAAAACCGAACAGAAAGTTCAGAACCGAACAGGCCTTACAAAAACGGAACTGTTCGGGTCAAAATCGGTGGCAAACCCTACTGTCATCGCGCCCGACATGCAGAAAAATAAATATACAAGTACCCGTTTATATTCTCTGCACGTCTGGTTCCGACTCCTGAAACAATGTAGCAAAAGCCTGCTGATTACCTGACCTGGAGGAGAACTGACTTCTGCTACATCGTATTCAGAGTCAGAATCAGATAACAGAAAGGGACAAGCACACGTGGAGATTCGGGGAGATTAGTCGCCTGGCGACAAATCGCGTCTTCTTCAGGCAACTAATCTCCCCGAACTGCCTTCCCGCAAATTTGAATCTAAATCGGGATGACACAAGGAGTGCTTCTTTGGAAAACGAAGTGCTCCGAGTGCCACCCCATCGGCGATTTTGATTCTAGCCTGCGGGAAGGCAGTTTGCGGAGATTAGTTACCTAAAGAAGAGGCGATTTGACGCCAGGCGACTAATCTCTGTGCGTGCCCTTAAAGTTAAAAAGCATTCACATGAAAGGAGTTTCAAGCCTTTCTTATTTGCCCATTAGAAGAGAGCTGGCCTACTCGCAGCAGGAAAGGGAAATCCATATGAAAACACAGGGCTGCAGGAATGGAGGGAAGGAGAGGAGGAAGAAGGGATGTTACTATTCCCAATTGATTTCCTGTATCCGTGCGGTTAATGTTTCCTTAAGTGACAGTCTCTGTGCGACAGGCCAGCGGTCTCGTGGTTGTCTCTGGATGCTCAAGGGCAGCCTCCTTATATCCAGAGACATGGCCCTCCCCATCCCTCTGTGCTTTCTTGCTCAGGCAGGAGCGATGCTCTTTTTTTATTCTTTCCCTTGGATGCTTTCTGCTGCGGCTTGTATTTTTAGTATCAAGCAATGGGCACAGGAACTTTTCAGTGCTCACGTAGATAAGAGCACCAGCCCCCCCATATCTCCCTGCAGGGACTTGGAAGGAGGGGGAGGTCCTCTCAGCGCAGAAGCTTCAATATTGTTCCTGTTCAGCAGTGATTTCTTACCCAGTAACTGTCCTGTAGTTAACCATGCTCAATTATTTGCACTGCTAGCTGCCCTGTGTCACACATCTTGTGATGTATACATATAGTATATACAATATACCCCAACCAGTAACCTGTATAGCCACCTATAACTGCCCTCAAACCTTGTACCTACCCCTGGCTGTATTATAGGCCCCTACCTACCTTCTACCTACTGTCCTGTACCTATCCCTACTCTATTACATTACCCACCCCTATAACTGTCCTGTACCTATCCCTACTGTATAACATTACCTTCCCCTATAACTGTCCTGTACCTATTCCTACTTTATTACATTACCCTCCCCTTTAACTGTCCTGTACCTATCCCTACTCTATTACATTACCCTCCCCTATAACTGTCCTGTACCTATTCCTACTTTATTACATTACCCTCCCCTTTAACTGTCCTGTACCTATCCCTACTCTATTACATTACCCTCCCCTATAACTGTCCTGTACCTATCCCTACTTTATTACATTACCCTCCCCTATAACTGTCCTGTACCTATCCCTACTCTATTACATTACCCTCCCCTATAACTGTCCTGTACCTATCCCTACTCTATTACATTACCCTCCCCTATAATTGTCCTGTACCTATTCCTACTCTATTACATTACCCTCCCCTATAACTGTCCTGTACCTATCCCTACTCTATTACATTACCCTCCCCTATAACTGTCCTGTACCTATCCCTACTCTATTACATTACCCTCCCCTATAACTGTCCTGTACCTATTCCTACTCTATTACATTACCCTCCCCTATAACTGTCCTGTACCTATCCCTACTCTATTACATTACCCTCCCCTATAACTGTCCTGTACCTATTCCTAATCTATTACATTACCCTCCCCTATAATTGTCCTGTACCTATCCCTACTCTATTACATTACCCTCCCCTATAACTGTCCTGTACCTATTCCTACTCTATTACATTACCCTCCCCTATAACTGTCCTGTACCTATCCCTACTCTATTACATTACCCTCCCCTATAACTGTCCTGTACCTATCCCTACTCTATTATATTACCCTCCCCTATAACTGTCCTGTACCTATCCCTACTCTATTATATTACCCTCCCCTATAATTGTCCTGTACCTATCCCTACTCTATTACATTACCCACCCTTAAAGCTGTCCTGTTCCACAAGTAACCAATAGCTGTCAGTCGGATTAATGTACAAGTTTGCAAATTGCAAAGCAAAACAATCCTTTTTACAATCCTTTTTCTCCCCACAATTCCAGTATGTGTGCTGCAGAACCCATCATTCATGTTTCGTCATTTACAGGCCTCTGTTAATTAGGATAAAGTTCTTTGGAGATGTCTGACATGCTTTCTGTTGGAACCTTATCCATAGACACACATGTTTGTACTTGAGGGTGCAAAATTCTTGTGGAACCTGGGCCTGGACAGCTGCTCTACAGCAAGTGTTAGATACAGCAAGTGTTATATACAACAAGTGTTATATACAGCAAGCGTTAGATACAGCAATTGTTATATACAGCAAGTATTAGATACAGCAAGATTTATATACAGTAAGTGTTATACAGTATACAGCAAGTGTTAGATACAGCAAGTATTAGATACAGTAAGTGTTATAGACAGCAAGTGTTATATACATCAAGTGTTAGATACAGCAAGTATTAGATACAGTAAGTGTTAGATACAGCAAGTATTAGATACAGTAAGTGTTAGATACAGTAGCATGTATAATCTTTCCCCCTCGAGGTTACTCTCTGTATTGGTCATCATGGATTATTTAAACTCCTTATCTGGGTGTATTATATTGTGTTGGGACTATTTAATTCATGGCTCTTCAGCTCCAGGTCCAATAGACAGCAAAGAGTTGGTTTGAGGTAAAGGCTGTGGTAAAGTTTTATGCTGACCCTCTAGTCTTTCTGTCTCTTCTTGAAATACTTTCAGCATCTTATATTGCAGTCTCCATTTTGCCCTATAACCAGTCTCTTCCTCTACTTTCACATTTTCTGCTACCTTCACCATCTGGTTTTACTGTCTCCAGCTTATCCTAAAGTTTTTGTCTCCCCCTACTGTTGCCATCTTGTCACCTTCTTGCTCAAATGTCACAATCTTCCTCTAATTCTAGTGTATTCCCCCTACTGTCTCCATCTTTCCCTAATATTTGTGACTTTCCTCTACTTTCTCCATCTTTCCCTAATATCTGTGTCTTCCTTCTACTGTCTCCATCTTTCCCTAATATTTGTGACTTTCCTCTACTGTCTCCATCTTTCCCTAATATTTGTGTCTTCTCTCTACTGTCTCCATCTTTCCCTAATATTTAGGGAAATATTTAGGGAAAGATGTCTCCATCTTTCCCTAATATCTGTGTCTTTCTTCTACTGTCTCCATCTTTCCCTAATATTTGTGTCTTCTCTCTACTGTCTCCATCTTTTCCTAACATTTGTGTCTTCCCTCTACTGTCTCCATCTTTCCCTAACATTTGTGTCTTCCCTCTACTATCTCCAGCTTTCCCTAACATTTGTGTCTTCCCTCTACTGTCTCCATCTTTCCCTTATATTTGTCTTCCCTCTACTGTCTCCATCTTTCCCTAACATTTGTGTCTTCCCTCTACTGTCTCCATCTTTCCCTAATATTTGTCTTCCCTCTACTGTCTCCATCTTTCCCTAACATTTGTGTCTTCCCTCTACTGTCTCCATCTTTCCCTAATATTTGTCTTCCCTCTACTGTCTCCATCTTTCCCTAACATTTGTGTCTTCCCTCTACTGTCTCCATCTTTCCCTAATATTTGTCTTCCCTCTACTGTCTCCATCTTTCCCTAACATTTGTGTCTTCCCTCTACTGTCTCCATCTTTCCCTAATATTTGTCTTCCCTCTACTGTCTCCATCTTTCCCTAACATTTGTGTCTTCCCTCTACTGTCTCCATCTTTCCCTAATATTTGTCTTCCCTCTACTGTCTCCATCTTTCCCTAACATTTGTGTCTTCCCTCTACTGTCTCCATCTTTCCCTAATATTTGTCTTCCCTCTACTGTCTCCATCTTTCCCTAACATTTGTGTCTTCCCTCTACTGTCTCCATCTTTCCCTAACATTTGTCTTCTCTCTACTGTCTCCATCTTTCCCTAACATTTGTGTCTTCCCTCTACTGTCTCCATCTTTCCCTAACATTTGTCTTCTCTCTACTGTCTCCATCTTTCCCTAACATTTCTGTCTTCCCTCTACTGTCTCCATCTTTCCCTAACATTTGTGTCTTCCCTCTACTGTCTCCATCTTTCCCTAACATTTGTGTCTTCCCTCTACTGTCTCCATCTTTCCCTAACATTTGTGTCTTCCCTCTACTATCTCCAGCTTTCCCTAACATTTGTGTCTTCCCTCTACTGTCTCCATCTTTCCCTTATATTTGTCTTCCCTCTACTGTCTCCATCTTTCCCTAACATTTGTGTCTTCCCTCTACTGTCTCCATCTTTCCCTAATATTTGTCTTCCCTCTACTGTCTCCATCTTTCCCTAACATTTGTGTCTTCCCTCTACTGTCTCCATCTTTCCCTAATATTTGTCTTCCCTCTACTGTCTCCATCTTTCCCTAACATTTGTGTCTTCCCTCTACTGTCTCCATCTTTCCCTAATATTTGTCTTCCCTCTACTGTCTCCATCTTTCCCTAACATTTGTGTCTTCCCTCTACTGTCTCCATCTTTCCCTAATATTTGTCTTCCCTCTACTGTCTCCATCTTTCCCTAACATTTGTGTCTTCCCTCTACTGTCTCCATCTTTCCCTAATATTTGTCTTCCCTCTACTGTCTCCATCTTTCCCTAACATTTGTGTCTTCCCTCTACTGTCTCCATCTTTCCCTAACATTTGTCTTCTCTCTACTGTCTCCATCTTTCCCTAACATTTGTGTCTTCCCTCTACTGTCTCCATCTTTCCCTAACATTTGTCTTCTCTCTACTGTCTCCATCTTTCCCTAACATTTCTGTCTTCCCTCTACTGTCTCCATCTTTCCCTAACATTTGTGTCTTCCCTCTACTGTCTCCATCTTTCCCTAACATTTGTGTCTTCCCTCTACTGTCTCCATCTTTCCCTAACATTTGTGTCTTCCCTCTACTGTCTCCATCTTTCCCTAACATTTGTGTCTTCCCTCTACTGTCTCCATCTTTCCCTAACATTTGTCTTCCCTCTACTGTCTCCATCTTCCCCTAACATTTGTGTCTTCCTTCTACTGTCTCCATCTTTCCCTAATATTTGTGTCTTCCCTCTATTGTCGCCATCTTTCGCTAATATTTGTGTCTTCTCTCTACTGTCTCCATCTTTCCCTAACATTTGTGTCTTCCCTCTACTGTCTTCATCTTTCCCTAACATTTGTGTCTTCCCTCTACTGTTTCCATCTTTCCCTAACATTTGTGTCTTCCCTCTACTGTCTCCATCTTTCCCTAACATTTGTGTCTTCCCTCTACTGTCTCCATCTTTCCCTAATATTTGTGTCTTCCCTCTACTGTCTCCATATTCCCCTAATATTTGTGTCTTCCCATACTGTCTCAATCTTTCCCTAATATTTGTGTATTCCCTCTACTGTCTACATCTTTCCCTAATATTTGTGTCTTCTCTCTACTGTCTCCATCTTTCCCTAATATTTGTGTCTTCCCATAATGTCTCCATCTTTCCCTAATATTTGTGTCTTCCCTCTACTGTCTCCATCTTTCCCTAATATTTGTGTCTTCCCTCTACTGTCTCCATCTTTCCCTAATATTTGTGTCTTCCCATACTGTCTCCATCTTTCCCTAATATTTGTGTCTTCCCTCTACTGTCTCCATCTTTCCCTAATATTTGTGTCTTCCCTCTACTGTCTCCATCTTTCCCTAATATTTGTGTCTTCCCATACTGTCTCCATCTTTCCCTAATATTTGTGTATTCCCATACTGTCACCATATTGTAGTACTATTACCAGTTTGTCCTCCTGTCTTTATGTTGTTGTATTGCCATCATCTTGTGCATCTGTATTTTTCTTGCCCTACTGTCACCATCTTCCTCTTTTCTTATAGTCTTTTCCTACATTCCTAATCTTGCCCTTCAGTTTTTCCTACTGTCACAGTATTCTCTATTCTTCTCCATCTTGTCCTACTCTCCAACTTTGTTCTGAGTCTCTATATTGTCCTTCCGTTTGCACTTTGTCTTACTGTCACCATCATATCTTGTGCTTACTGTACCTTTTCTGCCCTGTACCAGGGGTGCATCACCATCCCAATTAAACGAATCAATCTATAACTGTGGCTGGATATATGTAGACATACAGTATAAGGAGCAGCCATTGGGATGCTAAGCACTCATAGTCACGAGTCTGTGACTAACATATATAATGGTTCCATTACAGCACCTACATACACACAAGCTTCTGTTAACAATGTCTTACTTGTCTTTTCTCCACAGAGTAACGATGTGTTTGGCAGCGCGTTCAACTGGCTTTACTTCATTCCCCTTATCATCATTGGCTCTTTCTTCATGCTCAATCTTGTCCTTGGTGTCCTTTCTGGGTAAGTCTGTGTTGAATCACAATTTAATAGGTTCTAATATTAATATAAATACAGGTATGGGACCTGTTATCCAGAATGCTCTGGACCTGGGGGTTTCCGGATAATAGATCTTTCTGTACTTTTCATACCTTAAGTCTGCTAGAAAATCATGTAAACATTAAATAAACCCAATAGGCTGGTTTTACTTCCAATAAGGATTAATTATATTTTAGTTGGGATCAAGTACAAGCTACTGTTTTATTATTACACAGAAAAAGGTAATCAGTTTTAAAAATTTAGATTTTTGTATAAAATGGAGTCTATGAGAGAAGGCCGGTAATTCAGAGCTTTCTGGATAATGGGTTTCCAGATAACAGATCCCATACCTGTACAACAGTAGTCAAAAATACAACATTATCATAGTGCAATTCTGTTGCATTATCAGACTGCTACCGATTTATGAGTAACAATACTGTTACTGCTAACCAATTTCATTTAATTTATACAACCTTAGCTGATACAGAGATATTCTACCTGAGAGGAATAAGTACATTAAAGTGAATATTGGCCTGTTTGAGCAAGAAAGACACCTTCTACAATTACAGGGACTCATTTATAAACACTAGGCAAATGTTCACCCCTGGAAACCAATCAAATGTTTGCTTTCATCGTTCCACCTGCAGAAGGCTGAAAAAAAAGCCAGTCACGGATTGGTTGCCAGAATACCATAAAACTATGGCAGCATAGGTATTCCCTGTACTAAGCACAATTCAGCAGGAACATTCCCCTAAATTTGCTCATTATCTGTACAGAGAGATCCCATAAAACTATGGCAGCATAGGTATTCCCTGTACTAAGCACAATTCAGCAGGAACATTCCCCTAAGTTTGCTCATAGTCTGTACAGAGAGATCCCATAAAACTATGGCAGCATAGGTATTCCTCTGTACTAAGCACAATTCAGCAGGAACACTCCCTAAGTTTGCTCATAGTTTGTACAGAGAGATCCCATAAAACTATGGCAGCATAGGTATTCCCTGTACTAAGCACAATTCAGCAGGAACAGTCCCCTAAGTTTGCTCATAGTCTGTACAGAGAGATCCCATAAAACTATGGCAGCATAGGTATTCCCTGTACTAAGCACAATTCAGCAGGAACAGTCCCTAAGTTTTCTCATAGTCTGTACAGAGAGATCCCACAAAACTATGGCAACATAGGTATTCCCATGTACTAAGCACAATTCAGCAGGGACAGTCCCTAAATTTGCTCATAGTCTGTACAGAGAGATCCCATAAAATTATGGCAGCATAGGTATTCCCTGTACTAAGCACAATTCAGCAGGAACAGTCCCTAAGTTTTCTCATAGTCTATACAGAGAGATCCCATAAAACTATGGCAGCATAGGTATTCCCCTGTACTAAGCACAATTCAGCAGGGACAGTCCCTAAATTTGCTCATAGTCTGTACAGAGAGATCCCATAAAACTATGGCAGCATAGGTATTCCCCTGTACTAAGCACAATTCAGCAGGGACAGTCCCTAAATTTGCTCATAGTCTGTACAGAGAGATCCCATAAAACTATGGCAGCATAGGTATTCCCTGTACTAAGCACAATTCAGCAGGAACGCCCCTAAGTTTGCTCATAGTCTGTACAGAGAGATCCCATAAAACTATGGCACTAGCATAGGTATCCCCTGTACGAAACCAATTCAGCAGGAACAGCCCCTAAGTTTGCTCATAGTCTTTACAGAGAGATCCCCTGTTGTATCAATCTCTCCTGTATGCTGCAGTGTGTTAGCACTTTCTCAGACCTTTTATTGTGCGCAGGGAGTTTGCCAAAGAGAGGGAGCGAGTGGAGAACCGCCAAACCTTCATGAAACTGAGGAGGCAGCAGCAGATTGAGAGGGAGCTGAATGGTTATATGGAATGGATCTCTAAAGCAGGTGCGACTACATGTCTCTCATTGCTTCCCAATTGTTACCCATTTCTTCATCTTCCTCCAAAAAGGAATGTCCACATGAAATTAACTCTTAGCACAATATACTGTGTTTGCAGGATTTTCTAAAACAATTTTCCATAGGTCCTTTTCTTTTATCGTTTGTGTTTTTTTGTGTTTTAGGGGCTTATTAATCAAAAACTTTTTCTAAAATAATTCTTATTTATTCTTTATTTATTTCTTAAATAAAAAAAGTCAGACCAAACTAAAATCTACAATTTGACCTTATTTAATATTTAAAAAGCACAAATTAATCATTTTGGGGTAAAACCTGTAAATCGTACGATTTTTTGTGCTTTTCTCCGAATCTCTCGGCCTTTCTCAGGCTTTTTCATGAAAAGCCGAATTCTTTGCCAAAATAGGGATGGCCTTTGGGCGATTTGTTTTCTGAAGTCATCTGAAGTTTCATCGTTACGCAACTTCGGGCGACTTCGGAAAAAGAAGCGTGAACTTTTCAGTAAAGCGAAATGGGACAGATTCATTCATCACTAATTATGAATCTACAAGGCGCTATCCTTGCCGGGGTTAACACTTCTCCCCTCATTATCACATCTCTGCGCAGGAAGGTTCCCCTTGTGATTTCCCGTGTAGGTGGATCTTTAGCTTCAGCCCCCTTTGCTACTTATTGTTCTTAGACAGGTCATTATTTTTATCTGTTTATTAAAAAAAAAGCTCATTCAGATTTCTGTTGCAAATAATAAAAAGCCATGGTATCCTCCTCCCTTGGTGCTCAGGCTGATTAATAATGGGAAATCAATATATCACCCCTGCAGTACATGATTAATGCCAGTGTTCTCAACAATGCTCATCTTTTATTACTGGAATATTTTGGTTCGCTCCTTTAAAGGAAAATGTACCTGATTTAAAGGAACAGTGACTAAAAAATGAAATAGTTTTTAAGGAATAACAATATAATGTAGTGTTGCCCTGCACTGGTAAAACTGGTGTATTTGCTTTAGAAACTCTAATACTCTACAGCAGGGATCCCCAACCTTTTGAACCCATGAGCAACATTTAGACGTAAAAGGAGTTGGGGAGCAACACTAGCATGAAAAATGTTCTTGTGGTGCCAAATAAGTGCTGTGATTGGCCATTTGGTAGCCCCTATGTGGATTGTCAACCTACATTGAGGCTCTGTTTGGCAGTACACCTGGTTTTTATACAACCAAAACTTGCCTCCAAGCCTGGAATTCAAAAATAAGCTCCTGCTTTGAGGCCACTGGGAGCAACATCCAAGGGGTTGGAGAGCAACATGTTGCTCACGAGCTACTGGTTGGGGATCACTGCTCTACAGATACACAGCAGATAAGCTCTGTAGTTTACAATGAGATGCTTCAGAGCATAGTATATAGTTTATATAAACTCTAGCAGTACGTATCTGTTATCTACTGTGTATCCTGTGCTTGAATGGCTGCCCCCATGGCTACACAGCAGCTTGTTTATATAAACTATAGTAGTACTTATCTGTTATCTACTGTGTATCCTGTGCTTGAATGGCTGCCCCCATGGCTACACAGCAGCTTGTTTATATAAACTATAGTAGTACTTATCTGTTATCTACTGTGTATCCTGTGCTTGAATGGCTGCCCCCATGGCTACACAGCAGCTTGTTTATATAAACTATAGTAGTACTTATCTGTTATCTACTGTGTATCCTGTGCTTGAATGGCTGCCCCCATGACTACACAGCAGCTTGTTTATATAAACTATAGTAGTACTTATCTGTTATCTACTGTGTATCCTGTGCTTGAATGGCTGTCCCCATGGCTACACAGCAGCTTGTTTATATAAACTATAGTAGTACTTATCTGTTATCTACTGTGTATCCTGTGCTTGAATGGCTGCCCCTGCGACTACACAGCAGCTTATTTATATAAACTATAGTAGTACTTATCTGTTATCTACTGTGTATCCTGTGCTTGAATGGCTGCCCCCATGGCTACACAGCAGCTTGTTTATATAAACTATAGTAGTACTTATCTGTTATCTACTGTGTATCCTGTGCTTGAATGGCTGCCCCCATGGCTACACAGCAGCTTATTTATATAAACTATAGTAGTACTTATCTGTTATCTACTGTGTATCATGTACTTGAATAGCTGCCCCCGTGGCTACACAGCAGCTTGTTTATATAAACTATAGTAGTACTTATCTGTTATCTACTGTGTATCCTGTGCTTGAATGGCTGCCCCCATGGCTACACAGCAGCTTGTTTATATAAACTGTAGTTGGAAAGGAAAGTTTCTAATTTTTTTTACTAAGTAGAAGAACCTTTAATATCTTGGAATAAAAAGAAAATAAATAATTAATATTACAAAAGTGCTTAGAATGGCACAATCATCAATTTTACATCTTATTTTAAAGGTTTACTTATACTTTAAAGGGACCGGACACCTGCTAACCTTCTAATCTGCTGCATTTTGAATGGAGGGGGGGAGGGAATTGCAAATATACTTGAGATTTTTTTAACAATCATGTATTTTTTTTTTCATGACTTGATTGCAAAGAAACTCCTATTGTTCCGTTCAATTTTAATAATGAAAAAGAACATAGCCTGAATTATAAATAGATGCCTCTTCATACATTACGCACACTAAACAACTCTGGTTTCTCTTTTTTGTTTGTCTGCTTGTCCTTTCTTCCTAGAAGAAGTCATCCTTGCTGAAGATGATAGTGATATTGAACAGAGACTTCCTTATGATGGTAACTACCTGATGGCTTCTCTTAGTAAAGGCTCTGACTGAAGGATTCTGGGGGCAGAGTTTGGTATAGTGCTAGTGTTTATGTAAGATGGGTTCAATAACAAAATTATTATTATTAATAGTTAGGTACCCTCCAGTCCAAAGCACCAGCTTGCCCTAAGTCAGGCAAAACAGGGAGGCTGAGGCATCATAAAGATAGAGAAGGATTCAATGAAGCATCTTACACATCTCACACCTTTTTGAATAAGAATTGTATGCCATCCAGTATAGTAGTGTAATGCTAAAGTCTGCTCTGTCTTTATATAATTCCACACTGGGTTATATTTTCTATCCCAGGCACCAGTTTTTGCTCAAAACACACACACATCAACCACTGGAACTTAGTACAGCATGATTTTACTCTGAATCAGACATAAATGGATCAGCCTTATCATTAAAGGATACATGAGCCTTTAAAATACATGAATGTAAAATGAATTCTAAGCACTTTTATATTTGTACATTCATTATTTATTTATTTTTTATTCCAAGATATTAAGGGATACATGTGCTGTTAATATGAATGAATTTTGTTACAACAGCACCACCTGCTGGTCAGTTTCCCACCAGTCTGACCAGCAAGTAGTCAAGGAAGTTGTCAGGAGAAAGAAAGTGGCTGCTCTGATGTTCTTCTGCTTAGAAATAATTAGAAACATTTCTCACATCTTTCCTAAGCAGAAGAACATCAGAGCAGCCTCTTTCTTTCTCCTGACAACTTCCTTGACTACTTGGTGGTCAGACTGGTGGGAAACTGACCAGCAGGTGGTGCTGTTGTAATAAAATGAATTTATATTAACAGTACAAGTATCCCTTAATATCTTGGAATAAAAAATAAATAAATAATGAATTTACATTTAGAAAGGGCTAAGAACAGCCCTCTCATTAATTTCACATTCACTTATTTTAAAGGTTTACTTATCCCTTAAGACTGTTCTTGTGCCATTAAGCTCCTTAATATGTGATAATGGACCTGTGCCACCCTTAACTGGACCAATGTCTCATCCCAACCACTCCTTCTTTTCTTATTATGGGAGCCCTTCGGAGACCCACTATCAAGAAGACCAAAACAGAACTGCTGAATGCTGAGGAGGGAGAAGAGGCCATTGGGGATATATCGTCTGTGGGTACGTTCATACTTTCATGTCATAGGAAAGGCATTGTCCTTTAAGGCATCAGTGAAATATATTAGGGCTTATTTCTAAACACTCTGCAAAGGAAAGATGTGAGAAGAGTTTCTAATTATTTTCCTAAGACGAAGAACATCAAAGCAGCCTCTTTGTTTCTCCTGACAACTTCCTTGACTACTTGGTGGTCAGACTGGTGGGAAACTGACCAGCAGGTGGCGCTGTTGTAACAAAACCCATTCATATTAACAGCACATGTATCCCTTAATATCCTATATAATAAAGTTGAAGTGTCTCTGCGTCCAGTCCCTGTGTCCGTGGGATTGCGCTACTGCGCATGTGCCCCACGGACCGTCTGACTACATATGTTCTAGCGCCCGTTAATTTAACGGGCTTAATGTCTAGTCTTGGAATAAAAACAAAATAAATAATGAATGCAAAAAGTGTTTAGAATAGCCCCCTCATCAATTTTACAATAACTTATTTTAAAGGTTTACTTATACTTTAAATAGAGCGGTCACCTGCTAACTTTCTAATCTGCTACATTTTAAATGGAGGGGGGGTTGCAAACAAGCTTGAGAGTTTTTTTTTGCCTTCCTCTGAATCAACTGGCAGTTAGGCAGGTTAAAATAGAGTTAAAAGGTTGAACTTGATGGACATGTGTCTTTTTTCAACCTAACTTACTATGTTACTATGTAAATCAAATAGGGTAAAGATTACTACCTGGAGACTAAAGCTTAGGAAAACTTCTATCTATAAATGGTTCTCACTAAAACGTAGGGATACACCGAATCCAGGATTCGTTCGGGATTCGGCCAGGATTGGGCCTTTTTCAGCAGGATTCGGATTCGGCCTAATCCTTCTGCCTGGCTGAACCGAACCCCCAAATCCTTCTGGATTTGGTTCGGTATTCGGCCGAATCTTTCGAAAATGATTCAGGGTTTCTGCCAAATCCAAAATAGTGGATTCGGTGCATCCCTACTAAATTGCTCCTTTGTTTTTCTGTCCCTGTAGGTTCCCCTTTTGCACGTGCCAGCATTAAAAGTGCCAAGATGGAGAACTCATCATCCATGCACAAGAAGGAGCGTCGCATGCGTTTACTTATCAGACACATGGTGAAGACTCAGGCCTTTTATTGGGTTGTTCTGGGTCTTGTGGCACTGAACACGCTGTGCGTGGCAATTGTGCACTACGGCCAAGATGACCGGCTCTCCGAATTTCTCTGTAAGTGACACCACTTATTCATATGCATTGTAGCTTTGATGTGATAGGTGCTGACCTGTCTGGAATAGATTGATTGCCTGGTTACTGAAAACACTACTTGAATGGATGGCTGGATTGGTAGTTTGTTGTTTGGGGGAGTTCTCAATTGATCCTTATTAAAGGAACAGTTCAGTGTAAAATAAAAACTGGGTAAATAGACAGACTGTGCAAAATAAAAAATGTTCCTAATATAGTTAGTTAGGCAAAAATGTAATGTATAAAGGCTGGAGTGACTGGATGTGTAACATAATAGCCAGAACGCTACTTCCTGCTTTTCAGCTCTCTAACTCTGAGTTAGTCAGTGACTATAAGGGGGGCCACATGGGACAAAACTGTTCAGTGAGTTTGCAATTGATCCTCAGCATTCAGCTCAGATTCAAAAGCAACACTTATGACCCATGTGGCCCTCCTTCAGGTCACTGATTGGTTAGTGCCTGGTAACCAGGGTAACCAGTCAATGTAAACCAAGAGAGCTGAAAAGCAGGAAGTAGTGTTCTTCTTATGTTACACATCCACTCACTCCAGCCTTTATACATTACTATTTTAGAAACTAGGGATGCACCGAATCCACTATTTTGAATCCTTTGTGAAAGATTCAGCCAAATACCGAACCGAATCCTAATTTGGGATGGGAAGGGGGAAACAATTTTTACTTCCTTGTTTTGTGACAAAAAGTCACGAGATTTCCCTCCCGCCCCTGATTTGCATATGCAAATTAGGATTCGGACTCGGTTTAGCTGGGCCGAAGGATTCGGCCGAATCCTGCTAAAAAAGGCTGAATCCTGGATTGGGTGCATCACTATTAGAAACATTTTCTATTTTGCACAGCCTATCTATTTAACTAGTTTTTATTTTTATATTGAACAATTCCTTTAACATTAGATCCCTGAGTTATGAAGAGGGGGGTAAGAAATGTTTGCAATGTTTGCAAATTATGTCTGGTGGGTGGATCTAGGCTTAATGGGAGCTCAATATAGCAGCAGCTTTTAGTCAGCCACTTATTGATAGGGAAGCCTTAATGTTTGTTTTTGGAATATACTAGATTTCAGTGAATAAATATATCCTGTCCTTAATGTACTCTTAAATCCTTGCTAAGGCAAATAGTATTGTAACATGTATTTGCCATGGATTATTCACATTTTCCTGAAAAAACACAAAATACTAAGGAGTAAAACAGTAAAGTACCAATGATGGATCATGTAAAATACTTTACCTGTCCCCTTGATTCTCTACCTGCTATTACATTGCTACTATTATACCCATTACTACTACAGTAACCATCTCTCCCCACTGGCTCTGAATGTTGTTGATTGTTTCTTTGTTTTTTTTGACAGATTATGCAGAATTCATATTCCTCGGGCTCTTTATGTCCGAAATGTTTATAAAAATGTACGGTCTTGGGACCAGGCCTTATTTTCATTCGTCATTTAACTGCTTTGACTGTGCCGTGAGTATTCTCCACTAAATCCTTTTGTGTATATATTTTGGTTTGTGATAAATAGAGAATTTAATGTAGAAGTTGTTTTCTGCAGTGATTATGTTCCAAAAGGGGCAGAGATTTAACAGGGTCAAGAGGGAACTATGGGACATGAGTCTGTCCCTCCCACTGCAGGGTGATACAGTGACACAGACAGGAGGGAACTATGGGACATGAGTCTGTCCCTCCCACTGCAGGGTGATACAGTGACACCGACAGGAGGGAACTATGGGACATGAGTCTGTCCCTCCCACTGCAGGGTGATACAGTGACACAGACAGGAGGGAACTATGGGACATGAGTCTGTCCCTCCCACTGCAGGGTGATACAGTGACACAGACAGGAGGGAACTATGGGACATGAGTCTGTCCCTCCCACTGCAGGGTGATACAGTGACACAGACAGGAGGGAACTATGGGACATGAGTCTGTCCCTCCCACTGCAGGGTGATACAGTGACACAGACAGGAGGGAACTATGGGACATGAGTCTGTCCCTCCCACTGCAGGGTGATACAGTGACACAGACAGGAGGGAACTATGGGACATGAGTCTGTCCCTCCCACTGCAGGGTGATACAGTGACACAGACAGGAGGGAACTATGGGACATGAGTCTGTCCCTCCCACTGCAGGGTGATACAGTGACACAGACAGGAGGGAACTATGGGACACGAGTCTGTCCCTCCCACTGCAGGGTGATACAGTGACACAGACAGGAGGGAACTATGGGACATGGAGTCTATCGGTCGGACATAACTTTTGCACGATTGCTGCCAGGGGCAGAACATCAGCTGATCTGTTCTTTTGTACTTTATTTGATTGGAATGGTTAGTGGCAGGTCGGGAGATGGGGAAGTCCGATCTTTGTGTCTATGTCCAGCTTTAGAATAAAATCTGCCACTACCCAAACCTTGTTCCCTCTACTATATACAGTGTTCATCTCTGAAAAGGAAGATCACTATGTGTGTTGGTAATATGACTTATGATGCATGGTATTCCCTTACCACAGAAACCTCTAAATCAAATAATCATATAAGGCAATTAAAGTGTGACATTGCATTAGATGTGAGTAATGTAATAATGGTCACAAAGCTTGTGCCGGGTTTTATAATCCATAGTAACCAATCAACATTCACTGGGGACCTGTTTAAAAGCAAACATTAGACTGCTACAGGTTATTAGCCCTGGTGCAGACTTTGAGGTTATTATGACAGCACTTTCATTGGGATGTGTGAAGTATTGTTAATTGTAAGTAGCTGTGTTTTAATCTACTGTTTGTCAGTTTTCAACGAGGCATCATTTGTAGTTAAACCAGCCTCGTAGGGTGATGGGGAAATTAGTCGCCCAGCGACAAATCATCTCTACTGCGGGCGAGTAATCTCCGCAAAATGCCTTCCAGACGGCTATTTGTATTCGGCGTTTCAGGGGGATTTCTGAAGTTGGCCGAAGTTTCCTCGTGAGGCAACTTTGGAAATCTGAAGTGATTTGTATGCCATTCCACCAGCGTATTCTTGCCAGCGGGAAGGCATTTCGGGGGAAATTAGTCGCCCGCAGTAGAGAAGATTTGTAGCTGGGCGACTAATCTCCCCGTCTGCCACCACCCGGGGAGGCACATTTATTAAAGTTAGAATTTCAAATTGATGTGAGGTTTTTTTAATTCTTTTGAATTCAAATATACTTGAAATTCGATTGAGGGGAATATTTATTATAGGATAAGTAAACCTTTAAAATAAGTGAATGTAAAATTGATGAGGGGTCTATTCTAAGCACTTTTGTAATTTACATTCATTATTTATTTTCGTTTAATTCCAAGATATTAAGGGATACATGTGCTGTTAATATGAATGAATTTTGTTACAACAGCAACACCTGCTGGTCAGTTTCCCACCAGTCTGACCACCAAGTAGTCAAGGAAGTTGTCAGGAGAAAGAAAGAGGCTGATGTTCTTCTGCTTAGGAAAATAATTAGAAACCTTTCTCACATCTTTCCTGAGCAGAAGAACATTAGAGCAGCCTCTTTCTTTCTCCTGACAACTTCCTTGACTACTTGCTGGTCAGACTGGTGGGAAACTGACCAGCAGGTGGCGCTGTTGTAACAAAATTCATTCATATTAACAGTACATGTATCCCTTAATATCTTGGAATAAAAACTAAATAAACAATGAATGTAAATTATAAAAGTGCTTAGAATAGCCCCCCTCATCAATTTTACATTCACTTATTTTAAAGGTTTACTTATCCTTTAAAAAAATCTAATATCTAAAACTCGCACAAATTTTACTGATTCAAAAACTCAAATCAAATTAGATTAAACTCAATTCGAGTCTGTTCTCCAAAAAAAATTGAATGTCAAGGAGGCTAGTAACATGTCCAAAATTGATGCCTGGACCTCTCCCGTTGAAAGAAATTAAAACAAGACTATGCTGCAAACAGATGGAACAAACTCAAGGCATCCTTTGTTGGATCTACAATAACTCAGTGCAAGAGAGCTCCAATCATTAATTAGAGTTCTTGGGCAAAAGGTGCGATTATGACACCTAACAGTCTAAGGCATACTGTATGAAATCTCAGTCCATTAAACGGTATCCATGGAGTTCTTTTCATTGAACACTTCTCTTTACATAGGCCTGCACAGCAACAATGGTGACCTACTTTGACCATACAAACACGAGAGGCTAAGTGACTCACATATTTACAGCAGCCAAAAGCAACGGAGTTCGGAGAATGTTTAGTGTAAAATGACAGTTTCTGCTGAGGGTACTGAGTGTAGTTATTGTGCAAACATAGGATATATCAACAGATTTTTTAGACTGTCCAAGTCAGATTATGCTTGTTAATTAGTTAGCTAGGACCCTTTAAGCTTTTATTTCTGTTTGCCTTTATAAAAAATGTACATACAAGGAGGAACATTTAGGGGCAGATTTACTAAGGGTCAAAGTGAATGCAAAGTGAATATTCGAATTCAAAAGCTTCAAATTTCGAAGTAATTTCGACAATCAAATAGGCCAAATTTCGACTTCGATTCAAAGTGAAAAATTTTCAAAACTATTCGACCATTCGATAATCTAAGTACTGTCTCTTTAAAAAAACTTTGACTTCGACACTTTGCACCTTAAACCTGCCGAATTGCTATGTTAGCCTATGGGGACCTCCTAGAACATATAGCCAACATGTGGCTAAGTTTATAGAAGTGGAAGTGAAATAGTGCGATCGTATGATTAAATCGTTTGAATTGGTCGATTCAAAGTACGATCGTAGTACGATCATAATACGATGTTAAAAATCCTACAAATTCTACTTCGAATGTCGAACTAACCTATTCGATGGTCGAATTTCGAAGTTTTTTTGCACTTAGAAATTCGACCCTTAATAAATCTGCCCTTTAGAGAATGGAACACAGTAACCTCCAGTGTAAGGTTACAGGGCAAAGCTGAAACAAATAGAAGGAAATTTAAATGGAAAGAGGAACTTATGATACAGTGAGAAGTGGGGAGTTCCTCAGGGGAGGTGCCGCTCAAAAGAAATGCTGGTGGGTTGTAGGAGCAAGATGAAGCTCATTGACACACAGGGTCAGATTTATTAAATGGGTTGTTCACCTTCCAACACTTTTTTCAGTTCAGTCAGTTTCCGATAGACCACCAGAAATAAAGAATTTTTCCTATTACTTTATATTTTCTATGTGTGACCGTTTTTCTAATATTGAAGTGTTAAATGTCATTTTTCACCTTCTAAAGCAGCTCTGGAAGGGGGGGTCGCCGACCCTGTAAACTGTTCTAAATTGATACATTTAGTTATCTTTGTCCCTGCTGAGCAGAATCCATGAGTTTCATTACAGGCAGCTGTTAGACTTGATACAATAGTTGCTAATACTCCAGAGATGCTGCTGAGAAATGGATCAACTAAATGTTGTAAAATTGTAACAGTTCAGAGTCTGCACCTGAATTACTGAGCTGTCAGACTCAAACACCAGAAACATGAACATTAAACTTTAAACTTAGATTTTGGAAAACGGGAAAAAATGGAAAGTAATTGAAAAAAGTCTTGATTTCTGGTGGACAATCTTAAAACAATTGAACTGAAAAAAGTGTTTGGAAGGTGAACAACCCCTTTATTGGTCGAATTGGAAATTCAAATTAGTTTTTGGGTCAAAACTCTCATATTTAAATTGTGAATTATCTAAACTCAATTAGAATTTTTATTCAATTTTGTATTTCGAGATTTATCAAACCTATACCCTGGGAAGAATTTGAATTCGACTATTCGCCACCTTAAACCTGCCGAGTTCATGTATAAGTCAATGCGATAGGTCCAGCGACCAATTTGAAGATGTTATTTTTAAACTCAATTCCAGTTTAGTTGGATTTGATTCGATTTTGAATCGAGTTTTCAGTTGGTAATATTTGTTCGAGTTTATTTCTTAAATACCCTCCAAATCAAATTTTGAGTATGTTCAAATTTATTAAAGTTAAAAAAAAACTGACATGAATTCAAATGTGCCTCCCCTTGTGAGAGGGGTTATGGTAAGCCTTTTGGTTAGGATATGTCAGGTTGATCCACAGGTGAGTGACTGGCTGATAGAAGCTCATGTGCTGCATAACACGGGTTAAGTATTTGATTTGAGGATAGGCTGGGAACATGTTGTTAAGTGAAAAGTGATTTTCTTAATGAAGGAAGACAATGAAGCAGGGTTAATGAGAGGCATCAGAAAATACACAAGTCCTAATTACTAGGCTAGTGGTCAGAGGCAGGCGATATGGGCAAAGGTCTGGGCTGGTGGCAAACAAGCAAAGTCCAACAAACAGGCCAAGGTCTGGGCAGGCTGAAGACAAAGATGAATCCAAATAACAGGCTGAGGTCAAATTAGAAGATCAAAATGAAGCAAGATAGTGAACTGGACAAGGGCTAGGAACTCTGGAACAAGAACACAGGAACACAGGAACACAAAAACAAGAACAGAAACACAAACACAGGAACACAAACACAGGAACACAAACACAAACACAGGAACACAAACAGGAACAGGAACACAAACACAGGAACAGGAACACAGGCACAGGAACACATGCACAGGAGCAGGAACACAAACACAGGCACATGAACACAGGCACATGAACACAGGCACATGAACACAGGCACATGAACACAGGCACATGAACACAGGCACAGGAAAGGGAACGCAGGCACAGGAACACAGAAACAGATTCAATAGCAAACTGGCAGGATCAGGCTAGGAAGCTCAGGTAATCAAGCAGCATGGGTTGTAAGAAGCAGGCTTATATAGGAGCTTAATTGTAGATTGCTTACACATGTTAGTAACGAGGGAGGAGGAGGTAGAATAGCCAGGTGACATAACCCATGTACCTTTGGCTCAGGTAGGGTTACAACCTTTTCTGGAAAAAATACCGGCCTTCCCATATATTTATCTTTTTTCCCTATTAATAATATTGGGATCAACCATCATTTTTACCGGCCAGGTTGTAACCGTAGGCTCAGAAGATTAGTGCAGGTAGAGTTCAGCACACAGTCTAGAGTTCGATTACAGCTGGTTCCTGACAAGATAAAATGTGGATAGCTTCCTGGAAAAAGATAAAACTTGTTTAAAGAAGATGACTTTGTTTCACGCCAAACCATAAAGCTTGGATAAAGAAGCTGACTTAGTTCCACACCAACCACTCCTGAGGTCGGAAGAGCTGATTGATCCAAGAAATTGCTTTTAAAGAACCAAGTACTTAGATTGGTGCTAGAATTGTAATGGTGGTAAGAATGCAAAGAGACATTACGGGAAAAGTGGCTTTAGTAGAATTGTTGAGGATGCATGACCTATGATTGAAATACAGAGAAGGTATTGGAAGATACTCAAGGATCAATTAGATTTGGCTGGCTACTGTGAGGGTAGAATTTAAAGGTGAGAAGTGTAGATCTTTGGCTGAGGAAATAAGACTTTAACTTGGATTTTGGGTGGATTCTATCTAGAGGTATTGATTGTGCAGAAGGTTTAGTTGGATAAGGTGACAGGTGGCAGGTCACCATAAGAGGTTGCTGACTTAGAGAAGGTAATTTCTGAAATAAGGAGAAGAGGGTCACAAGAATATCTTTAATAGTCTATCTTTTTTTAAAAATGTGCCTGCATTTGTCTTGTCTGATTTTAGGAACTTTTGAAAAATCAAGATAACATTCTGCTTAGGGATGGGCACATGGAAAACCAGTGCTTACTGATATACATCTGTCTTTTTCAGGTAATCACCGGAAGCATCTTTGAGGTGGTTTGGGCAATGGTGAAGCCTGGAACCTCCTTCGGGATCAGCGTCTTAAGAGCCCTTCGCTTGCTGCGTATCTTCAAAGTTACAAAGTACGCTGTTTTTTTATTCTGTGTAGTTTAGCCACAGCCAATTCAAAATTGCTGTGGAATTCCAAAACTACCTTACAAAAAGTCTTGGAACTGACTATATCCACTTTATCAACTTTGCTTCATACTTTTACAATAATGTATTTTTTTTTTACTGGGTCTCTACAGGTATTGGGCTTCTCTCCGCAATTTGGTGATCTCCCTGCTCAGCTCGATGAAGTCCATTATCAGTCTGCTGTTCCTGCTCTTCCTTTTTATTGTTGTCTTTGCCTTACTGGGGATGCAGCTGTTTGGTGGGCAGTAAGTACATGGATCTAAGTTGATTTACACAGAGGCAAGAAGAATTTCCTTAATTTTTATTCTGTGACAGGAGGTGAAGTTCTAGATAGGCAGAATGGGTCTATAGTCAAGCTATAATCACATGGTCCCAGCAGGGTCATTGCAACATGTCAGGAAGCAAGATCATATGCTGCAAGTCACATTGCACTGGCAGGATTTTGCAGAAGATTTGCAATTGACTCAAGAAAGATCAACCCACCACCTTTATGCGCCCTACTCCATACAACTCCATACGGGGAATTCAGTTCCTTACATGTCGGGTGACATCCTTTATTAGGGATGCACTGAATCCAGGATTCGGCCAGAATTTAGACTTTTTCAGATGGATTTGGCAAAATCATTGTGGCTGACCGAACCAAATCCTAATTTGCATATGCAAATTACCGACAGGAAGGGAAATCACATAACCTTTTGTCGCAAAATAAGGAAGTAAAAAAGGTTTTTCCACGTTTTCCCTTTTTGTCCACTATTTGCATATGCTAATTAAGATTTGGATTCAGTTCGGTACATGGCCAAATCTTTAATGAAGGATTCTGGGTTTTGGCCGAATCCCAAATAGTGGATTTGGTGCATCACTATCCCATTAGCCAGCTGTATAGAAGAATTACAGTATGTTTCTTATTTTTCTGATTAGGTTCAATTTTGATGAAAAAACTCCTGCTACCAATTTCGACACCTTCCCTGCAGCAATAATGACAGTTTTTCAGGTACGGATGATATATTAGTTACCTGTTTTCAGTGTGTCTTAATGCAATTCCATTATTTCTGTAAAGATCTTCTTCTCTTTAATAAAAAATAATGTTCATTTTGGCCCATACACAAAAATGTGGTTGAAAGTAACCAAACTGGCCCAGCATATCAACCCAACTGTATGTGACTGGCTGAACAAGAGAACAATCAAAGTCTTAGCATGGCACACAAATGTGTCTTCAGCTCACTTGGTTTTATATTTTTAACGACCCATCTCTGTCTACTCAGATCTTAACTGGGGAAGATTGGAATGCAGTGATGTATGATGGCATCAAGTCTCAGGGTGGAGTGAAATCTGGCATGGTATTTTCCATCTATTTCATCATCCTTACACTTTTTGGGAACTGTATCCTTTCACAATAACTGATTAGTAGGTGTTCTGTGAACTATTTGTAGCAGCACTTTATGGACAAATTTATGGAGAAATATGTGTTATAAATATAGATTATCGGGAGAATTTGTAGGAGCCATAGAGAAGAGTTATTTAGTAAAAAATGAGAAGCTAAGAATTTTTTTATGGAGAAATAAGGATGGGATATATGGAATAATAGGAGGAATAGGAGAAGTTATAGAGAAAAATTATGTGGAGTAAGAGAATAAATTATTAGTTATTAATTATGAGTTATAAGAATATATTATTGGGAGTAATATGAAGGATTACAGAGAAGGGTTATATGGAGCAAAAGGAAGACTAATAACTGGGAAGTTTACAAAGGACAATGGGAACACTATTCTTACAATAGTAAACAATAGTAAGAGTTATACGGAGCAATAGGAGGAGTTATAGAGACGTTTTATATGGAGAAAAGAGATCACCTATAAGGACAGGTAAAAATGGAGCCAGAGGATGAATTGTATAGATAAAAATGTACCTACAGTAATGTGTTATTAACAAGGTGTAACATATATAGTGAAAAATGTACCCCCTATTGTAAAATATAAGAGTGTCATAAGTCACAGAGGAGTTTCATGAGTGATTTCATACAGGTCATGGAACTCCAAGGAGACATTTAACATACTCATGTTTTATAAAAGGGGGTAAATTATTTATTATTATACACAAGTTTCAGTGAGTCGCAGAAATTACATCACTGAGCACTTATTATAAATGATGACATCATTAAGCACCATTAATACATTATAAGGATATAATTTACAGGATATTCAACATTCAAGATATTCAATAACATTAATTTGTTGTTGGGGTATGTTGCCTCCATGGAAATATTCTGGGTTAATGTTCTTTACTAATCTCACTCAGACACTCTGCTGAATGTCTTCTTGGCCATCGCTGTGGACAATCTTGCTAATGCTCAGGAGCTGACAAAGGTAGTTGAGTTCTAGAAAAGTTCATCAGAATGGGGTACATATTTGAGCCTTTTGTAGTATATGAGCCACTTTTTTCTCTATCCTTAGGATGAACAAGAAGAAGAAGAGGCAGCCAATCAGAAGCTAGCCTTGCAAAAAGCAAAAGAAGTAGCAGAGGTCAGCCCCTTGTCTGCTACCAACATGTCCATTGCTGCGTAAGTAATAAATACAATAATTATAAATTCCTTTAACACGTGTAGTGGAAAACCACAACAACAACAATAACATTTTATTAGCTTCTGCGGCTTCTACCTGGCACTGAGTACTGCAGCCATACTTCCATTGCTAATTTTCTGCCTCAAAAAGATGATACTTTCATCTTTTTCATTGAAATAACAATAAAATGAAAGCATTATGTTGTCCTTTCAGAAAAGAGCAACAGAAGAACCAAAAGTCTGCTATGTCTGTTTGGGAGCAGCGCACGAATGAAATGAGACGCCAAAACTTCATGAATAGCCAAGAGGCTTTATACAGTGAGCTTGATCCAGAGGAGCGTTGGAAACTCTCATTCATGAAGCCAGATGTCAAGACACATTTGGATCGGCCACTGGTGGTTGACCCCCAGGAGAACCGCAACAACAACACCAACAAAACGCGGCCTGGTGAGGGAAGAAACCCTGTGGAACAGCGCTTATCCCATCAGCGAGCAGAAGACTATCTAAGAAAACAAGCACGATTTCAGGAGCGGGGTGGAAGGGGTTATGACATGGGGCAAGAACCTGGACGCCGTCCTCGGGTCAAGGATCAGGATATCATTCGGGATGGACAGGACATAGGGATGCAAGACAGGACAGGAGAAATGGATGGAGGGATACGCCCCCCACAGGATCCACACAGGCGGCACCGGGGTGGTGGGAGCAAGGAAAGTCGCAGTGGGTCACCAAGGGGAGATGGAGACCACAGAAGGCATAGGCCACATCGTAGAACTGGAGATGACAATGAGGATGTGGGTGGGGGTGGAGGGGGCAGGGGAGGAGGTGGTGGTGGAGAAAGGAGACCACGTCAAGGTAGGGATGGAATAAGAATACGAGAAGGTGGTGGAGGAGGAGGAGAAAGTGAGGGTCCTGAGGGTGAGAGGAGAAGGAGGCATCGACATGCTGCACAGTCCACTTACGAGAGTGATGCCAAGAGGGATGACAGAGAGAGGAGGCATCGCAGAAAAAAGTAAGCTAATGTATAGGAGGATAACTAATATTTAGCAAGATGCCTTTTATTTTTCTATATAATGCTGTCTATTTTGAGCCATATATGAATGAATCTTAAGGTACAGGTATGGGATCCATTATCCGGAATCCATTATCCAGAAAGATCTGAATTACAGAAAGCCCATCTCCCATAGACTCCATTTTATCCAAATAATCCAAATTTTTAAAAATTATTTCCGTTTTATCAGTATCTTGTACTTGATCCAATCTAAGATATACTTAATCCTTATTGGAAGCAAACCAGTCTATTGGGTTTATTTAATGTTTACATGATTTTCTAGTAGACTTAACATATGAAGTTCCAAATTACGGAAAGATCCATTATTCCGGAAAGCCCCAGGTCTCGAGCATTCTGGATAACAGGTCCCATACCTGTACTAATTAATATCTATGTGTGTATAGAGGTGTTGCAACAATGCAGTGACTGGGGATGGATGGAATGATATAGGCCTCATAGTTACATAGTTAAATCGGTTGAAAAAAGACAAGTCCATCAAGTTCAACCCCTCCGAATGAAAACCCAGCATCCATACACACACCCCTCCTTACTGTCACATAAATGATATATACCCATACCTATACTAACTATAGAGTTTAGTATCACAATAGCCTTTGATATTATGTCTGTCCAAGAAATCATCCAAGTCCATCTTATAGTCATTAACTGAATCAGCATCACAACATCACCCGGCAGTGCATTCCCCAACCTCACTGTCCTCACTGTGATGAACCCCCCACTCTGTTCCTTTAAATGAAACTTCTTTTCCTCTAGTCTGAAGGGGAGGCCTCTGGTATGTGATTCTCTTTATGGGTAAAAAGGTCCCCTGCTATTTGTCTATAATGTCCTCTAATGTACTTGTAAAGTCTAATCATGTCCCCTCACAAGTGCCTTTTTTCCAGAGAAAACAACCCCAACCTTGACAGTCTACCCTCATAATTTAACTCTTCCCTCCCTCTAACCAGTTTAGTTGCACTTAGTCTCTGCACTCTCTCCAGCTCATTTATATCCCTCTTAAGGACTGGAGTCCAAAACTGCCCCCATACTCCAGATGAGGCCTCACCAGGGACCTATAAAGAGACTGAATTATGTTTCATCCCTTGAGTTAATGCCCTTTTTTATACAAGACAGAACTTTATTTGCTTTAGTAGCCACAGAATGACACTGCCCAGAATTAGACAACGTGTTATCCACAAAAAATCCCCAAATCCGTCTCAGTTAAGGAAACTCCCAACACACTGCCATTTAGTGTATAACTTGCATTTATATTATTTTTGCCAAAGTGCATAACCTTGCATTTATCAACATTGAACCTCATTTTCCAGTTTGCTGCCCAGTTTTCCAGTTTAGACAAATGACTGTGCAAAGTGGCAGCATCCTGCATGGAACCTATAGTTCTGCACAATTTAGTCTCATCTGCAAAAATAGAAACAGTACTTTCAATGCCCACCTCCAGGTCATTAATAAACAAGTTGAAAAGCAAGGGACCTAGTACAGAGCCCTGCGGTACTCCACTAACAACACTGGTCCTGATCACCAGACCTGATGTTTGTGTCTAATTATGTACAGTATGTAATTGATAGGCCTAAACTTTATCTGTTTGTTGATTTTGACTTTGTGAAACTATAATTCTGATTATAGTGGAACTCTACTCCAAGGGATGAAATGTGCTAGAGTAATGTTATTTAGAGTAGATTATTTCACAGCAACCCTTTGTGAAGCAATGCCTTTTAGACATATGATATGGACCCTCAAATGTTCATACACAACTATCATTAATATAAAGGGGAAATTTTGTGGATGAGGAGAGTCACTCTGGATGAAAGTCACGCAGAAAAATCAACTCGTTATAGGATAAGTAAACCTTTAATATAAGTGAATGCAAAATTGATGAGGGTGCTAGTCTAAGCACTTTTGTCCTTTACATTCATTATTTATTTTCTTTAAATTCCAAGATATTAAGGGATAAATGTACTGTTAATATGAATGAATTTTGTTACAACAGCGCCACCTGCTGGTCAGTTTCCCACCAGTCTGACCAGCAAATAGTCAAGGAAGTTGTCAGGAGAAAGAAAGAGGCTGATGTTCTTCTGCTTAGGAAAGATGTGAGAAAGGTTTCTAATTCTTTTCCTGAGCAGAAGAACATCAGAGCAGCCTCTTTCTTTCTCCTGACAACTTCCTTGACTACTTGGTGGTCAGACTGGTGGGAAACTGACCAGCAGGTGGCGCTGTTGTAACAAAATTCATTCATATTAACAGCACATGTATCCCTTAATATCTTGGAATAAAAGCAAAATAAAAAATGAATGTAAATTACAAAAGTGCTCAGAATAGCACCCTCATCAATTTTACAATTACTTATTTTAAAGGTTTGCTTATCCTTTAAACTGTCATGGGTCTGCACTGAAATCTGACATGGGTCTGGACATATTGCCTGTTTCCCAGCTGCCCCCAGTCATGTGACTTGTGCTCTGATAAACTTAAGTCACTCTTTACTGCTGTACTGCAAGTTGGAGTGATATCACCCCCCCCCCCCCCCCAGCAGCCTACCAAAAGAACAATGGGAAGGTAACCAGATAGCAGCTCCCTAACACAAGATAACAGCTGCCTGGTAGATCTAAGAACAGCACTCAATAGTAAAATCCCATGTCTCACTGAGACACATTCAGTTACATTGAGTAGGAGAAACAGCAGCCTGCCAGAAAGCAGTTCCATCCTAAAGCGCTGGCTCTTTCTGAAAGCACATGACCAGCAAAATGACCTGAGCTGCACCTAAACACCAATATTACAACAAAAAAATACACTTGTTGGTTCAGGAATTAAATTAAAGATTTTCCCTTTTTCATGTTCCTGTTATCCCCTCTATTGCTACTACAGGGAAACTACAGCCCCGACCCCAGGCTCTGGTGGCCCGAATCTTTCCACAACGCGACCTATTCAAGACCGTTCCCGGCAGGAGAACCAGAACCAGCAGCCCGAGAACATGGATAACATTCGTAACACCAAACTTGTGACCAGTGAACCCCCCGTAGGTGGTGGAGTGGGTGGTCTCAATCACAGCCCAGCCAAAATTGGTAACCACACCAATTGTGCCAACAACAACAGTGTGCCCACTGGAAATGCCATCCCCAGACGGATGCCTCATCCAACCAATTCGGGTCCTTCTGCTCCTGACCCCAGCCACACCTTTAGCAACCCCACAGAGACTGCCAAAGGGACAAAAACCACAGAACACACAACTGTGGACATCCCACCCCCGTTTCCCCCACCTGTGGAGAATGCTGTTGGGCAAGGTAATGTCTTTGACTTTAGGGTGTTACGCTATAGAGCAATTTGTCTTCTTATTTCATTGCTTTACTTTCTGCCTCACAGCTGGTCGGTGCTGAGAAATAAATGTTTCCTCTGTATACTTCAGTTCCCTACCAGACTGCGTGCCAGTAACATAGTAAGTTAGGTTGAAAAAGACACACGCCCATCAAGTTTAACCTTTTAATTCTTTATATAACCTGCCTAACAGCCAGTTGATCCAGAGGAAGGCAAAAAAACCCATTTGAAGCCTCTCCAATTTGCCTCAAAGGGGGGGGGGGGAATCCTTCCTAGCCTGTCTAGGCATGGGCCATGGGCAAATTAGACTGTTAGAGGTCAATTTATCAAAGTCTGAATTTATCTCAATATTTTCTGAAAACTACTCCGACCAAATCCGCACAGGTTTTTTTATCCTTATTTATCAGAACACTTTCCCTGAAAATTTTCTTTGCGGGAAAAAAAAAACAAAACAAATTTTTCGGATTTCCCACCCAAAAACTCCGACTTTTTCTTATTTTTGCCTGAAAACCACAAAATCTTCAGCTTATTGCACGAAATGCAGCGCAGATCAAAATATCTTTGGGACTTTTCCTATTGACTTATATGCAACCTCGGCAGGTCTGAGATGCCGGATTTTCGGATTCTGACATTTTCCATCTGCGGGGTATAATAAATCCCCTAAAAATTTGTGGTTTTGTTTCCACTAAAAATTTGTTTTTATAGTAAAAAAAAACAAACACATTTTTCGGGTTTTTGGCACTCGGAGTTTGATAAATAACCCCCTACGAGATATTGTAGCTCAGTTTTGATCCTAATGCAGCAGTTCTAATAAATAGAACAATCGTATTTGGTGCCATGTGGATGACCAATCACACAGTATCTGACCCTTGACCTATTATTACACACCTATATTTTTATATAGTTACACATGTGTATTGGTTAAAGGTGCAGGTTGTAGATCTGTTCAATTAGGTCTTAAAAAGACTTGACTCCACTCTAGTTCTGAGACTGTCAAAACAATGACAGTGTCCCATTATCTCCTCATTAACAGTGATAGTAACATAGCAAGTTAGGTTGAAAAAAGACACACAACCATCAAGTTCAACCTTTTAACTCTATTTTAACCTGCCATTTGAAGTATCTCCAATTTGCATCAGTGGGAAAAATTCCTTCCTGACTCCAAGATGCAATGGGACCAGTCCCTGGATCAACTTACCATAACCCTGTATTCTCTCACTTTTTTTTTTTAAAAGATTTATTTATTAGTCCAACACATACAAAGTAGCATAGTCAGCACATTAAACAAATAATGCAGTTGGCAACGCATCGGAAAATTTTTAGTTAAACCCCTGGAAAAACAGAGAGGATGCAGAAAGGCATCCGGGGAAAAGGCGGAAGGTCATAGAGAGAGCAGCGTGAGAAGGAGATAAGAGAAGAGGTGAGATAAGGAGAGAGGAGAAGAGGAAATGAAGAAGAAGAAAAGAAGAGATGAGGGAGGGAAACAGTGAGCGAAATAGCAGCTACAGGAGATTGCGAGATACAATTAAATGGTCAGTGTATTCACCATCGTGCGGTTACAAGTGCACATAAAAACTAAGAGACAAACATTCTAAAGGACCCAAGACACGTGAGGCAAACACCTCGGTCCGTTCAACCCGAATAGGAAAGAGCAGCAGCCGGTTATCAGGGATCTGGTGGAAGCCAGTCAATGTGGGGGGAGTGGGATTCTCCAAGTCTATTGGAGTAGGAGTCGTGATGTAAAATCCACAGCGACCAGGTGTTATTAAATTTAGTTGGGCAACCCCTGGCTGCATAAATTTGTTCCAGAATGGGCAGGGTTTGTTCCACCAGACTGATCCAAAAGTGTAGTGTGGGCGGCTGCTCCTCTTTCCACTTAATAGCAATGGCCTTTTTGGCCTGAAAAAGCAAGAAAAGAAGGAGATTCCTTTCTGATCGTGAGATCACAGTGTCCGCGAGATAGTTGAGAATGAGAACCGTTGGATGATGTTCTATAGGCAAGACCATGAGCTGTGTGAGATGAGTAACAATATCAGTCAAGAACCGATGTATCTGTGGGCAAGACCAAACCATATGAAAAAAGTCAGCTTGTGAACTCTTACATCTGTTGCATTGATCAGGTATTGCAGGGTTAATTTTGTGGAGCAGGGAGGGCGTATAATACGCTCTATGAAGATATTTAAACTGAATGAGTCTGTCACGAGACCTAATAAGAGGAGAGAGGGTATCCTGCAAAATTGCATTCCATTGTTCAATAGTGAGGTCAGGGATATTAACAATCCATTTCTCGTAAAGACCCTGGGCAGATGAGGGCTTGGCTCGACCAATCTGGCCATACAAAGTTGAGAGAGGTTTGGAGAGATGCTGCCTGCGAAGTAGGTCTTCAATTGGGGAAGTTTTGATCTGTAGAGTTTTGGAGTGAAATTGCTGGGTGAGGGCATGTCTCAATTGCAAAAAACGGAAAAGCATTCTGTTGGGAAGATGAAATTTTTCCTTGAGCTGACCAAAAGTGAGTAACACATTATCTGCATAAACATCATTGACATATTTAACATTGAACTGTGCCCAAACAGCGGGGTCAGGTATAGTGAGCAGTTGGTCAAGATACGGATTACACCATAGCGGAGTGAACGGGGAAAGAGCTACATCAGAGTTAGAACACCCCGGGTGTACCTGTTTCCAGGCCCTAACCACATTTCTCATCATAGCTGTGCATTGAGTCAGAGGAAGCTTATCCCTGTAAATGAAGTTCCTAAGCCCTTCCAGAGAGCCAACTATTTGGGCCTCAAGGAGAGTAACCGGGTCCTCCGGGGTAGGCTCAAGCCACCTTTTTATGGGTAATAATTGGGAGGCCAAAAAGTAACCCAGCATGTCAGGGGCCGCAAGTCCACCTTCAGTAAGGGGAGGGAGCAATGCCGAGTATTTGACCCTTACCGGCCCGGGGGACCAGTAAAGTTTGATGAGCAAGGAGCGCAGATGCTTAAAAAAAACAGGGGGCAGCCAAATGGGTGATTGTCGAAACAAATAAAGGAATTTAGGGAGAAACTTCATCTTAAAAAGGTTGATCCTGCCGATTATGGAAAGTGGGAGCCTAAGCCATCTATCTACTGCTTTATGTAGGGAGGCCATAAGCGGGTCTATATTCAGTTCCTTGAATCTCCCTATTTGGGGGTGGATGTGGATACCTAAGTATTTCAGTACAGGAACCTGTTGCAACGGGAGGTCAGGGTCAAGGAAGGCCAAGGCCTCCGGGTCATGAAGGAGAATGGTGGATTTAGCCCAGTTGATTTTGAGGCCCGAGAAGATGGTGTGGGAATTTATTAGCTGAAGAGCTGTTCTAAGGGAGGGACCTGGGTCGTGTAGGTAAAGGAGGGTGTCGTCAGCAAAGAGGGATATTTTCTCCCTGAGTTGGCCAAACTCAAATCCCCGAACCTCTGGGCAGGACCGGATCAAGCACGCCAGGGGCTCCATAGCCAGTGCAAAAAGACCAGGGGAAAGAGGACAACCCTGACGGGTCCCCCTAGCCAAGGATATAGGGGGGGAGATATCTAGATTCGACATGACTCTAGCCATGGGATTAGTATAGATAGCCCGAAGCCAAATTAAGAAATTTTCCCTAAAGCCAAATTTTTTGAGGGTTTCCCAAAGGTAGGCCCACTCAACAGAATCAAAAGCCTTCTCGTTGTCGAGTGAGGCTATAAACCTGGAGCCCATATTGTCATGGGGAATAGTTAAATTGGTATAAAGGCGTCTGATGTTAAGTTCCGCGGCTTTATGGGGTATGAACCCAACTTGATCTGGGGCCACTATGGAAGTGATAACATGGTTAAGTCTCCTGGCGAGAACCTTGGTTAAAATCTTATAGTCAGAGTTGATAAGTGAGATAGGTCTATAGGAGGCACTTAAATGTGGGGGTTTCCCAGGTTTCAATATAAGTACTATGATGGCGTCCTTAAAGGAAGGTGGGAGCTGGGCCGTGGCGAGGGTGTGGTTGAAAACAGCAGTAAGGTGCGGGGCTAACAGGGGGGCATAGGTGGTATACCAGAGATTGGGAATACCATCTGGGCCCGGGGTTTTCCCTGTAGGTAAAGTTGATATGGCCTCTAATACTTCCTGTTCCTGAATAGGGGTATCTAACAGAGCCCTGTATTCCAGGGGGAGAGTAGGGAGATCAAGGTTCTCTAAGTATTCTGCAATCTCGATGGGCGATTTTTGAAGTTTGGAGGAGTACAACTCCGTGTAGAAATCAGCTAGACACTTATTGATCGCAAACGGGCAGGTGATGAGCTCCCTATCAGTGTTCTCTAAGGCATGAATGGCCGGCCTGGTGTATTCATCCCTAGCCAAGAGAGCTAGCATCCTACCATTTTTGTCACCTTTCTCATACAGTGCAAATTTGTGATAGAGTTGTCCCTTGTGGGCCACCTTCCATTGCGCCTGGGCAAATTTCCGCTGCGCTACTACATGGTCAAGTTTAGTTTGTTCATTGGGGCATTGGATGTACCGCGCCTCCGCCTCTCTCAAACCATCCTCCAGCTCAGACATCGATCGTCTCGCCTGTTTCTTGGCATAAGCTATTTTGGCAATATAAGATCCTCTAAGCACAGCCTTCATGGCGTCCCAGACAAAGGGGAGAGGGGCACTGTCTAAATTAACCTGAAAGTATGATTCAATCGTCTGGTGGATCTCTTTCTGGATGTCAGGATGGGTAATCTGTATTCTCTCACTTGCTAAACACCATCCAAACCCTTCTTAAAGGATAAGTAAACCTTTAAAATAAGTGAATGTAGAATTGACAATGGTCCTATTCTAAGCACTTTTATATTCATTATTTATTTTCTTTTAATTCCAAGATATTAAGGGATACATGTGCTGTTAATATGAATGAATTTTGTTACAACAGCGCCACCTGCTGGTCAGTTTCCCACCAGTCTGACCACCAAGTAGTCAAGGAAGTTGTCAGGAGAAAGAAAGAGGCTGCTCTGATGTTCTTCTGCTTAGGAAAGATGTGAGAAAGGTTTCTAATTCTTTTCCTAAGCAGAAGAACATCAGAGCAGCCTCTTTCTTTCTCCTGACAACTTCCTTGACTACTTGCTGGTCAGACTGGTGGGAAACTGACCAGCAGGTGGCGCTGTTGTAACAAAATGCATTCATATAAACAGTACATGTATCTCCAGTATAGGTAAATCTAAAACAACTAGACTTGCTGAGTAATTATTGAAGACGTTTCCACTACTCATCCAAGCAGCTTCTTCAGTTCAACTGACTGGTGTGGGAACTTCTCGGCATATAAACTCTTCCACTAATCCAATCACAATGGCACATTGTATTAGTGGAAGAGTTTATATGCCGAGAACTTCCCACACCAGTCAGTTTAACTGAAGAAGCTGCTCGGATGAGCAGTGAAACGTCTTCAATGATTACTCAGCAAGTCCAGTTGTTTTTAGATTTACCTATTCTAGATGTACCATGACCTGGATGAATGAAAATCTTCATAGTCAGTACATGTATCCCTTAATATCTTGGAATTAAAAGAAAATAAATAATGAATGTAAATTATAAAAGTGCTTATAGCACCATTGTCAATTCTACAGTACATTCACTTATTTGAAAGGTTTACTTATCCTTTAAAGCTATCTAATGTATCAGCCTGTACCACTGATTCAGGGAGAGAATTCCATATCTTTACAGTTATAATATTCACAATATTTCTCCAGCATATACTGTACTTCCCCGACAGCTACATGTTTTTATACCTTGTGTCCGCACTCTAATAGATAAGCCCTTGGGTCAGAGACCTCATATATTTATTTGTTTGGTCAGTGGGAACCCATTTACTTCTCTTTTGGCTACACAAATATAGTATTTTCTCCTTTCTATTTCTCTTCTGTTTTTGCCTCTTCTGTGGGGTGTTTCTTCTATCAAAGATGGTAGTGGCATGCTGGGTGCAGGGCCCCATTGGGCTAGAAGGATTCCATTGGTCATAAAATATGAAGACAACAGCAGCTGAAAGTTCGCTAATTCTCAGCCTTCTGATATTTGGTGTATAGCTGGCTAGCTGGGTATAGTGTTGCAATATTCTCCTGCACACTGAGCTACAATTATTTTGCTGTCCAATAATCACTAGTGCAGGAGAGTAGAGAGAACTACTCCCCACAGAGTTGCACTCACACAGAATGGTGAATCTCTGGGGAAGGTAGTTCTTGCTCTACATTCCATAATCTGGCAGTTGCATGGGGGAAGGTAAAGGAACTGCAGCCCAATCAGAAATACTGCAGGTTTTTACTAATCTCATTCCAGAATAGTAATGCCCCCCCCCAGATTTTGGTGAACTATAACTCCCAAAATCAGAATCTGTATGTAGCGTTTCTCCGACCCCAAAGCCAAGGAGAATATTCTCTTCCCACCATCCTGTTGGGATCCTACAAGACACTTATCCCAGTTCATAGCATGGTTACATATTGTTCTGCCCCTCTTGATTTTGCACCCAAGCATATGTTACACTTCTAATTTTATCTACCACCCTCTTATCTATTATGGCCCCCCATGTGCTGGGAGTAGTCGGAGTTACCATGGTCACATTAAGGGAAGAAAATAATGAAAATGTTCTATATCCTGAGACCCTCCACCCATTATGTTATAATAAGGTTATAGAAATGTAAATTAATTATCTTATAACTTGTATATACAGGTATGGGATCCATTATCCAGAAACCCATTACCCAGAAAGTTCTGAATTACGGAAAGCCTGACTCCATAATAATCAAATAATCCAAATTTGCTAAAATGATTTCCTTTTTCTGTGTAATAACAAAAAACAGTAGCTTGTGCTTGATCCCAACTAAAATATAGTTATAGATTCAGTTTCATCAACCTATAACCACTGCTTCCGTCCAGTAAAGCAATAATATCCGACAGTAGAAGTTGTGGTTAATAATAGGTCCAATACGCAGAACTTTACTGCAAAACTCAAGTGCTTTATTGTGTCACGACATTGTTTCGAGCTGAGCTCTTTCTCAAGTGATAACAACAGTGTGTCTCCATTACATTCTTAAAGGGTAAACTCCACCCCTCCCACCCCCACACCTTTGTAGTCCAAGACTAGTGATATAAAACACTGGGAATCCCAATTGCCAATGCGCTGGGGGCAGATTTTAAGGGCCTAGCCCTTGGGGATCCAAGAGATAAAAAGTACAAACAGTTCATTGTGATAAGTCCAAAGATTAATATAAGTACGGGAAAGTATAAAAGTCCAATAGCCATTCAAGTCCTGATGACCTCAGATGACCCCAGCATTGCTCGTAGGCCTGCCAAGAGCTCAAGAGTTGCTTCACAACAGGAAAATTACATCTGTGATCAATAACATTGCTGTATTTTACATATCTAATATATAGACAAAATATTTACTGCCAGTATTTAAATCTTACCCTTCTGTAGAAACATTCATAGTTTTCAAATTTACTATAATTTCTATGGCAGCATTAATATCTGGAGAGAAAAGTGTTCAAAATGAAATGTGATCATATTTCACAGGAAACTGCTAACGCTCCAATATTCGTTTAGACCATCTGGTTATAAGCTGTTAAGCTTTCTAATCTATTTGGTTTCTTGCTGTAGCAATAACCGGGTAAAGTCACCACCCCACATTGGTTTTCGTACTACTTCTAACACTTGCCATTTTAGTTGTGACTGGCTATGTTTGTGGTCGTGCTACTGAAGTGTCGGTTTGTGTGCCGGCTTTAAAATTGCGGATATCTGATTTGTGTTCTTTGATTCGCTCGTGAAGTTTGGCCTACATAGACCATCCCGCAGGGACATTTTAAAAGATATATTACACCGGCTGTTTCGCAAGTTGCATAGTAATTAAGTGGTAGTTTTTTACCATTGATAGGATGGTTCACCACTTACCCTTTAATAATGGCTGAACAACAGATACATCCAAGGCAAGGGAAGGTCCCTTTCTTCGGTTTGCCCTGAAATAACGTTGCAGATTTAGCAATTTTACTTGTTTCCGCTGGACAAAGTTTATCCCTAAGTGTCTGTCCCCTAGTGTAACAAAACATGGGTATGTTTGTACATATCTGTCGTAATGACTTATCCTGTTGTAAGATGGGCCAAAATCATTTGACTACTTTTTCTATTTGATTACTCACATGTAGGGATGCACCGAATCCAGGATTCAGCCGAATTCTTCTGTCTGGCCGAACCGAATCCGAATCCTAATTTGCATATGCAAATTAGGGGCGGGGAAGGAAATCGCGTGACTTTGTCACAAAACAAGGAAGTAAAAAATATTTTCCCCTTTCAAAAACGTTTTCCCCTTCCCACCCGTAATTTGCATATGCAAATAAGGATTCGGTTCGGTATTCGCCGAATCTTTCATGAAGGATTCGGGGGTTCAGCCGAATCCAAAATAGTGGATTCGGTGCATCCCTACTCACATGGGTATATTTACTTACAAACATGGTACTGGTCCTCTCCTTTGGTTTAGGTTTATGACTCTCTAGTTAATGTGACAACTTCCGTTGCAATTTTAGACAAATGGTTTATCTTATAGCCTTTCTCCTTTAATCTTTTTGTAAGGGGACCCACAGCTTCCCAGTAATGATTGTCATCTGAAGCAACAGTATTCTTCTGGCTCTTCAAAAGTGTCCCTTGGGTATTGCTTTGATACACTTAAGCTGGCCATGGATGTTGAGATTTTTAAAAGATCAGATCCTGATTGTGAGACCACGATCTTCTCAGAACGATCGTACGAATTTACCATCAACTAAAAAGACCAATTTGCCAGGAAAACAAAGGGGAGCTGCCTGCTTGGCCCTGCAAACATCGATAGATTGCACTGGGACCGACAATGATTTTTTGACCTGTCCGATCAATTTCCTGACAGATGTCGGCCGAAAAATCGTAAGATGTACGATCGTTCGAATCCCACTAACCGCACGATAATTTCAAAGGATTGGTCGGGCTTCCCTAAAATCGGTTGTTCAGCAAGAAGAATCGTCGCGTCTATGGGGAGCTTTAGGGTCGTGAAAGCTGGAAGAATGTAGCAAGCTGTTGCAGTCAGTTGCTTTCCGATACCAGTCGGTTACAATCTTTCCTTATTTCAAAGTGAGTTTCACATTAAGTGACTCGCTTGACACCTCAGTAGTAAACTTAATAGTTGGATGATTTTCATTTGCTAGTTCAACCGCCAGCAGACCTGGACCTGTAATACCTCCCAGTGAGGCAAGGTCCCACAAAAGACCTTGAGCACATGGGGCTAAACCCCTTAATACTTTAAACTACTGCCCCTAGTGGACAACCTTTTGAACTAATATAGACCCAGGAAAAGGGACATAGCTGCCTGAGTTAACTAAAGGACCCTTAGGTGTCCTATTAACCCTAGATCCCTGCTCAAACAAGTTTATTTTACATGCTATGTAAGGAAAGAGCAAACCTGACTTGATTTGCATTCATCCTTCAGTGTGTCTCAACCAGACACATTGTCAGAGCTAATCAGAGATAGACAAACTCTCAAACCAAAGAGAAAGGGATATATAACCTGGTCTGTAAAGAATGGAGCTGATACAGAAAGACACAAATGCAAAGAGCAGAGAGACAGTGGCACCTAATCCTTGTCAACGGCAACAAGGCGATATTTAAAGGAGAAGGAAAGCTACCTAGGCAGTTTATTGCCAATAGATAAGCCACCACATAGCAAGCTAGAACGCCATTTTTTATTATTTAGAATGATTTTCCATACCTGAGTAAACAGCTCTAGACAGTGTATCTGTTTGTTTAGGATAGCAGCTGCCATATTAGCTTTGTGTGACATCACGTCCTGCCTCCTTCCTCCTGTCTATGAGCTTGCTCATAGTTCTGATCTTAGATTACAGCAGGGAGAGGAAGAGGGAGGGAGAGAGGAGCAAACTGAGCATGCTCAAGCCCTAGCCCTGAAGGTTTCAGCTGAAACAGGAAGTCTTGTACACAATAGAAGGAAACTAATACGTTTCTTTTGACAGAGGACACAGAGCAGCATTACTTTGAGGGTTTACTGGTGTATTTATATAGACCTTTCTGATAAAGCTTACTTAGTTTTAACCTTTCCTCCTCCTTTAAGCCAGTTATGTAAGATCACCAACAATGCTATTTCTGTTGCTCACAATCCTCCAGCCACCCTAACTATTTAAAAGTAATAACATGATATGCAATACATTGCTATATAACTTGACCCCAATGTCTTCTATGAGACCTTAAATCTAAGCCGGGAGCCACATTCAAATGTAAAAAAAGTTGGGGACAGTGGCTTAGCTATAGAGGAAGCAGACCCTGCAGTTGCAGGGGGCTCGGGGAAAAGGGGGGCCCGGACCTGTGGGGTCTGCTACCTCTATGGCCAACAAGAACCCCTTCCCCTGCAGCTCTCTTACCTGCTGTGGGAAAGCAGAGCACGTTGACACAGGTGGTAGTGGGCGGGTGGGGCGGAGTCCATGCAGGGAGAGGGCGGGAAGTGGGAGGGAGGATGGGGATTGGTGTCCCTCTGAAGATTTTTTTTGCAGGGCTGGCGCATTCGAGTTATGCCACTGGTTGGGGAGCAATACAAAAAACACACAAAAAAAAGTTGCCAAAAAGGCTGTGACTCTATGTGGATGGGCTGCCTCTGGGAGGCTCTACTTGGCAGTTCACCTAGTTTTTATGCAATTAAAACTTGCCTCCAAACTAGAAATTCAGAAATAAGCTGAGCAACATCCAAGGGGTTGGTGAGTAACTTGCAAGCCACTGGTTGGGGATCACCGATCTCAGCAAAAGTGTCTAAGTGCCTTTAAGGTGGCCATACACTATAAGATCCCTAGGGCCAAAGCATCAGATTGTATGAAGGAAATGGGCGCCGACCACATCAACTAGCCGGTGCAGTCCTCAATTGCAGGAAAAATCAAACCTGCCCAATCGATATCTGGACGATTTTTGGCACTCGTGGAGTTTTACCCTAACTGAAAACTGGAAAGAGTCAGGCGAAGAAGGCAAATAATTAAAAAAACTATAGAAAATAAATAATGAAGGCCAATGGAAAAGTTGCTTAGAATTCTGTAACATACTAAATGTTAACCTAAAGGTGAACCCTTTAAGTGTACAGGTCTTTGGTCTTCTTCCTTCCACTTGCCATAATAAATGATTGTAGCTAGGGGTGCCACCTGTCCAGATTTGACCCAGACAGACCAGTTTTCAGAATGGCTGCCCCAGTGTCGGACTGGCCCACTGAGATACCAGGAAAACTCCCGCTGGGCCCAGGTGTCAGTGGGCCTCATGCTGCTAAATATTTGGCCTATTTCATGGTCATTCCCTATTTATGAGAAAAAGAGGCTTAATAATGGAAGAATAGAGTATATTATGTAGAGACTAGAAGAATAAAGAGGTTGAGTGAGGAGAGGAGGTATAATAGTTTGGAAAGTGGGCCCTCAGCCTAAGGTCTCTGGTGGGCCCCTGGCATCCCAGTCTGACACTGAGCTGCCCACGTCAAGACAGTGTGCTTGGTTTTCCAAAGAAGAAAATGCCTATTCCCTTTCCTACCTGAAAGACCTGTCATGGTGAGATTTGGTTTGCCAGTTTACAACTACAGTGTAGTGCAGTGATCCCCAACCAGAGGCTTGTCAGCAACATGTTGCTCCCCAACTCCTTGGCTGTTGTTTCCAGTGACCCCAAAGCGGGTTATTTTTTTAATTCCAGGCTTGGAAGCAAGTTTTTGTTGGATAAAAACATAAATACTACCAAACAGAGAGTCCTGTATGCTGCCAGTCCACATCGGGCCACCAATAGCCAATCCCAACCCTTATTTGACACCGTCAGGGACCTTTTTCATGCTTGTGTTGCTCCCCAACTTTTTTCATATTTGAATGTACAAAAATATTAGGGACCCCATTAAACGACTGATACATCTCTGTTTTCCGATATCTGTAACTATGTAAAAAGCTAAGAAGGGCCGGGTCAAAAGTTTGGAACTCCAAAGATGTCTTGAACTGGTCTATGTTGAAAAGCATGATGGAATCCATAAGCTGTTTCCCAATAACTGCTTAGCCAATCTCCTAGCAATATTGTTGTACGATTGTTGCAGTTCCCCACGTTCTCCTCTCAGCAAGACTGATCTAAATGTATAGGGCTTTATTAATAACTTCTCCATTAGCAGCGTGATTATATCGGAGGGCTGACGGGAGCAGGAGTCAGCCACTGGAACACAAGTTAATTAGTTCAGTCCTTGTGAATAGGAGCTAATGGAATTCCAGTCTTTCTGTATTTGCAAAAATTAACCATGTATGAAGAGCTCAACCCCTGGGATCTGCCTCCAACAGGGTGAAAGCACATTAATACACGTGTCAATACCCATAAAAAAAATATGTGAATCTCTTTGCATAACTTTCCTGGCCCAAAACAAAGGGGTTTATACGTGTACCCTGCTGTCTTCACACCTCAACTAACCCGCTTTAAACAGGGTACAGATAAAATCCCAGCCCTGTCAAATTCTAATTAGCAATTAATTTAGATTCAATCTGCATGTCTACTCAGATGTGTTCTGGAGTATTATACATGGAACTGCCACTGTATTTATCCTGCTGTGTGTTATTGGGTATTATACATGGAACTGGCACTGTATTTATCCTGCTATGTGTTCTTGGGTATTATACATGGAATTGGCCCTGTATTTATCCTTCTATGTGTTCTGGGGTATTATACATGGAATTGGCCCTGTATTTATCCTGCCTCGTGTTCTGGGGTATTATACATGGAACTGACATTGTATTTATCCTGCTATGTGTTGTGGTGTATTATACATGGAACTGGCACTGTATTTATGCTGTTATGTGTTCTGGAGTATTATACATGGAATTGGCCCTGTATTTATCCTGCTATGTGTTCTGGGGTATTATACATGGAACTGGCACTGTAATTATCATGCTATGTGTTCTGGGGTATTATACATGGAATTGGCCCTGTATTTATCCTGCCTCGTGTTCTGGGGTATTATACATGGAACTGGCACTGTATTTATCCTGCCTTGTATTCTGGAGTATTATGGGGTCTGCCTTGTGTTCTGGGGTATTATACATGGAACTGACACTGTATTTATCCTGCCATGTGTTCTGGGTAATTATGGGGCCTGCCATGTGTTCTGGGGTATTATACATGGAACTGACATTGTATTTATCCTGCTATGTGTTGTGGTGTATTATACATGGAACTGGCACTGTATTTATGCTGTTATGTGTTCTGGAGTATTATACATGGAATTGGCCCTGTATTTATCCTGCTATGTGTTCTGGGGTATTATACATGGAACTGGCACTGTAATTATCATGCTATGTGTTCTGGGGTATTATACATGGAACTGGCAATGTATTTATCCTGCCATGTGTTCTGGGGTATTATACATGGAACTGGCACTGTATTTAACCTGCTATATGTTCTGGGGTATTATACATGGAATTGGCCCTGTATTTATCTGCTGTGTGTTCTGGGGTATTATACATGGAACTGGCACTGTATTTAACCTGCTATATGTTCTGGGGTATTATACATGGAACTGGCACTGTATTTATCCTGCCATGTGTTCTGGGTAATTATGGAGTCTGCCATGTGTTCTGGGGTATTATACATGGAATTGGCCCTGTATTTATCTGCTGTGTGTTCTGGGGTATTATACATGGAATTGGTACTGTATTTATCCTGCTGTGTGTTCTGGGGTATTATACATGGAATTGGCACTGTATTTATCTGCTGTGTGTTCTGGGGTATTATACATGGAATTGGTACTGTATTTATCCTGCTGTGTGTTCTGGGGTATTATACATGGAATTGGCACTGTATTTATCCTGCTATATGTTCTGGGGTATTATACATGGAACTGACACTGTAAATATCCTGCTGTGTTCTGGGGTATTATACATGGAACTGGCACTGTATTTATCCGGCCATGTATTCTGGGGTATTATACAGTATATTTGCCATGTCATCAATTCTATGCTTCTCATAGGCGCAACTGGAACTGTATTTATCTTGCTATGCATTTGGAGGTGTTATACCTAGAATATGCATTATATATACACTGTCATGTGCTATGCGGGTATAATACATGAAACTGGCACTGCATTTATCCTGGTTATCATGGTTTTAGGTATTATAAATCAAGTAGGCACTGCAGTAGTAACATGGTTTGCTTCACCAGCTTCCCTTAACTTAACATCCCCTTCTTCTATGGCTGTTACAGAAATAATCAATCTATATTGGAAGGTTTTATAATTCCCTTTTTATTTGGAGTACTGCTTTAAGCCACAATATTTCTGTCTATAACATTGTGTTTTGTCTTTTTTATTCTAAGCACTGACATTTCTATATAAAGTTGACGCAGTAGCCTCTGGGATCTGCCCCATATGTGTGCAGCTAGATTAATAGCATCTGCATGTCTGCACTACTGACTCATAGCAAGGTAGAATATAGCATATTCACTGATCTATGACTTTCTACTAGATTGGTCTGATTTCTTAAAAGAATTTTAATCTATAGGTGCCATCTCATCCCTTTGAAAATAGACACATATTAATCGACAACCTAGGTTAGTAAGCAATTAAATTAGATACTGCAGACTGTGCAGTTTATGTACAGCCATGCAGCACTCATTGAAATGAACTGCTAAGTAGCCATTCTGCATGGAATATATTTTTTTGCTATTATTATCAGCATCATGTATTTGCCCCGTTTTTGGCAAATGAGACCTGATATCTCTTATGATCACCATTGCCTGACTGTCTCACTCAATTTGCTGAAAGTGCATGCTTTTCTCTCATCACAGCCAATAAGATTGTTGCAGTCTCCCCTCTGCCTAAAAAAGACGATGAGAAAAAAGAAGAAGAGGAAGATGATGACGATGGAGAAAAGGGCCCTAAGCCGATGCCCCCCTACAGCTCAATGTTTATTTTGTCTACTACTAACCCGTGAGTGATCATATTGCCTATAACCTCTGCAGGGGCCCCTTACCCAAAAAACATGATCTTGGTAAAAGTACTACATGTACTTCTCAAATAGTCTTCAATATGTTGCGGCCCCCTACTTATACATTGCAGTCATTTTCAGTTCTTTAATTTCTTCTTCTTATACTTTTTCCCCCTGCAGTCTCCGACGACTGTGCCATTACATAGTCACCATGCGTTACTTTGAAATGTGCATCTTGATGGTGATCGCAATGAGCAGTATAGCCCTTGCTGCCGAAGACCCAGTGCAGCCAGATGCCCCCAGGAATAACGTGAGTTATGGCTGTGGGATAGCAGGTATAATAGGGAGAGATGGTGTCTATAGTAACAGTGGATAATAGTCTCTGGGAAGGGAGTGTGACTGTGGGATAGCAGGTATAGTAGGGAGAGATGGTGTCTATAGTAACAGTGGATAATAGTCTCTGGGAAGGGAGTGTGACTGTGGGATAGCAGGTATAGTAGGGAGAGATGGTGCCTATAGTAACAGTGGATAATAGTCTCTGGGAAGGGAGTGTGACTGTGGGATAGCAGGTATAGTAGGGAGAGATGTGTCTATAGTAACAGTGGATAATAGTATCTGGGAAGGGAGTGTGACTGTGGGATAGCAGGTATAGTAGGGAGAGATGGTGCCTATAGTAACAGTGGATAATAGTCTCTGGGAAGGGAGTGTGACTGTGGGATAGCAGGTATAGTAGGGAGAGATGGTGTCTATAGTAACAGTGGATAATAGTATCTGGGAAGGGAGTGTGACTGTGGGATAGCAGGTATAGTAGGGAGAGATGGTGCCTATAGTAACAGTGGATAATAGTCTCTGGGAAGGGAGTGTGACTGTGAGATAGCAGGTATAGTAGGGAGAGATGGTGTTTATAGTAACAGTGGATAATAGTCTCTGGGAAGGGAGTGTGACTGTGGGATAGCAGGTATAGTAGGGAGAGATGGTGCCTATAGTAACAGTGGGATAATAGTCTCTGGGAAGGGAGTGTGACTGTGGGATAGCAGGTATAGTAGGGAGAGATGGTGTCTATAGTAACAGTGGATAATAGTCTCTGGGAAGGGAGTGTGACTGTGGGATAGCAGGTATAGTAGGGAGAGATGGTGTCTATAGTAACAGTGGGATAATAGTCTCTGGGAAGGGAGTGTGACTGTGGGATAGCAGGTATAGTAGGGAGAGATGGTGTCTATAGTAACAGTGGGATATTAGTCTCTGGGAAGGGAGTGTGACTGTGGGATAGCAGGTATAGTAGGGAGAGATGGTGTCTATAGTAACAGTGGGATATTAGTCTCTGGGAAGGGAGTGTGACTGTGGGATAGCAGGTATAGTAGGGAGAGATGGCGCTTATATTAGCAGCAGAGGTGCTAAGAAAATACTGTGGTATAGCAGGTATAGCAGGTATAGTAGGGAGGTAGCTCCGCAGGTGGAGCCCCTGAAGGGCCTGCCATGTTTTTACTTAAAAAAGGAAAGGTTAAAACTGATTACTTATTTCCATTCCACATGGCTGCTTATCATCAGGATTAATCCAGCTCAAATGCTACATACTACAGAAACGACAACTTGGTGCATCTCTGGATATCCCATAGAATCCTATGATAAGCTTCATTCTTATAGTGAAATAGTGAGAGATGCTAAAAAGCCCAATTCATTTAAGTCAGTAGATCTGTTTTAGCGCAGTGTGAATGGGTTAAGCAGTGCAGGCTGCAGAGAGAGTGTGAGACTATGTTGTGAAGTTAGGGTGAGGTGTGTTGGTCTGACAGCCCCGTTAATCACACCCGCTCCTGCTTACTTTGCAGTTCCTCTCTCTATATATGTACTGGACAACTCCCGCAGGGGAAAGGGGGGAGAGTGAAAGGAGAGGAGAAGGAGGGAGCGAAGGGGCTGCTGATTGAAATAATGGGAACATTGGTCCCAGAGGGAGACGGGAGGAGAGGAAATGTGCATATTGTATATACAGAGACAGACATACATCTTATATATAGCAGGTGTGTGTATAGAAATAAAGAAAATATATACTTGCTTAAGGTACAAATGTACTGAATATGCCCAGATCACTAGAGCACTTATACATTTTATACAGTAGATGAGTGAACTGTTGGCTCCTCTTACATTCCAATTCTATAACCATTTACTCTGTCTTCTTTCTCACCGCATCAGTGTTCCTTAACCTCTTGGGCCCTGATAAAGTCTAGGGATCAGCTTCATGACCCAAAATGTGATTTAGAAGTCATTTGTCTGCTGAATTTCATTATAGTGAATAGGTTCATGGTGAACCAACTTAAAATGTTCTACATACTGTATCATTTATGCAGAGTTTTCTCTTTCCTCCAGGTCTTGCGTTATTTTGACTATGTCTTTACGGGAGTCTTCACTTTTGAGATGGTTATCAAGGTATGAATCTGAAGGCCGCTGGTAGCTTCAGCCAGTGATGTAACTAGAGTGCGTCGGGTCCTCCTGCAAAAAATCTTCTAACTAGGGATCCAGCGCACTCCAATCCCCACCCTTACTCCCAATTCCCGTTCTGCCCAGCCCACCTCCACCCTGCCCGCTTCCCACCCCACCTCCGCCCACTCCCAGACGACTTTAGTTCCCTTCCTCGCTCCAGGTAAGAGCAGGACCGGAACTAGGAGTAGGCAGAGTAGGCACGTGCCTAGGGCGAGAAGATTGGTGGGCGCCAGGCACGAACCTTTCACTGCTGCCTACCCCAGTCCGGTCTTCAGAGTCCCGATCGTTAGTTGACTTGTTTGCGCGCATATGCGAGGTGATGGGTGATGTGTGGGGTCAGCGCGCATGCTCACTGCGGGGTGAGTAGGTGAAGGGATGGTTAAGCGCACATGCAGCGGTGCTCACATAGACACACGCTTCAGAGGGGACGATGTGGCCGGTCGGGTTGCCTGGTGGGCCCGGCGGGGGTGGCCCGGCCCTGGGTATGAGACTGGCTGGGGAGGAGGGTTTTTTTATAAGCTATATCGGAAGCAGGCCTCAAGTCCCCCGTTTCCCGGGCACCCCTACGACTGCAGGGTCTGCCTTCTCTATAGTTAAGTTACTGGCTGTAGCCAGTGGCAAATTAAAGATGCCAGGCCCAGATTTATGGCGACGCCACACAAGCCCAGTCATAGGGCAGCATTATAATAGCAGGATAGTTTCTCCCCTAAAGCAAAAAAAGTTCTTCAGGGAGCTTCAAACATACAGTAGAATCCCCATTTTACGTTTTTAAGGGGACCAGAAAAAAAAGGTGTACATTTCAGGGAAATGTATTATGTATAATATATAGGTGGGACCACAAAACAACAATGTAAAAATGAGGGAAAACTTAAAATCATGTAAAATTGAGGTTCCACTGTATTTCCCATCACCAGGAGGACTCACTTTCAATAGTGTAAAGTTGAAAGTACAAGCAAAGGGCACTTTATACATCATTTTTAGCTCCTGAATGAATCTGCAATTACATCTCTGAACCTTTTCTATGTTTTCAGATGGTTGATCTGGGTATCATTCTACATCAGGGAGCCTACTTCCGGGACCTGTGGAACTTTTTAGATTTTATCGTCGTCTGCGGCGCTCTAGTGGCCTTTGCCTTTTCGTAAGTACTAACCGGCTCCAGCCTTCCCACTGTTATTGTAACCCACTGCGTGCCTGGCCTTGATCACTGCATGTTGATATGCGTTTGGTGCCTGACCAATAGGATTTAGAGTCATTCTGCCTTTCACCTAATGCGCCTTCATTGCTGCATTTTAAAACGGTAGTATTTGCATTGAGAAGTGGATTTATTATTAGCAAAACCGGTTATAATATATTTGTTTTAACTACAAGATTTGATCATATATGCAATGTGCACAATAGCTAGGGATGAAATTAGCATAAATGGGGTTCTGTACTCAGAGCTCAAAAAAACACACATTTTAAAATCCAGTCTCTGTGGGTTCCTGTGTTCTACACTAAATCTGTTGGTGTGACTGTCCTAAACAAAAAGGTTAAAAACGCAATGGTCCATTTACAAAGCAAGGGCAAATTTTAAAAAATGGAGTCCTTATTTTTACCCGCAGTGTAAAGTTCCCTGGATTCTGGTGTAACTGCAGATTTCTGTGGATGATTCAAACAAAAGGTTTGGGCTGGCTAACAAATTGCAAACATTTGGGAGCATGGGATGTCTGTTAGGAGATAGGTCACAGGAATGACGAGCTCAAACTCCCAGAAAATGACATCCAAGCAATGGTGTCTGGTGCTGAACTGGAAGACCCACACCTGCCCCGGGGTCATAAATCAATTCAGATTACCAGCAGCACACAAATCAGTTGTAATAATGCAAAAAGTGATTTATTTAGCCCAAAAAATGCATACTCAATGGGCAACGTTTCGAGCCCTCGAGACCCTTTATCGTTGCAGATTGAGAATGTATTTTTTAGGCTAAATAAATCACTTTTTGCATTATTACAACTGACTTGTGTGCTGCTGGTAATCTGACTGTCGGAAGAGAGGTGGCACACATGGGCATGGTCTTCATCTGAGCACAATCCAAGAGCCACAACATGGAGTTCTTCTAGGCCCAGTGCACAAAGGGAGTTCTGTTGTTGCTATAGTAGCACCTCTAAACTTTTGGCTGACAAGTGTTTTGTGGTGAGTGATATTAACTGGTTTATATCTTATATAAGTAATTCAAAAACAACTGGACTTGCTGAGTAATCATTGAAATTGTTTCACTACTCATGCTGGCAGCTTCTTCAGTTCAACTGACTGGTGTGGGAAGTTCTCGGCATATAAACTCTTCCACTAATCCAATCACAATGGCGCATTGTAACTCTTCAGAGAGGTGACATCTGAAACAGCCTTGTATGTAGCAGACAGGTGGTGTTGAAGGCCCCTGCCTCTGTTCAAGGATGGTTTCTCCATCTTGACATGAATCATGCCTCTTCAATGGATTTCTGAGCAAATCCAGTTGTTTTATAATTACTTATATTAGATATACCATGACCTGGATGAATGAAAATCTTCATAGTCTTAACTGGTTTATGTTTATTCCATACAGTCAAAATGTTATATAATAGGGCCCTATTTCTCTGTACTGGCTTGTGTGTCAGGGGGTAGGGGTACATCACAACTATGACTTAGGGCAGCATTAAAAGTAAATCTGACCATGAATGTGCTTCTTCAGGTGTGTAAGAAGAGAGACAGAAGGCATGATGCTACTAAGAGGCCCAATATGGTTCCCAACAGATGTACCCTTTCAGTATATTTGCCAACAGACCATCTGGGTGGGGTTAATATGATTTTGCTGTTGGGCCCAGTAACTTCTAATCTTGCCATTGGTTCATATGGAAATTTGGGAAATACTGTATAAACCCTTCTTCAAACAACAAAAAAAACCTTAATACTCCTTTCACTAACCCCTTGGTTTTATAAGTATACTGCAGACCCACAAGAGCAAAATCTTCTCTCAGACTCTGCACTTTTTATCCAGCAAATAATAAATCCCTGAGCCGGATTCCTTATGGTGAAGACGGCGGGGTGCATTGCAGCAATGCCAGCTAATTTTACATGAGCGCAGCATTCCTTTCTGAAATGATTAAATACTGGAAATAACAAGGGACGTCATTGTGCCAGCGTCTCATCTCCACTAAAACATTCAATGATGTAGAGTTCTTTTATGGAGAATCTAGGGTGCCAGGCCCAAAAATAAAGGTTATTTTGTTATCTCTGTTTGCTGCATTAAGTAGAACTCAAAAATAATATTTTCAGAGCACAATGTGACTGTAGTGTTCTGTGTTTTCAGTAAGTAGGACACTGTGTGCTGCTGGATCCATCCATCTTTTTAGAGGAGGGGAACAAACTTGATTTCTCTAATATCACATTATCTCGGTTGTGACTTAATACAGGTAGGGGACCTGTTATCCAGAATGTTCAAGACCTGGGGTATTCCAGATAACGGATCTTTCTGTAATTTGGATCTTCATGCCGTTAGTCTACTAGAAAATTATGTAAGCATTAAATAAACCCAATAGGCTGGTTTTGCTTCCAATAAGGATTCATTATATCTTAGTTGGGATCAAGTACAAACTACTGTTTTATTATTACACAGAAAAAGGAACTCAGTTTTCAAACTTTGGATTATTTGGATAAAATGGAGATGTATTAGAGCTCACTCTATTAAAATCACCAGACATCATGTCTCTCTACATGCAGGATTTGTGCAACAAGCAGTTATTTTGTTAGATTTTGTTTGTACTGGAATCGGTTATTTGAGTGAGTTCTAATACATCTGCTAGGAAAGGAAGCCCCCCTATAAGATATATTGGATGTAACTGTCAATGAATATCTGACACCCAACTGCTGCATGAAGAGAGAATGAAGAGAAACAGATGCTGAGAGAGGAATAGTGAAGATAAACTTGATTATTTCAGAAAGGATGCAGAATTTTTATTTATTGTATTTACAAAGTTTCTTATTTCGGTATGATGAAGCTTATAGTAAATTCTTCTTTTCACAACAGTTCCCCTTCAAGTAATACCAATTGGTAATCAGGGCTGATCCTATCAAATGTGGGGCCCAATTGGGACCATGTTGGCGGGGCCCCTAGACAAAGTGTTGCTGGCTACTGCCACACCAAGTATTTAGGAAAATAAGGGCATACATGCACAAAATAGAAAGGAAAGGGGCAGACAAGGTAAGAGATTGAGAAGGATGAAATAGGCTCACATAATAGGGGCACACAGTGTAAGAGAGAGAGGGAGGAAATAGGAGAGTGGACTGGGCCAATTAGTTTGGGGCAGGCTGGGCCGATTCAGCTTGGGAGCAGGCTTGGTTGGATTGGGGGCAGGCAGGGCCTATCAAGGTTGGAGGAAAGCTGGACCTATGAGAGTTGGGGGATAGGCTGGCTTATCAGAGTTGGGGGGTAGGTTGGACCTATGGATTTGGGGATGAGCTGGATTCTCAAAGTTGGGGGCAGGCCAGGCAGCATCATGTGCTGAGGAAAATATTATCTGTGCTGCCCTGTGGTGCGGGGCCCCCAGAGGTGTGGGGCCCTATTGGGCCCAATTGGTCCAATAGGCCTAAGGCCGGCCCTGTTGGTAATCACACCAAAATAGCTGGCCATACACCCAAAGATCCACGGATCTTTCTCCGATATGGCCACCTTTAGCTGGGTGATATTGAACTGGTCCAATTTTTTGGCCCCTGAGATAAATACTGGTTGTTGTAAGAGGCCCTCATCAACTAGCAGATGTGATCCTTGCACAAGTGGGGAAACTTCATCATCATTTATTTATCATCATCATTTATTTATATAGCGCTGTCAAGATACGCAGTGCTTTAAAACTTAAACCTTGATTGATATGTGGCTGATTTTCTTCCAGACATCAGTTGGACAAGCTCATCAGTGGACTTCATACATGGTTCAATAAGCTGCTGACCTTTAGTTAGCCTGCCTAGACATAGAGGTGCAGTAAGAGAGAGTCATAAATAGAAGTTAAAGTAAACATAAAAATAAGTAATAAGCAGTTGAGCAATTCTATTCTCAGTGTGCATTATCCATAATCATCTATAGATCAATAAGGTTCCCATATAAACCTTATTACCTAAACATTTACTGCATGCCCCTTCTCAATAAACATTCCCCAGCCATCTCACGTCATACTCTTGGCAAACAGAAGCTGTGCATGCTCCGTAATGACATGCCGACCAAGCTTGCACCAATGTCATTTTTCAGCTTCCCACACAGGCCATCATGTTAGACATTCCCCACCCCCAGATCGTCAATTTTCACCCTGTGCATTTCATTAACAAATGGCATTTCTACCCCTTCGCTATGATGTTGGTGGCAATGAAGATTGTGGTTATATACAAAGCACAGATCCACACGTGATTACCAATGACAAACTCAAGAGAGATAATAAAGATCATTTATAGTCACTCTTCAGATACTCTTGTGTCTGGATGGCTGGGGCAGATAACTAAGATACAGGTGCATTACACAAAATCGTGTTATTTATGACAAGCAAGTTGGTGCAGTGGGCTGGAGTCCACCAGAATGGAATAGAAAGTTGCAAATTGCCCTTTAATTGCCAACTCAAAAGATATTATCTGGAATATTTCAGAACCACTGAAGGGAAACGCTTAGTCAATGACAACAACATTTTTCTTATCCTCTTTCGACTCATTTCCTTTCTTTCCCGTTGTGTTGTTTTTATGTCTTCTCTGCTCCCTTGTTTTCTTTCTAATTCCCAATTCTTAAAAAAATCTTCTCCATTTATTGTTCTGGTGTAGAAAGTTCAGGCCAACCTTTCTGTTTTGGGGGGGCAATTTAGAAACTTCTGCCTTTAGGTCCAACGTGAGGCCTGCCCTCCTGCACATTTTTAGGGTTCAGATTCCTATAGAGGTTGCTGTATCCTTTAAAGAGATAAGAGAAAAAACTAGGGATGCACCGAGTACAGGATTCGGTTCGGGATTCAGCCAGGATTCGGCCTTTTTCATCAGGATTTGGATTCGGCCAAATCCTTCTGGCCAGCTGAACAGAATCCTAATTTGCATATGCAAATTAGGGACAGGGAGGGAAATTGCATCGCTTTTTGTCATAAAACAAGGAAGCAAAAAAAGTTTTCCCACTTCCCGCCCCTAATTTGCATATGCAAATTAGGACTCGGATTTGGTTCGGTATTCGGCCAAATCTTTTGCGAAGGCTTCGGGGGTTCGGTCGAATACAAAATAGTGGATTGGGTGCATCCCTAGAAAACCAGAAAAATATAGTGTAGCATTCCTAATTCAATCACGCACCCAGTGTTTTTGGCATATCAAGAATCAGTATTAAAGTAGAGACTTCCAACTTCTTCTTATTATAAGATCTTATTAGTGAATAGTGATCTTATTAAACATCAAATTTCCAATGCCTGACCAGAGGAGAGAATTTTGTTACTATTAATACCCACATTTTCAATCACAAAGGCTCTGGTGGTATACTATACTCACAAACATAAAAAACTGCTTGCATTTCTCATGGTTTAAGTTGTTGACCACCAACTTCCAGTACTCTTTCCTCCATTGTGGACAATAAAGAAAAACATGTGCAGAGACTTTTTTTAAACTTTAATAAATAATAAAATTGCACTCCCAAAAGTGTCTCCGTGGGTTCGCATTTAAAAACAATAAAAGTCCCCACAGTAGTTTTGCGAATTCCTGGCGTCTCTCAGACCTCAATGCACATGTCTCTGGTTCGCATCTGCACACTGACGCATTCATCACTGCTCGGAGGAGGAAAGAGTATTGGAAGTTGGTGGTCAACAACTTAAACCATGAGAAATGCAAGCAATTTTTTTTATGTTTGTGAGTATAATATACCACCAGAGCCTTCATGATTCAAAGTGTGGGTATTAATAGTAACATAATTCTCTCTTCTGGTCAGTTACTGGACATTTAATGTTTAATAAGAGCAATATTCACTAATAAGATCTTATAATAATAAGAAGGGGGAAGTCTCTACTTTGAGGGCAGAGACAGACAAGAAGATTCGGGGAGATGTAGTCGATAAGGGAAAAAACAAAAAAATATAGTGTAGCGTTCCTTATTCAAACATACCCGGTGTCTTTAGCTTAAAGAGAATCAGTGTTAGGGCAGAGACAGACGAGATTCGGGGAGATTAGTCGCCCGGCAACAAATCACATCTTCTTCGGGTGACTAATCTCCCCGAACTGCCTCCCCGCCTGCTAGAATCTAAATCACCGGCTTTGTTTTCTGAAGCTGCCCGAAGTTGCTTCATGAGGAAACTTCGGCGACTTCGAAAAACGAAGCGCCCGGAGTGCCATCCCGTCAGCAATTAAGATTCTAGCCGGCTGGGAGGCAGTTCAGGGGAGATTAGTCGCCCGCAGAAGATGTGATTTGTTGCCAGGCGAATAATCTCCCCGAATCTCATCTGTCTCTGCCCTAACACTGATTCTCGATAAGCTAAAAACACCGGGTATGTCTGAATAAGGAACGCTACACTATATTTTTTTGTTTTTTCCCTTATCGACTAAATCTCCCCAAATCTTCTCGTCTGTCTCTGCCCTTAAAGTATTGTATTGTTTTTAGCCTTATCTCTTTGAGGGTTACAGCGACCTCTATTGAAATTGGAACTTGTTGGAACAGAAGAGAGCCTGATCTTTTGCTGGACTTGAGACATATTTGGTTTGGGATTCTTCTGGTATTTTCAACATTTCTAGGGTCCCTGGCCCACATTAACTGTTTCTTTTAAATAATCATATTACTGTAATCTGTTCTGAAGATACAAGGATGACCAAATAGCAAAGGGCAGAGAACGCTCATAATGATTAGACACCATTTCCAGGCTGAAGACAAAGTCCATTGAGGTCAACCTGCACAAGACAATCCTTATGTTGATCCAGAGGAAGGGAACAATTACTGACAACTAAAGAGATTTGCAAAAATAGCAATCTCCAAGTGTATCTGACTTCCTACCATCCAGTTTTTCTGGCTTGGTACACTTAAGTCTGCACACCCAGCCTGCACGAGGGTAAAACTGCCAGGGTGACCATATCTGTTCTTGGGGGTAGAACTGAACGGTGCATGAGAAGCAGAGTAGTCACTACGGGGGGCTTGTTGCTTGTAATGATGGAAGGTGAGGGTGGTGGTGTAGTTTGTGTTCTTTGTCTCAGTATCTGTATGATTCATTCCCTCTCTCTTTACATCGGCTGCTTCATCCAGGAGCAATCAGCGGTAATGTCTGTCTGTCCTTTCTTTCTGTCTCTCTTTTAGTTATGGGGCTGCAATGGATAAATTGGGGTTTCAATCATTCTGATGAGGAAGTTTAAAAATACCCCTTACTTAATTGCACATCACCTGTGATTCCACATTCCATGTTATCACTTCATATTATAGTTACAAAGTTGGGTTGAAAAAAGACCAAAGTCCATCAAGTTCAACCCCTCCAAATAAAACCCAGTGCAAATACTTACACACCAACCCCTCCATACACTCACATAAACTATATTTATCAATATCTCTACTAATTGTAGATTTTAGTATCACCATAGCCTTGGATATTCTGTTTGTCTAAGAAATCTTATAGTCATTAACTGAATCAGCATCACAACATCACCCGGCAGTGCATTCCCCAACCTCACTGTCCTCACTGTGATGAACCACCTACGTTTCTTCTTATGAAATTTCTTTTCTTTTAGTCTAAAGATGGGGCCTCTGGTGCGGTGATCCTTTCAATGGGTAAAAAGGTCCCCTGCTATTTGTATAATGGAAGCAGAGACAATAATGTACTCATACTTTGTTATGATATATTTGCCTTCTATACCCATAAGACATCACCTACTGATAAATACTGCATTTCAGGTTGGCTACTGATCTGCAACATCATATCACTAATTAAGGATGTGTGCCAAATTGGCTACCGCCCTACAAATGTATATTCCTCATGGCTGCATTTATACTCTTAACTGCAGCACATCAGAGACAACTAGTACTATGTTAGATGAGTCTAGTTCCACACTGTAGCAAGACGTCTCCTGCTAGAGGTAGAATCAGAATACAAGGAGCTGTGGCAAACAGCTCATTAGAAGCCCAATATTTAGCCTTGGAATCTGCATTGTAAACTGCACCCCCTGCTGTATGAATGTGCATCCATCTAAATACCTTAAAGGATAAGGAATCCTTCAAAATAAGTCCATTTAGAATTGATGAGGGTGGTATTCTAAGCACTTTTGTAATTTTCATTCATTATTTATTTTCTTTTAATTCCAAGATATTAAGGGATACATGTACTGTTAATATGAATGAATTTTGTTACAACAGCGCCACCTGCAGGTCAGTTTCCCACCAGTCTGACCACCAAGTAGTCAAGGAAGTTGTCAGGAGAAAGAAAGAGGCTGCTCTAATGTTCTTCTGCTTAGGAAAAAAATTAGAAACCTTTCTCACATCTTCATGACTAGCAAGTTGGAGCAGTGGGCTGGAGTCCATCAAAATAGAATAGAAAGTTGTAAATTACCCTTTAATTTCCAACTCAAAAGATATTTAACTGGAAGATTTCAGAACCACTAAAGGGAAAGGCTTAGTCAATAACACCAACGTTTTTCTTATCCTCTTTCGACTTATTTCCTTTCTTTCCTGTTGTGTTGTATTTACGTCTTGTCTGCTCCCTTGTTTTCTTTCTAATTCCCAATTCTGTCATTTTGTCTCCCTTTATTGTTCTGGTATAGAAAGTTCTGGGGAGGCACATTTATTAAAGGTAGAATTTTGAATTCATGTGAGTTTTTTTAACTCTCTTAAATTCGAATATACTCGAAATCTGAGGGGTTATTTAATAAAAAAATAGAATACCTTAAACTCGAACTCATTTTACCGACTCGAAAACTCAAATCGAATTCAACTAAACTCAAATTGAGTTTTTTCTCCCTGGACCTCTCCCATTGACTTATACATGAACTCGGCAGGTTTTTAGGTGGAGAATAGTCAAATTCGAGTTCTTAAAAGGGCCAGAGTGTGATAAATCTCAAATTCAAATCCGAATTAAAACTCAAATCGAGTTTGGATAATTCACAATTCAAATTTGAGAGTTTTGACCGTAAAATAAAAAAATAATTGAGAATTTGAATTTTAAATTCTACCCTTAATAAATCTGCCCCCTGGTGTAGAAAGTTCAGGCCATCCTTTCTTTTTTTGGAGGCCAATTTAGAAATGTCTGCCTTAGATTAGGTTAAATTGGAGGCCTGCCCTCCTGCACATTTCTAGGGTCCCTGGCCCACATTAACTTTTTCTATTAAATAATCATATTACTGTAATCTGTTCTGAAGATACAAGGATGGCCAAATAGGAAAGAGAACACTCATAATGATTATGTGAGATCTAAAAGACACGGAATGAAGCCCCAGCACCATCTCCAGGCTGAAGAGAAAGTCCATAGAGTTCAACCTGCACAAAACAATCCCCATCTTGATCCAGAGGAAGGGAACAATTACTGAAAACTAGGGATGCACGAATCCACGATTCGGTTCGGGATCCGGCCAGGATTCGGCCTTTTTCAGCAGGATTCGGATTCGCCGAATCTTTCTGCCCAGCCAAACCGAATCCAAATCCTAATTTGCATATGCAAATTAAGGGCAGATGGAAATCGCGTGACTTTTTGTCACAAAACAAGGAAGTAAAAAATGTTTTCCCCTTCCTATCCCTAATTTGCATATGCAAATAAGGATTCTGTTCAGTATTTGCCCGAATTTTTCGTGAAGTATTCTGGGGTTCGGCCTACTGAAAACCAAAGAGATTTCAAAAATAGCAATCTCCAAGACACTTTGCATTTAGAAGTGTATGTGACTTCCTACCATCCAGTTTTTATGGCTTGGTACACTTAAAGGAGAACTAAAGCTTAACTAACGAAGTAGCCCAAGGCAACCACAGCCCTTTAGCAGTAAAGATCTGTGTCTCCAAAGATGCCCCAGTAGCTCCCCATCTTCTTTTCTGCTGATTCACTGCACATGCTCTGTGCTGCTGTGACTTAATGAGCTTAGGGAGCCACTCACAATATACAGTACATATAGAATAGAAATGTCACAATATAAGGCTGATTAGTAATTAATACACATAATTACTACATGGCAGCACAGAAACCAGTGCAATTAGCATCAGAATTTAATAATCAGCAAACCTGTAGCATCAGCTTATATTACAGCCAGGGAAGCTCATTTTCTGCTGGATAATTAGTGACGAGCCCTAAGCTTAGCTTCTCAACAGCCAATCAGAGCCCACTGAGCATGTGAGTGTCACAGACACTTTCCAAGATGGTGACCCCCTGTGACAAGTTTGAAGTCCTGGATCATTGCTGCTATTGACAAGCTCAAACTTTAGCCTCGTGCAATAAGTTCACTATATAAAATATGCATATTCATTAGTAGGGTTTAGTTCTCCTTAAAGTCTGCACACCCAGTCTGCACGAGGGTAACACTGTCAGGATGATCATATCTGTTCTTGGGGGTAGAACTGAACGGTGCATGAGAAGCAGAGTAGTCAATACGGGGGGCTTGTTGCTTGTAATGATGGAAGGTGAGGAGGGTGGTGTAGTTTGTGTTCTTTGTCTCAGTATCTGTATGATTCATTCCCTCTCTCTTTACATCGGCTGCTTCGTCCAGGAGCAATCAGCGGTAATGTCTGTCTGTCCTTTCTTTCTGTCTCTCTTTTCCTTATTCCTTTCTTAGTTATGGGGCTGCAATGGATAAATTGGGGTTTCAATCATTCTGATGAGGAAGTTTAAAAATACCCCTTACTTAATTGCTCATCACCTGTGATTCCACATTCCATATTATCACTTCATATTATAGTTACAAAGTTGGGTTGGAAAAAGACCAAAGTCCATCAAGTTCAACCCCTCCGAATAAAACCCAGTGCAAATACTTACACACCAACCCCTCCATACACTCACATAAACTATATATATTTATACCTCTACTAATTGTAGATTTTAGTAACACAATAGCCTTTAAAATTATGTCTGTCCAAGAAATCATCCAAGTCCCTCTTATAGTCATTAACTGAATCAGCATCACAACATTACCCGGCAGTGCATTCCCCAACCTCACTGTCCTGACTGTGATGAACCCCCTACTCTGTTCCTTTAAATGAAACTTCTTTTCCTCTAGTCTGAAGGGGAGGGGCCTCTGGTACGTGATTCTCTTTATGGGTAAAAAGGTCCCCTGCTATTTGTCTATAATGTCCTCTAATGTACTTGTAAAGTCTAATCATGTCCCCTCACAAGCGCCTTTTTTCCAGAGAAAACAACCCCAACCTTGTCAGTCTCCCCTCATAATTTAAGTCTTCCCTCCCTCTAACCAGTTTAGTTGCACTTAGTCTCTGCACTCTCTCCAGCTCATTTATATCCCTCTTAAGGACTGGAGTCCAAAACTGCCCCCATACTCCAGATGAGGCCTCACCAGGGACCTATAAAGAGACACAATTATGTTTCATCCCTTGAGTTAATGCCCTTTTTTATACAAGAACTTTATTTGCTTTAGTAGCCACAGAATGACACTGCCCAGAATTAGACAACTTGTTATCTACAAAACCCCAAGATCCTTCTCATATAAGGAAACTCCCAACACACTGCACAATTTAGTATCAGCTGCAAAAATAGAAACAGTACTTTCAATGCCCACCTCCAGGTCATTAATAAACAAGCTGACATTAATGTCACATAGCATTTCCTACTATGATTACATGGCACGTCTAACTATGACTGCCAAGGATGCTGCTGCCATGAGTGTGATCACGCACAGTGTTGGACACAAACCGGTGGGCCCCATCGTCCCAGACCCAGTCCTTGACAGAAGCGGCTTCTGTCCTCCCTCCCTGGCCCTCAGCGCGGCTGTACGAAAAAGAAGGTAGGCGCTGGTTGTGGCTCAGGGAGGGGGACCAGAGGGTGATGTGCACCTGGGGGGGTCCCTGATGCAGCAGTCCCGGTGGGCCCTGGGCCCCTCAGTCCGACAGTGATCACGCAGCACCCCTTAACATGATCACTCAGCACTTCTCACTAAGATTATGCATCACTTCTAACTATAAACACAAGGCACTTCTCACTATGATCACACAGCACCCTCTCCTTTGATCACACAGCACCCCTTACTATGATCACACAGCACCCCTTACTATGATCACACAGCACCCCTTACTATGATCACCTAGCACCCCTTACTATGGTCATGCAGCACCCCTTACTCTGATCTCGCAGCACCCCTTACTATAATCACCCAGCACCCCTTACTATGATCATGAAGCACCCCTTACTCTGATCACACAGCACCCCTTACTATGATCACACAGCACCTCTTACTATGATCACACAGCACCCATTACTATGATCACACAGCACCTCTTACTATGATCACACAGCACCCATTACTATGATCACACAGCACCTCTTACTATGATCACACAGCACCGCTTCCATTGATCATGCAGCACCCCTTACTATGATCATGCAGCACCCCTTACTATGATCATGCAGCACCCCTTACTATGATCACACAGCACCCCATACTATGATCATGCAGCACTTCTCACTATGATCACGTAGCACCCCTTACTGTGATCACGTAGCACCCCTTACTGTGATCACGTAGCACCCCTTACTATGATCACACAGCACCCCTTACTATGATCACACAGCACCCCCTATTATCATCACACGGCATTCCCAGATTCAGAATACACCATGGTATTTCTATTACACTAAAGCTCAATCAGTACCACAGGTCAGGCCAAATATAAACCCCTTCTCTGTGGCAGATTAAAGCAGCCTGGCTCGTACCTCGTACTCTGGTACACTCCAATCTTTACATTCATGACGCTGCACCCTTTACCATGATCACACTGCACCCCTTATTCTAACCACACAATAGCCCAAACATGCTGTAATAAGTAAGGAAGCAGGACTGGGGTGTGTAGCAAATGCTATGTGCCCATCTCTCTATTCATTAGCAGGCAAAAAAACGACTTTTTAATTTCTATAAATGCATTTGCCATGGGTACATGTTGTTAATGCAGCAGAACATTGCTTTGTGTGTAACACCTCTGCGGCTCATGGCATTGCCCCCAGGGTGCCAGCTAGTAATATAAATGGCTGCAGTGTGTGTCATATTGCTTGGGATTTGCTGCTCATTAGGGATTGTAGCCAGGGGAGCGGAAAGACTACAAGTGTTGTCAGAGCAGCTGGTAAAAGACCTCCTGGGAGCTTTTCACATGTAGCATCAAGGGATTAAATGTATCAAACATTTGCTAACAGCACTCTCTTCTCTCTTTCTCTTTTTCTCTTACTATCTCTCCTTCTATTTCTATCTGTGTCTTATCTTTATCCCATAATTCTCTGTCTATCCATATTGATTTCTTTCATTATTTTATAACTGTTTCTATATTTCTGTCTATACAATTGTCACAATTCTTCCTTTTTCTACTCTGTTCTTTCTCTGTGTTTTTCTGTTTCTTCTGTGTCTCTATTCCATTCTTTCTGTTCTTTATTTCACCCCCTCTGTCTGATCTCTATCTCTAACTCCATTGACTCTGTTCCATCGTTTCCTCTCATGGACTCTGAAATTTCTCTTTCTGTTTTGTAACTTCGTCTTCCTCTTCCTTACCACTTCTACCTCTCCCCGTCCGTTCCTTTCTTTCTTTTATTCACAACAGAGGTGGGAGCAAAGGAAAGGATATAAGTACCATCAAATCACTGCGTGTTCTGCGTGTCCTGCGTCCTCTGAAGACTATCAAGCGGCTTCCCAAACTAAAGGTCAGTGACACAGGCGTAGGCTTTGCCTTCAGACCATAACAAGATCTCTATCCTTAATGGATAAGTAAACCTTCAAAATTAGTGAATGTAAAATTGATGAGGGGGCTATTCTAAGCACTTTTGTAATTTACATTCATTTTTTATTTATTTTTAAATTCAAGATATTAAAGGATACATGTACTCTTAATATGAATAAATTTTTTACAACAGTGCCATCTGCTGGTTATTTTCGAACCATTCTGACCACCAAGTAGTCAAGGAAATTGTCAGGAGAGAGAAAGAGGCTGCTCTGATGTTCTTCTGCTTAGGAAAGATGTGAGAAAGGCTTCAAATTTTTTTCAACTTCCTTGACTACTTGGTTGTCAGAATGGTTCGAAAATAACCAGCAGGTGGCGATGTTGTAACTAAATTCATTCATATTAACAGCACATGTATCCCTTAATATCTTGGAATAAAAACAAAATAAATAATGACTGTAAATTACAAAAGTGTTTAGAATAGCCTCCCTTATCTGTTTTATATTCACTTTTTTTAAAGGTTTACTTATCCTTTAAGTCACCTTTTCATCTCTTTTACCTTGAGCTGCCATTTTTTTCTGTTCTGTGTGTCATTCAATGATCATGTGACAAGGAAAGAAATGGAGGTTCTAATGAAAATGTATTTTGTCCTTGGTTTCTCTCTGCCTCAGGCTGTGTTTGACTGTGTAGTCAACTCTTTGAAGAACGTTCTGAATATCCTCATTGTCTACATGCTTTTCATGTTCATCTTCGCTGTTGTAGCAGTCCAGCTTTTTAAGGGGAAGTTCTTTTATTGTACGGATGAGTCCAAGGAATTCCAGAGAGACTGCAGGTGAGACATATCATTATTGCACCTCTGTCTGAAAGAGGAAATGTTGAAGACTAATTCGGGGGTTCAGCCAAGTCTAGGGTACTTTATGAGTATTCATCTTCAGCTAAATCTTTAGTGTTTGGCCAGACCAAATCTGGACCCTTTAAGTCTTGTGGGCAACTGTGCAAAGATGTGTTTTTAGCACCCACGTGTTCCATTCTAGTAGGAAGGTTTTGAACTGGACATCTCAGTTTTTCAAAGGGCTGTCTATTCAAAACTTACTGCCTGGTTTAAAACATTGAGAAAACTGAACAGTAATTCAGTCAGTTGTGCCTATGTGATGCAATAACCACTGACATGATTGTGCCTGCCTCTGATGTCATCATGCCCACCCCAACATCACTGCCCCACCCCCAGTTCTCTCTGCCCCATCCCCTTTGTTTGGGTTTAGCCACTGGCAAAAACAAAATGCACCCAATGTAGAAGGAATTGGGAACAGATCCAGTGGTTATTTTTTAGATCATTTTTCCAACTTTACCAGGGAGAGGGCAGTAAGAGAAATCAACAGAAATATCAACTTCCTGGTAACCAAAACATATAGTTGGAGTTTTTTGGCCACACCCCTTACTCCAGCCCCTACCAGGGATATAAACATTAGAAATAAGCAAAAAAAGTTTATTTTCTAAATACATTTATTTATTTTAATATATATCTGGTTGAACAAAACTTTTCTTTGGCTTAAAACACAATTTTTGCTGAACAACATCACAACAGGCCTGTTAAAACAGGGGAAAATATCAAATTTAATGTCCTAAATGTCCTAATTGTTTTTTCCATTGCATTTGATACGTATTAAGCTGTACCTGTACTTTAACCACAGGGGAGAATACCTGGTCTATGACAAAAGTGAGGTTAAAGCACAGAAACGAGAGTGGAAGAAATGGCCGTTCCATTATGACAACGTGCTGTGGGCACTTCTCACCCTCTTTACTGTATCTACAGGGGAAGGCTGGCCAGAGTAAGTCTTTGTATGTAATCCTCTACATGCCAATGGGTTGATTGGGCAAAGGTTGTACAGCCAGTGCCCCGAAGAAAAGAAAAAAAAATCCTTTTAGGGGTACAATTTGTTTCTGTGCCCCAGTCGTATCTACAAAGTAACAATACTGTTCAAGCTCATGTGGGAAAAGTGTTGACCTGAGACAATGTACAGCAACATTTCACAAAATACCCCTAAATACAAAACTTAATTCCCCCTTGGTGTGGTGCAAGGCTGTTTGAGCAAATCACAGTTGAAGACTAGGCATGTTATAGGCTGCTAAAAGAAGGGGCATGCCGCATTAGTGCACTCTTTTGGAATAAAATGGTGGGTAAAAAGCTTAGAGGATAAGTAAACCTTTAAAATAAGTCAATGTAAAATTGACGAGAGTGCTATTCTAAGACATTTTTCAATTTACATTCATTATTTATTTTCTTTTGATTCCAAAATATTGTGGGATACATGTACTGTTAATATGAATGAATTTTGTTACAACAGAAGTTGTCAGGAGAAAGAAAGAGGCTGCTCTGATGTTATTCATCTTAGGAAAGATGTGAGAAAGGTTTCTAATTCTTTGCCTAAGCAGAAGAACAATCAAGCCAGTCAATGGCTTGATACTATAGTCCACTATGTCTTTGTGATCACTAAAAACTCCTATCTTTATTACATGACACTTTAGACCCACAGTATTGATCACCAGCTAATAATAACTTAATACACATCTTTCATACTGTCAAAGCACATAATGCTTGGGGTAACAGAGTGTGTTTACCTGTAGCTTATGTTCGTTATCCCAAATTATGCATGTTTGCATGGGAGATTGTGGTCATTCTAGTCTAGTTCTTCTACCAGGCTCTCTCCAACTTATTCTCTCTCTCTATTTGTGCAGTGTACTCAGACATTCTGTGGATGCCACCTATGAGGATCAGGGTCCCAGGCCTGGATTTCGGATGGAAATGTCTATATTTTATGTGGTCTACTTTGTGGTCTTCCCTTTCTTCTTTGTCAACATCTTTGTGGCCTTGATTATCATCACTTTTCAGGAGCAGGGTGATAAAATAATGGAGGAGTACAGTTTGGAAAAGAATGAGGTGTGGAACCTTAAACCTACACAATAATAATAATAATTATAATAATAATTTATTACATTAAGATCAGTCTATTTATTCATAATTGTACTAAGTTATGATGTCTGGACAAAGACCACAATGAACCCATTGAGGGTTCTAACCTTGTTATTTATCAAACAAGTGTAAAAGTTTTGCTGTATTTTATTCATTACATAATTAAAAGAAATTGACATTAATATGATTCTTAAATCTGCTTACAGAGAGCGTGTATAGACTTTGCTATCAGTGCCAAGCCCCTGACGCGACATATGCCGCAGAACAAGCAGAGCTTTCAGTATCGCATGTGGCAGTTTGTGGTGTCTCCCCCATTTGAATATACCATCATGGCTCTCATTGCCCTCAACACCATTGTGTTAATGATGAAGGTAAGGCCGAAGAGAAAAACTGTCATCTTGCTCTCAGGTAAAGGGTATTTAGTATTAGTAAAGTTTACAGAATGTAAGACATGTTTTTAGAAGTATATATAGAGAGGGTGTTTAGAGAACGATGGTGGGATTAGATATGTAGGTAGATAGGATATTCAGAAGTAGAGTACAGGGGAATATGGGAAGATAATTTCAGACCATATATAATAATAGTTAATCCTTTTAACGATTAAAGGATAAGTAAACCATTAAAATAAGTGAATGTAAAATTGATGAGGGTGCTATTCTAAGAAATTTTGCATTGTACATTCATTATTTATTTTGTTTTGATTAAAAGATATTGAAGGATACATGTACTGTTAATATGAATAAATTTTGATACAACAGCGCCACCTTCTGGTCAGTTTCCCACCAGTCTGACCACCAAGTAGTCAAGGAAGTTGTCAGGAGAAAGAAAGAGGCTGCTCTGATGTTCTTCTGCTTAGGAAAAGAATAAGAAACCTTTCTCACATCTTTCCTAAGCAGAAGAACATCAGAGCAGTCTCTTTCTCTCCTGACAACTTCCTTTTTGTAACAAAATTCATTCATATTAACAGTACATGTATCCCTTAATATCTTGGAATAAAACAAAATAAATAATGAATTTACATTGCAAAATGTCTTAGAATCACACAATCATCAATTTTCCATTGACTTATTTTGAAGGTTTGCTTATCCTTTAATATTATGTTAAACTATTAATGTTCCCATGTGTCAACTACAGTTCACAGAGCTCTAAAGTTTATTTATCACTGTCTTTTTCTCATAGTTCCATGGATCTTCTAATGCGTATGAAAATGTGCTGAAAACGTTCAACGTAGTCTTCACCTCCCTCTTCTCTCTCGAATGCCTCCTCAAAATAATGGCTTTCGGTGCGCCGGTGAGTGGGATTTTTATTCTGCTTCTTGTAGGAGTATTTCCGCTAAATGCCAAATGTATGAATTTGTGACGAGAGCAGCCTGTATCATAATTTGGAAAGTTGTATATGCATAAATTGAGTATTGAACAGCCAAACCTGAGCTTATGCAATAACATTTACACACAACTAGTTAATATTTCCTCCCCTTACTATAAAACAATTTACCTACAATGGCCAAACCAGTGTCATGGTGCCATCATAAAATCCTCTGGGATAAAAGTACCCTACCCATGTAATAGAGCATATTTTGTATCCTATCCACAGCACTGAGCTCATACTGACTCATGAACTCATACCCATGTTAAGGGGCGATTCACCTTTATGTTAACTTTTAGTATGTTACAGAATCGTAAGTTCTAAAAAAAACTGTTAAATTGGTCATCGTTATTTGTTTTGTATCGTTTTTTAATTATTTGCCTTTCTCTTCTGACTCTTTCCTGCTTCAAATGGGGACACCTGACCCCATGTAAAAAAACAAATGCTCTATAAAGCTACACATATATGGCTGTTAGTACTTTTTATTCCTCATATTTCTATTCTGGCTTCTCCTAATCATATTCTGGCATATTATTCAAACTATTGCATTGTTGCTATGGTAATTTGGACCCTAGCAACCATATGGCTGAAATTGCAAACTGGTGACCTGCAGCATAAAAAGCTACATAACTCAAAATCCACATAAAAACCAATTGCAAATTGTCTCAGAATATCCCTCTCTACATCATACTAACCGTTAACTCAAAGGTGAACAACCCCTTTAAAGATTTGCAATGCACCCTCCCCACAAGGAGACTTAAGGTGGCCATTGACGCAAAGATCCGTTCGTTTGGCGACATCGCCAAACGAGCGGATCTTTCCCCGATATGCCATTAACATGCATGGCTATATCGGGGGTAATCTGATTGTTCGGCCGTATTACGATGTGCCATGGGCTCCGGCGGGATCGGTCGGGTCAAAATCAAACCTGATCGATCGACCAAACGACCGATCTCCGCCGGACGAAAGCTGTCGGCACTCCCCACACACGATCCGAAAATCTTAGGAATCCTCGATTCGTACGATAGGATCTGTGTGTCTATGGCCACCTTTAGTCATTTTGGGCATTGAGGTGCAATAAAGTAGATCCTCAGTCTGTTACTCAGTCCGTAGTGCTTAATATTTCACATCTGCAAATTGTGGTTTATTTTTTCAATGTCTTTAGTTTTAAAGCCCCCAAATGGCAATTACACAAATCACTTTTAACCAGCCTCGCTACTTCCAGCCATTGGGGCCTTGCAATTCAGCCGTAAATAAGACTTTGTGCTTCTTACACAGAATATTTTTATTTATTGTGCCCTGGATATGTCTGTTTCCATAACATTATGCTCTGCTGCATAAAACTATAGGTTGCTACTTTTGTACCAGACAGTGTAGTTTCTGTTTAAAGTCTTAGGGGCAGATTTACTAAGGTTCAAATGGTAAATTCAAATTTTTGAATTTTTTTTTTTTTTTTTGGTCAAAACTCACAAATTCGAATTTAAAACCACCAACTCGAACTTGAATTCTGATGTGAAATTTATCACAAATCAACCCTGGAAACAGTTCTTATTCGACTATTCTCCACCTAAAACCTGCCGAGTTCATGTAAAAGCCAATGGCAGAGGTCCCTTGAACTACAGTATTTGAAGATGTTAATGGTAGTGATGAGCCAAATTTTTGGCAAGTTTCTCTTTATAGACTGTAGTGATGAGCAGGTCGGATAAAATCCGAGCCACACCCGACCCTAACCTGCCCTTCTCCAACCCATCCGAGCCCGACTTCTGGCTTCCAATTTAAGGCCTTGCGCCGACCGGCCCCAGCGATGACATCACAAAAGGGGCAGGCAGGAGGCACGTGTCTTTAAATAATTAAGCTGGAAGCCGGAAGACGGCAGTTCCGGGTGGCGGGCAGGGAGAGCAGGAAGAAGAGCTTAACAATAGACTCCAATGGGAGAAAAAAAATGTTTTGCGTTAAAAAAAAATGTCCTGCATCAAAAAAACTCGATTTGTGGTTGCGACTATTCGATCGAATTTTAGACATTAGAATATTTTCATAAATAACATTCCGTTCGAATTGTGAATAACATCGAATTTATTCGAGTTTTAAAAAATTCCCATTACTCTTTGATGAATACAGGATCAATTTTCTCTTGCTGTGCAAGTTACTAATTCTCCATCCTTCTGGCATGGGATGTTCTATACCTCGTTATTCCTATTGAATATATTTTGTAACTAATTACGTTTTTTCTCCCTATAGAATTATTTCCGGGATGCCTGGAATATCTTTGATTTTGTGACAGTTCTTGGGAGCATCACAGATATTGTAGTGACCGAGTTCTGGGTAAGTATAGAACAAGTGCTCTGGTTGGTGATCTGACTGTGACAGTTGCATTGTATGTAGGCTTTGTGGAGTGTAATGAATGGTGGGTCCAGCGTTTGGAGGTTTATACAGGCTGAGTAGCGTTTAAAAAAGACTGAGGACAAGCTTTGTGCGCCAGATGCAAAAGTAACATGCCGCAGGTTTGGTGATGCTTGTCGGGTAAAATGGGAGAGGGTTGGTTGCTTGTTTGGAAAACTACGATATAATTGATATTACAGACCCCTAGTAGGATGAAACATGACTGGGCTTTGGATTAAGAAGATGGTTACATCCTTTTAGGAGGGATTACAAAGGCAGAGGAGTCTGTACATATAAAGACAGAATAAAAGTTGGGCACTAAGGAACTTAGCAGAGATAATGCGCACAGGGGATGTTGCTTTCATCTAAAAAATAAAAAATCAATTACTTAGTATTATTTTCATATGGTTCTACAGAGATCATGTAAATCTGAAATCTTCTCTACCTTGCAGCAGGATTATCCTTCCTATGTCTTTCCATGACTCTAGCTTTGGGTTTGCTCTTCGTCCTACTTGAGTAGATTCTCTTCAGTCACACACATGCTTTCATTTGATCTCCTCTTTGGTCCTGTCATTGATCTAGCCTGGTCCTCCTGAGGTTTCTGTTGCCCTGGGATTATGCTTGACGTCCCTCATACTCTGCACTTGGGTTTGAGATCTTTACTGCCTTGGCCACATTGACTAATGCTTGGGAAACCTCAGACTTTGCTTTGCTACACTGGATGACCTCTCTTGTTTGACCTAGAGATCTTGGAAATATTTCAATTTTCCTGAGATTGGAATCTGTTAGGATTCTTATATTTGGTCTACCAACCAGCAGGAGGTGCTGCTGGAATGGAAGTCTTGCCCTTTTCCTTTACTAATGCTTCTTTGGCTTCTGTCTCTTTTTTTTCTTTTTGCTTCTTCGTTTAGACCGAGCAAATGAGCTGATCTAATTGTTTCCACCTACTACTTATGCAATCAGATAGTTGACTGTAAATACCAGCTTGCCTCCACTCTGTTCTGGTTTCTCCTAATTAAAACCATCTCGTTTGTGTAGCTTCCTCTCTCTTTAGATGACCCCAGCCTGTCCTTCATTCTTGATCCTGTGCTTTGGCTGTTTCTAGTTGTTCTTTCCCTTATCCTAATGTGGCCCTTTGCTTGCCTTTCATTTTTTTTTGGCTCGATCTCCCAAACTCTTCAAGTTTGGAGAGAAGAAAGACATGCTGGATACTGCTGGGTCTTATTTGATGAGCCAAATTCCCTTTCTCTCACCCTACAGAGATCAACAAGAGAAGTATTAAAGGAATCGCTGGAAGACAGAATTACATTTTGTTTAGAGTAATCAATGGCTTGAGATGTATTTGCTATACTCAACAGAGATACTACCTTCGCAAGACCCTTGTTTCACTCTGATATAGGGTATAAATACAGAGGACTCTTGAAAATTTCAGGAGGGTTGACAGTTGACAGACCTAATTAAAGTCCATTAAAAAGCCAAACGTTATCTGGAGCATATTTATTTCCCGAGTGAAGGTCACCACCTTAGTGTAGTGACTTATTTTTGTTCTATATATATGCATCTAGAGGTCCAATAGTAAACACTGAATATGGAAGGGGAGCTTAAAGGGATTTTTATGGTTTACTTTTTATATCTAAATTACACTCTTTATATTGCAAATAATTCACTCTACCATTTAAAGGCAGAATTTCGATATGAATCCGTGCCTGGCAAAAAAAGTACTCATTACTAAGGGTTTTTTCCTGCTTGGATGCTATTATTATTATTATTATCATGTATTTATATAGCGCCAACATATTGCGTAGCACTGTAAAGTAAATGTGATTATACAACTACATCACATGAATTACATATATAGAATATATGGAGTAACAAACATCACAATCAATACAGGTACAAAAAGGTGAGGAAGGCCCTATGCATAGACATACAGTCTAAAAGGAAGGGAGTAATACACAAGGTGTGGGCAAGATCGAATTAAGTGGGTGAGAAATGTGGTATTGTATGTGGTGTTGTGTTTGGTAGTTAAGCAGAGTGAGGGGAGGCTTCTCTAAAGAAGTGCGTTTTCAGAGATTTTTTGAAAGCAGAAAGGTTGGGAGAAAGTCGGACAGACCGTGGGAGAGCGTTCAGTGGGAGAGCGTATTCTCGTGTCTACCAGTAGGTGGGGCTAGGGGTACAAACAAATCCTTCAACAGTTGTCAGGTAGCTGCTATCTGGTTAGCTGCCCATTGTTCTGTAGATAGGCTGCTGGGAAGAGAAGGGAGGGGGTGATGTCACTCTAACTTGCAGTACAGCAGTAAAGAGTGACTGAAGTTTATCAGAGTACAAGTCACATGACTTGGGGCAGCTGAGAAATTGACAATATGTCTAGCCCCATGTCAGATTTCAAAATTGAATATAAAAAAATCTGTTTGCTCTTTTGAGAAATGGATTTCAGTGCAGAATTCTGCTGGATCAGCACTATTAACCCTTTAAGCCTCCTTTGATAAAAAAAAATTCCCATGACAGTATCCCTTTAAAGTGGTGTTTTACCTTTAAGTTACCTGTTAGCATGTTAAAGACTGGGGGCACCTGGGAAATGGACAATTTGTCTAGCCCCATGCCAATTTTCAAAAAGAAATATAAAAAAAAATCTGTTTGCTTTTTAAAAAACGGATTTCAGTGCATAATTCTGCTGGAGCGGCACTATTAACCCTTTAAGCCTCCTTTGCTACAGCCTTCTCTTTTTTTAGCAGCACCTTTGCTTGCCATCAGGTCAACTTTCTTGAATTTGCCTTAAATTCAATTTAACGAACCCTCTCTGTAATATCAGCTTTGATCAAAGTAGGCAATGCATTGAGGTAACGCCATTGTAACAATTGTCCATAAAACTGTTTTCATTTTTTCCACTTTGCATAAAAAGATATGTAAATGTAGCATCTATACGGTCCCCTCTATAAGATACATGGAGGCTCTGGGTCTCAGTTTGTGGAGGGTTTGGTACTGTGTAAAAGACATGCGTTGGGTGTGTATGGTGCAGTACTGTGTGAGTTTCTATGTGGCCAGTAACTCTGTGGTTGTTGTTGAGTGTGGGTGGATATTTTCTATTCTCAATAAAACAGCTTTGTGTGGGTGGCACAATGTCCACGAGACTCTCTCTCTCCTCTGTAATGATAACTGTATCTCTGCCTTGTCTTTTTCATGTCTTTCTCTCTTTCTTTCTCTCTCTGTCTCTCTGATATTATGGGCCCTCGACAAAAAAATTGCTCATCCAAAATGCACTATGAATCTCATGTGTCCATCCATGAAACTGGTCTATGTCCTCATGCCAACTACACCCCCTACTCCCTATACCTTCCTTCCTCCTCTCCCAAAACCCCTACCTGATCCCACACACAATTCTTGCCGCAATCTCCTAATCTCCTCCATCTACAACTGCATCGCAGAACCCGGTTGGTTTGTAATTTATGAACTAATGCATAAACATTACTCGTTGCATGTCAGAGGCTGTGCACTGAGCTTCCCAACTTCCTACACTCCCGTAATACTTCTGTACACCTTAAAATATTTATCTGCTGCCTCGATTTCCCTTCTTCGTCCACCTAACCTATGACCTTTTGTTTTCCTTAGTCTTCAACTACACTCTTCTTGGTGAATCACACCTCTCTCATTCTTCTTCCATCTTCTGTTACTGTCTTTCCTGTTTTTCTCATCAAACCTTCTTTCTGTCTTTCTTAAACTTTTATACAAATTCAGAGTCAGATTCTGTCCTCTAGCTCATTATGTTAGTCTTCTCTTGCCCATATTCTCTCTCTTCACATCCATCTACTTTCTACACCCATTCTCTGAGCCATTCATTGGGGCAGATTTACTAAAGGGCGAAGTGGCCGTCACTAGCAAAAATTCTCCAGAAATCTCATCCACAGGGACATCGCCAATTTACTAACATTCATAAAGGACAATTCACTAGTGAAAGAGACCATCGCTATTGTAGTTTCGCGCCCAATCACCAGGCGAATTTTCACTGAGGCCAATGATTGTTACAGAATTTTACAGAACATTACCTCTTTTACCAGTTTCCTTTGCCAGCTTAGACCTGGCGAACTGATAAGATGAAGCTACATCCTCCTCAATCTGATGTCAGTGACATCATATCCTGTACGCCTGAAAGTCATAAAAGTTGTAAAACACGCTGGCCTTTTTTTCATATTTTAAAGCGGGATTGTCATCAAAAGTCCTAACTATATAAGATTTTTGTGTTCACATTTCTTTCTCAACCATTTGAGGGCCACATTTGTTTTAGGGTGGGCTCATGTCTAGGGCATTCGAGCGAGGCAGAAATTCGCGTTCGGCTGCCCAGACGCAACTTTGCATTTTAGTGAATTAGCATAATGGTAGAGAATTTTTGTCAGACGAAGTGGTGCGAAGTGTGGCAGATCGTTCACTGGTGAAAATTCACCCTTTAGTGAATTTGCCCAATATACTCTTTATCTATTATTTTCATATACCTATTCTTTTTCATCCCAGTCCAGCCCTTCATCTCCTTGTATGCTTTGCATCCATCTTTTTTTTTCTAAAATTCCTTGGCTAAACAATGGGCCAGATTCAATTCCATTACAAAACCTCATTTTTATGGTTTATAAAGTGAGAAAACCTTATCTCCTACGTCACTTTCCAGCTTTTCCCATAGAACAAGACCCAATTCAGTGAGAAAAAAATTATCTCCCTGTTTATCACGTGGAAACTCTATTGATGTCTATAGGAAAAACTGAAAGTAAATTAGGAGAAATGTTCTTTTTCCTCAAATTGTTGTGACCCATAGGTTTTCACATGTTAAACTATAAAATAATGTTTTCACATGGAACTGACTCTGGCCCTTAAAGGACCAGTAACATCAAATTTTTTTTTAAAAAAATTCATTATTATACAAGAAAAAAAAACACAAAGACAAATTAAACTTTGCAATCGCTAAGTATTTATTAAGAAATAACTTACCGAAACTCCGCTTGCGCTCCTCTTCAGAAAAGGTTATCTAGCAATCCATCGTGCGGCACTCGATTATTCCTCCCTCCCTTCCTCATAGGAAATAGCCAGGGAGGAGAAATCGAGCGCCGCATGATGGATCGTTGCCCTGACGTCTTTTCTGAAGAGAAGCGCAAATTTGATGTTACTGGTCCTATAAAGCAATACTGACACGTTCCTATAAAAATTATAGTAAAGTGTCTGTATAAAAGAGGTGCTGCACGCTAAATATTTTCCTCTAAACTAAGCAGTGTCAGATTGTTGGCTTCATGAAGGTTTGTGGGGCTGGGGGTGGTATTGGGGGGACTTTTAGAGGAAAATATTTAGCGTGCAGCACCTCTTTGATAAGGACATGTTCCTATGATTTTTATAGGAACGTGTCAGTATAGCTTTAATGTGACATCTACATCTAATAATGGTGTGTCTTAGTCAACTACACGTACAGAATAATCTTGAAAACAGATTAACCTTTAGGACCAGTAACATCAAAAAAATTCGCTAGTATACCATGAAAAAAAACCACCAAGACAAATTAAACTTTAAAATCGCACAGCCTTTATGATGAAACAACTTACCGAAACTCCACTTGCGCTCCTCTTCAGAAAAGGCGACACGATGATGATCCATCATGTGGTGCTTGATTCCAACTCCATGGCTCTCTCCTATAAGGAAGGCAGGGAGGAGAAATTGAGAGCCACACGATGGGTCGCCGGGTCGCCTTTTCTGAAGAGGAGCACAAGTGGAGTTTCGCTAAGTTATTTCTTAATGAAGGCTGTGCGATTTTAAAGTTTAATTTGTCTTGGTGTTTTGTTTTTTTTGTGGTATTCTAACGAATTTTTTTGTTGAACTGAAGAAGCCACTCAACATGTCCAATTGACTAAGACACACCACTACTAGAGGTACCATGGCCTGGATGTAGGAAACCTTTATATAGGGATGTAGCGAATCCACTATTTTGGATTTGGCCGAACCCCCGAATCCTTCACGAAGGATTCGGCCGAATACCGAACCGAATCCTAATTTGCATATGCAAATTAGGGGTGGGAAGGGGAAAATATTTTTTACTTCCTTGTTTTGTGACAAAAAGTCACATGATGTCCCTCCCTGCATCTAACTTGCATATGCAAATTAGGATTCAGATTCGGTTCGGCCAGACAGAAGGATTTGTCTGAATCCGAATCCTGCTGAAAAAGGCCTAATCCTGGCCGAATCCCGAACCGAATCCTGGATTCGGTGGATCACTACCTTTATACAGTAACATGAAATCCTTTCAAAACTCCCTACTGTTTTTTTGTGATAAATTCACTTACTTTTGTTCTGTTCTTTCTCTTCTGTCCCAAATGTATTTGTTGTACACCTAACACCTTCTGCTTATAAATATATATACAGTATTTATATATATTTCCTTCCCTTGTTGCATGCAACCCTTTGTATGTGCTTCTTGCTCTGCATGTTGCCTTGTCCTAGCCAAACACTAGCACTTCTGGGTTACCTCAAACAGAGACCAGTTTTCCTATCCCAGTTATTTCTTTGTATTACTCTTTTTAATGACAGCAGCAACCCTTTGGTTTTATTAGAGTATTATAAAAATCCCAGACTGTAGCCTTAGCATTTATACAGATTACCCAATAATAATGAATCTAATTCCCCCCTCCCCCGCTGCAAACAGGTTAGCCATGTTGTTTGCCTGTAGTGCATTGCTAATTGCTGACCCATGCTGGAATCAGCCAATGAGAGCAGGTGAAATCTGTCACTGACTTGCAGCATGTTTGTCGTTTGCAGCTGCAAAAAAAAAGTTAGTTTGAGATATGCACAGAATTATTAACCTCAGTTGAGTAGATTTGTTTAATAGTGATAATTTCTTTTTTAAGTTACTAGTTATCCTAATAACAATGATGTTGTAAAGTAATTTACCATTTTAGTCTATATAAGAGCAAAATGAATAAATGACAGTGGCATTAATTATTAGGAATCTAATTTCACTTTTGGCCACTGTACAAAATAGATGCCTTGGAAAGTTGCAGATAGATTGTGTCAGCGGAAAGATTTTAGTATTATTATTTTTCTCTTTGCCCTTTCATGCTAGGGAGAAATAATTAGAATAATTTAGGGGGTGGAAAAGCCCCAACTGTTAGATTTATAGTTTTTATATTAGTGTACAGGCTACTTGGCTCCCTCAACTGCCAGACTCCTGCTTGCCCCAGCTTAACTGCCACCTCCAGAACTGCAGGGTCCTGTTACCAACTGTAACACCTAATTGGGCTGCATAGCACACAAATAGTTGAACTGTCCAGCTAGCAGTAGAAGCATGGGTTACACGCGACTTCACACAACAGGGTCAGGGCCTTCGCCATGTGGAAGTGTTCCCTCTATGGTGTAGTGCAACTACATCCCCCAGGTTACTGTGAATACAACAAAAGATGGGCGCCAGGAGGTTCTTGCAGTAAAACAGAAACGGTTTATTTAACTATGCACGAGGCAAGTGACCACAGGTTTAGTACTCACGCAGGAGCTGAGGCAATAGCACATTTCTCACACAGAGCTGCAGCCATTAGGCATTTCTCACAGAGGAAAGGTCTCCATTAGGCATTTGCAGTATTCACACACATTCCCTCCTGGAAGTTGTCAGGAAAGCAGCTTGTACCCTACAGTCCCTCTTCACTGAGGTCCCTGACTGGAGGCAACACATAAAGCCTCTGGGAAGCTCCTCCCTTACTGCAAATCCTTGTTGGAGCTTCAGCTGCTCTTTCTCTCTCACCTCTCTGCCTTTCTCTCCTAGAGAGACTATAACAAGTCTGCCCTAGTGTAACTATTCCTCATTCACGGGGTTACCTGGTCCCCGACTTCTTCTCCAAAGCACATGGGCCTTTCTGGGCCTAGCTGTGCCCAGGCTCCCCTGAGCACACCCAGCTGGATCAGCATCCACAGGCCAAAGAGGAAGTGGCCACTCCCTACACACACTATATAGCAGTGTAGCAGGGGAGTGTCATTCTCTCCTGGCAGATCACTCTAAGAAAAAAGGTGGGGGCCTTAAAGCTGCAGGGCAGATTACCCAGTAGGGGTCCCTACATACACCCGGGGGAAAACCCCATTTCGTCCCGACAATGGTTTAAACATCCCCAACATATATCAACTTACAGTACCATCACATCCACTTCTGGTATCCTCTCCTAAGGCATACCTGGTAACAATGGTCACTGTAAAGGAAACACAGCATGCACCAGTGTCGGACTGGCCCAGCGGGACACCGGGAAAATACCCGGTGGGCCCCGACCCTAGTGGGCCCCCGCCGGGCCAGACCCGCTCTCCCAAACAGTTTTTCTAAAAAAAAACAATTTCGGCACAGCACTATTTGCGCATGCGCGCCTAGCCTCGTTTACGCATGTGTGCTTAGTGATTTTTGCGCATGCGCGATGCGCCGCCTGAGCGAGTATGGTGATCGGCGATTCGGCTCAAAGTAGGTAGCGGGGGCCAGAGGGGGGCCCTGGACAGCGGTCCCGGTGGGCCCCGGGCCCCCCAGTCCGACCCTGGCATGCACAATACTGTATCAAACATTTTCAATTGCATAATAAACATTGCAGTTGGTCAACTTTATTACACATCAGCAAAAATACTTCTCCCCCTCCCAAGGGTCCACACAGGCCAGTCCTTGGGTGCAGAAACACTACTCAGCGAGTAGGTGAAGGCAGAAGAAATGGTGGTGGGGATCAATAGTCCTGAATTAGAACCCACTTAGTCCAGCAGTCCTTCCAGCCACAAAAAACAAGCAAGCAGCACTCTAGGCATCTCACTCTGCAGGAGTCCATAGAAGAGCTGTAGCAACATCAGAAGAATCCATCCTCCAGGTTCTCCTCTTCCAGATCCATGATCCGGGATCACACATGAGCAGGAAATGGCTCCATCCGGGACATCCATCTTCCTCCCATCCAACTGACATCCGCAGGCCTTCGTGAAATTCGGGGCGAACCTCCAAGCCCGAACCCACGGCCAAATACTTAGAAGGAAATCCATACGATTCGAAGAATTCGTACGTTCCGTTTATCCACTTCGAAAAATTCGTACGATCCATTCGTACACTCCGACAAATTCGTACATCCATTCGTACGATTCGAACAAAACAATGCACAGCCTGGTTTTAGGGAATCAAGCCCCACGTTGGGCAGCCAAATGTAACACCTATTTGGGCTGCATAGCACACAAATAGTTAAAGTGTCCAGCTAGCAGTAGAAGCATGGGTTACACGCGACTTCACACAACAGGGTCAGGGCCTTCGCCATGTGGAAGTGTTCCCTCTATGGTGTAGTGCAACTACATCCCCCAGGCTACTGTGCATACAACAAAAGATGGGCGCCAGGAGGTTCTTGCAGTAAAACAGAAAACGGTTTATTAACTATGCACGAGGCAAGTGACCACAGGTTTAGTAGTCACACAGGAGCTGAGGCAATAGCACATTTCTCACACAGAGCTGCAGCCATTAGGCATTTCTCACAGAGGAAAGGTCTCCATTAGGCATTTGCAGTATTCACACACATTCCCTCCTGGAAGTTGTCAGGAAAGCAGCTTGTACCCTACAGTCCCTCCTCACTGAGGTCCCTGACTGGAGGCAACACACAGAGCCTCTGGGAAGCTCCTCCCTTACTGCAAATCCTTGTTGGAGCTTCAGCTGCTCTTTCTCTCTCACCTCTCTGCCTTTCTCTCCTAGAGAGACTATAACAAGTCTGCCCTAGTGTAACTATTCCTCATTCACGGGGTTACCTGCTCCCCGACTTCTTCTCCAAAGCACATGGGCCTTTCTGGGCCTAGCTGTGCCCAGGCTCCCCTGAGCACACCCAGCTGGATCACCATCCACAGGCCAAAGAGGAAGTGGCCACTCCCTACACACACTATATAGCAGTGTAGCAGGGGAGTGTCATTCTCTCCTGGCAGATCACTCTAAGAAAAAAGGTGGGGGCCTTAAAGCTGCAGGGCAGATTACCCAGTAGGGGTCCCTACACAACGATTGGAGACTGGATGTAAGTTCACTGTTCCTGGGCCATGGGTTGTTCATTCTGGGAACAGAAAGATGGCACAACCAAGACCATTGCAAAGCTTTGTGGTTCTGAGCAGAATATTGGGGACAGTTCTGTTAGGGCAAGTGGCAGTGATGCAGTTGGGGCAGTGGCTGATGGACCTGGGCACTGGTGTAAAAACTCCACCCAAAAAAATCACATTATTCTGTATTTGGATTTTGGAGGTTCATAAGAATAGCATGCAAAGCTAACACACCTCTTGATCCCATTGTCCATTATAAATGCACAAGTTAGTGTAAGAAGGGTGGAATCTCCACGCTATGCATGTGCCAACACTTCTACCTCTGCGTGTTCAAAATACAGTGCATTTGGTTTGATTCTTGTTTCCCAAACAGATCAATAATAATAATTAAGTACATTAGCCGGGGGTAAAAGGAATAACGAAGTTGTTTTTCTATCAGGGTCTTTTTCATCCCCTATAAATGGGGGGGGTTAAACTGTCATAAAACTGTCTCAAGAAAAGTGCCAGCAAGAACTGAAAAACACATAAATCTTGTAATATTTAAAATTCAGTTAATCTGCTCTTCTGCCTGACCAGACTTCTACAGCTTCAGTGCTGGTCCTCAATTACTGTGGAAGGATATGGGATGTATGGGGCAGAAAGTAGAAAATCTGGTTCTTGCCTTAATTTCACAGGATCTGCTTTTTCTAGTCATAATTTTAATGATTTCTCAGTTGAGACGCTAGTGCTTTATCTGACTTTACTAACTCTTATTTTCTCCTCCCTTTCTACCCTATATGCCCTACCATATCTTGTGCTTTTCAGGACAGCTTCATCAACCTCAGCTTCTTGCGCCTGTTCAGAGCTGCCCGTCTTATTAAACTCCTACGGCAGGGATACACCATTCGTATTCTACTGTGGACCTTTGTCCAGTCCTTCAAGGTCAGTTTAATTTTTGAACCTACTGTGGGAGAGTTCTATTAAGCCTTATAAGTCAACTACTTTGGGTAAATTCTCTGTAGGCAACTGTTTGACTTTTGAGAGAATGTAAGTTTCCTTGGTGTCCAATGTATGTATTATTAACTTAGTTCCTGGGTACTGTCAGGATTTGTGAACCTATTGGGCGCTTGTTGGATTATGGAGTGAATGTTGAATATTACATGCAACTAGTTCAATGGTTCATCTTGATTTTCGAGTAGTAGATACAGTGTTGAATCCTAGTTTTTAAAGAATCTAATTCCTAGAATACAAAATTATGCATTTAGTATTTGTGTCTGTGTTTCTGTTATGTTTGCAGTCTGTTTGGATCCTGAAAGCTTGGTAGATAAGTAGACTCCAGAGGGTAGTCCTGTCTTTCATATTGTGGGTTCAGTGTTGCCCTTGGCCACTAGCAAATAGATGGAGCTGAGTCCTTCTTGACCTTGGGAGTTTGGTAGATCACTAAATAACTTTTAGAAGCTCATCCTTTCTGAACTCCTATTGCTTTATAGATATTGGGAGGTGGGTGTTATCTTTGATCATTGATCTGTAAGGTTTGGTAGAAGACAGGACAACATTCAGTAGAACAATGTGCCGTGTTGAATGTTGGGATATCTATTTGTTTCTTGTTTGACTTATGTACTTGAGGGGCACATTTACTTAGCTCGAGTGAAGGAATAGAATAAAAAATACTTCGAATTTCAAGTGTTTTTTTGGCTACTTCAACCATCGAATTGGCTACTTCGATCATCGACTACGACTTTGAATTGAACGATTCGAACTAAAAATCATTCGACTATTCGACCATTTGATAGTTGAAGTACTGTCTCTTTAAAAAAAACCTCGACCCCCTACTTCGCCAAGTAAAACCTACCGAACATCAATGGTAGCTCATGGGAAAGGTCCCCATAGGCTTTCTAACAAATTTCTGGTCGAAGGAAAATCGTTCGATCGATGGATTAAAATCCTTCAAATCGTTCGATTCGAAGGATTTAATCGTTCAATCGAACGATTTTTCCTTCGAATGTTGATCAAACGAATTGCGGTAAATCCTTCGACTTCGATATTCGAAGTCGCAGGATTTAAGTTCGACAGTCGAATATCGAGGGTTAATTAACCCTCGATATTCGACCCTAATTAAATGTGCCCCTGTATGAATGGAAGGTATTTGAAGATGTCGCCAAATGAGATTGTCTGAACGTTGTTTTCCTGATTATTCCCTTTATGTGACCCCATTCTTCTAGTTCAGCGTTTGTGTAACTTAGAAGGCTGAGTATTTCTGATAACTGATATGGTGAGCGAAATCTGACCTTATTCTGGAAGTTTGTGTTTTAAACGTCCTTAGAATATTTTCAAATATGATCCATATGTGGGATTCTTCTCTGTGGTTGATAGATTTGAGCTGGACAGTACTTTGTCAGCTGCTGATTTCCAGGAATTGTTTTTGGGCTCTTCTTGTTTGCTGGACAACTTTCCAATATCCCTTGAGGTTGAGAACCTGATTGCTAACTCGTCATATTTATTTTAGTAGACCACACCAGAATAATGTTATTTATCCTTTGCAGATTTAGGTGATTCCACAGATATTTTTGTATGTTAAGTCTGTGTTCTGATGTTTAGGGGATAGTTGTAGCAAATGGTTTGGTTTTCTTTGTATGTTAGCTGTGATGGCTGTTTTCTCAAATACTCTAGAAGTTTAGTTGCCATTACTGTTCTTTGTTTTGTTTAATGTTTGCCCGTATGTAGCTTTTCTGCTGCTTTCAAGATGTTTCTGGAATTGGAGATCTTTGTGCTTTTATTGTACGTCTCTGTGCTGGATTCTCTGGGATTGAAGTGGGTCTATCATCCAACAAAACATTTATTTAATCCTCAAAACACCGGCTATATTGAGTATCTAATTTAGTGACTTCATTGTTTTGGTGATAATGACTACAATTTCCTTTTTTTTCCGCTTGCTGAAGCATATTTTTTTAATCACCTTAATCCCCTCACGTTAAAGAGCAGTGTAATCATTTTTTGGAAACTTCCAGACAGCATTTTCTTTCATTGCACTTTGGGTGCCAAAAGTCAGGGCAAAATCATTGATTGTCTGCCTGGAAGAGTCAGACATTCCCTTATTTATAGTGGAGAAATTTAAAGATCTTTTTAAAAAATTAGACAGCGAGAGTTTGGGGAAACAGGAAAGGATAACTAACAGAAAGGAAAATTTACAATAATGTGATGATAGCATCTAGACCAAGGGTCCCCAACCTTTTTTACCTGTGAGCCACGTTCAAGTGTAAGATGGTGTTGGGGAGAAACATAAGAATGCAAAAAGGGGGCTTCCAATTAAGGGCTGTGATTGGGCATTGGTAGCTTCTATTTTGACTTGCAGCCATAAGAGGCTCTGTGGCAAAACACATGGTTTTTATGCCATGAAAGCTTCCCTTTAAGCCAAGGATTCAAAAAAAGGCACCTACTTAGGGGCCACTGAGAGAAACATCCAAGGGGTCAGAGAGCAACATGTTGCTCACAAGCCAGCGGTTGGGGAACACTGATCTAGACGATACATGTTTGCTTGAGGCGTGGAGCTATTGTACATGTCGTTGTTGTCTACATTATAGTTAACAAAGGTTTGCTGTTGCTGTTGTGTTCCTCTTGTTGTTATTTTAGATATGGGGCATTTGTCTTGTCTATAACCTTCTAGATCATTAGGGATGTTGAGTTCCCATGGAGTTTCTGTTTAGGAAAAGAATTAGAAACCTTTCTCACATGTTTCTGAAGCAGAAGAACATCAGAGCAGCCTCTTTCTTTCTCCTGACAACTTCCTTGACTACTTGGTGGTCAGACTGGTGGGAAACTGACCAGCAGGTGGCGCTGTTGGAACAAAATTCATTCATATTAACAGCACACGTATCCCATAATATCTTGGTATAAAAAGAAAATAAATAATGAATGTAAATGACAAAAGTGCTTAGAATAGCCCCCTCATCAGTTTCAAATTCACTTATTTTTAAGTTTTACGTATCCTTTAAAGCAGTATCCAAAAAAACATAGAGCTAGGCGAAGGACCACAGAGCTGGCAGGAGGAACATGATAGAATCAGGAGGGGAGTTGACTGCAGCATTATGGGTGCTGAACTTAGATGTCTGGTTTCTGGGTGCTTGATGTCTGGATGCTTTGGAAAAAACTCTTCAGGGAGGAATGAATGTTAAATTTGATAATGTTCTTTATTTGTTTATGATGACTGGCTCTGGATCTGAGTGATTGGAGCTGGCCTGTTTCTCACCTCCTCCTCTCTCCCCTCACAGGCTCTACCCTACGTCTGCCTCCTGATCGCTATGCTGTTCTTTATTTATGCCATCATCGGCATGCAGGTCCGTGCTGGAACCCATTTTTTGTGTGTCTTTCTATTTAGTCTATGTTTGTTTATATGTACATGGCTATTCAAACAATACTATCTGTCTCGGTGTGGATGTTCATGTGCGACGGTGTCTCCTCTGTGGTTTCTTTCTATGTACCTACATTGTATTTCAGGTTCGCCAGTATTAGTCAAATATTTCTTGTTTTGTTTGTGTGGCTACATATGATAATGTCATAGTAGTGTTATTAGTAACTCCCATCTCTTACTCCATATCTTGGCATTCGCTCTATACCACATTCATGCCTTCCTTTGTAGGTGTTTGGTAACATTGCCTTGGATGAAGACGACGATGACACAGCTATAACCGAACACAATAATTTCCGCACCTTTTTCCAAGCTCTGATGCTTCTCTTCCGGTGAGTTTCTCTCTTTCTGCTCATTCACCCCCATTATCTGACGAATGAAGGTAAGTAATGACACCAAAGAGGGAAATAATATTGTATCAGTTCAATGGTTATGAAAGCACATGGTGCACAGTTTCCATTATCTAAATTATTATTATTATTATATCTGGACTAGATCGCAAAGATTAGCTATTGATTGGTTGCTAAGGCAGCAATCTTTGTTCTTGTTTCTACAACCATATCCTACATGTAGCCACCAGGAAGGGACTACATTAAAACATTCTCATATTTTGTTTTGAAGGTCAGGGAGAGCACAAGTAGACAACTACATTCGGGTGCCATGAGCACAATGTCATAATGCAGGTTTGAAAGGCCAAAGATGTAATAAAAAGTGGAAAGCAAGAAAGGTTGAGTTGCTTGATCAGAAGCTCGTTGAACCCCAACAGATAGTAGAATGTTTGGGATCAGGAAACCTTAGAAGTTAAAACAACTTTAAGGATCTTTGTGGACTGTGCTATTCATGATTCCTCTCTTAGGGCAAATTCACTAACTTCTGGAAATTCGCCACATCGCCACACTTCGCCAGGTGAAAATTCGCCAGGACACTGCTAATTCACTAAAATGCGAAGTTACACCAATGGCGAAGCTTGTTTAGCGTTAATTCGGCAAGCAAATCGAAGTTGCGCTAGCGTTGGCTAATTTCAATAGGCCAGGAAGTTAAATTTCAATGGACGTATATGTTGCAGCAAATACATTACATTACACAAGCCCAGGGAACCTTAATAAAATATGTGTTGTTATATTGCCCTACACATGAGCCCAGTGTATAGTTTATGTGTCACATGTTAGGAAATGTAGGGGGGAAGCCAGGTACCCTAAAAATTTCACAATCTTTTGCAGCCTATCACCCTGAAAAACTGAAAAGTCGCCAGCGTTTTTTTGGGACTTAGAAAAATGTTAATTTTTTTTTTGTGGAAGTCCTATCTACTCTATTGCACTTCGCCTGGTCTGAGGTGCGAAGGCAAGTTTGGCGCAAGAGGTAACGTTCGTTAAAATCTGCATCTTAGTGAATTTGCATAGTTGCGTCCATTCGCCAGAGCGAAAATTCACCTGGCGTTAGAGTGCGAAGTAGCGATAGAGTCTATCTCCTTTGCTAGCGAATTTACGCCAGCACCCGTTGCCCAAAGTTGCCTCACGAGGAAACTTCGGGTGACTTTGGAAAACGAATCGCTCCGAGTGTCATCCCGCCGACGATTTACATTTTAGCCGGCAGTTTTGGGTGATTAGACCCCCTGAAGAAGAGGAGATTTGTCGCCGGGCGACTAATCTCCCCAAATCTGCCTGTGTGCTCTGACCCTAAGAGAGGAAACATAAATAGCACAGTCCACAAATACCAAGATACAGAACTGATGAACACAGGAATATTCATTTGGACCGTCTACCTGCAATTTAAGTAACTAGGCAGCATGCAAGTGCAAAAATAAATGCCACATTATTCCTAAATCTATCAGAATCAATTTGAAAAATTTGGGCATTGAGTATTATGCATGCAGGAGAACACTAGATTCTCAAGTACAGTAGATATTTATGAGAGAATTAGAAAGGGTATTGGTTACTTTTTGTAAGAAGAAGAATGCGCACCTAAGAGTGACATGAGGCCATTCAATAAGCAAGTCTATCGTGCAATGAAGTGAAATGAAACCACACATAGTTGGTAAGTAAGACTTCTGACATGATTGTGCGCTGTCTTTTCGCCTCTGTAGCAGCGCCACGGGTGAGGCTTGGCATGAAATCATGTTATCCTGTTTAAGTGGAAGGCCATGCGACAATGGGTCCGGATTAAAAGAAAAGGAGTGCGGCAGCGAATTCGCTTATTTTTACTTTGTGTCATTTATATTCCTCTGCTCCTTCCTGGTGAGTAAGCAAGAGAGATGACTGGTGGAAGCCTCAAAATAACTTGTTGGTGTGGTGTCATTATTTATGGAGTGAAGATTATAAGAGATGAAAAAACAATTAGATAATAAAGTAATTATTTATGGAGTGAAGATTATAAGAGATGAAAAAACAATTAGATAATAAAGTAATTATTTATGGAGTGAAGATTATAAAAGATGAAAAAACAATTAGATAATAAACTGTTATAATAATCCCAGGGTAATGTTTTACATAGTAACATAGTAAGTTAGGTTGAAATAAGACACACTTCCATCAAGTTCAACTTATAAACTCTATATTAACCTGCCTAACTGCCAGTTGATCCAGAGGAAGGCAAAAAACCCATTTGAAGCCTCTCCAATTTGCCTCAGAGGGGGAAAAATAACTTCCTGACTCCAAAATGGCAATGGGACCATTCCCTGGATCAATTTGTACTATGAGCTATCTCCCATATCCCTGTATTCCCTCACTTGCTAAACACCATCCAACCCCTTCTTATACCTATCTAATGTATCAGCCTGTACCACTGATTCACTTCCCAGCTCTCCCTGTAACACCCCTTTCCCTCCTCTAATCTCATTGGCTCCCTCCTGTCTGCTGGGAGGAGCTACTGGTGAATAAAGCATCCGACCCTTCCTTGTACCTATCTAATGTATCAGCCTGTACCACTGATTCAGGGAGACAATTCCACATCTTCACAGCTCTCACTGTAACAAACCCCTTCCCAATAGTCATAATGGGTGACCTTGTGTCAGCTAGAAAGACCTACTGGTAAATAAAGCATTAGAGAGATTATTATATCATCCCCTTATATATTTATACATACATGTAGTTATCATATCACCCCTTAAGCGCCTCTTCTCCAGTGTGAACATCCCCAATTTGGCCAGTCTTTCCTCATAGCTAAGATTGCTGCTTACCCCACGGCCTGCCCTCTTTCTTTCCTTCCTTTCCTTTCTACCTATATTTTACTAGTATACCCTAAAAAAGCTTCTTCATCTGCTGTTGTTCCAGTTTCTCCAGATAAATGGCAAATGCCAGAGGGGCTCCAATAAGATGCCATAGACATTAACTAGTTATCGAGCCCCTGAGGGGCTGTTTGGGCCTCTGTGTAAATGAAAGATGCCCAAGCATAACTCTCTAAACATCACTGTCTCACTTTTATAAGCCATGAGGGGAGCAAAAGCAAGGTCAGCAGGAGCATCTTGACACCTTAGTAGACTTTTGCTGATTAGTTACTCCATGAGGACCAGTTCCTCACTAAGAGGATCCATGTACATTTTTGGCAGCTATGATCACCACTAGTCTTACATAGTTACATAGTTAATTTGGGTTGAAAAAAGACAAAGTCCATCAAGTTCAACCCCTCCAAATGAAAACCCAGCATCCATACACACACCCCTCCCTACTTTTAATTAAAATTCTATATACCCATATCTATACTAACTATAGAGTTTAGTATCACAATAGCCTTTGTATTATGTCTGTCCAAAAAATCATTCAAGTCCCTCTTATAGTCATTAACTGAATCAGCATCACAACATCACCCGGCAGTGCATTCCCCAACCTCACTGTCCTGACTGTGAAGAACCCCCTACGTTGCTTCAAATGAAACTTCTTTTCTTCTAGTCTGAAGGGGAGGCCTCTGGTACGGTGATCCACTTTATGGGTAAAAAGGTCCCCTGCTATTTGTCTATAATGTCCTCTAATGTACTTGTAAAGTATAATCATGTCCCCTTGCAAGCGCCTTTTTTCCAGAGAAAACAACCCCAACCTTGACAGTCTCCCCTCATAATTTAACTCTTCCCTCCCTCTAACCAGTTTAGTTGCACTTAGTCTCTGCACTCTCTCCAGCTCATTTATATCCCTCTTAAGGACTGGAGTCCAAAACTGCCCCCATACTCCAGATGAGGCCTTACCAGGGACCTATAAAGAGGCATAATTATGTTTCATCCCTTGAGTTAATGCCCTTTTTTATGCAAGACAGAACTTTATTTGCTTTAGTAGCCACAGAATGACACTGCCCAGAATTAGACAACGTGTTATCTACAAAGACCCCTAGATCCTTTTCATTTAAGGAAACTCCCAACACATTGCCATTTAGTGTATAACTTGCATTTATATTATTTTTGCCAAAGTGCATAACCTTGCATTTATCAACGTTGAACCTCATTTTCCAGTTTGCTGCCCAGTTTTCCAGTTTAGACAGATCACTTTGCAAAGTGGCAGCATCCTGCATGGAACCTATAGTCTATCTCTCTTCCATTCCTCTGCAGATGTTGAACCTGTTTGTTGCTGTCATCATGGACAACTTTGAATATCTGACCCGGGATTCATCCATCTTGGGCCCTCATCACCTTGATGAATACGTGCGAGTATGGGCGGAGTATGATCCTGCTGCTTGGTGAGTTTTTAACAATGCAGAAGGGGATGCAATGTGCATAAGTAGCCAGAGTTAGAACAACTAGGCTGTGAGAACCAGGAGACTCAATATTACAGTAGGATAGAACAATGACACGGGATTACTAGACAATAAATGGAGTTGGTTGATAAGGAAAGAATCTAAAATGAGTAGAAAAAATACCATGCAGAAAATCTACTCAAGAATATCATTAGCCTATCATCCAATCAGACAGGCAGAAAGAAAGAAGCCAATCATAAAGCTGATCAAAGAGACCAAAGAACCAAGGAGATCATGATCTGATGATACATATTGAAAATCACAAATCTGCTCGGTTGATCGAAGCAGGAACTTAGTAAGCCCAGACAACAGTGGAACTGATTTATTACTACTTAGAGGAAACAACAGGTAGACCAGTGATGCCCAAGCAGGAGCTTGTGAGCAACATGCCAAACATAACCTCCTGTAGGCCGCCAGTCTCCTCATAGGGGAACAAATAGCCAATCACAGCCATTATATGGCTCCTCCCCTCCCCAGGAATATTTTTCATGCATGCTCCCTATTACTTTTTACACTTAAATGTGCCTTACAGGTAAATAAAAGGTTGGGGATATATACACACAATCTAATGGGAAAATATGGGAGTTTGATCTATGTACTGCAACAATGCAGACACTGCTAACCTTCCCTCTATCATTATTCCTATATAATAAAGTAAAAAAAATGCTCTGCCGGTGATAGGATAAATTTGTTAGTGCTTCAATCCTCAATGAAGGGTTACCGCAATCCCATATTGATCCGTGAAATAGCAGTTAGAGGAGAGCACTCATAGAAGCAGATACTGCTAAAGCATTTTATTATTGACTACAAATCACACAACATGTTTCAGGCACTTCAGATGTCACACATGTCGTGTGATTTGTAGTCAATAATAAAATGCTTTAGCAGTATCTGCTTCTATGAGTGCTCTCCTCTAACTGCTATTTCACAGTATATATATATATATATATATATATATATATATATATATATATATACACACATACATATATATATATATATATATATATATATATATACACACACACGCACAAAGGCATCCATGTACACCTCAAAGAACTACATTGTCCACACAACTATTTATATATCTATTAGGGGCATATTTATTATGAGTCAAATTTCGAATTAAAAAAACGTCGAAATTCGAATTCAAAAAGACCAACAGAAATTAAGTAGGTTTTCTTTTGGCCGAATAAGTCAGTTTTTGATCGAATAGGTCCGTATTCGGCTGAATTCAAATGGTACGGCGCGGGTCCATTTTTTGGAACCCATACCCGACCCGTACCCGCAACCTGCAATCTGCAACCCGGACCCGCAACCTGCATTCTTACCTGCTTGGACTGGCTACCAGACTCGCAAGTACCTTATCCGCAACCCGACCCGCTGCACCACCAAGAATCAGGAAGTGCTGTCGTAAACCAGAAGTGATGTCATTGGAAGTAGGAGTGATCAGAAAAAAAGGAGTAAAAATCGCTATTGAGAAGACCCACGGCCTGACCCGCAAACCCACAGAAACGCTGACCCGACCCGCTGCAGGACTCTAGTACGAATCGAAGTAATTGCCGAGTCAAAGTTTTTGCCAAAGAAAACTTAGATTTTTCAAAGCCCACCTAGGATGTCCCCCATAAGCTAAAACAGCAATGTGGCAGGTTGTAAAGAGACAGTACATGATACATTTTTTTTTCAAATTTGAATTGAATTTGGACTATTCCCTAGTCGACGTACACAAAAAATAGCTTGAAATTTGAATTTTTTGAATTCAAAAATTTCCCCTTGACCCTTGATAAATCTGCCCCTCAGTGTTAAGTTGTAGAAGCGCAGTCATGAGCACAATTCCCAGTACAACATTCAGCAAGGTCGCAAATTCCTATAACTAAAACCTGATTTGCTTCATATTAGAAGAAAAAAATCAATAGTTGCATCAATAAACCTTGAGCCTGACAATCATGAGATCTATTGGATAACATAAACACAGACGTGCTATTGGACTACGGTTCTGATTTTCTATTACAGGTATAGGACCTGTTATCCAGGATGGGCGGGACCTGGGGTTTTCCGGATAAGGGATCTTTCCGTAATTTGGAACTTTAATACTTTAAGTCTACTAGAAAATCATATAAACATTAAATAAAGCCAATAGGCTGGTTTTGCTTCCAATAAGGATTAATTATATCTTAGTTGGGATCAAGTACAAGCTACTTTTTTATTATTACACAGAAAAAGTTTTAAATATTTGGATATTTGATTATAATGGAGTCTATGGGAGAAGAGTATTCTGTAATTTGGAGCTTTGGAGATAATGGATCTCATACCTATACTATAACTATGAAGACAATGGGTCAAATGTAGTAATAAAAATACCTAATATAAAACCTTTTCTTTCATACTAACATACATAGTTCATGTTACAACATACTATAATACAGGTATAGGACCCATTTTCTGGAAGCCCACTATCCAGAAAGCTCTGAATTGCGGAAAGGACATCTGCCATAGAGTCTATTTTAAGCAAATAAGTGAATTTTTTTTTTTGTAATAAAAAAACAGTACTCTGTGCCTGACCCCCAACTAAGATAAAATTAATCCATATTGGAGGCAAAGCAATGTTTTTCGTAGACTTAAAATATGGTGATTCAAATTACGGAAAGATCTCCCCCAGTTCCCAGGCATTATGGATAACAGGTCCCACACCTGTAGGGGTTTGCAGTATGGAAGGTGGAAGCTATATGGGGCACCAAAGTGCTCTTCCTTAAGGTCCCAGTATCCCCAGAGACCAAAGAGAAAGGTATTTTTCGGGCCTATAACCTGTCAATTTAAATATGAAATAGATTTTGGCCAGACCTAATGCAATTTGTCTTATCACTTTTATTTTCACTATACAACATACTAGAAGTTAGATTAAAGACGACCTGCACTTTAAAGGATATCATTTTGAGTATTTCCCCAAAATATAATTTTTTACACTTAGTCCTAACATTTAATCATGTTCACGCAGTGTTGTGTTCCTGTCTGTTCCACTATATTCATCTGTCTGACAGTTAGCATGTGCTTAGTCCGGTATGTCTGTGTTGGCATGACACTTAGTTATTGTGGGCATTAAGAATAACACTGGAGGTGGAACAGTTCTGGCCAAAGTGGTTTCTATACACAGATGGAGCAGTGTTTATTGCTACTGTTCAGGCAGTTAGTTGGATTCACACCTTATATTGTCTATATTCATCTTGGCATGACAGTTGCAGCAACCGGCTTTAGGTTGTGGATGGTCCAACATTCCCATATCTCAAACAGTGTAAGGTGCTACCCATTATCTTTTCTTTACATATGGTCCAACATTCCTGCAGCACCAACAATTACTTCTCCATGTATCTATTGCTAAGTTCAGCCTGAACTAGAGGTCCAATACCAACCAGAAAACAGAACCATTAAAGACCTACACACCCAACTGCCCCCCAAGAACTTTATTTAAATGATGAAAGTACAGTCCTTCTAAACAACATGTTCATATATACATACATTTTCAATGGTTTCACAGTTATTTGACAATGTACTTGCTACCGAAACAGTATCTGTTTGTCCTTATCTGCACTGCTGGCTCTAAAAGTCTTGAAACAATGTAGTAGAAGCCAGCTAGCCTCCATCCAAGACTCCATTGTCCACAGTTCTTCTTCACACGTCTACCGTATTGTAGTAGAGCAGGCACTTCAAAGACCAATCTTCCAGACAGACTTGTAAAACGATTTGAAGTTTATTAGCTACATCAGAATACAGCCTTACGTGTTTCGTATCTTACAGACACTTAGGGGCATATTTATCAAGGGTTGAATTTCGAATTGAAAAACTTTGGAATTCAAATTCAAAAAGACCAATCGAAATTAAGTAGAAAGGGTTTTTTTGGGTCGAATAGGTCAGTTTTCAATCAAACAGGTCTTTATTCGTTTGAATTCAAATTGTACGAATCAAAGTAACATCGTATTTGATCGAATTCGATTTGAGATGGAGAGTACCAAGATGGCATTTAACCCTCCCATTAGGGGCCGACCTGCTTTGATGAGGTCATATCCAAGTCCATCTTGGAGGGTTAAACGCCATCTTGGTACTCTCCATCTCTCTCCACAGACATTGAGAGTACCAAGATGGCATTTAACCCTCCCATTAGGGGCTGGTCTATTTTGATGAGGTCATATCCAAGACCACCACTAGTGGTAACTTATTTTTTCTAATGTGATAGGTTCTAGTATTCTTAATGTCTATTGGCCCTATGCTGTGGGATATTGGATTATTCAGCCTATAATTAAGGGGCAGATTTACCAAGGGTTGAATTTCGAATAAAAAAAGACCAACTAAAATTTATTTAAAAAAAACAAAGGTTTTTTTTGGTGAATAGGCCATTTTCGTTCGAATTTGAATCATACAAATCAAAACAACATCGTATTTGATCGAATTCGATTCAATGTTTTTTTCTAAAAAAAACTTTGATTTTTCAAAGTCCACCAATTGACTTCAAATGGGTTCTAGGAGGTCCCCATAGGCTAAAAACAGCAATTCGACAGGTTTTAGATGGTGAATGATCGAAGTCGAATTTTTAAAGAGACAGTACATGATAAGTTTTAATATTCGAATTTTCAAATCTTTTTCAAAGTACACAAAAAATAGCTCAAATTTGAAAGGCTGTATCCTGATGTACCAAAAAAACTTCAAATCATTTTACAAGTCTGTCTGGAAGATTGGTCATTGAAGTGCCTGCTCTACTACAATACGATAATCCGCTCCCTTCTCTGAAGGTTCAGGGGGGTGCACCTGGACCTCTTCCCTTACTTGGTGCGTTTTATGTTTGAGACCTGAGAATTGTATTACTTGTTTCTTCAGGGGTCTGCTAGTCAGCTGCATCGTTTCAGGATTTAGAACAAACAGTAGAGTAGAGAATAGAATTCCACTTAATGATTCCACTTTTCAATTACTACTACAGTTGTTTCATTAAAGTACTGCCATGTCCCTGTAACAGACACTAGTTGGTTTTCAAACAATGATGAGGAGAGAGAGGCGCTTCTGTAGGTCACACTTCGCTGGGGGCTGCGCGATCCCTTCATAGACCAGAGATTAACTGTAAACAGTTCTCCAGCCTGTTGAAGGATTGTGCTGCCCCCAGCCCAGCGCGAGTGACAGAACCAGTAAGGCTGGGAGTGTTGGGTAAGTAACTCTGAGCTTAGGGGTAGTTTGGGTTAATGTCCCCTAAAAAAGCTTTTCTTATTTAAAGGGTTTCTTTTTTTTATTACTGACAATTCTCTTCCTCCCATTTCCAGTTGTTCTGCTCTGTAGCACATCCGACCCTAATTTAACTTCCTCTTGCCTTTCTTTTCTTGCCTTCTTATGTTTGACCTGTCGTTCTCATTTAACCTTTAGCTCTGCACATAGACATGGCTGTGCCAAAGTACAGTCAGGATCAGACTCACAGGACCACACATACATGTAGTCACACAAATCCAAACAGGAACTTATCATTTAGAAATCTACAGGCCATAGTACAGTTATGGGACCTGTTATCCAGAATGCTCGGGACCTGGGGTTTTCCGGATAATAGATCATTCCATAATTTGGATCTTCATACCTTAAGTCTTCTAGAAAACAATATAAACATTAAATAACCCCAATGCTGGTTTTGCCTGCAATAAGGATTAATTATATCTTAGTTGGGATCAAGTACAAGCTACTGTTTTATTATCACAGAGAAAAAGAAAATCAATGTTAAAAATTTGGATTATTTGGATAAAATGCAGTCTATGGGAGACAGCCTTTCTGTGAATAAAACTACTGTTTTATTATCACAGAGAAAAAGAAAATCAATTGTAAAAATTTGGATTATTTGGATAAAACGCAGTCTATGGGAGACAGCCTTTCCGTAATTTGGAGCTTTCTGGATAACCAGTTTCCGGATAACAGATACAATACCTGTAATTATTAACATGAAAAACATCTAAAATATATGATATCCCAACACACTATATAGCCACTCAAGGCAAAATGTGCCACCAAAACCTTTCCCATGTAGACCTGGACCCAAATAGGTTGACAACACTTTTGTGGGAGAAGTGACCATAGAACCATGTGCCTTATTATAGACTAGGAAACCATTACAACCTCTGGGCCAATTGGAACATATCCCACCCCTTGGGCATAGATACACTTCCTTATATTAGGGATGGTTAAATTATTTTCATCTCCAAGATATGTAAAGTGCATAATACTTCTTAAAGCAATTAGAAAAAAAAATAATGTATGCATTGTGGCATTAAAGGAACATTTAAAAAATAAGTGAATGTAAAATTGATGACTGTGCTATTCTAAACACTTTTGTAATTTACATTGATAATTTTTTTCTATTTATTCCAAGATATTAAGGGATACATGTACTGTTAATATGAATGAATTGTGTTACAACAGCGCCACCTGCTGGTCAGTTTCCCACCAGTCTGACCACCAAGTAGTCAAGGAAGTTGTCAGGAGAAAGAAAGAGGCTGATGTTCTTCTACTTAGGAAAATAATTATAAACCTTTCTTACATCTTTCCTAAGCAGAAGAACATCAGAGCAGTCTCTTTCTTTCTCCTGACAACTTCCTTGACTACTTGGTGGTCAGACTGGTGGGAAACTGACCAGCAGGTGGCGCTGTTGTAACAAAATTCATTCATATTAACAGCACATGTATCCCTTAATATCTTGGAATTAAAAGAACATAAATAATGAATGTAAATTACAAAAGTGCTTAGAATAGCACTCTCATCAATTTTACATTCACTTGTTTTAAAGATTTACTTATCCTTTATTAAGTGATGACTTTACTTCATATGGACACAGTTCCCTTGTATCCATCTATCTCCATACACATCCTTCTCTGTATATATCCATAGATCTTTTGTGTTTCTATTATTCCTGTAGCTGTCATTATAGAACATATGACATGTCACGTGTTAGTCCATCCCTATACTGAGATTCTAAATTCCACTTTCCAATCTTTATATGTGGCTGTTTATTTCCTAATCCAAAACTGTCTTATGTTAACACTGATCACAAGACATTAAGGACAGTCAACCAAATGAATACTCTGGACTTAATCAGGGTAATTCTGTTATCAACAGATCACAGGTAAACATAAAAACAGTAACAGACTGGCCCCCCCGGGATACCAGGAAAATTCCCGGTGGGCCCAGGTGTCAGTAGGCCTCTTGCTTCTAACCATTTAGCTTATTTTATGGTTATATCCTATTTCTTTATGGGGGAAATGCTTAATAATGGAAGAATATAGTAAGTAGAAATAAAAGACTAGGAGAATGAAGAAGTTGTATGAGGAGAGGAGGAATGGAGAGGAGGAATAATAGTTTGGAAAGTGGTTCCAAGGTGTAAGGTTTTCTGGTGGGCCTGTGGCATCCCAGTCCGACACTCCCTAGCAACCAATCAGATCTTTGCTTTTAAAGGAGAAAGAAAGGCTTTGTGCACTTGAGGGTGCAAGTGATTGTATTGACTTACCCAAAACCTCGGGTTTCAGAAAACTGCACCGGCCCGGGGTTATACCAGTGAGCACCACGGAGCGATCCTCTTCCGTCTTCCTCTTTCTTCTCGCCGCTACACATGCGCAGTAGACCTTAAAGCCGAACTTTAACTAAAAAGCTGCTATTTCGTTCAACTGCGCATGGGTCTGCCCCAGGAAATTTGAAGAAAGAAGAAGCCGGAAGAGGAATGCTCCGTGGTGCTCACTGGTATAACCCCGGGCCGGTGCAGTTTTCTGCTGATAGGAGCACCGGCCTGGGGTTTCAGGTAAGTCAATACAATCACTTGGGGGTGCCTAACATTTGGCATCCCCAAGTGCACAAAGCCTTTCCTTCTCCTTTAATCTATGGTAGAAAGCAAAAACCAGAATATGAGCTGCAGTGAGCCTAGTTGGCCGTAAAGCAAAACTGCCACCTTGATTCCAAAATCTTCTCTATATCCATACCCCCTTCTTCCACTTTTTGTTTAAAAATGTCACTTCCAGAGATGTCGGTTAAACCCCCATGTTGTTAGGAAGATAATTGTCCACTCCAGGCATATCTGAGATCTTTTTTTCATAACACCAGGAGTATTTGGTTTATAAAAATCCAGGTCTGGCTGATTATCGCTCCCCTAACATGGAGTTAGTTTACACTAAGCATAAACCACCAGTCTGAAAGGGGTATTCAATGGCTATGGGCCAGACTGATTATTTGGGGTTTTAACTCTACAATTACAAATATTCTTATAAACAGTTTAGACATACTGGGGCTCATTTATAAACACTGGGCAAATTTGCACCAGGCAGTAACCCATGGCAACCAATCAAACGTTTGCTTTCATTGTTCAACCGGCAGCTTGAGGGAAAACTAAAGCTAGTCACTGATTGGTTGCTATGGGTTGCTGAGCATGTGCAAATCTGCCCAGTGTTCATAAATGAGCCCCACTGATTTGAACTAGAAGTTCTTTTGAATAGAGGAAGGATGACAATGAAATGCCTCACACTCTTTCAACTAACCACCCCTCTGTTCTTATTTCAGCGGGCGTATTCATTATAAGGACATGTACAGTTTGTTACGGGTTATCTCCCCTCCGCTGGGGTTGGGGAAGAAATGCCCCCACAGGGTGGCCTGCAAGGTTTGGAAAACCGTTACAAAAAAAAACCCCAAATAAAATTCCACCACCCTCCCTTCCCTCATCTGATTCCCTTCTTTATCTCACCCTTGGATAATACCCCTCTCTCCCATCCTTCAAAATGAGCCCCTATCCCTTGCAAGAATCTCAGCGGAATGTGCGTTGCTTTCACCTTTCTACTTTAATATATATATGCCATATATATATTTCTATACGAAGCTGTATTCAGCTGGGTACAAATTTGTGCATCCCCTCTCTTTGGCTACTTTGGGGGGTTGAAAGATCACCCCGTGGCAGCTAAAGAGTCAGTAATTCCCAGATGAAGCATGGGCTTGCTGCATTATGGGTGGTTGGGTACTGGTTTTGTAGAGTCGGGAGCCTGCATTAGAAGATTTAAAAAAAAAAGGATTGCTTGATTTAGTGGGAGGTTGTGGAGGGGTCTCAGGGGGTTTCATTAACCATTCTGGATCTCCCTCCCCATTCCATAAACCTTGCCCGTCCCACACACTCCTTTACCACCACCACCCTGAAAACATCTGCCTTCCTGCTCTCCTCTAAACATCCCCCAATCCACACTGGTGGGTCAATGTAAAGTCTTTTCAAACTCCTATCATGGAGAGAGGCCGTAAAAAGAAGATCATTATCACCCTTGCAGATATATTCAGAGAAAAAAAAATTGTTTCCTTTACTGTTGGTCTCAGAAAAAACTGTTTCCTATTCCTGAGTTCCCTGCATGTGCCAGGGCTACCTAGACCTGTTTTGTCAGAATGGGGCATCAGGGCTGATTACATACGAGTCTACCCATCCCTGGATTAGCTGTCTGGGGAAATGCCCTGAAAGAGCGCCTACTATTGGATATGGTCAGTTGAGTTCCAACTACTTGCCTCCTGTGGGGGAGTGAGGGGGTGTTCCGCACATTGTCTGTGCCACCTCCTCAGACCGTGACATAACCTGATCTAATCTCTTTTCACCCTCTTTCTCTCCAAGTTACCTGTGAATCCTGCTCCTGCTCCTTTGTGTGTCCTGGCTAATACCTCTCTTCTTGCTCATTTTTTTTTTTTCTTCCTCTCACTTTCTATTTGGCTTTCTCCCCTTTTATTCCCCTCTTATCTGCTCCACTGCCTTTTTCCTCTTTGTGTCCCATAACCACTCTTTTTACTTACATGTTAATACCCTTTATTTTTAATCATTGTTCCAACATCTCCTGTTTTTTTTGTTTGTTTTTTTTGCCTTCTGACCTTCTGACCCTTTCACATTCTGAATATTGCTGCTGCCATTGTTATACTATTTCCTGAATCTCCATCTTTTCAAATTCCATTACTGTGACTGATATTTTGACCTTTCATTGGTCTACACCACTTGCTAACATCTTCCCTGTTCCTTCTTATCCTTTCCATTGCCCATGAACCCCCCAACACTAAATATATTTATCATCATCCCTACTGTCATCTTGACAACTTTTTTATTTTTAATTCTATGGGTAATATCATGCCATACAATCCAATCAACAATCCATTGTCATATTCCTTTTTTCATACTCTTCAATTTCCTGTTTTACCCCGATTCTTTCCACCCGCCCCATCTTCTCTTTCCTCTTCCCTTGCCTCTTTGGCTCCTCTCTCTCTGTTCCCAGGGGTCGCATGAAATACACAGACTTGTATGAGATGCTCAGACTTATCTCGCCTCCCTTGGGTCTGGGGAAGAAATGCCCTGCTCGAGTTGCTTATAAGGTAGATCCCCATCCCATCCCCATCCCTGTGCAACCCATCCTTTTCCCCTGGTACGTCATTCACCCTTTTATCCCACAAGGGATAGATCACTTAACCCTTCTGCTGCTCAGTTGGTCAACACTAGGTTGTTCTGCTTTAGAGGCAGGAGGGTTAAAAATACCCATAAAGTTCCTCAACACCGGGATCTTTCTTGTAGCTGGAATCTTCTAATTTATCTTGTCTCTTAATGTAATTCTTTGGAGTATTTTGATGTGGAGATGTGATGTCAATGTGTATGTGTTTGTCTCTGGAGACGTGTTTTGTATAACATATGAAATATAAATAGATTCTCCATCTGGCCCTTGCGGTTGTTGCTTTGCTGCTCTGTAGTAAGTATAATGAGATACAAAGTCTGACACAAGACAGCGCTGTGCTAGTGCCCCATGGTATGTTGTACAAATGTCTTGGAGAGAGATGGAAATACTACAGCTGCCAGTCACTTCCATTAAACCCTACATTGAGTATAAACTTTCAGTGCTCATAAATCTGTTGCCTTTACCCTAACATTTTCCTGGTTTAGTAGAATACCTCTGTTGGCCTGGTTTTATGGTGTCTCTTTCAAGGCTATGAGCAAACCTAAGAGGTTGTTCTTAAAGAATAGTGTTTAGTACAGGGGAATACTTATTTTGGCATAGACTTATGGCATATTTCTGTAATGGATATGAAAAAAACTAGGAGGAAGTTTTCCCTGTTATGGAGAGTTTCAGTCCAGAGGTCCCTAAATATGACATTCTGGCTCCTTGTTAGAGATTAACACACATTACTGGAGGCAATATGAAGTCTGTGGCCTGTCAGAGTAGTTGCAGTTGCAGACTAAATGTTTACGTTTACTGGAAAAGGCACAGCACAAAGGGACTCCTGTACAGTTATGGACACCCCCTTCCCCAGAATTCTCCATGTTATGCAAGTACGAAGTACATGTCAGTGGAATGTATACCCACAGGTGCGTTCTTTCGGCAGATCGGAATACAACTTTGGACAAGTTTCCTGTTTAAGGTGGGTGACATTGTAAGGGTAGTTTTCAGCTCTGATGTATAATTTCAATTTTCCTGATGAGGAATGAGGTAGGTCAGAGAGAAGATGGGCAAAAACATATGGCGTCAGCCCTAGCACTTTAATTTATATATGGCTCTATGATGGCTTTGCTTCAGTTTCTGCTTCCGTCTCTTCAGGACCATAATTAAAGTGAGCAGCCCAATGGTCTGTGTGCACAAGAATTGACTCTAAAGAGAAGCTTATGTTTACTTCTTCTAGTTGATTGGAAACCTTGCAGCTCATCTGAGTAGTAAAGGTGCAGTATATAAAACTGGGAGATCATTTTGGAAGTTTAAGAAGAAGAGCAGTCCAACGGAAGTAAAAAGATGAATTTAGAGAGGACTGGAAGAGGACTAGTTCACCAAAGACTGTTATAGTCCACTCTCGATAAAAAGGAGAGCCTATAAAGAGTCCATAGTACATCCCTATAATAAGTATTTTGCTCTCAGTAATTGTGGTGGGTCCTTATCTTTTCAGCATTTTAACTGTGTACATGGATTTTATAGAATGGACATTGTGTCAAAAACTTGTGAGATGCCAGCACATTAGACTTCCATTGTTTGTCCATGGAGTTTGAGCTTTGCCATTGGGACTGTTTGTTGGGTTCTAGTCATTCATCAGGACTCTAAGGTTATTCTTTGACCTCTAAGCATAGAGCACAATATGCTGTCAATCTAGTTATGAGGTAGGGCTGTATACTTATACAGATGGAGCAGACTTTATCTAGACAGTTGTTTGGGATAAAAATGTCACATTACAACGCCTTTTCTCCATGGAAATGTGTGCTGTGTGAAGTCAATTCTATTTTCAAGGCAAAATGTGTGTAATTTGTGGGTAGCATGTTAGTAGATGATCACCTCCAGGGCTCAATAGTCTTAATAGAACCATCTCCTGGCCTTTAGTCAAGTGGTATAATGCCGGCCTTCTGGGAAAACGTCCGAGAGCTTTCCCTGTAACAACCAGCCATCTGGGAGAATGCCCTACAGCTTTATCCTTGCTTCTTTCCACCAAAGTTTGGTGGAGATCTGTAATGGGGGATTGTTCTAGATAATCGGCACTAGGCCTGTGTCACGACGTAGGAAAAGATTAGAATTACAGTTGTTTAAACTTTCCCCGACTTTGTATAGCTGAGTCTGTCGCTCTTTCTACTTGGCATCCCTCTTCTCTCTCACTCTGCCTGTGTGTATCTCTCCTTCTCTCTCCACACTCACCATGGTAAGTGCACAGTGCATTCAAATGATGCTGCAGGCCTGTTTCCTTCCTCTCCCCCTACTCCCTACTTTCTTGCTTGACTAGTTCCATAACCAACTGCAAAAATGAGTTATTTATCAGGTGCTCAGATAAATAGGCTTATATAATAGAAAAGAGGCCAATTGGGCGTCGGGTCTAGTAAACCATAGCAACCAACCAAATGTTGGCTTTCAAGCAGCTCACCAGTAAATGCTACCTGTTGATTTGCTACCTTTGAGTTAGTACTAAACCTGTTGCAAACTTTGCACTTTTTATTATACTGCCTCCTAAATATCTGTAAATATGTTAGCGGTCTTCCCCTGAAATAGTTCTCCACCTACTGATACCCCTTCTCAGGGACCATCCTGTTAAATACCCAGTAACTATCACTGTGGCTTGTATGTGTCCTGTACCATCATACGGTTTGCATGCTATACAAGGGGCATCCTTATATAACCGTTCTACCCATTAATGGGTACCCCCAACCTATAACTGACCTCTGCCAATCACTGATCTGTTAATGCCTCATGCCATTATATGCTTCTAAGGAGGAAGGCTTATGGAACATACCTCATTTGGGGATGGATTTCATATTAATATTACATATTTATAAGCCTCCCCCTCAAAAGGACATGTTGGCCTATATAATATTACTGGACTTCCCACCCATTAACTGACCTGCACCCATCACTGCTCTGTTAATAGTCCTCTCATCATCTAACAGTTATTTTCCTAATCCTGCTCTAACTGATAGGCCTCTCATTCCATAATTACCTATTTCTACTCTATTACTGGGCCCTCGTCTATACCTGTCCTATATCTATCCCTGCTCTGTTAGAGGCTCCTCCCCCTGTTTCAGTCCTCTACCTATCCCTAATCTATTAGAAGTTCTCACGCCTATAACTGCCCTGTGCCTTACCTTATTTACATTGCCCACTCTCTATTACAACCATGTACTTATCCCTGCACTCTTACAAGTCCTTCCCTCTATTATAGGATAGGTAAACCTTTAAAATAAGTATGTAAAATTGATGAGGGTGCTATTCTTAGAACTTTTGTAATTTCCATTTTCTTTTAATTCCAATATATTAAAGGATACATGTACTGTTAATATGAATGAATTGCTGGTCAGTTTTCTACCAGTCTGACCACCAAGTAGTCAAGGAATTTTTCATATTAACAGTACATGTATCCCTTAATATCTTGGAATAAAAAAGATAATAAATAATGAATGTAAATTACAAAAGTGCTTAGAATAGTCCCTCTTCAATTTTACATTCACTTATTTTAAAGGTTTACTTTTTCCTTATAGCCCTATAACAACAGAGACATCAACATGAAACCAAATCCTGTTAGAGGCCCTTTCCCTTTTTAATGCCATATTAATATATGTCTCACCCTTACAACTACCTTACAAACAGGCCTAGACTATTGTAGCACCCTCCACTGAAGTTTGAGAGCCTGATACAAATCTCTCTCCCTGTAGTTTATCTTTGCTGGAATTTCCAACCTTCTATTATATATTATGTCACCACAGAACAAGCCTCTCTCTCTTTGATGACTTTTTAACTGGACCTTTCCACCAATAATTGTTGTGTATCTATTATGGCTGTCTTTACTGGACCTGTCCCCCTAATAACTGTCCTGTATTAGTAAAGTCCTATGATTCCTGTCTTGCCTGTCTTCTGGTGTGCTAGGAAATGGGCATCTGGTAATGTAGTGTGGCAAAAGTTCTACTTGGTGATGCAGGGCGTCTTGTCCATCTTTGTTGCACACCAAGTTCCACAGCTGTTTTGTGAATGTATCTTTTTCTCTCTTTTTACTCCCTCTCTTCTCGCCATTCCCCCCTTCGTCTCACCTTCTCTCTTTCTCTGTCTCTCTCTCGCCTTTCTCTACTGACTCCCCAGCCCCCTTCTCTCCCCTGTGCTCCCTCCCTCTGTAGGAGTTCTAGTGTTAAGGTTTTGCATGGGGGTCCCTGCACGTTGCACATAGCGATCCTGCACGTTGCATGTACAGAATTTTGGCCTGTGTTTCTCGCCTGACGATCTTGGCTTCAGCTCGTGCTGCCTGTTGCCAGTTTTAACTTCTTCACTGCCAGATGGGTGGGCCCTAGCCCCAGCACCTAGTCCACTTTCGGTCTCTCTGGTGATGGAGCAGTTAACAAACCACTTGGGTTTTTCATGACAGAACTCAAAGGCTCTCTGAAGATTTACACTGTATTCTCTGCAGTCTTGGGGACCAAACAAGCAGGAACATTATTAATGCAATTCATAGAAAATACCCAAGATGTTATTTATTTGGGGAAACGGTTAATTGTTGGGTTCTATACTACAAAACTAAGACCTGGAGTATAGGTTTGGGTGAGAACTGCAGATTATTACTTCTGGTGAGCAGGCCATGGAACATGTTTGCACCAGTACAGCATATCATCAGAGCCTCTGAGTCCTGGGAATAGAAGGGGCAAATGTGTTGGGCCCTGGTGCTCCAGAGAGCTGACATATTGTTCTATGGGTCCCTGCAGAGGCTACTCCGAATGGATCTTCCTGTTGCCGAGAATAACTCTGTGCATTTCACCTCTACTCTTATGGCTCTGATTAGAACTGCACTGGACATCAAGATTGCCAAAGGTAAGTCAATGAATGAATGCTTCCCAACATTGTTCCTTGCCGGTTGCCAGTTTACCACCTGAGGACAGTCCTGCTATATTATACTCACCACATAATATAGCAGGACTGTAGGAACAGACCATAGTGTTGTGGAAAGGATTAGTCTTGACACATGTTGATCCCCCAAATGTTGATCATCTGAAATAGTCAGCATTAATGGCTGAAATGGACTATCCTTAGAACATTATTCCCCCCAAATGTTGATCATCTGAAATAATCAACACTCATGGCTGAAATGGGCCATCCTTAGAACATTATTCCCCCCAAATGTTGATCATCTGAAATAGTCAACATTGATGGCTGAAATGGACTATACTTAGAACATTATTCCCCCCAAATGTTGATTATCTTAAATAGTCAACACTCATGGCTGAAATGGACTGTCCTTAGAACATTATTCCCCCCAAATGTTGATCATCTGAAATAGTCAACACTGATGGCTGAAATGGACTATACTTAGAACATTATTCCCCCCAAATGTTGATCACCTGAAATAGTCAACACTCATGGCTGAAATGGACTGTGTTGATCATCTGAAATTGTCAACACTCATGGCTGAAATAGACTATGCTTATAACAGATGGAGGACTTACCCCCCCTCCCCAAATGTTGATCATCTGAAATAGTCAAAATTCAAGGCTGAAATGGACTATCCTTGGTGTTAATGGAACATTGTGATATTTCACAACTGGGCTTTCCAACTGCTGCCCTACAAAATATGTTTATGGCTCCCAATATCTCATTGTATAACATTACTGTTTTCTAATAATCAGCCTCGGAAGCATTAAAGAGCAGATAATGTTTCCCAGCATGCAATGTTCTGCTATATAGATTACTTGAGGATTGAATGTGTCTTTCTGTGTTTATGTTTTGCAGGTGGAGCAGATAAGCATCAGATGGACAGGGAACTCAGAAAGGAAATGATGGCTATCTGGCCAAACTTGTCCCAGAAAACCATGGACCTTTTAGTGACCCCACATAAGTGTAAGGCAATTGAGCTTGTAAGGTATAAAGCATAGAGCCAGAAAACAAACCATTTATTAGCAAGATATAAGAGCTCACATGTGGTCTTAGGCCATGGCTAAATGGTGGAGTCTGTACTGTAAGATGGATGAACTACTCTGTCCCTTTATCCCCTCTCAGCTACTGACCTCACCGTTGGGAAGATCTATGCTGCCATGATGATTATGGAGTATTACAGGCAGAGCAAAGCAAAAAGGCTTCAGGCTCTGCAGGAAGAACAGGTAAGACATCACAATCGCTGCTGATGGAACAACATATTCATTTCATAAATGTCAAAATGTCTGACACTTCCATTTTGAATTGCAAACTGAGCATCCATAGCCAACCAACATCAACTAGATTAGTAACCACAATACTCAAGTTTCCTGTCATCCCAAGTATCCTCACACCTGTGGCATGGACTGATCAGACTCCTAATCATCTGAAGTTATCTTTTGAAGACAATAAACCACCCCTCCCATAATAAGCCCTTTAGCTTAATACAATGTCACTATTTTTACACTGTTGTGCTATTTTCTCTCATACTAGTGGGTCATATTTCATTCCTTTATATAGTTTAAAAGCGTGGAGCTCCTGTTTAATTCTCATTTGAGCTAGGTGTCTTATCCCACTAAATATTGTTAACCACAGGTAGCAGTGTAGTTAATGAGCCTCATACATAGTTTGACTGGGTCCGCAAGAGAACCTGACATACAGGGCCTTCAGCAGACATATAGTGTCAAATATTTCAGTGTTATATAGGCCTATTGTAGAAATAATAAGGGACTGGTGACCTTTGTCCTTGGCTGGGGCCACTAGAGCCTGATCCCATTGGGAGATCCCTTGATACTCTGGTATACCAGTCCAACTCTGGTGTCAGACCAAGGGGCTAGTGGGCTTTGAGTTACATGGTCTGGTAGGGGGAAAGGGTAACTGCTTTGACCTATTTTGACCCACACTGGCTTTGATCTTGAGAGTAAATCTAGATTACCTCCTTTTCTACAAACTGCAAGTTTTTTATAGCCTGTTTAATTTTACCATTCTGAGCGATAGTAATCCATTTTATATAAATAATTTACAGTTCGGTAAGTTCCCTTCTTATAACATTTTAGAATCGGACCCCTCTCATGTTCCAAAGGATGGAACCACCATCACCCACACAGGATGGACCCTTAGGAATCAATGCTCTACCCTCCTCCCAAGCTGGAGAAATGTAAGTCTTATTCTAAATCTCAGATGCACACTTGGTAGTACTAGGATGAAAGATCTGACATACTGTATCTATAAAAAGTAAAGCCAGTGGTATGGGTTACAGTTCTTTATGAATGGGAAAACTTGGGCTTCAGACCAGAATAGTATTGATGCCTTGGTGTTAGAAAATACTGTAAACAGCAAGGGAAAAAAATTGTGCCTTAGACCAAAGCAAAGGTGACCTTTTACTTCAAGCTCAAATGACCAGATACATTAGGAGAATACCTAGATCGAGGGTCCCCAACCTTTTTTGCCTGTGAGCCACATTCAAATATAAAAGAAGCTGGAGAGCAACAGAATCATGCAGAAGTTACTGGGTGCCAAATATGGATTGTGATTGGCTATTAGTAGCCCCTATGTGGACTAGCAGCAAACGGGAGGCTCTGTTTGACAGTACACCTGGTCTCTATGCAACTAAAGCTTCAATTCAAGCCAGGAATTTAAAAAATAAGCACCTGCTTTGAAGCCCCTTAGAGCAACATCCAACGGGTTGGTGAGCAACATGTTGCTCACTAGCCACTGGTTGGGGATCACCGACCTAGATGGTCCATTGAAAAAGAACAGTAAGTTGAAGAACTTGAAGAGAAAAGTAGGACAACCTGGCAACCCAGACAGATGAATTCTTTTGGCAGCAATAACATTACCACTCTCCGTTGCATATAATTTTCTATTTACTTGAATGTTAAGTGCTAAACCTTACCAGCACCCATGATTATCATTTGCAAAACATATATAAACAGTAATCACCACTGCAGGGTGTCGTATTCAAATTTATGGATAATATCATATAATATAAAGAATATATTCTTGTATATTGTCACTCGTCAATCGATATGATTTTCCACTAGGGATATATGATTCTTGCCCACAATGAGTAAGTTTCCCTTGGTTCTAAATAAATACTTTCTCAAATCGAGCCTGGCCGCAAAGTTCTCCCTGGTCCTGACTTGAACCATTCAGATTCACTCAGGATATTAACCAGACGGCTTTATTTAAGGTATACATTAATACAGAGTAATATAATACAGAGTATTAAATGACAGCTCATACGTTCCGAAAGCTCGTGAGGACGTGGAGGGAACAATAAGCATTGCAACATGTTACAATTTAAACCATTTCTTCTTCCATCGGGCTGATCCAGAGGCACCCAATCATCATTCTTGTTTTAGCATAACTGTGTCATTATTTCCATCTTAGGGACAAACTCACAGTCTCAGTACAAAAGCCAAATAAGGTCCATCTACTGTGTCAGCACAGTGTCCAGATTGGTATCAATACTTGTGACATGAGACAACAGATGTATTCCTTGTTCTGTGCAAACCTTGAGCTTCTTCTACAACACAGCAATTCTGTACTAGTGTCATGTTTTGTAATCTTTGTTCTTTGATAATAACCACTTATGGCTTAAATCTAAAACCCTGATATCTACACAGGGCAATTCACAGCATGTCCCAGTCAAGTTGGTTCAAATCACTATGACAAAGAGTGCCATGAAAATGCAATGTGCCATGGCAACATCTCTTCTCAATAGTGTTCCATCTGTGATCTGTTTTCCATAGGGGGCTGCCTGAAGGAGGCATGAAGGAGAGTCAGTCTTGGATGACCCAACGGGCTCAGCAGATGTTCCAGCAAACAGGGACTTGGAGCCCAGAGAGGGCGCGCACACAGGAGAATACAAACAGTTGGCCAAATTCCCAGGTCAGCAAAATGTCTCTCTTACTACTTATTACTTCTCCTCTCTCCATGAGTCCACTATAGAGCTCTGACAGCCATCGACGCTCTGATATTATAACTACTTTTCGTACAATATTCAGAGCATGTTTGTCGGGAGATGAGCCGACCAATATCGATAGAAGACTTGGATATCGGTCGGCTCCTCAATCGGCCCAGGCAGAAAATTTTGATCGGGTGCCTTTGAAGGCACCTGAACATGGGCCATTTTTAGTGCTAAATAGTCAGATACAGGTAGAATTCTATTGTTTCTACCTGTATATCTGACCATTCAGCTCTATACGTGTGTATTGAAACTAACAATCTTTCTTGGAAACATCTTTTCCAAGAAAGATCATAATTGTTACGTCTATGGCCACCTTAACTGCCAGCTGTTTTTTCAATTGCTTGCTCTCCATTATCCCTTATATAGTATCATACTGTACCTCCTTTCTTTGACTCTAGGTTTGACCTTTTTCATTTTCTCCTGGAGTGAGAAAGGTTTCTCAGACAAGCAGTTGTAATAAAGTGAGCCAAGTTGCCTTTATAATGTCCCCCATTATGTGCTCCTTCCCATGAACTGACTCTGCAACAGCACAGAACTGGTTGGAGACACACATCTCCAGTCAAATGCAACTGGACTTTAACTATAATAGTAGCCTTGTAACTAATATATTATGAGTTTATAGAACCCTAATGTTCTTCTGCTTAGGAAAGATGTGGGAAAGTTTTCTATTTTTTTTCCTAAGTAGAAGAACATCAGAGCAGCCTCTTTCTTTCTCTTGACAACTTCCTTGACTACTTGGCGGTCAGACTGGTGGGAAACTGACCAGCAGGTGGCGCTGTTGTAACAAAATTCATTCATATTAACAGTACATGTATCCCTTAATATCTTGTAATAAAAAATAAATAAATAATGAATGTAAATGACAAAAGTGCTTAGAATTGCCCCCTCGCCAATTTTACATTCACTTATGTTTAAGGTTTACTTATCCTTTGTCTTTTTCTTGTCTAGCAGTCCGTAGAGATGAGTGACATGGGCCGAGATGGTTACTCAGACAGTGAGCAGTACCTGGTCATGGAGGGACATGGAAGAGCCACTTCAATGCCGCGGCTTCCGGGTGATAACCAGGTAAACTCTTCATACCTTGCTTGTTGCAAATGCTGTTGTCTGCATACCATTTTTTATTTTTTATTTATTTATTTTTCATTATTTAGTTATTTTTCCTAATGAAATCTTCATCCTAAGATTCCTGCAAGGTATACAGTGTCAGACTTGCCCACCGGGATACGCGTTTCTGTGTCTAAATTGGCACATATTGTACTCATATCAGTAAGTTCCCATTTAGGCACGAAACGCGTCAGGCTAATGCATGTCCTAATAAAGATTTTTTTGTTCATTTTATAATTACTTTGGCTACTGCTTTATTAGTAGTCGGTCTCTTCCTATTTAATTTCTTTAACATTTCCCAAACAATTGGTAACACTTGGACTGGGGGTTCCCTGGGTTGGGACCACTATGTAACTTCCTCTAAAGAACTATTTGAATGTCATGAGGCAGACCTACTTCCTACTAAGTAGACACCAGGACAAGGATCATTACTTGTTTGCCACAAATACAAAGGAAGGAAACATGTTGGCCAAGGCATATGGCAACCAGTGTGCAGTAGGGCAATTCAACACAGTAATCCACTAGATCCCATTTCTCCCCGTACGCACCTTCTTTGCCAATAAAAGTACCCAATAATTTATTTTTAATCAGAATGAGAAGGAAAACCATTGCAAGGGCATTTTTGAATTACCTAGGAGAATCAAGTGATGATGTCTATTTATATCCCACCTTTTGGGTTGGAGGTGGTTGGTTAATTAATGGTGGTCAATTAAAGGATAAGCAAACTTTTAAAATAAGTGAATATAAAATTCATGATTGTGTTATTCTAAGAAATTTTGCAATGTACACTCTTTATTTATTTTGTTTTTATTCCAAGATATTATAGGATACATGTACTGTTAATATGAATGAATTTTGTTACAACAGCGCCACCTGCTGGTCAGTTTCCCACCAGTCTGACCAGCAAGTACCGTATATACCCGAGTATAAGCCGAGTTTTTCAGCATCCAAAATGTGCTGAAAAAGTCTACCTCGGCTTATCCTCGGGTCAGCGGTATCCCACCCGCGTAGCCGAGATTGCAGTCACTTTTAATCATTCCTATACCAACAGTACACTTGGGGAGAGACTGCAATATCCCACAATGCCCTCTGTTGGTTATATGAAAGAAATAACAGTGACTGCAATATCACACAGCGCCATCTGTTGGTTATATGAAAGAATAACAGTGACTGCAATATCACACAGCGCCCTCTGTTGGTTATGCGAAAGATTAACAGTGATGGCAATATCAAACAGCACCCTCTGCACATGGTAGTGGGACAGTGGGACAATGCACACAGTAATCCGTTTGGCAATTCTCTGTCACCATCAACTTTGCAAAGAAGTCCGGTTGATCGCTGGGGGGTCGCTTTGGCAGAATGTGTGCTGCTGGGAGACAGGGCTGTAGTTGTGTCTAGGCTTATACTAGAGTCAATAAGTTTTCCCAGTTTTCGTAGGTAAAATTAGGTACCTCGGCTTATACTCGGGTCGGCTTATACTCGAGTATATACGGTAGTCAAGGAAGTTGTCAGGAGAAAGAAAGAGGCTGCTCTGATGTTCTTCTGCTTAGGAAAGATGTGAGAAAGGTTTATAATTCTTTTCCAAAGCAGAAGAACATCAGAGCAGCCTCTTTCTTTCTCCTGACAACTTCCTTGACTACTTGGTGGTCAGACTGGTGGGAAACTGACCAGCAGATGGCGCTGTTGTAACAAAATTCATTCATATTAACAGTACATGTATCTCTTAATATCTTGGAATCCAAAAAAAATAAATAATGAATGTAAATTACAATAATGCTTAGAATAGCACCATCATCAATTTTAACTTCACTTATTTTAAAGGTTGACTTATCCTTTTATTAAACAAGATACTAGGAAACATTTGTTGGAGCACTCTTTGGCCCTAATGCACATCCAAGAAATGTGTTGAATATTTTTACATTCAGTCCATGCCCAGATCCATATAGCTTAAATTCAATTAGGGATGCATCAAATCCACTATTTTGGATTCGGCTGAACCCCCGAATCCTTCGCGAAAGATTTGCATATGCAAAGTAGGGGTGGGAAGGTGAAAAATTTTTTACATCCTTGTTTTGTGACAAAAAAGACATATGCAAATTCGGATTCGGTTCGGCCGGGCAGAAGGATTCGGCCGAATCCGACTCTTGCTGAAAAAGGCCAAATCCTGGCCGAATCCTGGATTTGGTGCATCCCTAAATTCAATCAATGCTTGGTAAACTTTATCCGTGTTAATGTAAGGGCAAGTTATATTGATTATTGTCCACCATCAGCATGAGCTCAGGTAGGTGCTTAGATAAATATAGGATATATTAAAGAAAAACAGAGAAATTCATGAGCGTTACCCATTATTACAAAAAGGTTCAAGTAATAATAATAAAAAGGTGCATTGCTCATCCCAAATTCTATGTAGCATGTACTACATTCTTCACTTTCCACATGTGTTCTGCAGGGTTCCTGGTCCAGGCACGGCCCACTTCTTTCCTTATGTTTTCCGTTCTCTTTCTGCCGTTCAGAACGGTTGCCCAACCTCCCTGCTTTATATTTACCCCACATGCATTGCTGCTCTTTCTCTCTCTGTTATGTGTAACCTTATCATTGTTTAGAGCAGAGACACACGCTGCTATTTCGGGAGATTAGTCGCCCAGCGACAAATCGCTTCTTTTTCGGGCGACTAATCTCCCAGAGCTGCCTTCCCGCCAGCTAGAATGTAAATCATTGGCTAGACGGCACTCAGAAAACTTCGTTTTCCGAGGTTGCCTCTGTAGGAAACTTCGGGCAACTTCGGAAAGCCGAAGTGATCCGAGTGCCGGCGGGAAGGCACTTGAAGTCGGCCGAAGAAGAATTGATTTGTCGCTGGGCGACTAATCTCCCGAAATACAGTAGCAGCGTGTGTCTCTGCCCTTAGGGATTGTGCTTGTGTTTGAATGAGGCCTGTGCTAGGTTGATTTTTCCATGGTCCTTGTCTTTGAGTAATGCACTTTTTTCTCATGGTCACCATATTGTTTACATTTCAAACCCCCACAAAACTCTGATAAGGAGGACAGTGTTTATTTAAAACTGTTTTGGTGTAACTGTGTTAACCTGTCTTTTCTCTCTGCCCCCTTCCCCTGCTCTTTTTGTCCTGTTGTCTCTCTCTCCCTTTGCTGTTGCTTCTGTTGTTGGCCGGGACCTCTCCCTTTTGTTTCCCCTCTGTCTCTCGTCATTGCTGTAGCAGCGAAGGAAAACGCGAACCAGAGGGAGTAATCTCAGTGTATGTAACTCCTCTACTGTCTCTTCACACTGTGTCTCTCTTTCCGCTATCTCTCAATCCTGTCTCACTTCTCTTTTGTCTCCCTCTAACTTTCTGTGTCTGGTTTCCTCTTCTCTCTCTCTTGCTCTAATTTCCATGTATGACTATTGTAAATGTGATTTCCTTCATGCGTGAAAGGAGTGGAACATACAGTGGGTGATGAATGCACCAGTTTAGTAGAGTCATAAAGGGGTGGTTTTTTCACTAAACTGCTATTCCAGTAGTGTAGTATAGTGCCGGCCTTCTCTAGTATGCGCAAGAATATATATATATAATATAAAGGGAAAGGGTGTTAAAGGAACAGTAACACCAAAAAATTAAAGTGTTTTATAGAAATGACAATATAATGTAGTGTTGACCAAAACCATTCAAGCACAGGATACACAGTAGATAACAGATAAGTACTACTATAGTTTATATAAACAAGCTGCTGTGTAGCCATGGGGACAGCCATTCAAGCACAGGATACACAGTAGATAACAGATAAGTACTACTATAGTTTATATAAACAAGCTGCTGTGTAGCCATGGGGGCAGCCATTCAAGCACAGGATACACAGTAGATAACAGATAAGTTCTGAAGAATCCCATTGTAAACTAAAGAGCTAATCTGCTATGTATCCTGTGCCTTTTCTCCTTTTTCAGCTTTGAATAGCTGCCTCCATGGCTACACAGCAGCTTGTTTATATAAACTATAGTAGTACTTATCTGTTATCTACTGTGTATCCTGTGCTTGAATGGCTGCCCCCATGGCTACATAGCAGCTTGTTTATATAAACTATAGTAGTACTTTTCTGTTATCTACTGTGTATCCTGTGCTTGAATGGCTGCCCCCATGGCTACACAGCAGCTTGTTTATATAAACTATAGTAGTACTTATCTGTTATCTACTGTGTATCCTGTGCTTGAATGGCTGCCCCCATGGCTACACAGCAGCTTGTTTATATAAACTATAGTAGTACTTATCTGTTATCTACTGTGTATCCTGTGCTTGAATGGCTGCCCCCATGGCTACACAGCAGCTTGTTTATATAAACTATAGTAGTACTTATCTGTTATCTACTGTGTATCCTGTGCTTGAATGGCTGCCCCCATGGCTACACAGCAGCTTGTTTATATAAACTATAGTAGTTATTCTGCCTCCAGTAAATTGTAGAAATGGATGAACTTACATTTGACAGTAGCTTACTCACAAGAACACAGCATTAGATGAGCTTTAATTCCTTGGCTTTAATTGTAGAATTGTTGCAAGCAATTGTAATCCAAAAGAAACTGTATCCTCGAGGTAAAAACAGAATACCTTCTCACCCTAAGCTGAACAGGTATGAATGGCTGCCACTGTGAAGGGAAAAACGGCTGCCCTATGATCACATGACTCCCTTGAATCAGTGGTAGTGAGGTATTGGCTAGCAAATTTAAAGCTAGAGGCTCTGAATGAAGTAACTAAGTAATATAATTGGGCTATCAAAATATATATAAAGAGCTATAAAAGCCCAATGGGCGGCACACTCCCCGCTTGGTATCTGTAAATACCACTATTATTAAAAAATTATATATCTAATTAAACTTTTAGATATATCAACATAAATATGTATGTACATCTAAGAACCAATAAAACAAAAAATAGTTCAATTCTGCATCTTCCACAGGAGCCTGAAAGGGAAAGAAAAAAGAGAGAACATGCAACAACAATCCATAAAGGGAATACTTGATAAACAGTCACTATCCCTTGTCATTCATGCCTTCTTTGATATTCCCATGAGTTGACCTTGAGTTGTCCTTATTGGGCAGCAAAAGTATTACTTCTGTGATAGGTCTGGTGAAAGTCTTTGCCGTTCCGTTTTTAACAGTCTTTACTTCAACCTTGCGTACCTTTTTATCATAACTGGGAAATACATCGTTTATTAGTCCCATTGGCCATTCATTGCGATGACTTTGCTCGTCTTTTAGAAGAACTAGATCTCCTATATTTAAATTTGGTTGGTCTTTCTGCCATTTCCTGCGGTCTTGTAAAGTAGAGAGGTATTCCTTCCTCCATCTGTTCCAAAAATAATCGGCAAGATGCTGAACACTTTTCCATTGTTTTCTGTAAAGATTGTCAAAGATCTTTTTCATAAAATTCACAAAATGTTCTCTCATCTCTGGATTTTTCTTCAGGGAACGTTGTAGTGAAACAAATCTCAAGAGTGCTTGTTCTCGATTGTTTGGCAACCTTTGTCTTGGGACACGGAATGGTAGAGGAGCTACCCAGCTGTTAGAATCATCTCTAAAGAATTCTTTGTCCATTATCTTAATAAACTCTTTATCTTCGATAGATGGAGCTGGTTTGTTGTCATCCACTGTAACTTGGAATATTGTGTTTTCAAGCTGGTCATCGAAATACGTTGAGGACATTAACTGTTCCTGAGTGAAGAGGGATGACTCAAAGCCAGTTTTAGGTTTTTCCTTCACATAATAATGATTTTTACATGGCTTGAAAAAAGAAGTGCGACCATTCTCTAGCACGTTAGTCTTCCATGTACTGATTCTATCTGGTGGGTGTACCTTACTAATGCACACTTTTCCAACTATCACCCATCCAAGATCGAGTCTCTGGGCATAAGGGGCATTTCCAGGACCATTGCAATACTGACGAACCTTGTGGACCCGCAAGATGTCTCTGCCCAGAAGAAGTAGTATGTTTGCATTTTTGTCTACTGCTGGTATCTGGTCAGCTATGTGCATCAGGTGGGGATGAAGACTTGCAGCTTCACGTGTTGGAATCTCATCTCTATTGTTTGGTAATTGATTACACTCTATCAAAGTTGGCAGTGGTAACTTCAAAGTGTTGTAAAGTGATGCTATTATGAAGCCATTTGCTCTTCTTCCGATTGATTCTGTTACACCAGCACATGTTCCAAGTGTGTAGGGTTCAGTTTTCCCATTAATATTGAACAGTTCAAAGAATTCAGATCTAGCTAGTGATCGATTGCTTTGATCATCCAAGATAGCGTACATTCTCACAGTTTTCTCAGGATGCCCTTTAGGATGCACATTAACAAGACATATTTTGGCACATGACTTGCTATGAAGGCGATCTCCACAAACTTGTGTGCATGTAGAAGAAACCATGGGAGATGTAGTGGTTAACACTGCGTCCTCCCCGCCATTCTCTGCTGCAGGGGTTATCTGTTGCCCAGACGAAGGACTGAGAGGCTCTGGATGAAGGGCAGAAACATGCTTAATACTTTCACACTCTGAACATTTGATGACAGCCTTACACTCTTTAGCAAAGTGTTCTGTTGATGCACAGCACCTGTAGCAAATGCCATATTTTTGAAGAAGCTCTTTGCGTTCCTTGAGGGTTTTGTCCCTGAATCCTCTACACTTCTTAAGAGCATGAGGTTTTTTATGAAGAGGACATTGTCTGTCTGGATTCTCAACCTTTTCTCTTTGAATAACATCTGTTTTCTGAACAAATACTGGCCCAGTTTTCTCTTTGTACCTGGAATCTGGCTTCTGTGACTTAGAAGAAGGAGACGTAGGTACTCTTGAGTCAGTGTATATGAAGCTTGGGTCATTCTTGGCTCTGGCTATATCCTTGATGAACTTACAGAAGTAAGAGAAAGGTGGAAAGGAGACATGGTGCTCCTGTTTGTATTTTGAACCTAAAAATGTCCACTTATCTTGAAGGTTGAAAGGCAGTTTCTCAACCACTGGATTAACTCCATGTGCAGTATCAAGATAACTGAGGCCTGGTAAGCAAGGGTCTTCTTTAGCAAGTTGTAATTCCTGAAGAAGATAACTCAGTTCTTGAAATTTAAGATTTTCCCTGTTGGAGATTTTTGGGAAATCCTGTATTCTCTTGAACAGGGCATTTTCTATAACTTCTGAGCTGCCATATGTCTGCTCTAAAATTTCCCAAGCAGCACTGAGAGCTGCTGTAGAATTGTGCACATGCACTCTTCTGATCTGAACAACATGTTTAGAAGACTCTGAGCCTAACCATTTTACCAGTAGGTCAAGTTCTTCTTTTGCAGAGATTCCCAAATCCTCTATTGTTGTTTTGAAAGTTGACTTCCAAGATCTGTAGTTTTCAGGATAATCATCAAAGTTTGTAAGACCAGAGCTTATAAGCTCACGTCGGATCATATACTTGGCAAATTCAGACATCTCTGACCTTTCCGTCTTAATGATCTGAGGAGCGTGTTCTAGCCTGGTATCTGTATTTGTTACACTTGAGGTTGCAGGAATGTATGGAGGTGCAAAGGTGTTCAGTCCTGGAGGAGGTTCAATGAGTGTTGTTCTCGCTTGTCTCTGCGAGGGAGCCATATCACTTAGAAGTGTTTGTCCCAGGGAAAAGGCCTTTGTGTCATGCGGTGTATCCAAACTTGTGATGCCAACCTGTTGTAGTGCACCCATCTGTAGCTGCATGGATTGAGCACTGTAGAGGCTTCTAGCATTAATATTTGTATCCGCAGTAATTTGACCTTTGTTACTGGACAAAATGTATGCTTCTTGTTGGGACTGCTCCTGAACTTTATGTGTAAATTCATGCTCCTCTGAGGCATTGTCTACTGCTTGCCTACTGCTGAGACTTGCAAGATAGTCTCTAGTACGCTTCAGTGGGTCCTCTGAGGCAAGTGAAGCAGCAATACTTATTGGTTCCTCCCCACTTTGTCCTTTTACAGCCTCCTCATACACCCTCAGCCTTGCTAAAGCTGCAGCCTCATCTCTTTCTGCTTGCATTTGTGTTTGAGAAGCTTTAAGCATAGCCTCTTTTACAGAGAACTTTGATAATAATTTTGCTACTTCCGCATCTGCACGTGCTTTAATAAGCCTGTCACTGACTGTGGAATGGTGTGAATAGGCGGATCTGGAAGATTTAGAGGACCTGGATGTGTGTTTTGAAGATACACTCCTATGTGATCTAACTTCATGTAAATCCGCAATCCTATGTTCAATCTTCATTATTACCTCAAGAACAGTGTTACACCGTTGCTCTTTAATGAGATAAATTCTATTCTTCTCCTCAGATAAACCTTTAATACCTGATCTGTTTAAAAATGCAAGATATCTCTCAGACAGTGTTTGAAAACAGTCAAAGGCATTTCTTAAACGTTTTAGAACATCATTCAGCTCACTGGAATTATCAGAATTGGCATTAAAAAGTGACATACAATGAACATTCTTCTTCCAAATATCATCCAGCTTCCCTAAAATAAGATATTTTTCGGTCTCATAGTTTTCTATCACCTTTTGGGAAGGTTTGGTTGCACGCTTTGGCATAACAGACATTTGATTTAATTCTTTTGCAGATGCCATTTCTTGAATATTTGCATTACTTGAACATTCAAATCCTTGTAAAGACATTATATATATTTGACAGAAAGCTGGGTGTGATGAAAATTATTACCACCTTGCAGGCAAAAAGAGTCCAGTATAAGTTTGTAACTTGATCCTCTCAATAAGAGCAAATAAACTGTAATCCTTAAGCTTTGAAAAGTCAAAACAATATAAACTTCTATAGATAATGAAATCCACGGATTTATGACAAGTAGAGAAATTATATCTGTCTCTGAAGATATTGTAGGGATGAAAAGATCCAGTTAACCACAGTTTAGTTTAGCAAGATTAAATAGCAGGCTGGCAACAGCTGTCAACAGACATAGGCATTTGATTTTTAACAGTCCCACGTTAGCAAAGCATAAGCAGACTTAAGCAATTCTTGATTCAATCCTGTGAGCAGGCTTGTTGTATAACAAGAAACAAGTCTCAATCTTGCTATCTTTACTAGTACAGGGTGCAAGCCTTTGTCTTCACTAGCAAAGGGTGCAAGGTTCTGTTTTTACTATTCTGCCTCCAGTAAATTGTAGAAATGGATGAACTTACATTTGACAGTAGCTTACTCACAAGAACACAGCATTAGATGAGCTTTAATTCCTTGGCTTTAATTGTAGAATTGTTGCAAGCAATTGTAATCCAAAAGAAACTGTATCCTCGAGGTAAAAACAGAATACCTTCTCACCCTAAGCTGAACAGGTATGAATGGCTGCCACTGTGAAGGGAAAAACGGCTGCCCTATGATCACATGACTCCCTTGAATCAGTGGTAGTGAGGTATTGGCTAGCAAATTTAAAGCTAGAGGCTCTGAATGAAGTAACTAAGTAATATAATTGGGCTATCAAAATATATATAAAGAGCTATAAAAGCCCAATGGGCGGCACAGTAGTACTTATCTGTACACACTGTTTGAACCTGTGCAGCACAAGAGTATATTATATTTTCATTACTCTAAAACACTTTAATTTTTTGGTGTTACTGTTCCATAAAGTCAGTAATTAGGCTGCTGACTTGTTCAAGAGTGGCCAGATTAGCAGCCAGTATCTGCCAATGAATAAGCATGTTAATGTCCGACAGGTTATTGATTAAGATAAATCTGAACTCTGAAGGTTCCTGAATTTTTTAAAATATTTTTTTATTGCTATTCTTTTACCAGACTATTACGGACGGTAGTCCTATGAAACGTTCCGCCTCTATGCTTGGTCACTCTCAATCCAAAGGCATCAGATTGGACGATTATTCATTAGAGAGGGTAACGCCTGAGGAAGGATCTCGCCATGGACACCAACGCAGGAGGGAGAGGGGACATCGGGCATCTGATAGATCACTCACCCGATATGTGGATCTGGAGTCAGGTCAGTGGTGAATGAACGTCTCACAAGTCATCTTCGTTTTATTCTTTCTTCTGAAACATGTAGGGTTATTGGCTTGGCCCATTCAGACTGAATTGGCAACTTATTTTATGGGGCCCAAGGAACAGGGGAGCCTGGACTGTGGGGTCTGATTCCTCTATAGCTAATTAGAAAACCCCTTCCTTGTCAGCCGCTCGGGTGGACCTTGCGTGGAGTTGGTGCAGACAGTGGGCGGAGTCAGGGTGGGTCATGGGCGGAGTCAGGGTGGGTCATGGGCAGAATGGGAAGTGGGCGGGAGGATGGGGATAGGAGTGTGCCGGGGCCCTGCCTTTTTGCAGGGGGGCCCAGCACACTCTAGTTACACCACTGCCTATATCCCCGTTGTTATGGTCCAGTTGTTTGTAGTTGAACATCATAATTTTTATTGATAGGGAGTGTTAATAGAGAGTGAGGCTCTGGAGGTAAAATAACTGGCATTTCCACCTGGCTTTCTGCTGGGTGACAGTTGTACAGCACTGTGGAATATAAAAATACATGTTAATAATAATAATAATAAAAATAATAATGTGAATCCTAAATGAGGGAGGAGGGTTCCCAGAGGCTGAGATAACAGCCGACAGAGCTCCAGAAATTCAGCTCTACACCAAACCATCCACAAAGTAGGGTATTCAAGGATCTATGTAGAATATCAGTGTCAAGGCCCTCTTCCAATAGTGTATTTTTTCCAAATTCTTAAAGGAGAACCAAAGCCTAACTAAAGAAGTAGCTAGAAATGTTGTACATGATGTTTTGTGCTTCTGTACCAGCCCAAGGCAATCACAGCCCTTTAGCAGTAAAGATCTGTGTCTCCAAAGATGCCCCAGTAGCTCCCCATCTTCTTTTCTGCTGATTCACATGCTCTGTGCTGCTGTCACTTACTGAGCTTAGGGGCCCACTCACACTATACAGTACACATAGAATAGAAATGTCACAATATAAGGCTGATTAGTAATTAATACACATAATTACTACATGGCAGCACAGAAACCAGTGCAATTAGCATCAGAATTTAATAATCAGCAAACCTGTAGCATCAGCTTATATTACAGCCAGGGAAGCTCATTTTCTGCTGGATAATTAGTGACGAGCCCTAAGCTTAGCTTCTCAACAGCCAATCAGAGCCCACTGAGCATGTGAGTGTCACAGACACTTTCCAAGATGGTGACCCCCTGTGACAAGTTTGAAGTCCTGGATCATTGCTGCTATTGACAAGCTCAAACTTTAGCCTCGTGCAATAAGTTCACTATATAAAATATGGCATTTTTAGCCACATTTTTAGGTTTAGTTCTCCTTTAAGAAAATGCACAAAAGTGGGGATAGTGGTGGATTTCCAAAGAAGTGCTACGAGGGTTGTAACCGCAATGAAAAGCTGATGAGGAAGGGGCTTTCCCGTTATTCAAGTCTGGTGGTAAGACATGTAAAAGTGTTAACGTTGGGGTGAGTACCAGGGAAATTTCTAAATTTGGTTTCCAAATAAGAGTTCATGACAGAATCTTTGGATCCTGGGGCTTTCCCAAGAAATATGTTTACAATGGTATTTGTGGGTGAAAATACACATTTTGACAGTATTTAAACAGGGAAATTACATCCTGCTTCAAAGTTAATAGAGAAGAACAGCTATTAAAGGATAAGTAAACTTTTAAAACAAGTGAATGTAAAATTGATGAGAGTGCTATTCTAAGCACTTTTGTTCTATGGATATGATATATATATATATATATATATGTATATACAGTATATATGAAAACATTAAGCTATTATTTCCCAAGCTAAGCTGTTCTTTCAATACAAAGCCCTTATGCAGATTTCTCTCCTACAGGACTGGGTACAGAGCTCAGCACCACAACACAGTCATGTGATCTCCCCACCGAAGAGCGTGGACGCACTCGAGATCGGAAGCACCACCATCACCACCACCACCATCATCATCACCATCATCACCATCCCAGCGCTGAACGGGAAAGATTAGAGTACGGAAGGCAAAGCTCTCGCTCACCCAGCACAGGGCGAGATTACGCTCCGCACAGACAGGTGGGTCCTTATGTCCAGAGGCAGAATCCATAAGAGCAGGACACAAGGGTGTCCCCAATTTACAGGAGACAGTGATATAACAAGTGGAAACCTTGTGGCAGGATTCATGGCAAATGGTTGCTGAGATGTCTAGCCAAGAGTGGAATAAGCCCACAAATATGTCAATTCATATAGAAGAAATACACCTTGTTGGTACATCTCTCTATACATAATAATGCCTTCTATTCTACCCCTATCTCTTTCCATTTGTGGAATGTACCTTTGGTTGGGAGGGTGCCAGTGTGACACCCCCTCATTCCATGTTGCCACTTCCGCTCTGCTTGCTGGGGTATCAGCCTGCCATATTGCCATACCCCTCCCCCTGCTGCTCATATCCAATAGGGTATCTGGATTGGGAGGTTGAATGGAGGAGAAGAGGGTTGTGCGGTGGGAGAGGGGCTTTCTCTCTCTCTTTCAGTTGCCTCCCCCTGCTTTGGTTGGATCTTCTCACTCTGACCCCCTGCTTATTTTGCTCAGTCTGCTTTGTTCCTGCACAAAAACTTACAGAAAATCCATCTCTCTTCCACTTTTTCCTTTCTTTTTATTTATTTATTTTTTTTAACTTCCTTGTTGCTGTGGAAATCTTCCTCTCTCCTCTTTCCTCCATCATGAACCCCCCATTTGTATTTGTGTGAGGGTGATTTTCTTCTCCTCCTCTTTATCTCTATCTGGGTTTTTCTATCCTTTCTTCTTCATCGACTTTCCATTATTGTGGTTTTCTGCTCCCTTTTACTCAAATGCCCCGTATGACTTATCCCTGTCCTTATTTATGAACCTTCTGCTCTCTTCATGTTCCTTCCATGGCTTGTCATTTTCTGCTCATCCTTTCATACTTCACTTTCTTTTCACACTTCACTCATACAATTCTCTTGTCTATTGCCCCTTTTTATCATCAACAAATCCCCCCATATTATTATCTCATCCTTGGCCTTGTACTGAAATCTGCCTCCATATTGCTCTTATCTGTCCCTATACCTACTCTAAACTCTTTTCACACGTCACTCATACAATTCTCTTGTCTATTGCCCCTTTTTTCACATCAACAAATCCCCCCATATTATTATCCCAACCTTGGTCTTCTACTGAAATTTGCCTCAATATTGCTGTTCTCTGTCCTTATACCTACTCTAAACTCTTTTCACACTTCACTCATACTATTCTCTTGTCTATTGTCCCTTTTTATCATCTACAAACCCACCATATTATTATCTCAACCATGGCCCTCTATGGAAATCTGCCTCCATATTGTTCTTCTCTGTCCCTATACCTACTCTAAAATATTTTCACACTTCTCTATTCCCTATTGTGTCTTTTATCCCACTTTCCTCGCGTGTCTCCTTCTCGTGTTTTCTCTCGCTCTTGAATTCCCATTTTGTTTGGATTTTTGTGTAGGGCAGTAGTTCAGTGGATGGCAGCCCCGTGCCCTCAACCTCTGGGGCCAGCACACCCCGCAGAGGAAGGCGACAGTTGCCCCAGCTGCCAACAACTCCCAGGCCACGAGTTACATATTCTCCGGTGGTCCGTCGGCCTGCCAGTGTTTGTTCTCCCCAGCAGCAGTCCTTGTGCAGAATGACCACCCCTACCCAACGGAGATATCCCCAGACTGAGAACCGTCCAAGCAGCAACGAAAGACGGTCTTTTAACAATGATTCTCCCCGATCCCATCGTCATACAAGAGGACACTGCACGGAAGTCCCCCGCGCTGGATGCAGACACAGTGGCCCTTATCGAGATTCCTCCTATGAGGGTCCTCACCCCTACGATCAGCGCTCCTCCAGGACTCCCGAGTCTGGGGGGATACACCCTCTCTCACCTCGTGGGCGCAGGTTGCCCAATGGTTACTCTCATGGGACCCCGCGATCCACAAAATCACGTCATGAACGTTACAGTGAGAGTGAGGAGGATGACTGGTGCTAAAAATTATATATTAAAGAACTTAAATCTAAGCAGGGAAATCAAAGACTCATCTGCAAGTGAGTGAGACTGGGGCGAGACGTATACGACCCACCCCCTGATACACACACTTTAAATCTCCAAGAAAACAAATAAATGGAAATCACTCTGTTGGATCCTTCCATATTTTGAAAAACGGAATGGCGACCTCACAGCATGCGTTTTGTAATACAGTATATTTTGGGAGGGCATCTGTGTTTGAAAGGGAGTAGATGATACTCAGGAGGATTAAGCAACAAGTTTACCACCAAATTTGATCCCCGAACCCTAAGCACCTCCCCAATGAACGATCTCCACTGGTTGAACTTTCCAACTAGAAGGGAAAAAAAACAACGACACATCGAAGTCGGAGAGTTTATAAAAGCTACAGAGAACTTTTGGAAAAAATGTACAAAAAAATGGTATTATTTAATTTTTTTTTTTTTGATTTGTATTGATGAGTTTTATCATCCAAAAAATTGGATTTAATGTAGTGTGCCGGTTAATGCCATGAAGAGAGAGCACGCAGATGCACACACTCACACACACACACGAGATTTGTTAATATTGCCTGCGGAAATGAGAATTAAAGAAAAAATAAAAAACCTGCAAAAAAAAAAAGACAAAAAAGTTGAAGAAAAAAAAACCAAAAAAAAAGCAGCATTTGATTCCACATCTAATTTTTGCTTGAAAGTCCCAAACACGAGATATTTTTGCTTTTTTTTTCCGAATTTGTTTAAAAAAAAAAAAAAAAGTTAGATTCGGAGTGTGGCGGATGCATGAATATTATAAATGGCAAAAAAAAAATTGTTAAATATATCTATATATATATACATATATTGAATTAAAAAAAAAAAAAAAGCAACAACAAAAAAAACAAAGTGGGGGATAAAGGAGGATGAATTGCAATCTCTTCCCGAGTGGTGAGCTGAGATTTATTTCTGTTTCCGGTTTCCATTAAGAGCATGAGAGATACAAAGCAAACTTTTTGGCTGTGATCATCCGTAGGTTCATACGGAAATAGATGTTCAGTGAGACGTGTTTGTGCCAATGATTGTTCCCATTTCTTTCTCTCGGCTGCACTAGACACCATATCCCCGGGCAGATTTTCTTTACAGCATTAGTAATTGTGACGTCATCTCCCTGCATCATAGCCGAGCCGTGACACACGCATGAGCAATGCACACACACGCACCACATGCCGTCATTCGGTGCCACGCGGATGTAGAATTTATAACTGGAATGCAAAAAAAATTTGCTTTTATTTTTGAAAAAAAGGCACAAAAAATAGTGCAACTATAGCATTTTTTTTTTTTTACCGAATTTGATGCCGGTGTTTTGCACTATGTGTTAGGCCTTGAACGTTTGGGAGGGGAAAAAAATTACAAAAAAAATAAATAAAATAAAAATAAAAACTCAGGGCTTAAAAACCTCATAGATAAAAAAAAAAAGCATGCCTATATGGAATCATTTCTCTTGCTTGACTGAATAAGCCAAGATGTTGCCCGACCGTCGGAAACCTCGCACACACATACGTTGCACAAACCAGGCGACGCAGCCCAAGAGAATCTTTATTTATTTTTTATTTTTTTTTGTCACCCGTGTGAAGCAAAGTCATATCTTTTTGTCCATGCAATACATCGTAAGGGGTGATACTACGTAGGCTATGGAGGAAGGAACAGGCGTATGTAGCATGGAGTTACCAATCGGCATTGCCCGTGTGGAAGGATTTTATAGCCTTAGGGTGGAACTCTTTATTAAAACATTAAAGCAAATGAATACGAAAAGGCTCCTTTCGTACGTTATTTCTGAATCGTTATTGGGTTAATGCATACCAGGGACAGTCTCGATTTTGACAGCTCAATGGGCATGTTGTTACTGAAATGTCCCGACTTTCTCTTTGATCTCCTGCACTGAACAGCCAGAAAAAGATACAACGTTTCTAAAACTTAAAGGATAAGTAAAACTTTAAAATAAGCGAAAGTAAAATTGATGAGGGGGCTATTCTGAGCACTTTTGTAATGTACATTCATGTTTTATCTTGCTTTGATTCCAAGATATTAAGGGATACATGTACTGTTAATATGAATGAATTTTGTTACAACAGCGCCACCTGCTGGTCAGTTTCCCACCAGTCTGACCACCAAGTAGTCAAGGAACTTGTCAGGAGAAAGAGGCTGCTCTGATGTTCTTCTGCTTAGGAAAGATGTGAGAGAGGTTTCTAATTCTTTTCCTAAGCAGAAGAACATCAGAGCAGCCTCTTTCTCCTGACAACTTCCTTGACTACTTGGTGGTCAGACTGGTGGGAAACTGACCAGCAGGTGGCGCTGTTGTAACAAAATTCATTCATATTAACAGTACATGTATCCCTTAATATCTTGGAATCAAAAGAAAATAAATAATGATGTAAATGACAAAAGTGCTCCCTCATCAATTTTACATTCACTTTTTTTTAAAGGTTTACTTTAAAAGAAGGCAGGCTAAATGCAAACTGGGAGTTAGGGAGACTGGTTTGAATATGGGAGTGGTAGGCTGGATCAAGGGAATTGTCTAAATTGTCCCATTTTTAAATCCTCAAATGTTGGGAAGTATCCATGTCTTCTCCAGGGACTAAGGGCTTATATTATGCACTCCCACATACAATACATTTGCAGTTGGACTGGATGATAGTCCAGGTCCGGACTGAGAATTAAAATAGGCCCTGGCATTTCAGGTACACAGAGGCCCAATCAGCCCACATAGAGGCCCAAACAGCCCTCACCAGCCCATTAAATACTGACTTTCTATGGGACCTTATAGCAGCCCCTCTGGCATTTGCCAGAACCCACAGATTGCCAGTCCAGGCCTGGATGATACCCTTGCATCAGTCATTTGGTATTGATTATGGAATAAGTGGGTGCCATGTTGGATGCATTTATTTGTCATGGTGAATACTATTAAAGGGATAGTCCCCCTGGGATGCCACTCCACCTGGAACATTTCCACTGCCTTTTAATGGGAAGTGAGTAAGAACATTGTCACCCCTGGGATTCTCTTGAGAGCAACAATGGAGGCCAAACTCTCTACAAAGGCAACTGTCAGACTCTCCACTGGTCACCAGGTAAGGATCTATTGTTAAGATGGTCATGTATCCAGAAGGGCCGAGACACCTGTGCCATTGGTCTATTGTATTTTCATGTCTGACGTGAATCTGTACGGCTGCCAATGTTCAAAAGGTACCACCCTATCCAATGGCTGCCTTGTGTTTATACGGATTATTCTCTTACATGGTGCCCACATCCATTCAACTCAAGCCATTACTCTTCAATACCATCTGTTCCTTCCAAAATATATCTTTCTTGTTGAAAGGCATTTGGCCGAAATCTTCATCCCGCCAGTTCTCCCGCCCCAACTGCCGGCCTAAGTGATATTTCTTAAGCAAAGTGGGCAGGGGCGAGGTTCCTCTCAAGACATTCCTTTCACTAGGCTCCATTTAGTATAAGTGAATGAAGTGCCGTACAAAGGGCATTGCACCCAGTTATGATGTGATTTTATCTCAGGCTGGTTCTAAATACAATTCTCTGTGTATAAAGGTTCCTTGTGTATAGAAATTGCTCGCAGGGATGTAAATAGCATGTGAGGATTTGCTGGAAGGAATAGGAAGGTTGACGCGTTTTATGCAAACGTCTCCACTGAAGGAGTTGTCGTTGCACTGGGGTCTTGCCATGAGTTGACCATGAGCTGTGGCTCTCGTTGGGGTTCATTGATGTTGTCAGTTACTGGGACCTGCTTGAATACCTAAAGAGGAGCCCACACACCTTCCTCCCAAGGCTTTATAATGAATTTGCTTTAAGTTCTCTGATCTTTACAACTCCCCTTGGTTTTGTCCTTAGGTGAGATTAATATGACCTACTACTGGGGACACCACCCCGCGGGAGTTCCACCAGCCTAACCAGAAAGTAAACGGCCGGGGCTGATATTACAAATCTAACACACTTTCACGCCCCTGACATGAATAGTTAAGTCCCTAATTCCCCCCACTCCTACCCCAAAATCAGTTGCACCCCTTCTTGCCCACCCAACCCCCACTCTCTTTAATGGTTGCTGCCCAACCTACTGCCATGTAGAGCTGCTTGGAGGCTGAGCCTATTAACATAAAGCGATGCCCTTTGTTGGAGAGCAGGAATATATAAATATATATTATTTTCTGTTGGGACAGAAGAAATAGCATTGGTGTTGTTCACTTCAGTTGTCCAGAGGGTCGGCCAATGTTCTGTGGCACCATTAAAAATTCTGGCTGGGGCCATAAGGCTCCTGTATTGGGCCACATCCATCTGTCATGCCCCAGTGTTAGCACAGGTATCTGACTGCCTAGTGTCACATCTGACAGCTACTTAACTACATCAAAACACCAGCGCCATCTTGCTTTATGGCAGATAGCACTAGATTCACAGAACAAATGTCTCGTGGCTTAGAGCAGAGTGTTTGCTACATTGCTGCTTGTTGAGCTCTGAGGTTCCTTTGTGAGGTGGACAATACTCCCCCCAATATCTGATTCAGACACTATTGTGAGTTTTGTTACCTTAATAAGTGGGTGTCGGTAAGAAGGCTGAAAACGTAACTGTTGGCAGGTTGGTAGAAGTAGGGAACGATGGTGACACTATTATATTTCATTTGTATTAATGACTGTACAGGACATGTATGTGTTTTGCAAACAGAACTAAATACATCAGCTCTCCACTTAAAGGGACAGGGTTATTGTGACGTCACTTTTCCCTGCTCCGGGTGAATTTGCACTGGAAGGAAACAAAGCATGCACAACTACGGGTTCCAAGCTCTTCTGGGGTTGAAGGGGGTCAGGATATGCCGCTGCTAAAGGCTACACCAGTCATGGGGCTTCAGCTGTTGTTGATCTACAATTCCGGCTGTCGGTAGGACACTAAGGGGGAGTTGCAGTTCAACAACATCTCAGGGTCAGCCGTTCGCCCGCGCCTGGGTTTACGCTGTTGAAGATCTAAGAATAAAAATGGCCCAGATAAAAGCCAAGCTGGCCAGGCTGTTTTACTTTATATCCTGACTTTTTTTTATTTTAGAAAAAATACAAAATAAAAATATAAAAGATGTTTTGATGCATTTTAAAAGAAAAAAAGTGAAAAGAATAAATAGTGAACTGCTTTACATGGCTGTTGTGAAACCATAAAGCATTTGATGTCTCTGTTTCTGGGCCTGGGGATCGATTGGGAGTAAAGCCATTAAAGGGAAAGTAACCTCAGAGTTGGTTGTGGGATACAAATAGAGGCGGCTCAGTCAGGAAGAGTCGGGAGTAGCAGGAGTGGCAGAGATGAGGGTGTCAGGGTGTGACGAGGAAATAAAAGAACATGATGCATTGACTTGAACTCCAAGATGCTACATGAAGAGACTAGGACATACAAATGGCAGAATGCAGACATTCCGGATGGAGACACAAGGAAAGGATGAAACCAGTAAGGCTAAACGGCAATAGTAGGACAAGATTGCAACTGTAAAAAAAGATAATGACAGCAGAACAAGATGGCGGCAAGATGGAAACAACAGGACAAGATGGAAACAGTAGGGAGAGATGGAACCAGTAGGACAAGATGACACTAGTAGGACAAGATAGAAACAGTAGGGGAAGACGGAACCAGTAGGGCATGTAATCATATTTATTCTTGGATGGGAGCTGCCATGTTGTTTCCCTTAAAGAGTACAGTGAGGAGCAATACTTTATGGCTACTATACAAGAGTAGGAGGCCACCACCATGAATCACTGAGATGGAGGAATCATGAGGCCATTGCTGGAATCCAGTCCTAGTGATCAGGGTTGTCAGGTCTAATTTTCAAAAAAAGCCAAAGTCGGCTACAAAACCAGCCCCAGATTAGCCAAGAGGCACTTCAAGAGTAGCCCAAAAATAGCACAATATGTGCAATGAAAAAAGTCTAAAAAATAAGTATATATGAAAATATGCCTTTTTTATATTTTCCATGAAGTAAAATTGGACAGATTTGCCCGTCACTGGGGCCATAACTACAGAGGGGGGCCCAGGAGTTATAGGGGCCCCAGTGATCCCCAACCAGTAGCTCGTGAGTAACATGTTGCTCTCCAGCCCTTGGATGTTGCTCCCAGTGGCCTCAAAGCAGGAGCTTTTTTTTGAATTCCAGACTTGGAGGCAAGTTTTAGTTGTATAAAAACCAGGTGTACTGTCAAACAGAACCTCAATGTAGGTTGACAATCCACATAGGGGCTACTAAATGGCCAATCACAGCCCTTATTTGGCACCCCAAGAACATTTTTCATGCTAGTGTTGCTCCCCAACTCCTTTTACTTCATGTTAATGTTGGCAAGTTTCCAAAGTACAAACCAGCGAAAGGCCCAAAAAGTAGCCCAAATCCGTACCTTGGCTGGTTTTACTTTCAAAACCCACCTGGGCTTTAAATTAATAGCCCAATTTGGCTGGAAAACCGCCAACCTGCCAACCCTGCTAGCGGGTTCGAAGACAAATTCCACCTACACTCGACCTGCTGCTCCTGTGGCCAGTGAACTTTGTGCAGCACAAACCCGCGGATCACAGGTCGCAACACTGGAACCCTCAGTTGGTACTTTTTTAGCAGGAAAATGGTCCAGTAATGGTTAGTGTTTTTGTACAGTGTACAGTGTACCAGGTACTTGTCTGCTAGAGACATATATATATATCTCCATATACTGAATATTAGTCATTCTGTATTCATTCTCTAAAGCTCCCAGGGGCCCAAAGCTCCCGTGTGGACACAGCCCAATATGTTACTCAACTCCACAACACAGATCTTATGGGCAGAGGCACACCTGGAGATTTGGGAAGATTTAGTCAATAAATCAGCCTGAAACACTACTTTAAGCACAATTCTTCTATATCTAAATGAGTATAATGCACTGGTACGTTCTTATTTTTTACACTAAATGTCTCCTTTTAAATAAGTAGTGTTTCAGGCTGATTTATTTAATATTTCTGCAAAAACCCTAATAATCCCTCCCTTCTCTTCCACTTGCTGCTCCCTGAATTCCCAGGCTGTGCACTCAGCTCACTGCACTGTAGGACAGGAACCAATCAGCAGCTAGCAGGACCTGATAGGGAACTGAAGTCTGTCTGTGCTTGTGTGATTGCAGGGCTGTGATTGGCTGTCCTCCTCCTACTGTGCTTCTGGCAGGGACCGTTAGGACACGCCCACCCCTCATTTGAAACACAGACAGGGACCAGAGAACATCTATAGGGAGCTCCAATAAAGAGGCTATTTATAAAGATAATATTAATATTTAGCATCATGTAAAAGCAACACCATATATTACTTATAATTGCCTGCACAATTAGGGATTTTTCATTTCTCCTATATGTCTCCTTTTATTGCAACTGAAAAGTAATTCTTCCTCCCTTTCTCTTTCCTTATTCCAACTTTGGAAATGTAGGAAACGAACTCGTAGCTAAGTAGTTCCGCTGACTTCTGCAACACTTTCAGGAGTCTAAACCAGCAGTGCAGAAGCTGCTCTTAAATGTTTTTTTCCCTTTTGAGTCAACATTTAGTAGGACGTAGAGAGCAACATTCTGAGACAATTTGCAATTGGTTTTCATTTATTTGTGGATGAGTTAACTTTTTTTTTTTTTGGCCATCTGGTTGCTAGGGTCCCAATTACCCTAGCAACCATGCATTGTTTGTTCATATATGGGCTAAATAATTCACTACAGGTTTTGCATCATTCTAAGTCTGCTACAGGATTTCTTTCTTTTGATTTGAATAAGAGACAGGAATATTAATAGGAGAGGCCTGAATAGAAGGATCAGTAATAAAAAGTAGCAATAACTATAAATGTGTCACCTTACAGAGCATTTGTTTTTTTTAGATGGGGCCAGTGACCCCTATTTGAGTCAGAAGGCAAATAAAAAAAATAATGAAGACCAATGACGTTGCTTAGAATTGGCCATTCTAGAATATACTAAAAAAAAAAGTAATTGAACCCAGCTTTTAATAACAAACACATCTAGGGACGTTGCTTAGATTATAGACCCCCCCCCCCACCCTTAAAAGAGCCCACTGAGCCAATCAATAGGTGAATTGATGGAACAGGGGCTGGAGAATAAAGTCCCTATTAAAGGGGCTGTTCACTTTGTTTAGTAGGATAAAGTGATATTCCGAGATCATTTGCAATTGGGTTTCCTTTTTTTTATTCCTTGTGGTTTGAGTTATTGAGCAGCTTTCCAGTGCAATGTCAGCAATCTGGTTGCTATGATCCAAATTCCCCTAGCAACCATGCACCGATTTTAATAAGAGATTGGCCAGTGAGGCACATTTGAAAGCTGGAAAGTCTTGAGAAAAAAAAATGTAAAAACTATTGGGGGGGAAAAGGGCTGCGTCTGAAGAGGTGATTTTAATTAGCCATTTTATAATTGTAAGTTAACTGAAAAGTGAGCTACCCCTTTAAAGAGCACTTAGTATGAACCATAGGATGGAAATGAATTCACCAACGACCATACCAACTTCATAGGGAGGGGAGTAAAAAGGACAAACGTGTATAGTATAAAAATAAAGAGATTTATTACAGCGACACTGGACATACAGTCCTATTGAGTTTCCCCCGTCACTAGGAATGGTTCAGTCCGTGCAAGGGGTCACTCAGTTCACAGTATGGGGGGGAGGTATAATGGGCAGATTTGTCCCAGTCCTGAGGCAGTTTCAGTGCAGAGAGAGGAATAAATAGACACGAGTCACTTCTGGAGACGCTGCACAGGGAAGGGCGTTCTCTCCAGACTGGGCGGCACCGAAACTCTCCAGTGAGTCACCCGCAGGCCGCTCGTTTGGTTTCGTCCAGAGCAGGACTCGCAGTACAAGTCCGGGGCCCAAGTCTCCTCAGCACAACACGCAGTAATTCTGCGCCGGCACAAGCGGCTTCAGTCAGGCGCTAATTCGCTTCCACCTTGTACTTCCATTCAGTCGGGGTCCAAGACCCAATGCCCCAGAGGAGCTTCAGAGATTCCTCCAACCATCTCCCCCGGTAGCGCTTAGAAAGCCTCCACCGTCCTGGAGTGGAACCCCGGCAGCCCCAAGGCTTCCCGGCAGCGCACAGGTTGGACTCGCGGGACGGAGCCGAGGAGTCTCTGTAGTATCTCGGCCATTCCGGGGAAGGCGCCCCCTTGAGGCTGCGGCCGAGGGATCACTTGCCACAGACAGACTCTCTTGCTGGGAACCAATTCTCCCGTGCGGGCTCCGTCCGACCTCCTCTTGCGGCTCTCCCTCTCTCTGGCTGCGGGAGCGGCGGGGGCCTGGGGCTGCTCCGGGGGAAGGCCGGTGGATACGATGAGATGGTGGGCGCTGCGCAGGACCATGGCCAGTTGTAAGGAGCGGTGCAGCCGCATTCCCCCTCGCTGTGTCCGGTCGCGCAGCAGCTTCATGGCGGACAGGGAAGCGATGCGTTGGGCCTCGCGGTGAACAGCCTCCTGGTGCGCGATCATCTGGGCTCGGCTCTGCATCTTGTGCTTCTTCCGCGCCTGCCTCTGTTATTGTACCAGGCGAATGCAGCGGGCAGGGTTATATAGCATTCAGTGACGTCAGGAGAGGAACTGGGAAGGGGCGTGGCGACGATTAAAGGGACACTGTCAGGATGAAGATTTGTTAGAAAAGATTGGGGGGAAATAACTGCAAACTCCCCTTTCCATTAGGCGTGTAACACCGTGAGCCTCGGCGGGACACTGCTGGAATTACTGCAACATCGGGACGCGCCTTCCTTCTACCGCTACTCCAGGACTTGTCGGACACAGACCCACATGAGGTTCCACTGCTTCTCTGAGCGACGGTCTACAAAAAGCAAGGGGTTAATCGCCACTGTATAGTCACCGCCTCTCAACTCACGTCCCGCCCCTTCCTCGCACGGATCCCGTGACTATATATGGCGCGCGTGACGTCAGCAGAGGGAACTCGGAGCCCAGAAAGCCCCAGGGTTTCCTATGCCCAAATATGGCAGAAAAGCTCTGAGGGCTCCAATGTTTCTGTAGATCTCTGGAACCCCTGGAACTATAGCAGGGTGACACCCCAATGTTTCTATATATCTGTAACCTTGTTATGAGCTAAGGGGGCCCAGTCTGAAGGTCAGTTAGGGGGAGATTTGGGGTGAGTGACTATTTGTACCCTGGGTACCCCTGGAACTATAGCAGGGTGACTGTTACCCCAATGTTTCTATATATCTGTAACCTTGTTATGAGCTAAGGGGGCCCAGTCTGAAGGTCAGTTAGGGGAGATTTGGGGTGAGTGGTTATTTGTGCCCTGGGTACCCCTGGAACTATAGCAGGGTGACACCCCAATGTTTCTATATATCTGTAACCTTGTTATGAGCTAAGGGGGCCCAGTCTGAAGGTCAGTTAGGGGGAGATTTGGGGTGAGTGACTATTTGTACCCTGGGTACCCCTGGAACTATAGCAGGGTGACTGTTACCCCAATGTTTCTATATATCTGTAACCTTGTTATGAGCTAAGGGGGCCCAGCCTGAAGGTCAGTTAGGGGGAGATTTGGGGTGAGTGACTATTTGTACCCTGGGTACCCCTGGAACTATAGCAGGGTGACTGTTACCCCAATGTTTCTATATATCTGTAACCTTGTTATGAGCTAAGGGGGCCCAGCCTGAAGGTCAGTTAGGGGGAGATTTGGGGTGGGTGATTATTTGTACCCTGGGTACCCCTGGAACTATAGCAGGGTGACACCCCAATGTTTCTCAGTAACCTTATGAGCTAAGGGGGGGGGCTGTTAGAGTGAGTGCTGGGGGCCCAGGCTGACAGACGGATGTCGGGGCAGAAGGAGGGAATGGATATAATATAATAAATCTCTGGCAGATTATAGAGAAGAATGACAAAGCCAGTAATTATTTCTAGTTTTACTTCCCTTTCTCAGCCTCCCACACACAGTCTGCTTCCTCCCCCTCTAACCACATTCTAATCCCCCTCCCCAGTATGTGTAAGAGACTCCTTCCCTGCCTGGGACATTCCCCGGGTGCAGAAGTGCGTGGGTGTGAGGAAGCTGAAGGCGCAGGGGGAGGAAGGATTGGATTCCGGCTGCCGCCACCCACGCTGCTGTATCAGGCTCAGCCATATATTCATTAGCCAGTACCGGAAATAACGAGGTCTTTGTAAACAAACCACTTCTGATGCCCCATTAGGATTAAGTGTGTGTTTTTATTTATACAGCGCTACTTCTGTACCAGCACTTTACATCGGAACAGCACATTCAAATACAATAATCCATGCAAATAAGTATAAAAAAAATATATAAATAAATACACAGTACAGATACATTATAGCTTTGTGTCAAGGAGACAAGAGGATGGAGGTGCCTGCCCTGTAGAGCTTACAATCTAAATGAGCACCGTCTTCCCCCAGCATGTAACCAATAAATACTTGCACCCACCTTTCTTTTTTTCAAACCATAAATAATGATTTTTCAAAGGACAGAATATTATAAATCTGCATCTATTCTGACTCCTGTACTCACATTTATATATTGTTGCACTTGGTGGAGCGCAGGCTGCTCTTTCTCACTACTTTCCACTATAACAGGATCTATTATCCATAACTCATTCATGGGGTCCCTTTCCCCAACTTCACTAGGGGTCCTTCTAGCAGGCACCGTCTCTGGCAGTGGAATCACTTCATAGGCTTTTTAGCAAGGGATGGCGGATAGAGACACTGAAAATAGCTTGTAGCATAAAGTTGATCCAGTGACTGGACTGATTGCCATCTTGGAGTCAGGAAGGAATCTTTCCTCCTCTGAGGGAAATTGGAGAGGCTTCAGTAGGGGTTTTTTCTTTCTTTTAGACAAAAAGGTTGGACTTGATGGATGTGAGTTTTTGTTTCGTCCTAGGTTACCATTAGTGCTTCCTGCTGACTCAAGCGATTCCTTGCTAGGAGGATGACATAGGGATTGTCCAAGGCCCCTACCAAACCCAACAGACTTTATCACCATCACTTACTCCTCTTCTCTGGTTATAGCAGAAGATCTACCTCCCACCTATGGTGATCTTTGGTCCTAGTACAAGACACCCCAGTGTGATACCATCCCAGGTGCAGACTTGAAGGGGCCCATCCAGCAACTGGGGACATCTGGCTTTGAAATCCACCAAGTACTCCAGGACCTCTGCCCTGCACTTGGCACAGAAGGGGACTATGGCCACCGTAGACCAAACTATTCCTTCTCCCCAAAGGACCAAATGGTGGTCCCCTATTATCCTGCTGCCTGGAAACATTTTTAAACCATGCCCACTTTTTGGCCACACCCCTATATTCCACACCCATTTTACTAACCCACCACCCAGACATGCCAGTATAATTACTTTAGAAAATGGATAATGAGCTTATTGCATAATTAACATAATTAATCCCAGATGTACCAATATAAGTAAATTGGATAATGGTGCTTTTATTAAAGGGGTTGTTCACCTTTGAGTTAACTGTTAGTATGATGTAGAGAGGGATATCCTGAGACCATTTGCAGTTGATTTTCATATTTTATTATTTGTGTTTTTTTAGTTATTTAGCTTTTTATTCAGCAGCTCTCTGGTTTACAATTTCAGCAGTCTGGTTGCTAGGGTCAAAATAGAGGTCTGAATAGAAAGATGAATAACAAAAAGTAGCAATAACTGTAGCCTTACAGAGCACTGGTTTTGTAGATGGGGTCAGTGACCCCTAACGGAAACTGGAAAGAGTTAGAAGGCAAATATCAAGAACAATAAAAACAAATAAATAATGAAGATAAATTGAATAGTTGCTTAGAATTGTTCGTTCTATAATTACTAAAACTAAAAACGAAAATTGTTAATCAGCCTAGTAACTCCAGCTGTGCCAATATAATCACTGTGGAAATGGCCGATGAGCACTCCATTAACTCCAGAGATGCCAGTACCATTACTGGAAAATACACAATAAGCACTCCATTTAACGCCAGACGAGTTACTAAAATCATACCTCCCAACATTTTGGAAGTAAAAAGAGGGACAACATTTTTTTTCCGCACGTAGCGCAGCAAATTTTTTTGACCACACCCCTTTATGTGGCCACACCCCCTAATTACCATGTTTGTTTTACAAAATTTGGCAGGTTATGAAAGTTTGAAAATATTTCTCCTTATCTAAACTGTGTTTTTGTGTCTCAAAATTGTTACAAAGTATCTTATTTGCACCTGTTAGCTGTTCTGGGCTCTCTGCTAAAAGCCAATTAAGTGAGAAACTTTGTTTCTTTTTCTGGCTGTTCAGTGCAGTGAAAAGAGGTACTTTCCAGTACAAATGAGGGACTGCGGGTTGAGCTGTCAAAAGAGGGACTGTCCCTCCGAAAAAGGGACAGTTGGGAGGTATGCTAAAATCAGTGGATAGATTGAAAGCATTACCTGCACTTGCAGTAGCAAAATAATAGCAGAAGCAAAAAATGTCTTCCTTTCCAGCTTGGTGCACTCTCTGCTTGGTTAATTGCCTGTGGAAAAAAAAAATCCAAGATGGCTGTGCATTCCACAGTGGAACACATGGCCATCTTTGATTTTCTGCAAAGAGCAAATGGAGAGTCCAAGTGGCTGGGGTGACGAGGGCAGCGGCAGGATAGGGGGTGTATGTAAGAGGGAGGGAGGTGGGGGAATTTAATAAATAAAAATGAAAAGACTTGGACGTACAGTGAGCCCTCGTCAGATGCCCCTTTTGCCCATTTAGTAAAGCAGCCCTGTGCACTTGTGGGACAAACCTCTGATGCATTGTCATCAAGCCAAACTTGTTCTGGTTATTTAGGTACAGACACAGGGAAATGCACAGCTGAGCAAGAACCGCACAACCCAGACCCATGTCCACTCACTACTCTTCATTTACTGGCATACCTCCCAACATTTTGGAAATAAAAAGAGGGACAAAAAATGTGCTGCGCGTAGCGCTCCGGAATTTTTTGACCACACCCATTTTTGTGGTCACGCCCCCTAATTACCATGTTCATTTTACAAAATTTGGCAGGTTATGAAAGTCCGAACTAGGGATGCACCGCATCCACTATTTTGGATTCGGCCAAACCCCCGAATCCTTTGTGAAAGATTCAGCCGAATAAAGAACCGAAACCTAATTTGCATATGGTGGATTTCAAAGCCAGGTGTGAAGGGAAGGGGAAAAAATTTTTACTTCCATGTTTTGTGACAAAAAGTCACACGTTCTCCCTCCCCGCCCCAAATTTGCATATGCAAATTAGGATTCAGTTCAGCCGAATCCTGCTGAAAAGGCCAAATCCTGGATTCGGTGCCTCCCTAGTTTGAACACATTTCTGTGTTTTTTCAGTTATTACAGTTTTGCTAATGAAGGTGAATTGCCCTTTAAGCTGTGAGTCTAAGTTCTCCCAAGAGACCTGTTATCTTTTATTGCTACAATTACTTATTTGCTTATCTCAGACTTGTTATAAAAGTATCTTATTTGCACCTGGTGGCTGTTCTGGGCTCTCTGCCAAAAGCCAATTAAGTTAGAAACATTGTTTCTTTCTCTGTCTGTTCAGAGCAGAGAAAGTCGGGTCTTTCCAGTACAAACGTGGGACTGCGGGTTGAGCTGTCAAAAGCAGGACTGTCTCGCTGAAAACAGGACAGTTGGGAGGTATGTACTATGCCTGGTTCCCAAGCACATCAACCCTCCTCCTGAAGTGGAGCCCAAAGATAAGAAGCCACAGTCAATATAAAGAGGTAGTTCACCTTTAAGGTAACTGTTAGTATGTTATAGAATGGCTAATTCTAAGAGACTTTTCAATTGGTTTTCATTATTTATTTATTTTTTATAGTTTTATAGTTATTTTCCTTTTTCTTTGCGGGTTTGAAATGGGCGTCACTGACCCCTTCTAAAAAACAAATGCTCTGTAAGGCTACAAATGTATTGTTACTGCTACTCTTTATTCCTCATCTTTCTATTCAGGCCTCTCCTATTCATATCCCAGTCTCTTATTCAAATCAGTGCATGGTTGCTAGGGGAATTGCTGGAGAGTTGCTGAATAAAAAGCTATGTAACTAAAAAAACACAAATAATTAAAAATGAAAACCAATTACAAATTGTCTCAGAACATCCCTCTGTACATCATACTAACTGTTATCTCAAAGGTGAACAATCTCTTTAAATAATACCCCCAGACCTATGGGGATACATTCCCCCTCAGGGCACAGAATGATTAAACCCCTTGAATACCAACAGCTAAAGGCAGAAGAATAGCACCAATAAAATACAACTGATTTTGTATCTTTATACTCTCACTGATTTAAAGCAGATAAGAATTTCATTGCTTCCTTATTAGAAACCAGTAGTGCGCCCCTAGCGGAACTCCAGACAAACTGCACTGTTTCCGGGGGACTGGGCAACCGTAGCACAGCGCCAGTCACATGACCCAGAAAGGGGCACGAGATCAGATGAAAATAAAAGACAAAACACTACAAGTTCCGTGATGCTTTGCCTGCTGGATCGGAAATACGTCGGTGCAGAAGCGGAAACTGGCGAAAAAGTGACTAGAAGAGAGTTGTCTGTAGGGGAGAGTTTTGAGTGTAGTGGAGAGGGCGAGCCTGGGGGTCGGAGTGACAGCAAAGCGTTGCTAGGAGACATTTATTGCTTATTATTAGGGGAACAAGATCTATAGGAAACAGGGAGCAGGAATGAGATGCACGTGTCTATATAAACTGAGACTATAGACTGGGGAGCGAGAAACAGAACTAGAGATGGCACAGACTGGCTGCAGCCTCCCTCTCTGAGCTTCAATTCAGCTTCTACTGAAGGACACTGAGTGCACAGTGTGGCCATTATGTAACTACAACTCACACACACAGCATTGTTTAACTACAACTCACACACACAGCATTGTTTAACTACAACTCACACACAGCATTGTGTATCTACAACTCACACACACAGCATTGTATAGACATAGAAGGGGGGAAAAGAAGCCAAAAGAGAAAGAAAAGCCAAAATGTCTCTGGACGATCCATTCTCAGTGGTGAGAGGGTGAGTATCCGCTTGTTATTCCATCACATGGGCAGTGCCAGGCTGCAGATCTCCTGTGCCCGGGGTGGGGTTACCATAGAGATGGAAGAGCTGGGAACTGCCAGGAGGCGCTCATGAGTATAAAGGAATAAGTGGGGTCCCATTTATACAGGAAACAGATCATGTCACTGTTGGGGGGCATTGGGAGGTATAGGGGGCCAACAGGTTAGGGGGTATGGGGGGCCCAGGGCAGCACTAGGAGGTAAAGTGGGCCTTTGGGGCACTAGGAGATATTGGGGGGCCACTCGGAGGTATAAGGGGGGCACTAGGAGATATAATGAGCCCTCAAGGGCACTGGGAGGTTTGGGGGACCCAAAGGGGGATGACTGATAACAGTTGCAATATATTTTCTAACTTATTCCCAATGAAATGACTTAGTTCTGGTGGCAAGCTATTCCCCTACATTGTCATTCCCAAAGCTCTTACTATGCGCAGCCTGTACCGAAGCCCCGCCCTACAAGGATGTCAAACAGACCTGTGCAACCCACTGACGGACGGACTGACTGACTTCCCTGCCCTAGAAAGTAAACACAGGTCAGGCTTGCTGGCCCTGGGGTGTGAGTTGTTTCCCAGACTCCCTATGTCAGTGCTGGAAGTGGGGCCCTGACTGCTTCCTCCATACCTGCCAACTGACCTCCCTAATTTATAAAGGGGAAGTTCATGGTAAAACCAGACCTTTCCTGCCACTCATCTCCTTGTCCCACCTCGTTCCTCGGGTAGTCTTCTCCTTGTCCTGTACAGACTTTCTCTCTCCACAGAGAGGTACAGAAGGCTCTGAACACCAGCCGGGGTTTGTACCAGCGATGGAGTGAACTCCTCCAAGAAAGCCAAGTTTCCAGTGCTGAAGAGTTCGACTGGACAACGAACGAGTTGCGGAATTCCTTGCGCAGCATTGAATGGGACCTGGAGGATCTGGAAGAAACCATCAGTATCCTACTTGGGTTGGACACCGCACTCTCCCTTTCTTTGCTGATTGTTTTGGTTCTTCTGGACCTGGGTTATAGCTACGCCCGTACTGTTCTGCTACACTTTTTGTCTTTGCACCCCATTACTCCGTGCTAACTACTCGTGTAACCCTGACATAGCTCAGGAGGCACCCAGTTATTACCAGGCATATTTTATAAGAGGCATTGAGGTGGAGCATCTAAAATAGTAGGCTGGTAGGATAAACCCATGGGATAAAGAAGGGCCTTTAGTACATGCCAGTAGGTTTAAGTTACCCTTGTGCTGCATAGCCTTTCTGCAAGTCCTCTACACCAGCCCACATATTTTCCTTTACTCCCATATTGGGCATTGTGGAATCAAACCCACGAAAATTCAAGATCACAGGGGCGGAGCTCAGCGAGAGGCGGGGTTTTGTGGAGCAGACGCGGAATTCTGTAAAGGTAAATGAAATCCTATTGCTCCATATCTCCCTGCACTTGTGGTTGTATCATTGTGCCCCTTCTAAGTCTTAATAATGCGTTGCTTTATTTGTTGTCTAGGAGATGAGAGATCACATCTCCAGCCCGAGATCTGTGGCTTTCACTGAGCGAAAAAACAGAGAGGTAAAAAAAAAAATCTACCACGACATATAGTTACAGCATTGAAAATGTCATGAATCTGGCTTGTATAGTGACAGGCAGGACTTGTGATCATAGCCGGTGAGTCTGACACCCTTACAGTAAAGCAATATGAAAGTGGGACAATTCAGGAACCAAGTGTAAGACATGGGGACAGTAATGCCTTGTGACAAAGTTGGGAGACAGTCCCAGAGAGGAGGCTTTAAGTTCAGCAGAGACGGGCACCTCCCCCAAGGGCAGAATGATTCCAACAACACTCAATGAAATGCATAAACTGATCTGCTAGTTCCCATTGCTCCCCCTGCACTGTACATGTACCGTCCCCCTCTTTAGGTGCTACTTGGTGCTGCCCAACAGCCCAGAACTGATCGATTTTCGCGCCTGGATGAAGAAATCATATCTGGGAACTCTCGCTACATGGAGGAGCAACAAGCACAGCAGCAGGTAGAGACCGAGTCTATATTGCACTGGTTACACAAGCACTTTAGAATTGTACAGCAGCAAAGGAATTGCCTTTGCAACAGCCCTGCCTTGCTTTATGGCAGGGATTTTACGTGCACTGCGGCCTGGGTAGAGCGTTATCTGATTTACCTAGTGTTCTATTCCTGCAGCTGATTATTGATGGGCAGGACGCGGAGCTGGAGATGGTGTCTGGGAGTATACGGGTTCTTAAAGACATGTCTTCCCGGATTGGAGATGAATTGGAGGAGCAGACTGTGTAAGTCTCTTATTACATATAATAAATATATTAGAAATGCCAGTGCTTGTAGTGTGTGTTCCTTGGCTTCTGGGAAGGTCGCTTTGCAGTTTCAGCCTTGCTGGGTCTTCTGTAGCCCAAATAGCACAGTTAGCATAGCTGGTCCCCTGTACAATATGGCTGATGGTGCACTGACTACTTCGTAGCGATGGGAGTTGTAGTTCAGGAGTCGACTTGCCTAGTAGAGATGATGAAATACTTATTCCTGCTTCTGTTTACCCAGGATGCTCGACGACTTCACCCATGAGATGGATAACACCCGCACTCGAGTGGACTCCGTGTTCAAGAGAATGGCCAAAGTCTCGCACATATCTAATGGTGAGCCCAGTGACCAAGAGGCTTTTGTACATTAAAGTGACATTTGCTCCATGCTGTTCTCTCTCTACTACTGGTCCTGACTTCATTTCCCACAATGACTTGCAAGCTTCTGTGAGTCTTTGTTAAGGTAACTCAAACTCCAAAAAATCAAAGTTTTTTTTAAAGGAATGACAATATAATGGAGTGTTGCCCTGCACTGGTATAACTGGTGTGTTTCTTATAGAAACTCTACTATAATTTATATAAACAAGCTGCTGTGTAGCCATGGGGCAGCCATTTAAGCACAGGATACACAGTAGATAACAGATAAGTACTACTATAGTTTATATAAACAAGCTGCTGTGTAGCCATGGGGGCAGCCATTCAAGCACAGGATACACAGTAGATAACAGATAAGTACTACTATAGTTTATATAAACAAGCTGCTGTGTAGCCATGGGGCAGCCATTCAAGCACAGGATACACAGTAGAGAACAGATAAGTACTACTATAGTTTATATAAACAAGCTGCTGTGTAGCCATGGGGGCAGCCATTCAAGCACAGGATACACAATAGAGAACAGAGAAGTACTACTATAGTTTATATAAACAAGCCGCTGTGTAGCCATGGGGGCAGCCATTCAAGCACAGGATACACAGTAGAGAACAGAGAAGTACTACTATAGTTTATATAAACAAGCTGCTGTGTAGCCATGGGGGCAGCCATTCAAGCACATGATACACAGTAGATAACAGATAAGTTCTGAAGAATTCCATTGTATAGTACAGAGCTTATCTGCTATGTGCTGTGTTTACTGTGCCATTACTCCTTTGAGTGGCTGCCCCCATGGCTACACAGCAGCTTGTTTATATAAACTATAGTAGTACTTATCTGTTATCTACTGTGTATCCTGTGCTTGAATGGCTGCCCCCATGGCTACACAGCAGCTTGTTTATATAAACTATAGTAGTACTTATCTGTTATCTACTGTGTATCCTGTGCTTGAATGGCTACATTATATTGTCATTAGTTTAAAACACTTGATTTTGTTGTTGTTACTGTTCTTTTAATAACAGGCCGTGCAGGGAAGGAAAAGGAAATCCTATCCAGTAGCTTCAACTGCATTCACACAGCGCCACCTAGAGACATTGCAGGCAGATTACAAGCTGGTTCTATAGAAAAAGCTTATAGTTTCCCTAACAGCAGCTCCCACCCACTCAGCCTTAACTCTCCTGTATAAATGGTACCTTGCTGTGTCTCCAGCTCAATACAACAATGGATTCCAGTCTGACAATTCCCAGCATTCTTACTCCAGCTCAGGGACACTGGGAGTTGTATATCTGCACCACCCACTCACTTGTGATCGGACCAATAGGAAAAGACGTGCTAATGTCCCACCAGATGTTGCTAAGTCAGCAGCTTAACCATTTCAAAAGTCAGAACCAACAGTGCAGAGAATGTGTGTGTGTGTAATGGATGATATTTTTGGGAGGTGCCCTTACGGTGTGTGTAAGAACATGGCTTCCTCGTATCATGAAACACTTTTTCTCCCCGCAGATCGCCGGCAGTGGTGCGTCATTATCACGCTGCTCCTCGCTCTTATTATTATTCTGGTTCTGATATTTGTGCCATGAAATGTGCTGAACCTCCAATCCCAGAGAAGCCCAGAGCCCAGTTGTACCGGTGATTGTGTTAAGACTGCGCCATGTTCTGCTGCAGACAGCGCCACCCTGTGGATCATTTTAGGGACGTTGCACAAGTATAAGGTCAATTTGTTCTGTTTTTAGGCACAGGGGCCGGCGCACTGCAGCTTTTTTACCTGCCAAGCACAAGAGAAATAAAATATTTTGTATCTGTCACTTTCAAGTGTCTTCATCTTTTTGGAGGGGGGCTTTAAAGGAGACATATATGATAAATGAAAAAAAAAAAAAACCCTAATTTTGTAGGCAATTATAAGTAATATATGGTGTTATATATGTCTGTGTTTCATATGAGGGGTGGGCGTGTCCTAACGGTCCCTGCCAGAAGCACAGTAGGAGGGGGACAGCCAATCACAGCCCTGCAGTCACACAAGACAGGCTTCAGTTCCCTATCAGGTCCTGCTAGCTGCTGATTGGTTCCTGTCCTACAGTGCAGTGAGCTGAGAGCACAGCCTGGGAATTCAGGGAGCAGGAAGTGGAAGAGAAGGGAGGGATTATTAGGGTTTTGCAGAAATATTCAATAAATCAGCCTGAAACACTACTTTTTTTAAGCACAATTCTTCTATATCTAAATGAGTATAATGCACTGGTACATTCTTATTTTTTACACTAAATGTCTCCTTTAAAGGGTTATCACACCTGCCATGAAACTAGGGCCATATTGCACCAATCCTCCTGGGTGGTTTACTTATCCTTTAATAATGGGGGGGAAGCATTTCCATTTTCTGTTTTTATATTTCTTGTTATGCCCCTCATCCCTCCTGGACACACAAAAACTCAAGGATAGTCATTTTTGTTAAAAATTTTATTAATCTTTGCCTTTCTGATCCTTATCTGATAATGTGCAATTGCTCCGGCCTTGACAGTTAGGGGAACACACAGCGATATCTTGGCACTTAAAGAGCAGAAGAGAAGGGGGAGGGGAAACAGCATTAAGCCACACCCACTGGACAGGAGAAGTGGGTGGGATATTGAAAGAATCATTGAGATTGGCTGCTGAGAGTGTGCGCTATCAGTATCAGGTTTAGTAGAAGAAAACTTTTTATATTTATCCTTTAATTCCTACGGTTATAAACGGGGGGGGGGGGGGGGTAACGGGTGAGGCTGAGAGAGGATTATGGTTAGTGTGCGTCAGTCCCACTATTCTCTTCCTATACTCATGTCTGTAATGACCTGAAGAAGGTGCCCAATATTCCAACCACATGGGCAAGGCCTGATGAGTGTTGGGCGGGGGAAGGGCTCCATCTCTCGTACTCATCACTCATGCCCCTTAAAGGATAAGTAAACCTTTAAAATAAGCAAATATAAAATTGACGAGGGGGCTATTCTAAGCACTTTTGTCATTTACATTCATTGTTTATTTGCTTTTGATTCCAAGATATTAAGGGATACATGTACTGTTAATATGAATGAATTTTGTTACAACAGCACCACCTGCTGGTCAGTTTCCCACCAGTCTGACCAGCAAGTAGTCAAGGAAGTTGTCAGGAGAAAGAAAGAGGCTGCTCTGATGTTGCTCTGCTTAGGAAAGATGTGAGAAAGGTTTTTAATTTAACATCAGAGCAGCCTCTTTCTTTCTCCTGACAACTTCCTTGATTACTTGCTGGTCAGACTGGTGGAAAACTGACCAGCAGGTGGCGATGTTGTAACAAAATTCATTCATATTAACAGTACATGTATCCCTTAATATCTGGGAATAAAAATACAATAAACAATGAATGTAAATTACAAAAGTACTTAGAATAGCCCACCTCATCAATTTACATGCACTTATTTTAAAGGTTTACTTATCCTTTAAAACCTACATAATCCATTATTACACACAGACTTCAGTACAATTCTTCTGCCTTAGCACAGAATAAATCCCAATATATACAGGCTGGGGGTTAGTTAGTGCCCCGCCCCCTGTGGGCGTATAATCCAGTATGAATTGACCAATCAGAATCAAGACTTTTCTATAGAAAAGAAGGAAGGGGAAATATTGGGCCGGGGAGAAAAAGATCTCCAAGGTGCTCAGTCAAAAAGCTAGCGATTAGTCCTGTCGCATTCTGACACTTGCAAAGCTAAAGCTACAAATACCAGCACCCCCCAAAGAGCCTGTTGGGGGGCAGTGAAGCTCAGAGGCACAGGGAGAGAGAGGAGGGTTCAGGCTCATTCATTACGCAGCAGACGGACAGACAGACAAGCCTGGGATCTCCGCAGACACAATTATACAGACATACCTAGTGCAATCTTGTTCATAGTAAAGATTAGTCGCTAAAAACAAGCAGAGACCCCACTACACATATATGATACACGCAACAAGCAACGACAAAAAGAAACAACTGCACTGCTGCTTCTCCCCTAGTAGACGCCAGTTACAAAGCTGCACTGAGCATGTGCAATAGAGAGCGAGGCCTACAGCAAGCGTCCTACCCATATCCCAACACTAGTGCACCCTAACAAGGCAGTTTTGGGGGCCATTTACTTACAGTGGTTCTACGGTCTCATATTGTCCCTTGACCAGTCACTTACATGATATGTCGGCCCCTGCACTGCCTCGGGCCCCACTGTGTTTTGGGGGTTCCAGAGACACTGAACCTTTCTTCTTTCATCCATTTCTTGCATTTACATCAGTCTAATAAATATTTTGTATAAAAGAAATAAAATCCCAAATATACAGGCGACTCCCGTATCTTAGTGTTTCCACCACATACAGGATCCATGTGCTCGGGGGAGGGGGGTAACAGGGACACTACGGGAGGAATCCTAAAGGATAAGTAAACCAATAAAATAAGTGAATGTAAAATTGATGAGGGGGCTATTCTAAGCACTTTTGTCATTTACATTCATTATTTATTTTCTTTTAATTCCAAGATATTAAGGGATACATGTGCTGTTAATATCAATGAATTTTGTTACAACAGCGCCACCTGCTGGTCAGTTTCCCACCAGTCTGACCAGCAAGTAGTCAAGGAAGTTGTCAGGAGAAAGAAAGAGGCTGCTCTGATGTTCTTCTGCTTAGGAAAATAATTAGAAACTAGTGATGTCAGGCCGACCTGAAACCAGCGGGACCTGGGGGTCGGGCGGATTCTCGACCTTACACGTTTTGCCGCGGGTGCTGGTTGAGCTCTTCTACTGCTCTCCCCGCCCACCATCATCAAATGCCGGCTTTCGACTTCCCGGTTCGTCTTTAATAGACGCTGCACCTACTACCCCTTTTGTGACGTCACCGGCAGGGAGGGTCGGCGCAGGTTTGATGGCAAGTGCGGATGTGGGCCAAGGGAGGGTGGGTTAAGGTCGGGTGCAGATCGGGGAAATCCCTGTTCCACATCACTATTAGAAAACTTTCTCACATCTTTCTTAAAGGAACAGTAACACCAAAAAATGAAAGTGCTTTAAAGAAATGACAATATCATGTACTGTTTCCCTGCACTGGTAAAACTGGTGTGTTTGCTTCAGAAACACTACTATAGTTCATATAAACAAGCTGCTGTGGAGCAATGGCGGCAATTGAAAAATGGCTATATGGCACAGGTTAACTAATGGATAAAAGATAACACCATTAGACAGACAGAGCTTATCTGCTATCTGCTGTGTAACCTGAGCCTTTTCTCCTTTGAATGGCTGCCCTCATTGCTACACAACAGCTTATTTATATAAACTATAGTAGTGTTTCTGAAGCAAACACACCAGTTTTACCAGCGCAGGGCAACACTGCATTTTATTTTCAGTACTTTAAAACACTTTTATTTTTTGACGTCACTGTTCCTTTAAGCAGAACATCATCAGAGCAGCCTCTTTCTTTCTCCTGACAACTTCCTTGACTACTTGGTGGTCAGACTGGTGGGAAACTGACCAGCAGGTGGCGCTGTTGTAACAAAATTCATTCATATTAACAGTACATGTATCCCTTAATATCTAGGAATTAAAACAAATAATGAATGTAAATTACAAAAGTGCTTAGACTAGCCCCTCATCAATTTTACATTCACTTATTTTAAAGGTTTACTTATCGTGCCCATACATGTACAGATTTGGTTGGACAGTTCGCTCTGAATTGAGACCCCTGCAGCTCCCCCAGAAGCTGAGGGGCGGGTGAGTGTAAATTGGACATCCCCACCCACAGTAACAACTGGACAGCACCCCAAATTCTGTCACCCTAGAATTAGGGATGCACCAAATCCACTATTTAGGATGCGGCCAAATCCCTGAATCCTTTGTGAAAGATTCGGCCAAATACTGAACCGAATCCTAATTTGCATATGCAAATTAGAGGCAGGAAAGAGAAAATAATGTTTTTGTTCCTTGTTATTTCCATTCCCACACCTAATATACATATACAAATTAAATTCGGATTCGGTTCAGCCACACACAAATATTCAGCCGAATCCGAATCCTGCTGAAAAAGGCTGAACCCTGGATTCAGTGCACCCCTACCTGGAATAAACACACTCACATACACAACGCCCCTCCCCCCGGCCAACACTGTGACCCTGCATCAACCTGGAACTTACATGAGTCGGTCGTACCAACTGGCGGGTGGACTTGAAATGAAAGGGGACGAAGGGGGAGGGGTTATTAAAATAAAAGGGTCTCTCTGCTCCGGGCATCAGGAACCCAGGAGTTGGGTTATCAAAGGGCCAGTGATATCGAGTATCTACCTCAACTGCACTAAAAAAAACGATGCTGAGAATCTATATACAGTTCAGTCCTAATGAGCGGTATGGAGTATCTCCAGATTTGTACAAGCATGCCGCGCTGTATAACGATGCCGAGTATCTCTATACACTGAAAATGAACGCGCTGGGTTATATAATGACACTGCGTATAACTGTATACTGGTAATGGACACGTGGGCGCTGTATAATGATACGGAGTACCTCATGCAGCAGTGTATAGTGATACTGTGTCCCACCATCGTGCAGCAGCGTACAAGTGAGCACTTCCACAGATGATAGCCCATCTCCTGAGTGCCTTATTGTCCTCCTCCTTTTGGAAAGGGGGCTGGGAATATCTACATAGCAAGGAAGTGGAGTCACGGCATCCCCTCCCCCGGCTCTCCATCGTATCCCGTCCCGTGCTCCACGGGAGCTGCACCCCCCATCAGCTCAGTCTCCATCTTGCCCGTGTCGTTGATGAAGGAGGTGTAGGCGTCTCCCTCGGCCATGAGGAGTTTGAGTTTGGGGATCCAGCTCTTGCGCACCACGCGCCGCGCGTTCGTACACATGTCGGCTGCAATGGCGTTCATCTCGCTCTCTTTGAAGTTCGGGGCAAAATTCTGACAGTAAACTGTAGGTAGGAAGAGAGTAAGAAACCATAAGAGTTTGTCCTTTATATGCAGCCAATTAACCCTTTCCCCACAAGTAAAATATCTCCCCATAGAGACCTGGCCCTTGGCCTGCAATTGTCGCCTAAACATGGGGCAGCCCTTATGCTCAGGTACCAATCACAGGCCAAGAACTATAAACGGGTGTGTCAGCCACTGCTCCACCCCACGCCCGCCATGCAGCAGCCAATCAAGAGCAAGGTTATTAAGTCTCACATTTAACAGCGTGTAGCACTCGGCTGTCCAGTGGTTTCCTGCTGGGGTCGTTGGTTGATGAGCGGATTCCAGTCCCACAGCTGTTGGCTAAAGTGTTTCTAAATAAGGAGACAGGAATATTAAGCAACAGGTCTGGCAACTTCCACCTTCTTACTCAGCATCTCCCTCAGCCACACCTCTAACATCCTCCTTGCGCTCCATCATAGAGCTACACCCTGAAAAGTCACACTCTCACCTGTCGAAGAAGGAGGCCAGCAGCCTGCGAAGAAGAACCTTATGTCGTGTTCCAGCACTGATGTGACAGTTCATCAGCTGAGCCCGTGTTATAAACACATTGGTACCTACAGCCCAAATACACAGAAAACATGCTGAGACCATAGGGCAGGGTGATACAGTGACACAGACAGGAGGGAACTATGGGACATGAGTCTGTCCCTCCCACTGCAGGGTGATACAGTGACACAGACAGGAGGGAACTATGGGACATGAGTCTGTCCCTCCCACTGCAGGGTGATACAGTGACACAGACAGGAGGGAACTATGGGACATGAGTCTGTCCCTCCCACTGCAGGGTGATACAGTGACACAGACAGGAGGGAACTATGGGACATGATTCTGTCCCTCCCACTGCAGGGTGATACAGTGACACAGACTGGAGGGAACTATGGGACATGAGTCTGTCCCTCCCACTGCAGGGTGACACAGACAGGAGGGAACTATGGGACATGAGTCTGTCCCTCCCACTGCAGGGTGATACAGTGACACAGACAGGAGGGAACTATGGGACCTGAGTCTGTCCCTCCCACTGCAGGGTGATACAGTGACACAGACAGGAGGGAACTATGGGACATGAGTCTGTCCCTCCCACTGCAGGGTGATACAGTGACACAGACAGGAGGGAACTATGGGACCTGAGTCTGTCCCTCCCACTGCAGGGTGATACAGTGACACAGACAGGAGGGAACTATGGGACATGAGTCTGTCCCTCCCACTGCAGGGTGATACAGTGACACAGACAGGAGGGAACTATGGGACGTGAGTCTGTCCCTCCCACTGCAGGGTGATACAGTGACACAGACAGGAGGGAACTATGGGACATGAGTCTGTCCCTCCCACTGCAGGGTGATACAGTGACACAGACAGTAGGGAACTATGGGACATGAGTCTGTCCCTCCCACTGCAGGGTGATACAGTGACACAGACAGGAGGGAACTATGGGACATGAGTCTGTCCCTCCCACTGCAGGGTGATACAGTGACACAGACAGGAGGGAACTATGGGAAATGAGTCTGTCCCTCCCACTGCAGGGTGATACAGTGACACAGACAGGAGGGAACTATGGGAAATGAGTCTGTCCCTCCCACTGCAGGGTGATACAGTGACAGGAGGGAACTATGGGAGCACAGCAATACCTGTCACTAGCTCTATCTTCTCTGCTGGGTCTCCCTCCTCATATAATTTGGGGTGGCAGCGGTTTCCGATCTGGCTGATGAGTTCTGCAGGGAGGGTGGCCAGATCCTGCCTGACACGCACACGGTTCCGGGAGTCTGAGAATACTGGATCAGGAAGAGCCTCAACCTTTTCAGCTGAAAGGAAGAGAATGGCAGTCAGCTCAGGAAGGAGATACACATAGACACAGGGCTGGTTTTGAGTGATGGGCCTCCTGATACTCTTTGGGTGCTGCCTTTAGCTCAGGCAACATTGCATATAGGACACCCCATTACTGACCCAGAGACAAGTGAGGGAACTGCACAGGTCTCCAGCCTTGGAGTACTGGACACAACACTAATTATTTAAACAGATTAAAGGATAAGTAAATCTTTAAAATAAGTGAATGTAAAACTGATGAGGGGGCTATTCTAATCACTTTTGTAATTTACATTCATTATTTATTTTTTATGTTTTATTCCAAGATATTAAGGGATACATGTACTGTTAATATGAATGAATTTTGTTACAACAGCGCCACCTGCTGGTCAGTTTCCCACCAGTCTGACCACCAAGTAGTCAAAGAAGTTGTCAGGAGAAAGAAAGAGGCTGAGGTTCTTCTGCTTAGGAAACTTCCTTGACTACTTGGTGGTCAGACTGGTGGGAAACGGACCAGCAGGTGGCGCTGTTGTAACAAAATTCATTCATATTAACAGTACATGTATCCCTTAATATCTTGGAATTAAAACAAATAATGAATGTAAATTACAAAAGTGATTAGAATTGCACCCTCATCAATTTTACATTCATTTATTTTAAAGGTCTACTTATCCTTTAAAGGGAAGGTGACTTTATTACATTAAAGACAGAATGCAGTGGTACCAGTATCCCACACAAATTCTCACCAGTCTGATTGACATTCATCATGCTGTACATAGTGTACATGTTACATATCTGCCTGTACTGCTCCTCTGTTCCTTCTTCTCCTACTTCCTCCTCCTCATCTTCCTCATGATAGGATCCAGGGCTATCACTTGTGTAAGCGCTAGAGGTTCCTGGGCTTGTCCTCTCTGATCCAGCAGGAGCCACTTGCCCTGGTCCCACTGCAGCTCCTCCACCTTGTGAGAATCGGGCCACCTTCCTCCCCGCTCCACCGGCCTCCTTCGGCCCCCCTTCCCACAGTCTTTTGGCCACTGGAGTGCACTGTACGGCTTCTGACTCCTGGCACTCTGTCTTCACTTTGGGGGCTCGGCATGAGGAGGAAGAGGAGGAGAGAGCAGCCACTGCTGTTGCTGCTGCTGCCACTGTGGCTGCTGGACTTGGAGGCTCGGAGCTGGGGGTCTCCTCGGGGTGAAGACCTTGGGAGTCGCAGCTAGGGGAGCTGACTTTCAGGAAGAACTCGGTGCCCTTCTCCATGATCTCCTGGATCTGAAGGAAGCCGGCCGTATACATAAGGAGGAACTGGTCTCCCACATTCATGCTGAGTCGGCCCGTGTAGCAGAAGCTCAGGATTTGCTGGAAGGACTGAGGCTGGACAGATCCAGGCAGCTCCACCACTGCATTTTTACTGTTGTGGAAAATGTCTCTGAAGTAGGAGCTGCTGGCGGCCAGGACCGCCCGGTGGGCTTTGAACTGATGTCCTCGAACTACAACCGAAACATCACAGTAGAGGCCCTGGAGACGCTGCTCATTCAGACACTCCAGAATGCTGTTCCCAAAGTTGGGGATCTCCATCTGCAGAGTCTGAGACATGACGACGGGGAGCCGGGAAGCAACACAGAGAAGGAGGCTGAGGACAGCGGGGAGGGTGCAGAGGCTTCGGAGAAAAGGAGACACAATGCATTCTGGTTAGTGCATTCCAACCAACATACATGTATTCTACATACAACCCACATACCTAATGTTTAAAATAAGTGAATGTAAAATTGATGAGGGGGCCATTCTTATAAATTTTGTAATTTACATTCATTATTTATTTTCTTTTGATTCCAAGATATTAAGGGATACATGTGCTGTTAATATGAATGAATTTTGTTACAACAGCGCCACCTGCTGGTCAGTTTCCCACCAGTCTGACCAGCAAGTAGTCAAGGAAGTTGTCAGGAGAAAGAAAGAGGCTGATGTTCTTCTGCTTAGGAAATATGTGAGAAAGGTTTCTAATTCTTTTCCTATTTTACATTCACTTATTTTAAAGGTTTACTTATCCTATAAGGAGGAACTTCTAAGGTGGGTGGCAGACCTAAAACAGAGAAGAGCCACATTTGCTCTGGGTTTACAGAACCCCCCGCTGATGAGAAAGAGGGAAGAGCCCCCATATGCATCAGCTTTCAGCCTTCTCTGACTGTCCCTATCCACAGATGTCTACACAGTCCTACAGGCAGTATCCAATCAGTGACTTGGGGGAGGGTCACATGGGACATAACTGTTGCTTTTGAATCTGAGCTGAATGCTGAGGATCAATTGCAAACTCACTGAACAGTTATGTCCCATGTTGCCCCCCTTATAATCACTGACTAACTCAGAGTTAGAGAGCTGAAAAGCAGGAAGTAGTGTTCTGGCTATTATGTTACACATCCAGTCACTCCAGCCTTTATACATTACATTCTAATATCTATATTAGATAAGTTTTTTATTTTGCACAGCCTATTTACCCAGTTTTTATTTTTACACTGAACTGTTCCTTTAATGAAAGCAATGTCCGACCCTTTGTGCAATCAGTTCTGACTTTAGAAACTCCGTAGAAGCCGGCTCTCCTCCAACGATTCCCACAATGCCATGCTTGTTCACAAGTCTATCAGCTGCTTCGTTGTTTCGATAGTCGGAAGCAGCAGTGCAGAGAACACAGATTCAAATACATTTACACACAACTAAACTGAGGTGTGAGAACGAGGAATACATTTATATTGGGGATGTTGCTTAGAATCAGATTTTTTTGTCGCAGTTTTGGGGTGGAGTTCCCCTTTAAAGCAGGAAAGTAGCCTTTCCAGAAATCAGTGAAATATTAAAGGCCGTCCCTCCCTGCACCTATTCTGGCTGCACCCGCTTCTCATTGTCCCACACATAATCCAGGGCATTGTGTAGGGTAAGGGAGGGGCAGTTTCATGTACAGTTTAATTCAGTTGCTGCCAACTGCTCCCTCCCACACACTTACTCAATGTCACAAGGCAAAGCTGATGGTGAAAGAGAAATCCTGCAACCCAGGGGCCACTTTGGCACAAGAGCTGACACTCAGAATATAGATCCCAATCCAGGACCAATGAGAATATTTACTAATATAGGCTCTGATCAGCAGTCTCTCCCCGTGTGGCTCCAGATTATTAGGGCCCGAGATCCCTAAAGCCAGAGTTACGGGGTGCACTTTCCCTTAAATGAGTTGTTCACCTTTAAATTCATTAAATTGCAATTGGTTTTCATTTTTTATTATTTGTGGTTTTTGAGTTATTTAGTGTTTTATTCAGCAGCTCTCCAGTTTGCAATATCAGCAATCAGGTTGCTATGATCCAAATGACCCTAGCAACTAGTGATGAGTGGGTCGGGCAGGTTCAGACCTTGCACGATCCTTTCCGGGTCGCAGGGGGGTTAAGCTCTTCTTACTAGGGATGCGCCAAATCCACTATTTTGGATTCGGCTGAACCCCTGAATCCTTTGCGAAAGATTTGGCTGAATAATGAACCAAATCCTAATTTGCATATGCAAATTAGTGGTGGGAAGGGGAAAACATGTTTTACCTTGTTTTGTGACAAAAAGTCACGTGATTTTCCTCCCTGCCCCTAATTTGCATATGCACATCACTTCTAGCAACTATGCATTAATTTGAATAATGAGACTGGAATATGAATAGGAGAGGCCTGAATAAAAGAGGAGGAATAAAAAGTAGCTAACAATAAATGTGTCGCCTTACAGAGCATTTGTTTACTAGTTGGGGTAAGTGAACCCCAACCAAAGGCTGGAAGGAATCATAAGAAGAAGGCAAATCATTTGAAACGTATAAAAAACGAAGACCAATTGAAAAGCTGTTTAGAAAGATCCATTCTATAACAAACTAAAAGTTAAATTAAAGATGAACCACCCCTTTAAGAAAAGCTTTCACCTTAGATGATAAAATGTGGCGAGGCAGTTTCATCGCCCTTAGTCTTCTCTTTCTATTTCGGGTGGACCTCTAGTTTGGTTTCAAAACATATATGTGGTTGCTAACATTGCTGACCCTAGCAACAAGGCATATGTTTGAAAGTCAGAATGAAGGCTGAATAGCAGAGGGGTGTGGTCAGAATGATAAAGAATAATCACCCTTCTTTCTAGTTTCTGTAGTTTTTTCAGGTCACACATAGTAGCACAACAGATAATGAAATATTTATACAAGAAGAACAATTGAAAAGATGTTTGTGACCCCACAAATTTTGGGCTGTAAGCCAATTGCTATGTCCGACCCTATAAAGGAAAAGAAATGAAAGTCGTGTGGGTGAATATCACAGGGCGTGCTGGGAGCAGGAAAGAAGCCGTCCAGAAATCAGTGAAATATTAAAGGCCGTCCCTCCCTGCACCTATTCTAGCTGCACCCGCTTCTCATTGTCCCACACATAATCCAGGTCAGTGCCCTGATCCTATAGGGAAAATCCCCTGATCTTTATGAGACTTTGCAACACCCAACACGGAGGATGTAAATGAGAGTCAGCCCTACAGACAAGGCTCCCACACAGCCAGCAATTGTGACTATTGAGTCAGTAGCAGCAGTTCTCCTGGTTCTTTAGTAAAGCCTCAAGCTCACTGGTTCATCGCAGGAAAACATACTGAGTGTTCAAATCTACAGACCCCCAGGATAGTGATGTGCGCAGGGTTTCCCTGACCCGACCCTAACCCGCCCTGCTACAAGCCATTTTCATCATAATATACTTTTTTAGTACTATGTGCCATTGGGTAATCATGAATAGAAAATTGCCATTGTAAAAAATAAGGACCGCCCCCTGGGATGATCGGATTCATGGTGCACACTAACAAACCATACATGTTAGGTCACATGAGTTCTATCTTTTGCTTCCATTCTTTTTCCTGTTACAGTTAGAGCTGCAGTATTTCTGGTCAGGTGATCGCTTCCTGTTACAGTTAGAGCTGCAGTATTTCTGGTCAGGTGATCTCTTCCTGTTACAGTTAGAGCTGCAGTATTTCTGGTCAGGTGATCTCTTCCTGTTACAGTTAGAGCTGCAGTATTTCTGGTCAGGTGATCGCTTCCTGTTACAGTTAGAGCTGCAGTATTTCTGGTCAGGTGATCGCTTCCTGTTACAGTTAGAGCTGCAGTATTTCTGGTTAGGTGATCTCTTCCTGTTACAGTTAGAGCTGCAGTATTTCTGCTCAGGTGATCTCTTCCTGTTACAGTTAGAGCTGCAGTATTTCTGGTCAGTTGATCTCTTCCTGTTACAGTTAGAGCTGCAGTATTTCTGGTCAGGTGATCGCTTCCTGTTATAGTTAGAGCTGCAGTATTTCCGGTCAGGTGATCTCTTCCTGTTCCAGTTAGAGCTGCAGTATTTCTGGTCAGGTGATCTCTGCTGTGGCAGCACACAGAACTTTACGAAATGGTGGTTCAAGGCAAGTGATGTAAAAGGACAATATTTACTTGAATATTTACCAGTCTGGTAAGATTCTTTAATAAGCCACTTAATTTGATATAAACTGTTGCTTAAATACTCATTTTGGGGTTAAAGTTTTCCTTTAAGTGCCTCCCTCACTAGCCTCTCTCTCTCTCACTTTGCTTCAATCCCCTCTTCTTTTAAGTGACTCTACCAACCCCATTTAGCAGCTTCTATTTGTCTAAAGATTTAAAGTGCCAATTTAGCACCTTCAGACCAAGTTGGCAGCTTATCTGCCAGTGCCTACCCAACTAACAATCTGCCTGAAAATTGGGCACGGATTTAACCGGTTTAAAAAAAATGTTGGGGCGACATCAGCTTGTTGATTGGATCCATGCCCTGACTGTCTGCATTCCCATGATCCAATCATTTGGTCTGAGCAATTGGATCAGCCCGATACTGATCTGCTCAAACAGGCTAAACGTTTACTGGCCTCTCCTACTGTCACGTAAATAGAATTAATCCAGCACACGAAATCTGCTCAAGGGTTATTACCCGTGTTTAATGTCAAGCCAAACAGGTAACCTGTTTGGCTTGACATTAAACACGGGTAATAACCCTTGAGCAGATTTCGTGTGCTGGATTCATTCTATTTACGTACCAATTGTTGGAGGTGCCGTCCTCCTATGTTCCATGCACCGTGAACGTTGAAAGAGGGACCAGGTGTGCATCTGCATTTCGTTTGGCTGAAGTTCCTCTCCTACTGTCACCCTTACCAACCCCATATCTCCCACCCAGCCCCCATAGCACCCTCTCCATTCCTCCTGCCAGTCTCCGATTTACATTGGATTGTTTAAAACAGCTGACTTGGCCAGGTGATGCCCCCGATCAGTATATATAAAGGATCATTATCCAACAATGAGCAGTGTGGGGCTGAGTTATCCAACTGATTGGCACCCTGGGCCCACTGATCACATCCATGCAATCTGCCCACACACAAGCTGTGATTGGCAGTTCACGTGAAGCTTTAGGCTATCATTTCTCAGGCGATTCCTTCCTTTTCATAAATGAATGGCCAGAGCCCAGTATCAGCAAACAGAGCGTGTTTATAGTATAGCAAAGACTCCCACCATACTTATTGCTCTGCTCCTCCCCCACGGCACAAATCACAAACTTGCCACTGAGCTAAAGGTTCAGACCAGAGTGCAGGAGTCATACCGGACTCATATTTTTGGCTGAGCACCACAAATTTATATACGCGCCACTCATTTATACAGGCACCTCACATTTACATATGCACACCTCATTCATATATATGCACCGCACATTTATACACAGGCACCACTCATTTACATTTGCACACCATATATATATATATATATATATATATATATATATATATATATATATATATATATATATATATATATATATATATATATATATATATATATATAGAGACACCACTCGTTTATATGTACGCTATCTGCTTTAGCCTCAATGGTGTCTCCTGACAACTAAAAAGCCAGTTCAGCTGTAACCTACAGAATGTTACAGTCAGGCTTTTTTATTTATTTATTTGAATTCCTGTTCTGCCATTTCCCTGCTTGACACAATCTGGTTGTTAAATGTGTTGTTCATCTTTGACTTTCAGTATGATGTAGAGAGGGATATTCTGAGACAATTTGCAATTGGTTTTCATTGATTATTTGTAGTTTTTGACTTATTTAGCTTTTTATTCAGCAGCTCTCCAGTTTGCAGTTTCAGCAGTCCGGTTGCTGTGGTCCAAATTCCCCTAGCAACCATGCACTGATTTGAATAAGAGACTGGAATATGAATAGGAGAGGGACTGAATAGAAAGATGAATAATAAAAAAAGTAGCAATAACAATAATTTTGTAGAATTACCGAGCAATTGTTTTTTTTAGACGGGGTCAGTGACTCTCATTTGAAAGCTGGAAAGAGTCAGAAGAAGGAGGCAAATAATTCAAAAACCATAAAAATAAACAAAAAAAACACTGAAGGTCAATTGCAAAGTTGCTTAGAAGTGGGCTTTCTATAACATACGAACAGTTAATTTAAACCAGTGGTTCATCTTTACATTAAAGGGGCTGTTCACCTTCCGAACTTTTTTCAATTCAGTTGTTTTTAGATTTTTCCCCAGAAATAAAGAATTTTTTCAATTACCTTCCATTATTTAGTTTTTACTGGTTTTCCAAAATCTAAGTGTAAAGTTGAATGTTGGTGTCTCTGGTGTTTGAGTCTGGCAGCTCAGTAATTCAGGCGCAGACTCTGAACTGTTACAATTTTACAACATTGAGTTGATCCATTTCTCAGCAGCATCTCTGGAGTATCAGTAACTATTGTATCAAGTCTAACAGCTGCCTGTAATGAAACTCAGGGATTCTGCTCAGCAGGGACAAAGATAAGAAATGGATCAACTAAATGTATCAATTTAAAACAGTTTACAGGGTCGATAACCCCCCTCCCAGAGCTGCTTTAGAAGGTGAAAAATTACACTTTAGTATTAGAAAAATGGTGACACATAGAAAATTATTGGAAAAAGTCGTTATTTCTGGTGATCTATCTAAAAACAACTAGTTGTTTGAACGTGAACCACCCCTTTAACTTTTAGTATGTTATAGAATAGATAATTCTAAACAACTTTTCAATTGACCGTCATTTTTTCTTTTTTTTAAAGTTTCTGAGTTATTTGCCTTCCCCTTCTAACTTGTTCCAGCTTTCAAATGGGGGTCACTGACCCCATCTAATAAAACAAATGCTCTGTAAGGCTACAAATGTATTATTATTGCTACTTTTTATTACTCATGTTTTTATTCAGGCCTCTCCTATTCATATTCCAGTCTCTTATTCGAATCAATGCATGGTTGCTAGGGGAATTTGAACCCTAGTTACCAGATTGCTTAAATGCAAACTGGAGAGCTGCTGAATAAAAAGCTAAATAACTCAAATACCACAATTAATAAAAAATGAAAACCAACTGCAAATGGTCTCAGAATATTCCTCTCTACGTCATACAAACAGTTAATTTCAAAGGTGAAACACCCTTTTAAGGTCTGACGTTCAAACTGCTGCCTGGTTGCTAGGGGAAGTAGGATCTTAGCAACCACATTTAAAGTGCTGCAGAACAGAAAGGGCAGCAGCAAAAGAGGTGACCAACAAACAAAGAGATGCAGCGAGGAATCTAAACAGTGGATTATATGAATCAAGTTCAAGCAATGTCCCTTAGCAATGGGAGGCCATAAGAAGCCATAGAGCCCCCAGTCCTGTTGTCCCTCCTGCTAAACTTTCTAACTTTCCACTAATGAGACAAAGAGGGAAAAAGTAGATGAAAGTCCCAAGCAAGTGTCCCCAGTCATGAGCCGCGGGCTGGCAGGGGATTCTGGGAGTTAAAGTCCAAAGGAAGGAAAAAGATCAGCTGAGGAGACAAAAGTTGTAGCGCCTTTAACAAGTGAGTGTGCATCACCAATATGGCGGCTCAAACACTTCATTCCCCTCCATAAAGAGACATAACCAACATACGTACCCCCAGGATCCGCCTCTCAACACGGTCCGCTCCCCCCGGTCACCGCTTCCGTTTCCGGTCCTCGGGTCTCAGCGGCTCCGGGACCAGCAGCGGCCATTCATCGCCAACTAGGGGAGAGCGAGCGAGCGCCGAATACTCCGAGCCAGACAGTTGAAAAAGATAGGCAGGCGGCTCAATCGAGCGTGGAGGAGACAGACTATGGGGGATGTGGGCAGCACAGGTAGTGGAGCGCCGCACCAACGAGCCAGACTATGGGGGCGGGGGAGAGACGATCGATAGAGGAATAAAGCCAGCGCTATAAGGAAATCGCCTCATAAACACAGCGGTACCGGGTGCCTAGTAACGGAACCCACTGAGGGGAAAACTATCGGGCGGAGCGAACGGGCTACAGCAATAGACAGGAACGATGCGCAGACAGACAGCCGCACTGTAACGCACAGGCTTCTGATGGATATGCGATAGATCAGGGCAAGGTAGCGCCGATAAAAGCCACGGGTGCAACGAGCAGGGCGATGAAGCGGCCCCAGAGACACGAGCCAAGCTGCGGGGAGAGCCAAAGTATCGGGGAAAAGGAACAGACTGCATCCCCAGGGGAGACTGAAGGATCGCCGAGCAACGGAGCAGACAGTGGCAAGAGATACGCAGGCAACATCAATCCATCCACGAAACACGGAGCAGACACTCAGGGGATAAGAACTGATCGCCGAGAATCTGAGACCCAGACAGAAAGAAAAGAGAGCACGCAGGGAGCGGACGAGGATGCAAACAAAGGCGCGAGCAATCGATTGCCGGGACAAAGAGTCAGACACCACAAAAGGGGAATCGAGGATGTCAGAATCATCGCTCCAGACAGGAAGCGCATTCAAGAGCATCAGAGAAGACAAGGCGATCATTATAGTGGGATCCTTTCTTCTGCTTACAATAAATAATATGTATCTCATGCTTGAATGGCTGCCGCATACCTACACAGCAGCTTATTTATATAAACTATAGTAGTACTTATCTGTTATCTACTGTGTATCCTGTGCTTGAATGGCTGCCCCCATGGCTACACAGCAGCTTGTTTATATAAACTATAGTAGTACTTATCTGTTATCTACTGTGTATCCTGTGCTTGAATGGCTGCCCCCATGGCTACACAGCAGCTTGTTTATAGAAACTATAGTAGTACTTATCTGTTATCTACTGTGTATCCTGTGCTTGAATGGCTGCCCCCATGGCTTCACATCAGCTTGTTTATATAAACTATAGTAGTACTTATCTGTTATCTACTGTGTATCCTGTGCTTGAATGGCTGCCCCATGGCTACACAGCAGCTTGTTTATATAAACTATAGTAGTACTTATCTGTTATCTACTGTGTATCATGTGCTTGAATGGCTGCCCCCATGGCTTCACATCAGCTTGTTTATATAAACTATAGTAGTACTTATCTGTTATCTACTGTGTATCCTGTGCTTGAATGGCTGCCCCCATGGCTACACAGCAGCTTGTTTTTATTAAACTATAGTAGTACTTATCTGTTATCTACTGTGTATCCTGTGCTTGAATGGCTGCCCCCATGCCTACACAATAGCTTGTTTATATAAACTATAGTAGTGTTTGAAGCAAACTAACCATATTTACCAGTGCAGGGTAAACAACATTAAAATACTTTTATTTTTTGATGTTGCTATGTCTTTAAAATATGTTTTCTACTGTATTATATGGAGATCAAAACAAAATTCCAGCCTTCCTACAGTTTTATGTTTATGTAATAAGTTTGTCATGAAGCACCCTTTTTTACCAGCGCAATAGCAACCCTAATCAACCCTAATGGCGAATAATAATAATAATAATAAGCAAGAATGAGTAAGTAGAGGAAGAGCAGACACAGCCTCTGTTGAGGCCCAGGAGGCACTGAGTTTCTAATGTTACAAGTTATGACTGCAGGCTGAGTTATACAGGGAACTCTGGGTATCACTCATGTATTATAAGGGATAATGTACCCCCTACTGTAAATGATAAGGATATTAGAAGTCACTGAGGGGTTGTTCTGTGACCATATAAAGGCACAAGGCTGCAGGCTGAGTTATACAGGGAACTCTGAGTATCACTCATGTATTATAAGGGATAATGTACCCCCTACTGTAAATGATAAGGATATTAGAAGTCACTGAGGGGTTGTTCTGTGACCATATAAAGGCACAAGGCTGCAGGCTGAGTTATACAGGGAACTCTGAGTATCACTCATGTATTATAAGGGATAATGTACCCCCTACTGTAAATGATAAGGATATTAGAAGTCACTGAGGGGCTGTTCTGTGACCATATAAAGGCACAAGGCTGCAGGCTGAGTTATACAGGGAACTCTGAGTATCACTCATGTATTATAAGGGATAATGTACCCCCTACTGTAAATGATAAGGATATTAGAAGTCACTGAGGGTTGTTCTGTGACCATATAAAGACACAAGGCTGCAGGCTGAGTTATACAGGGAACTCTGAGTATCACTCATGTATTATAAGGGATAATGTACCCCCTACTGTAAATGATAAGGATATTAGAAGTCACTGAGGGGTTGTTCTGTGACCATATAAAGGCACAAGGCTGCAGGCTGAGTTATACAGGGAACTCTGAGTATCACCCATGTATTATAAGGGATAATGTACCCCCTACTGTAAATGATAAGGATATTAGAAGTCATTGAGGGGTTGTGTGACCATATAAAGGCACAAGGCTGCAGGCTGAGTTATACAGGGAACTCTGAGTATCACTCATGTATTATAAGGGATAATGTACCCCCTACTGTAAATGATAAGGATATTAGAAGTCACTGAGGGGTTGTTCTGTGACCATATAAAGGCACAAGGCTGCAGGCTGAGTTATACAGGGAACTCTGAGTATCACCCATGTATTATAAGGGATAATGTAGCCCCTACTGTAAATGATAAGGATATTAGAAGTCACTGAGGGGTTGTTCTGTGACCATATAAAGGCACAAGGCTGCAGGCTGAGTTATACAGGGAACTCTGAGTATCACCCATGTATTATAAGGGATAATGTACCCCCTACTGTAAATGATAAGGATATTAGAAGTCACTGAGGGGTTGTTCTGCGACCATATAAAGGCACAAGGCTGCAGGCTGAGTTATACAGGGAACTCTGAGTATCACTCATGTATTATAAGGGATAATGTACCCCCTACTGTAAATGATAAGGATATTAGAAGTCACTGAGAGGTTGTTCTGTGACCATATAAAGGCACAAGGCTGCAGGCTGAGTTATACAGGGAACTCTGAGTATCACTCATGTATTATAAGGGATAATGTACCCCCTACTGTAAATGATAAGGATATTAGAAGTCACTGAGGGGTTGTTCTGTGACCATATAAAGGCACAAGGCTGCAGGCTGAGTTATACAGGGAACTCTGAGTATCACTCATGTATTATAAGGGATAATGTACCTCTGCTGTAAATTATAGTAAGTGCTATCTGTGTTTTAAAATGCTACATTTTAGTGATGAGATAAAGCAGGGTTGATAGTATTTGTTGTTTCTGGTACTTATGGAGGGTACAACAGGACAGTTTATAATTATATTCCATGAATGAGGAAGTACATTTCCCCTGTCTGGGCACAAACATCTGTGGTTACTCGATGCCTTGGCAAGAACAGAGGCTTTACTTGTTTATCACAGTGACTCAGTGGCTTTATTTACAGCAGTGATGGCGAGGCTGCACTCTTCTAGCTTTTTTTAGCGCAACAGATATGAATCACTGGGCACAATCTATCCATTGACATGAAAATGGAGCAGACATGTTTCAAAGCAAGTTTAGCTGATAAAAAACACACTCAAGTGCATCCCATTTAGTGTTGCAGAAATATTCTAGACATTGATGCAGAGGAAGGCAAGGGAATCCCACAGCAGGTCAACCACCGGATACACTGTAATATTTACCTATGTAGTCTACAAAGGGGTTCCACCTATTTTTGAACGCAAGAAACAAAGCCCTCTGGGGATTAGGCAATTCCATAACCTGGACTTTCTGTAATGAACCCCTTGTGGTGCTGATGATGAAATCTCCTTCCCTCCAGTCTCAAGTGTCAAGGCCTCATGGACTAAGTGCAATGTAGAAACCATCTGGCACTTTGTAGAAGAAGACCTTTAAAGGATAAGTAAACCTTTAAAATATGTGAATGTAAAATTGATTACTCATCTTTCTTTTCAGGCCTCTCCTATTCATATTCTAGTCTCTTATTTAAATCACTGCATAATTGCTAGGGGAATGTGGACCCTAGCAACCCGTTTGCTGAAATTGCTGCTGAATAAAAAAGCTAAATAACTCAAAAACCACAAATAATAAAAAAAAATGAAAATCAATTGCAACTTGTCTCAGAATATCGTTCTCTACATCATACTAAAAATGAACTCAAAGGTGAACAACACATTTAAGTGCCAAAGGGTCAGTGGTCAGGCTTACGTTAAAGGATAAAGGATGAGAGTGCTATCCTAAGCAGTTTTGTAATTTACACTCATTATTTATTTTGTTTTTATTCCAAGATATTAAGGGATACATGTGCTGTTAATATGAATGAATTTTGTTACAACAGCGCCACCTGCTGGTCAGTTTCCCACCAGTCTGACCACCAAGTAGTCAAGGAAGTTGTCAGGAGAAAGAAAGAGGCTGCTCTGATGTTTTTCTCTCTTTGAGAAAGTTTTCTAATTCCTTTCCTAAGCAGAAGAACATCAGAGCAGCCTCTTTCTTTCTCCTGACAACTTCCTTGACTACTTGCTGGTCAGACTGGTGGGAAAATGACCAGCAGGTGGTGCTGTTGTAACAAAATTTATTCATATTAACAGTACACGTATCCCTTAATATCTTGGAATAAAAACAAAATAAATAATGAGTGTAAATTACAAAACTGCTTAGGATAGCACTCTCATCCTTTATCCTTTAACATAAGCCTGACCACTGACCCTTTGGCACTTAAATGTGTTGTTCACCTTTGAGTTCATTTTTAGTATGATGTAGAGAACGATATTCTGAGACAAGTTGCAATTGATTTTCATTTTTTTTTTATTATTTGTGGTTTTTGAGTTATTTACCTTTTTTATTCAGCAGCAATTTCAGCAAACGGGTTACTAGGGTCCACATTCTCCTAGCAATTATGCAGTGATTTAAATAAGAGACTAGAATATAAATAGGAGAGGCCTGAAAAGAAAGATGAGTAATAAAAAGTAGTAATAACGATACATTTGTAGCCTTGAAGAACATTTTTTATAGATGAGGTCAGTGTTCCCCATTTTAAAGCTTGAAAGAGTCAAAAGAAAAAGGCAAATAATTTAAAACTATTAAAAAAAAATAATGACAACTTAAAGGGGCGGGTGGGTCAGTGTTGCTTACACAGTTACATTGTGAGGATACATTCCTTGCATTCTAACAACTCTGTAACTGTTTAGCTAGGGAAATATGTAGCTGTTACTGTACTTCTGGTCACTGACTTATGTGTCTCATAATCTTTTACTTTCAGAAGAACTCCACCGAAAAACTGCTTTCTGAACAATTAAGGAATATAAATGTTAGCAACAATTTCCTAAAATACATTCCTTGCACAGTTTCTCTGACTTTTGTATAGTCATGTGTAAATGCATTCATTTCTAACGAAGTACGTAGACACGAAACGCGTCGGACCTCAGATGCTTGTTTATATCTATCAAATGTACTGAATAAAGCAGAAATCTTTTTAACTTGAACATTGGAGTTGGCGATATCTGTGCAGGTCCGGAGTGCGCTGTCATAAGCTGCAGGATTTCTTTATTGCCATCTATTCCTAGCGACGGACTCGCTGCGGCTGCACCCGGGTCAGTATATGGATTTGGTAAGCGATACATTGATTGAACCAAACTGTATGGTTTTACAAGAAGGGACTAACCCAAGTTCTGAGCATAGGGTTCGGGGGAAAGAGCACCCAAACCAACAGATGCAACTGGTGAGCGAGCAGAGAGCACCTTTTATCTAAACTTACCTAACTGATGTTAGCGATTGCAGTGGAATGTGTAAATGCATACCTCCCAATTGTCCCCTTTTTTGCGGGAGAGTCGCAATATTGACAGCTCGGCCCACAGTTCCGGGTTTGTTACTGAAATGCCCCGACTTTCTCTTTGATCTCCCGCACTGAATAGCCAGAAAAAGATACAAAGTTCCTAACTTAATTGGCTTTTGGCAGAGCGCCCAGAATATATGGCAGTTGCACTTGGATACATTTGTAACAATTTAAGATAAGCAAAGAAACAATTGTTACAATTTAAGATAAGCAGGTCTCTTGGAGAAACTGTGACTTGCAGCTTAAAGTCGAGTTCTGCATCGGATCAGGTACCGCGGGTTATCCACAAAAAAATGCGGAATGAGGGTATACAAACGGGTCTCATCTAAATTTCTTTTCTTATGTTATATTGTCTATATTTTAGTCCTTTTAAAATTTTACACAGCTTGTTTCTGTCCCCGCCCACTTTTGATGATGCCACTTCCGGTTTGCAGCAACAGCACTTCCTGTTTGATGGTGGTCAGCAGTTTGCAGATAAGGCAGTTCCGGGTCCAGGTTGGGTAACGGATCATAGTGGGTAAATATGTGGGTTGCGGTTCGGGTCTTAGAAATTGGTTGTCACCTTTTCTGGAAAAAAATACCGACATATTTATCTTTTTTCCCTATTAATAACATTGGGATCACTGACCTTCCTATATATTTATCTTTATTCCCTATTAATAACATTGGGATCACTGACCTTCCTATATATTTATCTTTATTCCCTATTAATAACATTGGGATCACTGACCTTCCTATATATTTATCTTTATTCCCTATTAATAACATTGGGATCACTGACCTTCCTATATATTTATCTTTATTCCTATTAATAACATTGGGATCACTGACCTTCCTATATATTTATCTTTATTCCCTATTAATAACATTGGGATCACTGACCTTCCTATATATTTATCTTTATTCCCTATTAATAACATTGGGATCACTGACCTTCCTATATATTTATCTTTATTCCCTATTAATAACATTGGGATCAACCATCATTTTTACCGGCCAGGCTGGTAAAATACCGGCCAGGTGGCAATCCTAGTTCTGCACAGGACTCTAGCTTAAAGGGCAAATCACCTTCATTAGCAAAACTATAATAACACATAAAAAACACAGAAATGTGTACTTTCTCTTTCCATCAAGAGACCTGCTTATTTTATTACTTACAATTGTATCTTTGCTTATCTTAAATTGTTACAAATGTATCAAAGTGCAGCTGCTCGGTGTTCTGGGAACTCTTAGTTCAGATCAAAGAGAAACTCTTATCTGTAAGAAACTCGGGACTGTCGGTTGAGTTGTCGCAATTGGGACCGACTCTGCTTGGGTGGTTGCCAAGTCTAATCACATCAATGGCGGAAGCAGACGGTGTGGTTGCATCGGTGGGCGTCACGGGTCTATAAAGGAACCCTGAAGTCAGGCTCGGGCGGATGGAGCCGCACATCACTAGTGGCAACCCTAGCTCTGTCTACATTCTGCCTAAGCCCAAATGCTTCTTAGGATCTTTTATACAGAATCCAGCTACTCAAAAAGCTCCAAGGCACAGGGCTGCCTCAGTCTGTCTCATGTCTGTGTAACTAATAGCATTGGCATCAGGAGAGAATATAAAGCATTGCCCTGCTGCCATTATGACACTTGTGCTTTCCCATTGCCCATTTTTGCCCAACACAAAAGACAAGAGAGTCTGTGCGCCCAGGAAGGTCTCAAGCCTCAGAGAATTCAAAGGAGCAACTGTTTTATTATATAAATGGCGCCTGATTAACAGGAAGCAGTCACTTCAGGTAACTCATCCCCCTGTCCTGTATTAAAAGGGAAAGCAGTGCTTGTCCTGTAATGAAATGGAATATTCATTCTGCACAATTCCCACAGATCATATTGTTTACAATGAGAGCGCAACCAACACTACTGCACTTCCGGCGCAGTTACTGTATCCGGATCTACAGCAAATAATTCACCCGCTCCTGTGATAGGTTTGTTCCGTGCATGCACGTGACGAGCGCGCGTTCTACGGCAAGATGGCGGCGCCCTTATGCCCATGTGTGGGTATGGAGTGATACTGAACAGGTGAGGAGCTTTTGGTCATGGAGTTCCTACAGGGCAGTGCTGATGATTATGAGTTAGAGAGTGACTGTGGGACAGGGAGGAGGGGCAGGCAAAGCCTCGCTTATGTGTCAGTCTGGGACTTGTAGTTCAGCCTAAGCCGGAGAGGCTCTAGTTAGGGAGGGTGCAGTGAAGTATTCAGATGTTTGGCAGATATAGTGGGATAACTGTGCTGGGCATGGCAGGGCTGAGTATACAATAAAGAATGGGAGGAGGAAGATTGGCGTCTGCATTTAAAACGGGCCTACCTTGTACAAAGGGAGAACAGGCTCCAGTCCTGTGTGTATATAATAGTCATTGTAGTAATTGGGGTTCAACAAAGACACAAGCATCGCTTTAACCTTATAAATCCCAAACTGGCAGCCATATAATCACCAGCAAGTCAAAGAGGAATCAGAAGCAATACCAGGATTAATATCACTATGTTGTCATTAGTTACTTCATGTATCTACCACTTAGGGTTGCACCTTTTTTGGAAAAAAATACCGGCCTTCCTATATATTTATATTTTTTGCCTATTAAAGGGGTGCTTCACCTTCCAAAAACTTTTTTTCTGTTGTTTTCAGATTGTTTCGAAGAAATAAAGACTTTTTTTTTCAATTACTTTCCATTATTTATTTTTTTACTGTTTTTCCAAAATCTAAGTGTAAAGTTGAATGTTGGTGTCTCTAGTGTTCGAGTCTGACAGCTCAGTAATTCAGGTGCAGATTCTGATCTGTTACAATTTTACAACATTGAGTTGATCCATTTCTCAGCAGCATCTGTGGAGTATTGGTAACTATTGTATCAAGTCTAACAGCTGTCAGTAATGAAACCCAGAGATTCTGCTCAGCAGGGACAAAGCTAAGAAATGTATCCATTAAATGTATCATTTTAGAACAGTTTGTGGGGTCGGCGACCCCCCTGCCAGGGCTGATTTAAAAGGTGAAAAATTACACCTTACACTTCAATATTAGAAAAACGGTCACATATAGAAACTAGAAAGTAATTTCTGGTGATCTGTCTGAAACCAACTAGTTGTTTCATTTTGTATCATTTTTACTGGTCAGGCTGGTAATATATTGGCCAGGTGGCAACCCTACTGCCACTACAAGTGCTTTGGGGGGGGGGGTCTTACCTTCTGATGCTGGGAGAATGCAGTCACACACAGCAACATTCAGATTTGGTCAGCCTGTCTCTGATTGGCTGCTGATATGACCAGTTTTAGTAATATTTACTTTATATGAATCGCACCAGGGGCAAGTATGGGAGGGGTAACCCTATTGTCACTGCTGTATCCCAGGGATCATTCAACAGTCTCCTGAAGCGGCAGAAATGATTGGTCAGAGTACAAGGCAACACTGGTTTTTCTATGTAGAAGGTCTGACTGTTTATATGGCAGTATTTTTGGGGGGGGGGGGGGCATGTCATTGTAAAAGGTCTGAAATGTGCTGATTGCATTTTATGTGATTATACCATATCAATGATCATATAAATAAAAATAAAACCTAAGTTTATTTGATGCATGATTTTTACACATGGCAGTCCCTGTGACAACTGAAGGCCCATGAGCAGTTGAAGCTCTAGCCAGGCTCTAGGAGAAAGCAGAACCACTGACAGTAGTCCCCTGCAGGCTTACTGGCACTTGCAGGGTTAATTCTGCTTGAAGGCAAGAAACTGGGATTTGGAGGCAACTAATACAGCCCATCTTTGGAACTGAACAACTCATAGTGTACAATAGTGTCCAACTGTCCATGGAGGCTCATACAGCCTCATAGCTTTGTGTTACAGTTCTACACTCGGGGTTCTTTCAGGAGCAGGGCAGCTTGAATGCTTCATTCTTTTCAATGGTGTGTGACTTAATATAGCCTTCCCATCATTCAGTATCATTAGACTTGCTGTGCACAGAAGGAGAGACCATTGCTTGTAATATGCTTTGTGCTTGTTTGTTCCCTTGCCTATTATGGGAGTAGATAAGGGGCAAAAGGGTTCCCCCATGAGCAATAAGTTTGTCAGAAAAATATTTATTATGTGATTCTGATGTTAATTTTGTCCTTGCTCTGCTTAGGTCTCCTTCCTCTGATGCGCTCCTGGGCTGCCATTGCTAGGCTCTTGCCTCTTTCTCATCACACTTTTCCCTCCTCCAGAACAAGACTCCGAGCCTTGGGCAAAGCCTCTTGTTCATACAGTATGGAGAGCTCCGGAGAAACCATTATACATGAGGGAAAAGCCAGCGTTATCTTCCCCAGCGCCAACCAAGTCTTCTATAATCCAGTGCAGGAGTTCAACAGAGACCTGACGTGAGTACTGAGGCCTGTGTTCTGCTTCCCAGGGTATTGTGTACAGTACAGGGGGATTCCTGCTCTTCAGAGCTTACACTTTAATATATTGAGGGACACATATACAATACAGGGAGAGGAAACCCTTGAAAGAAGGGAATTCTGCCCTGCAGAGCTTGCAAGTTAATATAAAGAGGGAAACAGATACAATACAAGGAGAGGGAACCATTGCAAGAAGTGAATCCTGTCCTGCAGAGCTAACACTCTAATATACAGAGAGATACAATACATGGAGAGGGAACCATTGGGAGAAGGAAATCCTGCCCAGCAGAGCTTACACTCTAATATACAGAGGGACACAGATACAATACAAGGAGAGGGAACCATTGGAAAAATGGAATCTTGACCTGCAGAGCTTACACTCTAATATACAATACAGGGATAGGAAACCATTGGGAGCAGGAAATCCTGCCCAGCAGAGCTTACACTCTAATATACAGCGGGACACAGATACAATACAAGGAGAGGGAACCATTGGAAAAATGGAATCTTGACCTGCAGAGCTTACATTCTAATATACAGAGGGACAAATATACAATACAGGGATAGGAAACCATTGGGAGGCAGAAATCCTGCCCAGCAGAGCTTACACTCTAATATACAGAGGGACACAGATACAATACAAGGAGAGGGAACCATTGGGAAAAATGGAATCTTTACCTGCAGAGCTTACATTCTAATATACAGAGGGACAAATATACAATACAGGGATAGGAAACCATTGGGAGCAGGAAATCCTGCTCAGCAGAGCTTACACTCTAATATACAGAGGGACACAGATACAATACAAGGAGAGAATGAACCATTGGGAGAAGGGGATCCCACCCTGCAGATCTTACACTCTAATATACAGAGGGACACAGATACAATACAGGGGGAAGGAACTAACAGGGTCAGAGAATTCTACCCTGATGAGGACACGGATAGATCAAGAGGGAATGAAAGGGAAATAAAGAAATGTTTGTTATTCAGGAATGATTATACTAATGATTACTCTGTTTCCCTTTAGATGCGCCGTAATCACAGAATTTGCTCGTCTGCATCTCCAGCAGAAAGGGATTAACAGTGAGAATTTCTTGCTTTCCTCACTCAGTAATCTGTGTGCTAGATTTGTGCCCTGCTGGCCGATAAACACTCAGACTTTGCTTTCTTACAGTTGTGGTGCCTGGTGAGAGGGAGGAGCAGAAGCTGGTGGTGAACCTCTCGGAGACAGGAGAGGACAAAATGAATTCCAGTCCAGAGAATAACTTCATCCCCACCACTGCAGGTGTAGGGCTGCCCTGCCCTGTAAGTAAGAAAGTACAGCTCAAGCATTGTCTTACCAAAAAAAATTCAGCTCAGTTTGCAACCAAGTCAATTGGATCAATAGTTTTGATCTATTTTCTTTTTCTTTGGTTTCCCACTGCTTAGGGAGTGGGGAAAATATCGGCATGAGCCCAAATCCCACAATTTAAATCATGAAAGAAATGTAATTGTTGAACCCTCCCAACAAATGATTAAGAACAGGACTTTGTGTTTGATAATGTGCCAATTTGCATGAGTAGCACGGGATAATGACGGCCATTGGGGGTCTTAGTTTCCTATCTCTATTCCTTATCTCTTGATCCTTATCCCCAAACCAGTGCCCCCATGCCTTTTTGTCCCATACCCTCATTGTATGTACTACTTATACCACCCTCTACTGACCATGGTTTGCTCCCTTCCCTAATGTCTAAGCCTATCTCTCCCTGCTTAGGAAGGGCTGCGTGTTTTAGAGGGTCTGGCTGCCTCTGGCTTGCGTTCCATACGATTTGCCCGGGAAGTGCCCGGCTTACACAGCGTTGTTGCCAATGACTTTTCTGCCAGTGCCGTGGAGCTTATCAAACGGAATATAGAGCACAACGATGTTGGGAACCTGGTGACGGCCAGCTACAGCGATGCCCGGTGAGAGTCCTACAAAAGCTTTACTTTTATGTATATCATGGGATTTTGCTCGGCTCTTCTTTGCCCTTGAAAACTAAAGATGGCGCTTGGCAGAGGTACATTGAAGAGATGCACTTAATATGGGCACCTTGTGTATATCTATAGGATGGTGATGTACAACAGGACGGGTGCACGAGATCGCTTTGATGTCATAGATTTGGATCCCTATGGGAGCCCGTCCATGTTCCTAGATGCCGCTGTGCAGAGCGTGAGCGAGGGAGGTGAGTTATGAGATTAAATGTAAATCCTACATTTTCCTACCATGTAAATAAGTTGGGCACATCTCAAATAGCATTATTTGTACTACATACAGTACATACCGTCTGTTTGCCAGCATCATTACATTTCCCTGAAATTAATTCACCCGGGAGCCATTGTTTACTGACGCATCATCAGTGCATTTATATCTGCAAGCAGCACATATGCGATGTAAAGTTTATGCAATTGAATAAATAACAGGCACAAGTTACTATGATGACAAGTCCTGCTTGGATTGAGCACTGTAATGGTTACTCTGAGCTCAGCAGGGGGGCGTAGGATTTAAAAATAGGATCAGACAGCTAGAGCAGAGTTTCTATGGGAACCAGCAATGCCATCTCTTCATTGGCTGCTCGACTGGAGGGTGTGTTTATTAATCTGAGTTGAGAACAACTGAGCATGTTCATGGGTTAGAACCAAATGAAATTCCCAAGGGAGGGGACTGAGTGGGTTAGAGGAGTAGAATGATTTCTAAGTGATTAAAGGGATGCTGCAGCCTTGCTATTAACCTTTGAATAACCAGAGTGGCAGGTACTTAGAGATTTAAAAGAGGCTCTTCGGTGATTACATTTTTGTGTGGGTGGGGTTTACATGTCCTTTAAGACCAGTCACATTGACTTGTACCATTGCTCTGCAGGATTGCTGTGCATCACATGCACTGATATGGCAGTTTTGGCAGGAAACAGCGGCGAAACGTGTTACAGCAAATATGGTGCCATGTCCATTAAATCAAAGTACTGCCATGAGATGGTAAGTACAGACTTCGCTCCGCTTATTAACGATGTTCTTTTTTTTTCTGTGCAATGAACACATGATTGTTTCACCATAATTAACTGCACCACTCTCCATATCTCTCAGGCTCTCCGCATCCTCCTACACAGCCTGGACCTGCGCGCGAACTGTTACCAGCGATACATTGTTCCGCTGCTCTGCGTCTCTGTCGACTTTTATATTCGGGTTTTTGTCCGTGTGTTTACTGGGCAGGCTAAAGTGAAGATGTGTGCCAGGTGAGCTTGTAGAACTGGAGCACGGTGTCTAGTGTACCAGTCTAATTCCTTTTATATATTTCAAAGGTTACAATCCAAAAACTGAATTACCGTTCTGCCACCTTGATATGGACTTGACCCAGTCCAACTTCACACTTACACTGCCAGCCTTGCTTGGACTTGACCATTTTCTGTGTTTGTCTTGGCTCAGACTTGACCCTGAACTGGAAATAACAAGTCCCCCTTTATTTCTGCAGTAAGCAGGCTCTGGTGTACAACTGTGTGGGGTGTGGGACATACCATCTACAGCGCATGGGGAAAGCCACCAGTCATGGAAACAAGTGAGTTTTGGCTAAATCTGTTTAATATAACCATGAGTTTTTAATAATTGCTTGCTTGGTCACAGAACAACCCCTCAGTGACTTCTAATATCCTTATCATTTACAGTAGGGGGTACATTATCCCTTATAATACATGAGTGATACTCAGAGTTCCCTGTATAACTCAGCCTGCAGCCTTGTGCCTTTATATGGTCACAGAACAACCCCTCAGTGACTTCTAATATCCTTATCATTTACAGTAGGGGGTACATTATCCCTTATAATACATGAGTGATACTCAGAGTTCCCTGTATAACTCAGCCTGCAGCCTTGTGTCTTTATATGGTCACAGAACAACCCCTCAGTGACTTCTAATATCCTTATCATTTACAGTAGGGGATACATTATTCCTTATAATACATGAGTGATACTCAGAGTTCCCTGTATAACTCATTCTGCAGCCTTGTGTCTTTATATGGTCACAGAACAACCCCTCAGTGACTTCTAATATCCTTATCATTTACAGTAGGGGGTACATTATCCCTTATAATACATGAGTGATACTCAGAGTTCCCTGTATAACTCATTCTGCAGCCTTGTGCCTTTATATGGTCACAGAACAACCCCTCAGTGACTTCTAATATCCTTATCATTTACAGTAGGGGGTACATTATCCCTTATAATACATGAGTGATACTCAGAGTTCCCTGTATAACTCAGCCTGCAGCCTTGTGCCTTTATATGGTCACAGAACAACCCCTCAGTGACTTCAAATATCCTTATCATTTACAGTAGGGGGTACATTATCCCTTATAATACATGAGTGATACTCAGAGTTCCCTGTATAACTCAGCCTGCAGCCTTGTGCCTTTATATGGTCACAGAACAACCCCTCAGTGACTTCTAATATCCTTATCATTTACAGTAGGGGGTACATTATCCCTTATAATACATGAGTGATACTCAGAGTTCCCTGTATAACTCAGCCTGCAGCCTTGTGCCTTTATATGGTCACAGAACAACCCCTCAGTGACTTCTAATATCCTTATCATTTACAGTAGGGGGTACATTATCCCTTATAATACATGAGTGATACTCAGAGTTCCCTGTATAACTCAGCCTGCAGCCTTGTGCCTTTATATGGTCACAGAACAACCCCTCAGTGACTTCTAATATCCTTATCATTTACAGTAGGGGGTACATGATCCCTTATAATACATGAGTGATACTCAGAGTTCCCTGTATAACTCAGCCTGCAGCCTTGTGCCTTTATATGGTCACAGAACAACCCCTCAGTGACTTCTAATATCCTTATCATTTACAGTAGGGGGTACATTATCCCTTATAATACATGAGTGATACTCAGAGTTCCCTGTATAACTCAGCCTGAAAATTCTAGTTCAAAAAAGCTTCATGACCTAAACAGAGAAAGTATAAGAGCTTATCTTGTCTGTGTGTCCCAATGAATTTCCTGACACTCATCCCAGTATATTCTCTCTCTCTTCCCATTTAACAGCATGAAATACTCACCTGCAACTGGCCCTCCTGTGACTTCAAACTGTGAATTCTGCCATCAAAGACACCAGGTATATCCACGTATAGATACTCAGTCCCATTATATGTACTGAAGAGATCATTATCAACATATAGATATTCGGGATAATAGATTGTGAATCTTAAGTATTTCTTTGTTTTGTACTTCTTTCAGCTCGGGGGACCAATTTGGGCTGAATCTCTACATGATAAAGATTTTGTTAAGTGCATTTTATCTGCTTTAGAGCTAAATCCAAAGAGATTTAATACTTCAGAGAGAATTCAAGGAGTGCTAAGCATGGCGACCGAGGTAAGAGTCTGATACAGTCATAATCTGTGTATAACCTTCTCCTCCCACTGCAGGGTGATACAGTGACACAGACAGGAGGGAACTATGGGACATGAGTCTGTCCCTCCCACTGCAGGGTGATACAGTGACACAGACAGGAGGGAACTATGGGACATGAGTCTGTCCCTCCCACTGCAGGGTGATACAGTGACACAGACAGGAGGGAACTATGGGACATGAGTCTGTCCCTCCCACTGCAGGGTGATACAGTGACACAGACAGGAGGGAACTATGGGACATGAGTCTGTCCCTCCCACTGCAGGGTGATACAGTGACACAGACAGGAGGGAACTATGGGACACGAGTCTGTCCCTCCCACTGCAGGGTGATACAGTGACACAGACAGGAGGGAACTATGGGACACGAGTCTGTCCCTCCCACTGCAGGGTGATACAGTGACACAGACAGGAGGGAACTATGGGACATGAGTCTGTCCCTCCCACTGCAGGGTGATACAGTGACACAGACAGGAGGGAACTATGGGACATGAGTCTGTCCCTCCCACTGCAGGGTGATACAGTGACACAGACAGGAGGGAACTATGGGACATGAGTCTGTCCCTCCCACTGCAGGGTGATACAGTGACACAGACAGGAGGGAACTATGGGACATGAGTCTGTCCCTCCCACTGCAGGGTGATACAGTGACACAGACAGGAGGTGTAGAGCCTGGGAATTAATACAGTATGAGAGATATAGTTGTACTATACAGGAGTATTTGTGTAACATAAGCCAATCATGTGCCTCCCCAGGAGCTGAGTGATGTGCCGTTATATTATACCCTGGACAATCTGAGCAGCATCATTCGCTGTAACACCCCTTCGCTGCTGCAGTTCCGGTGAGTATTCAGTCCAGCCCTATTGTAACTCTCTCCCATCTCCCTCATTTAGTTTTTGTTTGTCTTCCTTCTTATTCTGTCTCCCCATCTGGTTTTCTCACTGTCATACTGGGCCCTGTGTCACATTGGGCTTCCTGTGGAATTTGGATACAGAAATTGAGCCCTAGGTTTGGGCAGGGGGTGGGCCAAACTTTAAACAGAGACCCACCCCCAACCCCGTTCCCTTAGGTGAGATCATTGGCCACCACCCTCTCATTTGTGTTTGTCCCATGAGCCTTATGGTGCAAATCGGAATAACGGGATTATGTTCGTCTAGATCTGCTCTGCTCCACGCAGGACACAGGGTCTCTCTGTCACACGCCTGCAAAAATGCACTGAAAACCGATGCACCACCCTCTGTTATTTGGGACATTATGCGCTGTTGGGTGAGTTTCTGTTGGAATTTCAAATTGTATTGGGGGGGGGGAAATTCCATTTTGTATCCCATTTAGTGTATGTTTACAGCAAATCCTAACTGGTGGCACTGTTGCTTTGCAGCCTATGCAAAGTGACTGTGGCCAGATGTGGTACTGCAAGTGACAGTTGTATAGTGACAGTTGTATAGTGACAGTTGCAGCACTGGCTGGGAATAGACATGAATTCAGAGGGTCATTTTATTTGCTTTATTGTACCCATTAGGAGAAACAGAATCCAATAAAGAGAGAGAGGTTGTCTGAGACCTGCCCAGCATTTCACATCCTGAGTAAGGAGCCAAGGTGGGTGTATGATGTGCACTTTATACTGGGGGTGATAGGCCCTTCCCTGTATGAATGAATATTGTTCCCCCTACTGTAAATAAGGATATTAGAAGTCACTGAGGGGTTGTTCTGTGACCATATAAAGGCACAAGGCTGCAGGCTGAGTTATACAGGGAACTCTGAGTATCACTCATGTATTATAAGGGATAATGTACCCCCTACTGTAAATGATAAGGATATTAGAAGTCACTGAGGGGTTGTTCTGTGACCATATAAAGGCACAAGGCTGCAGGCTGAGTTATACAGGGAACTCTGAGTATCACTCATGTATTATAAGGGATAATGTACCCCCTACTGTAAATGATAAGGATATTAGAAGTCACTGAGGGGTTGTTCTGTGACCATATAAAGGCACAAGGCTGCAGGCTGAGTTATACAGGGAACTCTGAGTATCACTCATGTATTATAAGGGATAATGTACCCCCTACTGTAAATGATAAGGATATTAGAAGTCACTGAGGGGTTGTTCTGTGACCATATAAAGGCACAAGGCTGCAGGCTGAGTTATACAGGGAGAATCGTTCATGTATTATAAGGGATAATGTATGAGACTAAAGGCGTAGTGTTTTCATACATATCCTGGAACTCGAAGGTGACGTCTAAAATCCTCATCGTTTGCAACAGGAGGTACATTATTTTTTTTATAAAGTTTGTGACCCGTGACAAACAACACATCACTGATTATTACAGGATATTCATGTTTTTGTGTATTACACAGCACTAAGCCAATGCTGAGGGCAAAACCCCAGTGACAACCTAATCAATCTTTTATTGTTATTTCGCTGTATTTGCAGCATCGAGGCCAACTTTGATATTCGGGAGGACGCCAACCCCAAATCTCGTAAACAGGGTTTAAAAAGGTTCCAGGAAAACCCAGAGGCAAACTGGGGCCCTAAAGCAAGAGCCAAAGCCGGGTAATTCGATTTTTGTGGGTAATGATTTCTATGATTAAAGGGTTACCATCTCTGTAGATTATGACTTGTCAGAGAGAACCTTTGGAATCCAGTGGATTTAGAGACTCTAAAGAAACAGGTCACTATTAACGTATAATAGGTCTGTGCCTTTAGCTGGCTAAGGATGCTGGGAGTTGTAGTTGTAGCATCTGTGAGGCAGAGGTAGGAATAGTATTTGGTTTTATCCTGAATGACGATTGCTTGTACCCATACACAGTACTTGTCTTGTGGGGCTCATTGGTGGGTGTATAGGGTCGCGCTGATTGATACGTCGGGCTGTATTAGTCACACATGCACCTCTCTTCCCTATTAGGGGTGGGATTTCTACGGCCCTGTCGGACAAGCGAAAGCAGCACCAGAACAAGAGGAAGAACATTTCCAGCGCAGACGAGAGCCACCTTAAAAGCTTTCCCTGCAAGAAGTTCAAGGAGGTGAGTTTGTGCCTCATGGATGTAACTTCATCCAACACACTGAGATGGACCTTCCATTTATTTCCCCCATAGTTACCCCCCCCAATATGCCATGTCTGACTTAAAGGATAAGTAAACCTTTAAAATAAGTGAATGTAAAATTGATGAGGGGGCTATTCTAAGCACTTTTGTCATTTACATTCATTATTTATTTTGTTTTGATTCCAAGATATTAAAGGATACATGTACTTCCTTGACTACTTGCTGGTCAGACTGGTGGGAAACTGACCAGCAGGTGGCGCTGTTGTAACAAAATTCATTCATTAACAGCACATGTATCCCTTAATATCTTGGAATTAAAAGAAAATAAATAATGAATAAAAATGACAAAAATGCTTAGAATATCACTCTCATCAATTTTACATTCACTTATTTTAAAGGTTTACTTATCCTTTAAGCTCAACAGTTAGCAGTGCTGCCAATACAGACACAGGCTGGCTATTGAGGACTGGTGCTCATATGCTTTTTTCTTGTGTTTCTCAGGGTTCCTGTGAGTTAGGAGACAACTGCCGGTACTCTCACAACCCACCAGATGAAACACAGGAAGAATCCCTCACAACCAAGGATGGAGCCCCTTCCTAATCCTTCCCCTGCGGTGGAGAAATGTGGACGTGTTATGAGTTCTGTTAGCGAGCAAGTCACTAGGAGCCGCAGGCCTCGTCCCTATAAAAGAGGAAAGACAAGACTTAGCAGATACCAGGAAGATTGTTTATTGCTAAGGAGATTTATTTTATTCAAAATCCCAGGAGACGACGCACTCCATGGTTATGTTGGGTGCTGGAGAAATACAGGTGTAAAGATACAATGTCCCCTATTTGAGTTTATTTCCCCTTCAGCTGTACAGTATGAAACTGCATATGTGCATTTATACATAGGGATGGGAGCTTCCATATTCTTTCCCTTAACATGGGTGCTGTCAGTGGACATCAGTACAGGGTTAAATACATGAGCAGATATTTTCCTCAGCTATGTGGGTTGTTAATATGAACTGAGAGTCTGTCTCAGACAAGGCATATGTGTAAAGGAGCAGAGTGGGATACTCCGTGCTGACAATAAGCCTTGGCTTTGTGCTGAATTTCAAGAAAGCAAATGCTTGATCACCCCTGCTTAGAAGTAAACCTTTAAAATAAGTGTAAAATTGATGAGGGGGCTTTTGTAATTTACATTCATTATTTATTTTCTTTTTACTCCAAGATATTAAGGGATACATGTACTGTTAATATGAATGACTTTTGTTACAACAGCGCCACCTGCTGGTCAGTTTCCCACCAGTCTGACCAGCAAGTAGTCAAGGAAGTTGTCAGGAGAAAGAAAGAGGCTGCTCTGATGTTCTTCTGCTTAGGAAAGATGTGAGAAAGGTTTATAATTCTTTTCCTAAGCAGAAGAACATTAGAGCAGCCTCTTTCTTTCTCCTGACAACTTCCTTGACTACTTGCTGGTCAGACTGGTGGGAAACTGACCAGCAGGTGGCGCTGTTGTAACAAAATTCATTCATATTAACAGCACATGTATCCCTTAATACAGGGGTGCCGAAGACTTCGATCGCGGTCTACCAGTCGATCAATTCAAAGTTCCTGGTAGACCGTGACTGCTCCTTTAAATGCTCACGGCAGGGCAGAGTGGGCAGTAATTATTCAGTCACAAAACCGGCTGTCAGCGGCGCATGGCGAGTTCGGGGACTGAGACAATCTGCTGCAGGCTACACTCACTGACACACCATGTACTTGTATAGGACAGCCTGGCAAAAGTTGGCAGCTGTAGACAGAAGCAGTGGCAGCAATGCTCCATCTCAGCAGGCTCCTGAGCTGGCCATCCCTTCATTCAATGCCTTCTGCAGTCAGCAGTGGGGAGTAGGAGCAGCAGCTCCAGCACGGACCTTACTGTACCGACAACCAAATGATTGGCTGCAGGAGCAGGAAAACCGGCGTTGCTGCACGCCTTGTGCCTTCTTGCGAACAGGAGCAACCCGGTACCCTGCCAAGAAAAGTGCTCTGCCGATTCCAAGCTAGTTTAATTCTCAGGGGCACTGGGGCACATGGAGAATGTCTTCTCCATGGTCCAAGTTGGCAGCTGCTGGCTTCATTTATTTTTCACCCTGCAGGCAGTTGAGGCCAAGGTGCAAGGAATCTCTTTGATCTCTAAGCAGCTGAGGCTGTCTTCGCACCATTTGTCTGATAGACAGGACCACTGTATCCACAAGGTGTGTATATATATATATATATATATATATATGGACCGTACCCTAACCAGAGACCAAAATCGTTTTCAGGATCACCGTGAGTACATTCAAATCAGGCCAAAACCGGAAACTGCAGCTAAGCCATGGCCTCCTCAGGGTGTCTCCGAGTAAAAGCCAAGGGAATATCTACTCAAACTTGAAGCTATAGGAGCAAATTAAAGGACAGTCCATCTTGCTGTGCTGCAGTCTAACTAGCGTTGATTATTTTCTGTTCTGACTCCTTACTTAAAAGTTGCAGCAACATTTTTCTTAAACATTCTTTAACTGATTACTTTCTATATGTCTAATTCTGGGGGTATTATACATGGTATTGGCTCTCTACCATCCTGATATGAGTTCTGGGGAATTTATAGATGGAATTGCCTCTGTACATTCTGCTGAGTTCTTAAGGTAGATCTCATGATGGCGTCAGGTGGCAAAGTCTGAGCACCCCTGCCTTAATATCTTTGAATTTAAAGAAAATAAATAGTGAATGTAAATTACAAAAGTGTTTCGAATAGCCCCTCATCAATTTTACATAGGGATGCACAGAATCCAGGATTTGGTTTGGGGTTCAGCCAGGACTCGGCCTTTTTCAGCAGGATTCGGCTGAATCCTTCTGCCTGAACCGAATTCTAATTTAAATATGCAAGTTAGGGGCGGGGAGGGAAACAGTGTGACCTTTTTGTCACAAAACAAGGAAGTAAAAAAATGTTTTCCCCTTATGATTAGTTTCAGTATTTGGCTGAATCTTTCTCAAAGGATTCGGGCGAATCCAAAATTGTGGATTCGGTGCATCCCTAGTTTTATATTCTTATTTTAAAGGTTTACTTATCCTTTAAGGGAAGATTGTACCTTGTAAAATGAAAATCCTATTGCTGAGCAAATGTTACTCTTAAAAAACTGGAACACTAAAAAACATTATTAAAAAATCCATTCTACCCACACTAATAATAGATCTACCCTGCATAAAGTTTATTAATATCAACGCTTTATTAAAAAAAATACTGTGAGAAAAACACTGCTTTCTGTTTACTGAAAAATGGCGATAGGACGACTCACTCTGCAGGATCTGCGCTCCACATCTTCCCTGTTAATGAACGGCAAGTCTATATCCTTGATTATACCAAACAGGAAGTGGTAAAGCAGGAGAATTGGTTCATATATGGATTAGCCGCTCTGCATGGATCTGTGAGAGTCAGGGAGGACATAAGCCTAGCCAGTTGTGTGGTTTTTGGGAGAGGTTTGATCTCGGCTTGGTGCCAAGACCTCATTGAAATCGCCTGCTATAATCACTAGCGCATGTGGGTACAGGGTCAGCTGATCTGATAGTGTTCGTATAACCTCTGAGTCAAAAGGGGGGGGTGTGGATATTAGCAAGTAATACCTCACAGGTGTGTATGTAGCAGGGCAGAAACAGGTACCTTCCCTTGAGTGTTAAAGGATAAGTAAACCTTTAAAATAAGTGAATGTAAAATTGATGGGGGGCTATTCTAAGCACTTTTGTCATTTACATTATTTATTTTCTTTTGATTCCAAGATATTAAGGGATACATGTACTGTTAATATGAATGAGTAGTCAAGGAAGTTGTCAGGAGAAAGAAAGAGGCTGATGTTCTTCTGCTTAGGAAAGATGTGAGAAAGGTTTCTAATTCTTTTCCTTAGCAGAAGAACATCAGAGCAGCCTCTCTTTCTTTAAAGTATTGGCTGAGCGTATCTCTGCCATCGTGTAGTGTAGCGTGGGCTCTGCTCTGGGTGTAGGTGGGTCAGCTTTGGGCAATGTCAGTACTGGATGCTCACTGCCCTCTGTGCCTGTTGGGGAGCTGGGGTTGCTCACGACCTGTTCCGAGGAGCCGACATTTTGGGAGGCTTCCCGGGCAAACTTCTCTAGCCGAGCCAAGGTATTGAGTGCTCGCTTGTGTGCTGTGCCCCATTAGTTGTCTCTGGGGTAGGGGTCGCCAAGCGGGTTCTTCTGGCTATGTTTTTGGTGTATTTTGCAGATGAATCAGGATATTTACAGGGTATTTTTTGGCGGAGCTCCTGCTGGTGCGTGCGTCCACATCAGTGGTCAGACCAAGCCCACCCGGGTTGTTCACCTTTGAGTTAACTTTTAGTATGAAGTAGAGAGGGATATTCTGAGACAATTTGCAGCTGTTTTTAATTTTTTATTATTTGTGGCTTTTCAGTTATTTAGCTTTTTATTCAGCAGCTCTCCAGTTTGTAATTTCAGCAGTCTGGTTGCTAGGGTGCAAATTACCTCAGCAACCATGCACTGATATAAATAAGTGACTGTAATATGAATAGGACAGGGCTGAATAGAAGGATCAGTAATAAAAAATTTGTAGCCTTACAGAGCATTTGTTTTTTAGATGGGGTCAGTGACCCCCATTTGAAAGCTGGAAAGAAGTCAGATGATAAAGAGAACTATATATAAAAAAAAAAAAATGAATACCAATTGAAACGTTACTTAGAATTGGACATTCTATAATATACTAAACGTTAACCACCCCTTTTTCAGCCTTTTAATCAATATTTAACTACTAATAGCAAGCTTGGCTTACTTGGCAGTTATTTTTGAAGACCCAAAGTTATCAGTGAACCTGTCTATGGACTTTATATATATATATATATATATATATATATATATATATATATATATATATATATATATATATATATATATATATATATATATATATATATATATATATATATATATATATATATATATATATATATATATATATATATATATATTTCTTGTATTCAGCTAATCCTGGGGCTGCGGACACTCTATTGAGCCAAAAGTCTGGTAATAGAAGTCTAAAAAAAAACAAATACGCCAGAAACTGCTAGAAATAGAAAATGAACATATTGAATGAATTTGGGTCAATTTACATCAATTCAACTTTTACTGCTAAGGATGTAGAATCTACGTTGTTGACAAGTTATATGTTCTCCACAGGGATTTCATTTTTGTGGATTCCATTCCTGCTGGCAGTAAAAGAGATAAACGGTTGTTACTGCAGTAACTGATCCTAAAAGAACGACTTGGCTACAGATTGAGAGCAGCAGCAAAGACTCCTTCACAGACTCAAATATCTCCGGAATCAGTCTATTTATTGAGAAAAGACCCCCAAACCTGGGGCCTGACAGACAGTATAGATTCCCCGGATGAATAGTCCTACCAGGGAGGTGACATGGGCTGTGGGTTCTGTAGATAAGACATTACTACAGCAGAGATGGATAACCTGGGGGGAAACAATACATTGATTATTATTAATTAGCGCTGGAATACCAAGAATCTCCATCCCTATTCCAAGCCCCAGTGGCACTCGATCAGGGACAATTATGTCTCAATAACCCATCTCTTTACCCAGCTTCTAGATTTCATCATTCCAGCCTCACAGTTCCCTCTACCCAGCTTTACCCCTGCCCCCTCCATTACTCCCTCCCTGGTCTCTCTTCTCCACAATTCCTTCTCCTCATTAACCCAACAACTACATTTCCCTGGTCTCTCTCTAACCCACAATATTTATCTTCTCTTGAAATCTCTCTATATATTCTTATCCATACTGTACTTCCACCCCCTTTTCACCATAAAGGAACAGTAACACCAAAAAATGAAAGTGGTTTGTAAGTAAAGTAATAAGAATATAATGTACACCCTGCTTTTGTAAAACTTGTGTGTTTTCTTTAGAAAGACTACTATAGTTTATATAAACAAGCTGCTGTGTAGCCATGGGGCAGCCATTCAAGCACAGGATACACAGTAGATAACAGATAAGTACTACTATAGTTTCTATAAACAAGCTGCTGTGTAGCCATGGGGGCAGCCATTCAAGCACATGATACACAGTAGATAACAGATAAGTACTACTATAGTTTCTATAAACAAGCTGCTGTGTAGCCATGGGGGCAGCCATTCAAGCACAGGATACACAGTAGATAAAATAAGTTCTGTAGTATAGAATGGGATTCTTCAGGATTTATCTGTTATCTACTATGTATCCTGTTCTGAATGGCTGCCCCCATGGCTACACAGCAGCTTGTTTATATAAACTATAGTAGTACTTATCTGTTATCTAATGTGTATCCTGTGCTTGAATGGCTGCCCCCATGGCTACACAGCAGCTTGTTTATATAAACTATAGTAGTACTTATCTGTTATCTACTGTGTATCCTGTGCTTGAATGGCTGCCCCCATGGCTACACAGCAGCTTGTTTATATAAACTATAGTAGTATTTATCTGTTATCTACTGTGTATCCTGTGCTTGAATGGCTGCCCCCATGGCTACACAGCAGCTTGTTTATATAAACTATAGTAGTATTTATCTGTTATCTACTGTGTATCCTGTGCTTGAATGGCTGCCCCCATGGCTACACAGCAGCTTGTTTATATAAACTATAGTAGTACTTATCTGTTATCTACTGTGTATCCTGTGCTTGAATGGCTGCCCCCATGGCTACACAGCAGCTTGTTTATATAAACTATAGTAGTACTTATCTGTTATCTACTGTGTATCCTGTGCTTGAATGGCTGCCCCCATGGCTACACAGCAGCTTGTTTATATAAACTATAGTAGTACTTATCTGTTATCTACTGTGTATCCTGTGCTTGAATGGCTGCCCCCATGGCTACACAGCAGCTTGTTTATATAAACTATTGTAGTACTTATCTGTTATCTACTGTATATCCTGTGCTTGATCCATTAAAATACTTTAATTTTTTGGTGTTACTGTTCCTTTAAATTAGCCATAGCCCTGAAGTAAGCAAGTCCCCAGTTTCCTTTGGCCTCCTGTAGGACTTACATAAAGCTGCTCATCATTTGCTTTGTGTCTTCGGAGCTGCGAGAATTGGCGAAACTGATAAAGGAGCAATACACTGCAATCCATGCACACCACTTCAGCTAATAAGGGTGAGAAATTTGAAACAATTAGTATGTATTTAATGCAGAATTAAACATATGTGTATCAAGAGTTTATCCGTATAAATGTATGTGAGTCAGAAAGAGGATGCTATTAAAAGGAATTTAGATACAAACAACATGGCAGCTTCCATCCATTTACTTGGTCTGCACATATGACGCAGCATGTATGAACAGGATAGGATTTTTCTCTTAAAGGATAAGTAAACCTATAAAATAAGTGACTATAACATTGACAAGGGGGGCTATTCTAAGCACTTTTGTCATTTACATTCATTATTTATTTTCTTTTAATTCCAAGATATTAAGGGATACATGTGCTGTTAATATGAATGAATTTTGTTACAACAGCGCCACCTGCTGGTCAGTTTCCCACCAGTCTGACCACCAAGTAGTCATGGAAGTTGTCAGGAGAAAGAAAGAGGCTGATGTTCTTCTGCTTAGGAAAGATGTGAGAAAGGTTTCTAATTGTTTTCCTAAGCAGAAGAACATCAGAGCAGTCTCTTTCTTTCTCCTGACAACTTCCTTGACTACTTGGTGGTCAGACTGGTGGGAAACTGACTATAAAAATGATATATTAAAATTCATTCATATTAACAGTACATGTATCCCTTAATATCTTGGAATAAAACATAAATAAATAATGAATGTAAAGTACAAAAGTGCTTAGAATAGCACTTTCAACAATTTTACATATATTACATCACTTATTTTTATTACATCACTTATTTTAAAGGTTTGCTTATCCTTTAAAGGGGTTGTTCACCTTCAAACACTTTTTCCAGTTCAGTTGGTTTCAGATACATCACCAAAATAAAGACTTTTTCCAATTACTTATTTTCTATGTGTAACTGTTTTCCTAATATTGAAGTGTAACGTGTCATTTTTCACCTTCTAAAGCTCTGAGAGGGGGGGGTCGCCGACCCTGTAAGGGTAGAGACACATGGTCAGATTTGGGAAAATCTGTCGCCCGGCGACACATCTCCTCTTCTTCGGGGCGACTAATTCCCCCCAAAATGCCTTCCTGCCAGCTAGAATGTAAATCGCCAGTGGGGTGGCACTCGGAGCACTTCATTTTCGCACAAAGCCTCACGAGGAATCTTCGGGCGAGTTCGGAAAACGAAGCGGTCCGAGTGCCATCCCGACGGCTATTTATACTCTAGCCGGCGGGAAGGCAGGGGAAAGCAGTTTGGGGAGATAATTGCACCAAAGAAGAGGAGATTAGTTGCCGGGCAACTAATCTCCCCGAATCTGACCATGTGTCTCTGCACTAAACTGTTCTAAATTGATACATTTAGTTGATCCATTTCTTATGTTTGTCCCTGCTGAGCAGAATCCCTGAGTTTCATTACAGGCAACTGTTAGACTTGATACAATAGTTGCTGATACTCCAGAGATGCTGCTGAGAAATGGATCAACCAATTGTACCAACTAAATGAATCGACTAAATGAATCAACTAAATGTATCAACTAAATGTATCAACTAAATGAATCAACTAAATGTATCAACTAAATGTATCAACTAATTGTATCAACTAATTGAATCAACTAATTGAATCAACTAATTGAATCAACTAATTGAATCAACTAATTGAATCAACTAAATGTATCAACTAAATATATCAAATTGTAACAGTTCAGAATCTGCTCCTGGATCACTGAGCTGCCAGACTCAAACAATAGAGACATAAATATTAAACTTGAATTTTGGGAAAAAACTGTAAAAAAAATAAAAGATGGAAAGCAATTAAAAAACTTGTGTTTTTGGTGAACAATTTGAAAACAACTCAACTGAACATAAGTATTTGGAAAAACCCTTTTAAGGGTCAGTGCGCACGAACAGATTCGGGGAGATTTAGTCGCCTGGCGAATAATCGCCTCTTCTTCTAGGCAACAATCTCCCCGAACTGCCTAAGTGTGTCTTCCCGTCCACTATAATGAAAAGTCGCCTGCACTAAAGCACACGCGGCACTTCGTTTTCCGAAGTTGCCTCACGGGGAAAACTTTATGACTTTGGAAAACGAAGTGTCGCATGTGCTTTAGCGCAGGCGACTTTTCTCCCGGAATCTGCTCGTGTGGACTGACCCTTATGCAAACAATCTCTGATCCTCCAGGCACTAATCCTAGCTCAGCGTGTGCTATAAAGCCCCAGCTATACAACACTATCTGGCTACGTCTAAACGGTGTATGATAATAGGATTATCCCTCCTGCAATCCAATTTATGCTGCTCCTAATATCTTCATAGACTGTAAACTCTAGGGTAGAAGCAGACAACTTTATCGCCCCAGATTACATAGAACTACAATTCCCAGCAGTTTGCAGTTGACTGATCTCCACAGATACTTAAAGAAAGCCATAATCTTGCCCATTACTTACCTTAAGCATGAGGCCACACATACTGAATATCATCCCCAGCAGGTTCATATAATCCGGTGTAGGATCATCTAGAGTAGGGGAGCTCTCTGTGGTTGGGGCTTTGTACCTATGCAAATACAAGTTTATTAGGATTAGGGGAATCTAGTGTGCGCTTTACACGTCTTCATTATATATTCTCTCCAGAAGTTGCCTTCTCTTATCCCATCCTTACACTTAAAGGAGAACTAAACCCTAACAATGAATACGGTTTAAAATGGCATCTTTTATATAGTGAACTTACTGCACGAGGCTAAAGTTTGAGCTTGTCAATAGCAACAATGATCCAGGACTTCAAACTTGTCACAGGGGGTCACCATCTTGGAAAGTGTCTGTGACACTCACATGCTCAGTGGGCTCTGATTGGCTGTTGAGAAGCTAAGCTTAGGGCTCGTCACTAATTATCCAGCAGAAAATGAGCTTCCCTGGCTGTAATATAAGCTGATGCTACAGGTTTGCTGATTATTCAATTCTGATGCTAATTGCACTGGTTTCTGTGCTGCCATGTAGTAATTATGTGTATTAATTACTAATCAGCCTTATATTGTGACATTTCTATTCTATGTGTACTGTATATTGTGAGTGGCTCCCTAAGCTCAGTAAGTGACAGCAGCACAGAGCATGTGCAGTGAATCAGCAGAAAAGAAGATGGGGAGCTACTGGGGCATCTTTGGAGACACAGATCTTTACTGCTAAAGGGCTGTGGTTGCCTTGGGCTGGTACAGAAGCACAAAACATCATGTACAACATTTCTACCTACTTCTTTAGTTAGGTTTTAGTTCTCCTTTAAACTGCCCCATTCAACTGCAAAGCTCCCCTCTCGCTAATTCTGAAGACTGACGAGTCTTCGTGTAGAGTTCAGATTTAGTCTATAGGTGTTGGACATGTGTGTAAACCACATTAAAGCTCAAGGACCCCTCTATAAAACACATAATTCCCCTTTGCAACTGGACCAGCCTGGGCAAGTCCATTGAATAAGCTACACGCCCATAATACATTAACTCCTGTGGTTATATCATATAGCAACTCTATTGGTTTTAACTGTATTCTCTGGCAATTAATTGAAATGGATGACGAATGTGTCTCTTACAGCTGTGGTTGAACTAGAAGTCTCAGTGATGTCAGGTTTAGTTCATATATAGAGGGAGGGAAGTTTTAGCATATAAATATAATACAGGGCATATTATCGAGTTACACGTAGAAGGAACCTCGCCCAGACAAACCCCTTTCTTTCCAACGCCAAAACCAGCCCTGAGCACTGGTAGAGTAAAGCTATGGCTGCTGGGCAGCTGCTTCATTCTAGGGAACAAGTATAAAACGTCCCATTGCCTCACCGGTTTATTTTCCCCGGTCTCCTCGGGTCGTTCGCTCCGTTACCCGTCATCTCTCGCTGGATTTTGGCTTAACAGGAAGCGTCTAATCCTGATTCTAGTGATGACCCAAGACAGCTGCTCCCCACTTCCGGCACTGACAGCGGACGTCCGGGGACACGTGATCACAAGAACAGGAAGTGTTGGTGGGGAGGAGCACGTGGTCAATGTTTATATCACCAGGCTTCAGAATGTCACAGCAGGGGCAGGAGAGGTCAGACAATGTGCATGTGATTAAGTGGGGGTTGGGGTCGCCCATTTCTGTAGTGTAGTGAGTGTCTCCAAATCGTCCCCCTCACTCTGCCCTTGGCTTTCTAACAAGTAGCTCCATATTCAGATATTAAAGGGGTTGTTCACCTTTAAATTAACTGTTAGCATACCTCCCAACATTTTGGAAGTAAAAAGAGGGACAAAAATTTTTTTTGGACGTAGAACAGCAAATTTTTTGGGCCACGTCCATTTCTGTGGCCACACCCCCTAATTGCCATGTTCATTTTACAAAATTTGGCAGGTTATGAAAGTTTGAAAATATTTCTCCTTATCTAAACTGTTTTTTGTGTCTCAAAATTGTTACAAAGTATCTTATTTGCACCTGTTAGCTGTTCTGGGCTCTCTGCTAAAAGCCAATTAAGTGAGAAACTTTGTTTCTTTTTCTGGCTGTTCAGTGCAGAGAAAAGAGGGACTTTCCAGTACAAATGAGGGACTGCGGGTTGAGCTGTCAAAAGAGGGACTGTCCCTCCGAAAAAGGGACAGTTGGGAGGTATGTGTTAGTCTGATGTAGAGAGGGATATTCTGAGACCATTTGCAATTGGTTTTCATTTTTTATTATCTGTGGTGTTTGACTTATTTCGCTTTTTATTCAGCAGCTCTCCAGTTTGTAATTTTAGTTATCTGGTTGTTAGGGTCCAAATTCCCCTAGTAACCGTGCACTGATTTGAATACGAGACTGGAATATGAATAAGAGAGGCCTGAATAGAAAGAGGAGCAATGAAAAGTAGCAATAACAATAAGGGGCACATTTACTAAGCTCAGGTGAAGGATTAGAATAAAAAATACTTCGAATTTCAAATATTTTTTTGGCTACCTCGACCATCGAATTGGCTACTTCGATCTTCGACTACGGCTTTGAATCGAACGGTTCGAACTAAAAATAGTTTGACTATTCAACCATTCGATAATCGAAGTACTGTCTCTTTAAAAAAAACTTCGACTACCTACTTCGCCACCTAAAACCTACCGAGCATCAATGTTAGCCTATGGGGAAGGTCCCCATAAGCTTTTTTTGATCGAAGGAAAATCCTTAGAATCGTTCGATTTGAAGGATTTAATCGTTCAATCAATCGAAATGAGGTAAATCCTTCGACTTCGATATTTGAAGGATTTTACTTCAAGGTTTGAATATCGAGGGTTAATTAACCCTCGATATTCGACTAATAGTAAATGTGCCCCTTTATGTGTAGCCGTAAGATGGCCATAGGCGCAGAGATTCGATCGTAAGAATCGAGGATTTGTACGATTTTCGGACCATGTGTGGAGAGTCCCGACATTTTTCGTCCGGCGGAGATCGGTCGTTTGGTCGATCGGACATGTTAAAAGATTTCTGTCGGCTGCTGATAATCTCTGCGTGTATTGCCGATCGTACGATTTTCAGAGGGAGACTCACTAGCTTTGTCGGACATAACTATCGTACGATTGCTGTCAGGGGCAGAACATTGCTGATCTGTTCTTTTACTACTTTATTTAATCTGAATGGTTAGTGGCAGGTCGGGAGATGGGGACGTCCGATCGTCTGATATTGCAGGTAAATCTGCATGTCTATGGCCAGCTTTAGATGTTGTTTGATGGGGTGGATGGGACTCAACCAAAGACTACACCCTCTTTGCTGCCCTGGGTGCTGAAAATGATAGTTCAGTGATCGCATAAACCACATGAACTGACCTGCCAGAGCAGCAGAGAATCTCTTGGTGGCTTCAGGTCATTCCCATCAGCCCCAATTTATTCCCTCCAAAGGCCTATACAGTAGCTAAAGCATTGAGCACCGTTTGATTATTTGCATGGCCCGGCCTAGGGGGACCCCACAAAGCCTGTATTCCCCAGACTGACTATACATATATATTTGGATTTTTTATTATTATTAGCCACAGGTATGACCAATGAACTGGGGGAACTGTCAGGATGGGAACATAATTAGAGAGACCTAGCCAGTAGTTATATGCAGATTACAAACTCTATCACCTGAACTAGCACCCAAGTCCTCAGACCCTTATTTTTAACTTTACCTGAACCTGCTGGTGATGCCATGGATGGGAGAGGGGCCTTTCACTGAGGTCACCAACACAAAGAGCTCCCTGGAAAATGACAGCAAAGGTAATAGCAATAACTGGAGCCACACAAACGACCCCACTTTATCATCCAAACTCCCCAACCCTCGGGTATTGGATATATTTGTGCATCACTAATGCCAGTCACTAATCTCCTGTGCATTTCTGTATAATACCCGGTTTTACGCTGGTTGTAGGTTGTTACACAACAGTTCCCAGAAGTTGGGTGGAGATGTAGATGAAATGCAATATTGAAACTTCTGCTTGTTTATAGAGTGAAGATGGAAAAGACCTTTCCTCAGATAAGATCTAACACATATTGATGCCACACTTCTGTGTTTGTGCCCTATGCCAGTATATTGCTGAACCCCGACGTGGCGCAGTTGCTCTTATTTTGGAAGTGCCGGTCCCCCAAAATCCCTACAGGCTGAAGCATTGCAGACAAAATGCATAAAATCTAAATGTAACATTCAGGTTAGGTTTAGGATCCTCTATACCAGTGATCCCCAACCAGTGGCTCAGGAACAACATGTTACTCACCGACCCCTTGGATGTTGCTCCCAGTGGCCTCAAAGCAGGTGATTATTTTTGAATTCCAGGCTTGGAGGCAAGTTTTGGTTGGATAAAACCAGATGTACTGCTAATCAGAGTCTCCCGTAGGCTGCCAGTCAACATAGGGCCCATCAAATAGCCAATCACAGCCCTTATTTAGCACCCCCTGGAAATACTTTAATGCTTGTGTTGTTCCCCAACTCCCTTTATATTTAAATGTGGCTCAGGGGAAAAAAAGGTTGTGGACCCCTACTCTATACTGTCTCCCTGTGAATCAATTCCAGTTACATGGGGATCTTCACCCCTTTAAATACGGCATTTCTCTACTGTCACTGATACAAGTTGGATATTTGGCTGCTGTGACAATGCTTCATACACAATGACTTTGGTGCATATGAAACAATGGAGGAACACCACCAACAAAATGTTGTTGTCTTTGAATTTGTGTCCCAAAACTCTCTGTACTGTTTAATAAAGTAGAGGCTTTTATGGCCTGGAAAGTGATTAACTTATGATTGTGTTTCCTGTCTTTCCATTAAAATTATCAATTCTATTGTGCTTTATGGCTGAGATTCTGTCCCAGTGGCTGCACGGATCCTATCTGATCCCCATTGTAAGCAACAGTCCTGTCCTGCTTTATGGCAGCTGAGATTCTAGCTATCTGTATAACCTATCTGCACTTCATCTAATTATATAGGTGCAGCATCCCATAGTAACCTGCATAGGCATTCCCCTGTACTAAGCACAATGCAGTAGGAAAATGTTAGTCTTAAGGATGGACATGGTGGGTCATTTTTTGATGCCGCCTGTCTGTCACTAGGTTCTATAGACTCCTTGATACGGTGCTGGGACTGCTGTTCCCGTAGACCTGATGCAATTCAAATTCTGGATGAACCCAAAGATGGAAGAATCTCCAGTGTCAAAGTTTCAGACCATGAGATCCTGGCAGGGTCTGTATCATTATAGGATATTAGCCGACCCCAGTCTATGCCCTTAATGATTTTTTATTGTTTGCATTTATTTAGCAATTATATCCATGTCCCATAGTTCCCTCCTGTCTGTGTCACTGTATCACCCTGCAGTGGGAGGGACAGACTCATGTCCCATAGTTCCCTCCTGTCTGTGTCACCGTATCACCCTGCAGTGGGAGGGACAGACTCATGTCCCATAGTTCCCTCCTGTCTGTGTCACTGTATCACCCTGCAGTGGGAGGGACAGACTCATGTCCCATAATTCCCTCCTGTCTGTGTCACTGTATCACCCTGCAGTGGGAGGGACAGACTCATGTCCCATAGTTCCCTCCTGTCTGTGTCACTGTATCACCCTGCAGTGGGAGGGACAGACTCATGTCCCATAGTTCCCTCCTGTCTGTGTCACTGTATCACCCTGCAGTGGGAGGGACAGACTCATGTCCCATAGTTCCCTCCTGTCTGTGTCACTGTATCACCCTGCAGTGGGAGGGACAGACTCATGTCCCATAGTTCCCTCCTGTCTGTGTCACTGTATCACCCTGCAGTGGGAGGGACAGACTCATGTCCCATAGTTCCCTCCTGTCTGTGTCACTGTATCACCCTGCAGTGGGAGGGACAGACTCATGTCCCATAGTTCCCTCCTGTCTGTGGGATCAGATGAGATGGGTATTGAAAATTGTGTTCTATTGCAGGTCGGTAGATAGGAACCGGTGTCGTTTTGAGCTTTGCAAAGGAGAGATGTGCTCAGATTATATGGCAGTAAGTTCTAGCTAATGAGCACCAATAAGCCAGTCCTTTGGACAGGGGAAGACATTTGATGATTTAATGAGCTTGTGTGAATGTGTAAAAAAATATATACATAAGGATATTCCCAGACATATAATATATCAGTAAGAGCCAGTGCTACAATCTGATATTATACACTCTAAGCAGTCTTGTTACACTGTCTGAACAAAACAAAGGACAATGGTGTATTGTGTGACAGATAAATAAAGCAGACCAATTAGCAACCAATTTACGGGCAGAGAAGCGGTTTTGATGATTGTAAATATCTCTTCTAATTCTTTCATCCCTTTGTATCACAAAATCCTTACTTGCCCTAAGACAAACATTGAGATGGTTGTTATTCAAAGCTTCATGCGAGTCCTTTGCATTAACTTTTTTTTTTTTTATTCCCTATTAAATTGCATCAACTCGAGCCTAGTTGTGTAATGCTTTTTAAAGATTTGGAAAGTATGTATCAAATATTCAAACACAAACAAGAAATGGTTCACATATCCTTCTCTTGCCTGCAGGGCTCATTGCTTCTGAATCTTCCCGTCGTGCAGTCTCTCTGCTTCTATCCCACAGACTGCTGCCTGCTCACTGCAAGCAAAGGAGGGGTGCAGGTTTGGAGAGGGGCGTCATATGACGAGGAAAGGGGCAGCTGAAGCCTTTAATTAAAGGTGCCCTACAATTTCCTATTTTCTACACCATTCAATACATTTTCTTTGGAAGTACTACTTTTATTATTTTAACCCTTGATCTCTGAGTTGACAGTTGGGTCTCTAGGTTGAACGAACCTTCTTCTTGACAAAGATAAAACTTAAATATACACCATAAAATACAAATGACAAAACCAAAAACCATGTAGGAGTACCCCACTAACCCAGCGGATTAAATAATTACCCTCCTACATTAGCATGCTTATGTACAACTGAACCTTATACGGTACATCTATTATTGCACTCATACTAATGTACACACATCCTACAAATGCAAGCTTACTGGCTCCAGAACTCAGAAGATGTGGTGGTTTGTTGCCTCAGGGCAGCACATGGATAACTTGTATGGACTGACAAGCAGGGGAATGCCAAGACAGAAGGCACGGGCATGCATAGATCCAAGGCCATAGGGTGTCAGTCCTGTTCTTGCTTTTTAGCCGGGAAATCTGCCTGTTTCTGTGCAAAAGTCTGAGCCACAAGCAAGGGGAACACCAGGGAGGCATCGGCATAGATCTGTAAGGAGAAAGAGCGAAGTGAGAAAAGAGAATGCGATAGAATTGACACGGGTGGCAGTAAAAGAAGACTCCAGTTTGGGTCCTTAAACAAAATATATGGCCTATGTTTATTCAATTTAACAGAATATCATGTTAAAATGAGTACAAACATATGACCCACCTTACGTGTTTCATACCCTCTGGTACTTAATCGTAGGTGTTTGTGCCAGTATCCTATTAATCCCGAAATTTAAAAGCAGGGTTGTCCCACTCCATTCTTCTTAAAACAATGAGGTTATCAGTTTTCCTTTAGGTCATACTTTACCGGGGTACTAGTATTACTTCCTATAGCCTGTATAAACAATAATGGCTTCCACAAAGATTTCTTCTATAGTGTCACGTGGAGACCGACCAATCATATTATACTAAATAGGACATATTGCAAATAAACACGCAATGCAATTAATACGGTTAGTACAATAGTATACAATGCAGTCACAGTTAAAATCTCACACACTTTCTTTATAAAATCAATGTTACTCCCATATAGTTCGTATTTCCTCTCTGTTTATTCTATTAATTCCACCATTCTATATAGATATCAATATCCCTGCCGGAGCTGTGTCCCATAGGGTTTATATATATATAACATGTAACGTCAAACTCATGATTTAATCCCAAGGGCAAATGTGTTTGTAAATGAAAAATCCAGAATACCTCCCTCTTTGCCAAAAAGTCCTGACACACACACACTGACCTTGACAGGTTTCGCCTCCATACGAATTTTGCCCCACGATACAGCTTCATCCGGCCTCGCACCAGCATCTGAGCCATCAAACTCCTGAGCTGTATTTACAAAAACTGCATAATCTGCGCCGTTCCTCTGAAAAATAATAATAATAATTGTAGTTTCTGGCTAAATGGGGCTTCTCGGAGCAATCAGCCCAACTTGAGATGGATACATTTATTAATGGCCAGTCTAATATGCCCCCATTGGTACACAGCAGCTTGTTTATATACTGTAAACTATAGTAGTACTTATCTGTTATCTACTGTGTATCCTGTGCTTGAATGGCTGCCCCCATGGCTACACAGCAGCTTGTTTATATAAACTATAGTAGCACTTATCTGTTATCTACTGTGTATCCTGTGCTTGAATGGCTGCCCCCATGACTACACAGCAGCTTGTTTATATAAGCTATAGTGGTACTTATCTGTTATCTACTGTGTATCCTGTGCTTGAATGGCTGCCCCCATGGCTACACAGCAGCTTGTTTATATAAACTATAGTAGTACTTATCTGTTATCTACTGTGTATCCTGTGCTTGAATGGCTGCCCCCATGGCTACACAGCAGCTTGTTTATATAAACTATAGTAGTACTTATCTGTTATCTACTGTGTATCCTGTGCTTGAATGGCTGCCCCCATGGCTACACAGCAGCTTGTTTATATACTGTAAACTATAGTAGTACTTATCTGTTATCTACTGTGTATCCTGTGCTTGAATGGCTGCCCCTATGGCTACACAGCAGCTTATTTATATAAACTATAGTAGTACTTATCTGTTATCTACTGTGTATCCTGTGCTTGAATGGCTGCCCCTATGGCTACACAGCAGCTTATTTATATAAACTATAGTAGTACTTATCTGTTATCTACTGTGTATCTTGTGCTTGAATGGTTGCCCCCATGGCTACACAGCAGCTTGTTTGTATAAACCATAGTAGTACTTATCTGTTATCTACTGTGTATCCTGTGCTTGAATGGCTGCCCCCATGGCTACACAGCAGCTTGTTTATATAAACTATAGTAGTACTTATCTGTTATCTACTGTGTATCCTGTGCTTGAATGGCTGTCCCCATGGCTACACAGCAGCTTGTTTATATAAACTATAGTAGTACTTATCTGTTATCTACTGTGTATCCTGTGCTTGAATAGCTGCCCCCATGGCTGCACAGCAGCTTGTTTATATAAACTATAGTAGTACTTATCTGTTATCTACTGTGTATCCTGTGCTTGAATAGCTGCCCCCATGGCTACACATCAGCTTGCTTATATAAACTATAGTAGTACTTATCTGTTATCTACTGTGTATCCTGTTCTTGAACATTGTATTATTATATCTTAATACTATCTCTTAATACTACCTCACTGCTTGGAGTTGGGCTGCTGCTGTGTTTCTAGCATATATCCCCACCCTAAATTGTTCAATTCATTGCAATTCCATGGAATGATGGGACTGTCTTTTATATTTATGAGGTTGGCAGTGGATTCACAGGGCTTTTTGGAACGTCAGTCAATATATTCTGGGAACAAGTTGTGCAACCTCCATTAGCTCACGGAACTTTCCCACACTCACCATGAGGTTAGCATTGCAAATGTGGTGCTTGATAAGGCCGCCACCCAAAATAATCATTCCTGTCTTCTTCGCAAATATTACTTGGGAGTTTAACTTGCGAATATCTAATGAGACGGGGGGGGGGATAAAAATGAAAAATAGATTTTTTTTTTCTTTTTCAGAGTAACTCAAACTGTGATCATGTGAAATGCTCATACCCTCCACAATGTCCAGCTTGAGGCCAGGATTTTTGTATGAGTGAAAATACAACATGTCTCCGAGTGATCCATCCGTCAGAGCAGGGCTGAATACTGGGATGTTGTTCTGTCAGTCCAAAGACAAAATTGTATTACTTACAGTTAGAGGAATGGGCAAGCACAATGTCCTTATGTGAGTGAGTATGGCTGAATACTAGGGATGCACCGAATCCACTATTTTGGATTTGGCCAAACCCCCGAATCCTTTGCGAAAGATTCGCCCATAGCCGAAGCAAATCCTAATTTGCATATGCAAATTAGGGGTGGGAGAGGAAAACATTTTTTACTTCCTTGTTTTGTGACAAAAAGTCACACGATTTCTCTCCCCGCCCCCAATTTGTATATGCAAATTAGGATTTGGCTTCAGTTCAGCTGGAATCAAAACCTGCTGAAAAAGGCCAAATCCCGAATCGAATCCTTGGTTCATTGCATCCCTACTGAATACCTTATAGGCCCAGTAATACACAGAGTCTGGGTGATTGATCTCCTTTCCTAGACGTGCGATCATCTTGGAGGGAGTCCACTTGGTGCCCTGTGGAAGAAGAAGAAGAAATCAAGTTTAGCAGTAGGACAAGTTGGGTTTATGAGTTTACAGGAAATGTTTTTTTTTTCCCAAAATGCATCAGTTAATAGTGCTGCTCAGGCAGAAATCTGCACTGAAATCCGTTTTTCAAAAGAGAAAACAGATTTGTTTTATATTTAATTTTGAAATCTGACTTTTTGTCAATTTCCCAGGTGCCCCCAGTCATGTGACTTGTGCTGTGATAAACTTTACTACTGTACTGCAAGTTGGAGTGATATCACCCCCCTCCCTTTCCCCCCAGCAGCCTAACAACAGAACAATGGGAAGGTAACCAGATAGCAGCTCCCTAACACAAGATAACAGCTGCCTGGTAGATCTAACAACAGCACTCAATAGCAGGACCGCCATCAGAAATCACAGGGCCCCATACAACAAAATTTCCTGGGCCCCCTGGGCTGCGCCCACTGCAAGCCCCACATACAGGTCCGCCCTCCTCACCCCACAGGTCCGCCCCTAACCACACAGTAAAAAAACAAAAAAAATTATTGGTGGCTATGGTTCCCACATGTTAATAATAAAAAAAAAAAAAGATATTGGTGGTCAGGGCCCCCCCATAAAAAAAAAAACATTTTTGGCCAGGGCCCCCCCATTAAAAATTATTGGTGGCTAGGACCCCACATGAGAAAAAAAAAAATTGGTGGCCAGCCCCCCCCACATTATAAGAAAATCGGTGGCCAGGGCCCCATAAACGTCCATGCCTTCCCGAAGTCAGCAGTTCTCAGAGAGATGGGGGCCCGGCTAATCAAGTAAGTGTGGCGTGGCTGGGGCCCCACTTACCCTCGGGCTGCCCTGCTCAATAGTAAAATCCAGGTCCCACTGAGACACATTCAGTTACATTGAGTAGGAGAAACAACAGCCTGCCAGAAAGCAGTTCCATCCTAAAGTGCTGGCTCTTTCTGAAATTACATGACCAGGCAAAATGACCCGAGATGCACCTACACACCAATATTACAACTAAATACACTTGTTGACCCTGCAGTCTGTTTGCTGGGAGTAATAGACTGTGTATTACCTACTAATGCAGCTAGAGTTCGATTACAAACTCTCACATTCTATGCCACTGGATGGGAGAGAGTCTTCCCTCCCTAACATTCTGGAGATGCCTAGTAGATGGAGCTCTTCCCTTTATAAAGCTAACCTATGAAATAAGGAGAGTTCATGACAAGTCATGATGGTATCCATTTAAATGCAACTCGTGTAATAGTCTCCACTCACCTCTGTGTCTTGCTCCAACACCATCTGATCCAGTATTGGGGTGACCCAGTCCTCAAATAAACAGTAATTATTGTTGGGAACCAAGAGATTCCCGATCCTGCAAATAAGAAATGAGAGTCAATGTGAGACTCCGGAGTCATGGAACTAAACAGGCTTATTCGAGTGTTACTTACCGGTTAATTCCCCGAGGCCTCAGGTCTGCCCCCTTCAGGCTAAAGTCTCCCAGGTAAGTCGGTGCCAGACATTTAATCAGGTCCTCTTCAATACCCCCAGCTGTTGTGACTAAGATATCCACCTGTAGAGAGACAAAGATGTAACTGGTGCATTTAACTAGTCGTTGACATTAAACATTACACACTACCCTGTACAATCCAATGTTATTTTAGTAAGTTGAGATCAGCACAGCCATGCTGGCTTACAGGCACCCAGCTCATCACGGAGTTGTCTCCAACTATACCAAACGAGAGTATCTCCCCCTGATATGCCCACCTTGAGGTGGCTGTTATCTCCCCCATCCAATTGTGGGCCCTAGGACCAAAATATGGACGGATTGAGGACCACATCAATGAACTGTTGTGGTCCTCGATCCGATGGGATTTTTAAACCTGCCCTATCGACATCGGCCTGACTTTCGACCACACATCAAACAGGGAAGCCTGTCAGAGAGCCCCAAACACTGCCCAATAAGCTGCTGACTTAATCTGTCTTATATTGGCCAGTGTATGGGGAGCTTTACGCAACTCTGAAGGAGTTACAAACCCCAGTGGATAAAATAGGACAGATTATGCATACAACTGGTGCCTGGGTGCTTCACAGGAATAGTGGGGAAAAAGAGAGCCACTGTTAAACAAAACTCACACGGCATCTCATTTACGCTCAACTGAAAGACAGGTTGTATGATCTGATCCAAAATGTTTAGGTATAAAGGATAAGTAAAGCTTTAAAGTAAGTAAATGTAAAATCGATGAGGGGGCTATTCAAAGCACTTTTGTCATTTACATTCATTATTTATTTTCTTTTAATTCCAAGATATTAAGGGATACATGTACTGTTAATATGAATGGATTTTGTTACAACAGCGCCACCTGCTGGTCAGTTTCCCACCAGTCTGACCACCAAGTAGTCAAGGAAGTTGTCAGGAGAAAGAAAGAGGCTGCTCTGATGTTCTTCTGCTTAGGAAAGATGTGAGAAAGTTTTCTAATTTGTTTCCTAAGCAGAAGAACATCAGAGCAGCCTCTTTCTTTCTCCTGACAACTTCCTTGACTACTTGGTGGTCAGACTGGTGGGAAATAAAAAATAAAATTCATTCATATTAACAGCACATGTATCCCTTAAAGGGGTTGTTCACCTTCAAAACACTTTTTTCAATTTGGTAGTTTTTAGATTGTTCCCGAGAAATAATTACTTTTTTTCAATTACTTTCCATTATTTATTTTTTTACTATTTTTTTTCCATTATCTAAGTTTAAAGTTGAATGTCCCTGTCTCTGGTGAGTCTGACAGCTCAGTAATTCAGGTGCAGACTCTGAACTATTACAATTTTGCAACATTTAGTTGATCCATTTCTCAGCCGTATTTGTGGAATATCAGCAACTATTGTATCAAGTCTAACAGCTGCCTGTAATGAAACTCAGGGATTCTGCTCAGCAGGGACAAAGATAGGAAATGTATCAACTAGAACAATTTACAGGGTCGGTGACCCCTCTCCCAGGGCTGCTTCAGAAGGTGAAAAATTACACTTTACACTGAAATATTAGAAAAACGGTCACACATAGAAAATGGAAAGTAATTGGAAAAAGTCGTTATTTCTGGTGAACTATCTGAAAACAACTAGATGTCTAAAAGGTGAACAACTCCTTTAATATCTTGCAACCGGGAAGGCTATGTATCCAGACATTTTTCTTGCTTTCAACCCCCCTAAGTATCCAGCCAGTGAGAAGCCACCAAAAAACTGACAAATGAGATTAAGATGACATGGTTATTAATGCACAGAAATATGAGCCTGCTCAGCTTGTTGGATACAGTTTATAGCTCTAACATGATTAAAGGAAAACTAAACCCCAAAAGTGCAGGAAATTGCCGAAGGGAAGGAAGAGGACCCAAAGAATACAGAAGAGCCAGAAGATGGCGCCCCATGTGCTTACTTTGCACCTCTGCGTGAGTAATGGATTAGGGGCACATTCAGGGGTAATGACCTATGTGGGGAGTGAAATGTAGGGTAGTGGGTAGAGTTTTAATTATTAGGGGGCTTAGTTCTCCTTTAAGGAATGCATATGAATTGGAACAGAGTCTGGATGTGCACAAACCCTACAAGACTGAAAGTTCTCTTACCATTCTGTGCTCTACCAGGTACCGTATTGTTTCTCGTACTCCAGAGCTGATCAGGTTCGATGTGTACCCGAGAAAGATGGTGCAGCCTCCAGGAGATGCCAGCTTAGCCTCTATCTGCAGAGAGAGACGTTCCATATTAGTGATATTAGTTCATTTTCAGCCAAGGGCCCCCCTTTCTGAGTCACGGGCCCCAAAGTGAAAACCCTTCAAGTTTCGGCAGTAACATGTGACCTTTTCCTCAGAGCAGTATCCAATCAGGCATGTGTTTCAACAGATTAATTGCACCAAGACCAATCAAAGATGACTATGACCAACTGGATGCTATGCATTACTGGAGCGACTACCAAAACTGACAATTGGACCAGCCACAGAATCAGTAGTGCACAATATGAATACTTTACTTCCCACCCCCAAAAGTCTTTACAATCCCCACCTTCCCTTCCAGCTCTTTCTTCTTCCCAGCATCACACTCACCATGTTGTTGATCTCCTTGGCCGCTTGGCCAAAGTGTGTGGCCTGGAAGCCTGTGGTCAAGTAGCTCTGCAACAAAGCTTCATAGTTGATTCCACGATTAAAGTCATATCCTCTGACCTGAACAGAGCCCTCTGGCAGGGAGTCGCTGGGCATCAACACTGCCCCCTTGGCATCATTAGGAAGGCCCTCTGCCATTATGTTGTTGGAAACCTGGGAAAGAAATACAGAGGAGCTGGAGCATTAGAGGTCGTGTATCTAGAAAGAAAAGTGGAATGCAGTGGAAATGGGGGGTGCTAAGGGTTGGCCGACTCACACAAGGCAGTGCAAGATATAAAAGCATCAAACAACATTCCAATTAAGACTGACCAGCTCCCTTCCACTGCATCAGTGGAACCACTCTGTGGGCTTCTTCTCTTGGGGCCGATTTAACTGCCCAGAGGCGTTCCTGCCACAAAGGAGGCACTTAAAGGACAACTAAAGCCTAAATAAAGAAGTAGCTAGAAATGTTGTACATGATGCCGGTGGGATGGCACTCGTATCACTTCGTTTTCCAAAGTCACCAGAAGTTTCTCCAAACTCCAAAGATGCCCCAGTAGCTCCCCATCTTCTTTTCTGCTGATTCACTGCACATGCTCTGTGCTGCTGTCACTTACTGAGCTTAGGGAGCCACTCACAATATACAGTACACATAGAATAGAAATGTCACAATATAAGGCTGATTAGTAATTAATACAAATAATTACTACATGGCAGCACAGAAACCAGTGCAATTAGCATCAGAATTTAATAATCAGCAAACCTGTAGCATCAGCTTATATTACAGCCAGGGAAGCTCATTTTCTGCTGGATAATTAGTGACGAGCCCTAAGCTTAGCTTCTCAACAGCCAATCAGAGCCCACTGAGGATGTGAGTGTCACAGACACTTTCCAAGATGGTGACCCCCTGTGACAAGTTTGAAGTCCTGGATCATTGCTGCTATTGACAAGCTCAAACTTTAGCCTCGTGCAATAAGTTCACTATAGAAAATATGGCATTTTTAGCCACATTCATTATTAGGGTTTAGTTCCCCTCAAGCAAGGCTGGCAGATATGCCTCATTTTAACTGTGGCAGTCAGGGACACTAGAGAGATGCACAGGTCGACTGGAAAACAAAATGACCCCAGAGGCAGGCATGGGCCATATATACTGCCAGACCAAATACTCCCTGAGCTCTCCATGCCATCCCAGACACATTAGTGACGTTGCTACAATTACTTATATACTCGCGCTCATCCCACCCCCATTGATGATGTCAGAGAGGAGGCAGGTGGGATGCTGGAATGTAAATCTATATGACGTGCCAGGTGGGGCCTGTTTGAGTTAGGGCAGAGACACACGTGGAGATTTGGGGAGATTAGAGGACAATTGGCTCTTCCTCGGGTGACTAATCTCCTGAACTGCCTTCCCACCGGCTAGAATATAAATCTCTGGCGGGATGGTACTCGGATCATTTTGTTTTTCCGAGTCAGCCAAAGTTGCCTGACCAGGAAACTTTGGGCGACTGCGGAAAACGAAGAGCTCCGAGTGCCATCCTGACGGCAATTTAGATTCTAGCCGGTGGGAAGGCAGTTCAGGAGATTAGTCACCCGAGGAAGAGCCAATTTGTAGACTAATCTCCACGTGTGTCTCTGCCCTGAAGTGCCAGAATGACCTGGATCACCCTTGAGTGCCAGTGAATGCACTTAGGCCTAAGCAGTGGATTTACTCCAAAACTAGCTATGCAAAAGGTGGGGGGGAGGGGTTGGGTTCATCACTCAAACAACTAAATAAATAAATTCAGGGACAGCTCTGATGATGCTTAAAGGATAAGTAAACAATTAAAACAAGTGAATGTAAAATTGATGATTGCGCTATTCAGAGAAATTTTGCAATGTAGATGCATTATTTATTTTCTTTCTATTCCAAGATATTAAGGGATACATGTGCTGTTAATATGAATGAATTTTGTTACAACAGCGCCACCTGCTGGTCAGTTTCCCACCAGTCTGACCACCAAGTAGTCAAGGAAGTTGTCAGGAGAAAGAAAGAGGCTGCTCTGATGTTCTTCTGCTTAGGAAAAGAATTAGAAAACTTAGTGCATTTTTCTCTTTTATAGGTGCACTGGCCCAGGGTGTCATGTACGTACACGAGATTACTTGGGGGTACCAAACTTTTGCCACCCCCAAGTAAAAATGACTTTCCTTCTCCTTTAAATCTGTACCAGCCCTGCCATAAGTTAGTTTGTTTTTTCTGTATTTTACCTGCTTTTCATAAAACTTAAATATAAAGCACTGCGTATCTTGACAGCGCTATATAAATAAATGATGATGATGAGATATATATATATATAATACACAAAAGCCATGAATATCTTGTAAATTATATCCTTATAAACGGTGAGTAGTGATGTCATCAGTTATAAACGGTGAGTAGTGATGTAATTTCTGTCACATGACTCACTAAAATTTGTGTATTATAATTAATAAAGTACCCCCAGTTGTAAAATATGAGGATATTATAAGTTACCTCGGAGTTCCATGACCTGTATAAAAACACTCGGCCTTCGGCCTCGTGTTTTTATATGGTCATGAAACTCCTCGGTAACTTATAATATCCTTATATTTTACAAGAGGGGGTACTTTATTCACTATATATATAGTGCCGTTGGCGTCCGCACACGCTATACTTCGATATTCAACTTCGGTATTCAATTTCCGGGTGCTGTGTCAGTGTTGTATCATAGAAGAAAGGCTGTAGCGGCACGCACTCCGGTTCAATAAAATTCAACTATTTATCTTATACATAATACATAATAAAAGCATCAACGTTTCGGTCCATGGTCTGGGACCTTTGTCAAGATGATATACATACAATAAAATGCAGCTCATCCCTTTTTATTTTAGTATGGGGAGGTGGCTCTCTCCTTAATGCTTGCTCTCCGAACCCCATTTAACGGTGTCTTTGGAAGAGATCATGCTAAATAAAGAGAAAAGCAGGTATGGTCTTTCTCCCACCAAAGATAACACTTTTTTTCCCACTTGGGTAGGACTGACGCATGGACACTGCCTTGATGGGGCGCGTCAGCTTATGCATATTTTGTACAAACTTTGTAACTAAAAGTGTCTTTTTTTACTAGTTACAGTTCAGCTGTGCAAAAATAGGTTTCCCTAGGGGTATATGTCGGAGTGCTGGGGTTAAACTTTGTGTAATATTTATATATATATATATATATAGACATTTAGTTCGAGAACAAATATGTAACAGTAAATTACACTCAAAGACAAATGAAACCCTTTCCTTTTTTCCCCCTTTTCCCCCCCTTAATTCTCCAATGATCCTACCCTTTATACATAATGAGATTATAAAACCAATAAAAACATGCATTGACTGCATTTTATAGGCAAATAACTGCGCACAATATAAGGTTTATTGCCATCACATTTCATGTCCAGCCCCTGGGGACATAGAAGCCATTGACAGAGCAGGTCATTAACACATACCAGTCATTTCATAGAGACAAAACCCCATCCATTTAACACACACACAGTACAGCATTCTTCTCTGTTACGGAGCAGCAGCACAGTGGGTGTGAGGACACATACGCATGCAGAACCCCTATAGATGGATTAGCCCTGTACATACACACAAGTGATGGCACCCGCATGGGCACAGACAATTTTGCACAAATAAATGTAGTTATAACACTCCTACCTGTGGTCGCAACTCTTATAAATCAACCCATAACATCAATATGGCGCACGCAGCCTATAAGAAATTAAAGAGGATGTAAAGCCTTTCTGTAGTAGTGGTGATGAATGGATGGTGTGGGATTATATTAGAATGTAAGCTCAAGGGGGCAAGGACCTTCCTTCCTACTGTATCTTTAATACTTAGCTCTTTTTCTTTAGTGCAAGTGTACTTTGTATTTATTTGTATTGAATATTGTAATGACCCCTGTTTGTTCTATTAATTTATTGGTCTAGCACTATATATAAATAAAAAAAAAATAGATTCATAAAATGTTAACCTGGTGGCTAGTTAAAGCTACAATTGCATATTGAAGTTAAAAATCTAGAACTTTAAAGATGTATCCTGAAGTATAAACTGCAGCTTGGTTGCTACGGTTTTCTGTGACAGGCTGGTTGTCAGAGTGACAGGCTGGTTGCTATGGTTGGAGTGACAGGCTGGTTGCTATGGTTGGAGTGACAGGCTGGTTGCCAGGGATGGAGTGACAGGCTGGTTGCCAGGGATGGAGTGACAGGCTGGTTGCCAGGGTTGGAGTGACAGGCTGGTTGCCAGGGTTGGAGTGACAGGCTGGTTGCCAGAGTGACAGCCTGGTTGCTAGAGTGACACGCTGGTTGGTAGAGTGACAGGCTGGTTGCTAGAGTGACAGGCTGGTTGCTAGAGTGACAGGCTGGTTGCTAGAGTGACAGGCTGGTTGCTAGAGTGACAGGCTGGTTGCTAGAGTGACAGGCTGGTTGCTAGAGTGACAGCCTGGTTGCTAGAGTGACACGCTGGTTGCTAGAGTGACAGGCTGGTTGCTAGAGTGACAGGCTGGTTGCTAGAGTGACAGGCTGGTTGCTAGAGTGACAGGCTGGTTGCTAGAGTGACAGGCTGGTTGCTAGAGTGACAGGCTGGTTGCTAGAGTGACAGGCTGGATGCTAGGGTTGGAGTGACAGGCTGGTTGCTAGGGTTGGAGTGACAGGCTGGTTGCTAGGGTTGGAGTGACAGGCTGGATGCTAGGGTTGGAGTGACAGGCTGGGTGCTAGGGTTGGAGTGACAGGCTGGGTGCTAGGGTTTGAGTGACAGGCTGGGTGCTAGGGTTTGAGTGACAGGCTGGGTGCTAGGGTTTGAGTGACAGGCTGGGTGCTAGGGTTTGAGTGACAGGCTGGGTGCTAGGGTTTGAGTGACAGGCTGGGTGCTAGGGTTTGAGTGACAGACTGGTTGCTAGGGTTTGAGTGACAGGCTGTTGCTAGGGTTTGAGTGACAGGCTGTTGCTAGGGTTTGAGTGACAGGCTGGGTGCTAGGGTTTGAGTGACAGGCTGGTTGCTAGGGTTGGAGTGACAGGCTGGTTGCTAGGGTTGGAGTGACAGGCTGGGTGCTAGGGTTGGAGTGACAGGCTGGTTGCTAGGGTTTGAGTGACAGGCTGGTTGCTAGGGTTGGAGTGACAGGCTGGGTGCTAGGGTTTGAGTGACAGGCTGGTTGCTAGGTTTGAGTGACAGGCTGGTTGCTAGGTTTGAGTGACAGGCTGGTTGCTAGGTTTGAGTGACAGGCTGGTTGCTAGGTTTGAGTGACAGGCTGGTTGCTAGGTTTGAGTGACAGGCTGGTTGCTAGGTTTGAGTGACAGGCTGGGTGCTAGGGTTTGAGTGACAGGCTGGTTGCTAGGTTTGAGTGACAGGCTGGGTGCTAGGGTTGGAGTGACAGGCTGGTTGCTAGGGTTGGAGTGACAGGCTGGTTGCTAGGGTTGGAGTGACAGGCTGGTTGCTAGGGTTGGAGTGACAGGCTGGTTGCTAGGGTTGGAGTGACAGGCTGGTTGCTAGGGTTGGAGTGAAAGGGGGTAAGATGAACAGTAGAGGGTAGAACACAAAGACAGACAGTGAGACAATAAGAAGAAACCCCAGACTTATGGGAGTCACATATTTGTGGCTGGTGAGGGGGAGCATTAATGATCACAACAACTAGGGGGTCACGTGTCCAACACTAATGATAAATAATCTAATAACTGATACACAAACACCTGATAATACCCTAATGTCTCTAGTATAATAGCAGTGTAGTATAACAGACACACAGGGAAATACACAAGTGTCTCTAGTATAACAGACACACAGGGAAATACAAAGAGGCGCGGCCCTATAATTTATACACAAGGCGCTTCCCCCACGTGACTCTGTACAACAGGGGCCCCACCAGTCCAGTCACAACTCCCCATTTACCTCCATCTCCTCTGCTCGCAGCTCACATGGCACAGTCAGACCGGTACGGAAGCCTACCCGGGACAATACGCTTCCCACAGCACTTAGCCACGCCCCCTGAGCCCTTCCTGCTTCTCTGTTGCCTCAAATCACTTTCAAGGGGGCGTTTCCCTCGTTTGTTTGGTTTTTTTTCTCCTCCTCCTTGTGGTGCAGTTTATCTCCTCTCGAGTTGGAGCTGTTTCTGTACCGACCAACTCCTGTTTCTGGTGTTTTCACTGGTCTTTTATCAACCTTCTGGTATTCTGTTGCCATGGAAACCCCAAAATGCCGGATGGCTAAGCGTTATGTCTCTCTCCCAGCTCCACCCACGTGACACTGCCACCCTGCCTCTACCTCACAACTACCCCTCATATTTACTGAAGCTTTAGGGGCCCCTGTGCTGCTTCATTACTGCTCTCACTGTGTCTCCCAGGGCCACAATCTCTTCCCAATTGTACCACAGAAACCCAGTGCCCCTTCAGTCATACCCTGAAGTACTACAGACTCTTTATACTGGAGCAGCCCCGCCCTCCCAGCTACAGTCAGCTGATCCCACTGGTGGCCAATAAAAGGGCAAACAAGTTTGGGAGTTTTACTTTGAAAGCAGCAAGTAAGTTGCAGGTAAAACTTAGTCCCTTTGTAAAATGTATAATGAAGCAATAGAATTCTTAATGAATCAGATGAAAATTGAGTGTAGGACTGGCCAGATATGGGATGACTTTGATGTAGTTGTTCAGCTTAAATATATTGCAATATATGGACAAACAATCCCTGTTTTGTTTAAAGGGTAAGGCATTTTTCAGTAGCAGTAGCACAAAATGTCTCTGTCTTAAATATATTGATAATGGGTTGAGTGCAGAGGACTCTTGTATTTGACTATAAGTACTACAACTAGTTAGTGACCCATCATCACATTGTATTCATGGCACATGGGAACTTCCTGTTCCTCAACACTTACACAGGAAATCCAACTCCTTATTCCACTAACCCCACCCCTGAGCTCCTTATTGTCCCTGTAACTCCTTATTCCACTAACCCCACCCCTGAGCCCCTTATTGTCCCTGTAACTCCTTATTCCACTAACCCCTCCCCTGAGCCCCTTATTGTCCCTGTAACTCCTTATTCCACTAACCCCACCCCTGAGCCCCTTATTGTCCCTGTAACTCCTTATTCCACTAACCCCTCCCCTGAGCTCCTTATTGTCCCTGTAACTCCTTATTCCACTAACCCCTCCCCTGAGCCCCTTATTGTCCCTGTAACTCCTTATTCCACTAACCCCTCCCCTGAGCACCTTATTGTCCCTGTAACTCCTTATTCCACTAACCCCTCCCCTGAGCCCATTATTGTCCCTGTAACTCCTTATTCCACTAACCCCTCCCCTGAGCACCTTATTGTCCCTGTAACTCCTTATTCCACTAACCCCTCCCCTGAGCCCCTTATTGTCCCTGTAACTCCTTATTCCACTAACCCCACCCCTGAGCTCCTTATTGTCCCTGTAACTCCTTATTCCACTAACCCTTCCCCTGAGCCCCTTATTGTCCCTGTAACTCCTTATTCCACTAACCCCTCCCCTGAGCCCCTTATTGTCCCTGTAACTCCTTATTCCACTAACCCCTCCCCTGAGCCCCTTATTGTCCCTGTAACTCCTTATTCCACTAACCCCACCCCTGAGCCCCTTATTGTCCCTGTAACTCCTTATTCCACTAACCCCACCCCTGAGCCCCTTATTGTCCCTGTAACTCCTTATTCCACTAACCCCTCCCCTGAGCTCCTTATTGTCCCTGTAACCCCTTATTCCGCTAACCCCTCCCCTGAGCCCCTTATTGTCCCTGTAACTCCTTATTCCACTAACCCCACCCCTGAGCCCCTTATTGTCCCTGTAACTCCTTATTCCACTAACCCCACCCCTGAGCCCCTTATTGTCCCTGTAACCCCTTATTCCACTAACCCCTCCCCTGAGCCCCTTATTTTCCCTGTAACCCCTTATTCCGCTAACCCCTCCCATGAGCCCCTTATTTTCCCTGTAACTCCTTATTCCACTAACCCGACCCCTGAGCCCCTTATTGTCCCTGTAACTCCTTATTCCACTAACCCCTCCCCTGAGCCCCTTATTGTCCCTGTAACTCCTTATTCCACTAACCCCACCCCTGAGCCCCTTATTGTCCCTGTAACTCCTTATTCCACTAACCCCTCCCCTGAGCTCCTTATTGTCCCTGTAACCCCTTATTCCGCTAACCCCTCCCCTGAGCCCCTTATTGTCCCTGTAACTCCTTATTCCACTAACCCCACCCCTGAGCCCCTTATTGTCCCTGTAACTCCTTATTCCACTAACCCCACCCCTGAGCCCCTTATTGTCCCTGTAACCCCTTATTCCACTAACCCCTCCCCTGAGCCCCTTATTTTCCCTGTAACCCCTTATTCCGCTAACCCCTCCCATGAGCCCCTTATTTTCCCTGTAACTCCTTATTCCACTAACCCGACCCCTGAGCCCCTTATTGTCCCTGTAACTCCTTATTCCACTAACCCCTCCCCTGAGCCCCTTATTGTCCCTGTAACTCCTTATTCCACTAACCCCACCCTGAGCCCCTTATTGTCCCTGTAACTCCTTATTCCACTAACCCCTCCCTGAGCCCCTTATTGTCCCTGTAGCTCCTTATTCCACTAACCCCACCCCTGAGCTCCTTATTGTCCCTGTAACCCCTTATTCCGCTAACCCCTCCCATGAGCCCCTTATTGTCCCTGTAACTCCTTATTCCACTAACCCCTCCCCTGAGCCCCTTATTGTCCCTGTAACTCCTTATTCCACTAACCCCACCCCTGAGCCCCTTATTGTCCCTGTAACTCCTTATTCCACTAACCCCACCCCTGAGCCCCTTATTGTCCCTGTAACCCCTTATTCCACTAACCCCTCCCCTGAGCCCCTTATTTTCCCTGTAACCCCTTATTCCGCTAACCCCTCCCATGAGCCCCTTATTTTCCCTGTAACTCCTTATTCCACTAACCCGACCCCTGAGCCCCTTATTGTCCCTGTAACTCCTTATTCCACTAACCCCACCCCTGAGCCCCTTATTGTCCCTGTAACCCCTTATTCCACTAACCCCTCCCCTGAGCCCCTTATTTTCCCTGTAACCCCTTATTCCGCTAACCCCTCCCATGAGCCCCTTATTTTCCCTGTAACTCCTTATTCCACTAACCCCACCCCTGAGCCCCTTATTGTCCCTGTAACTCCTTATTCCACTAACCCCCACCCCTGAGCCCCTTATTGTCCCTGTAACTCCTTATTCCACTAACCCGACCCCTGAGCCCCTTATTGTCCCTGTAACTCCTTATTCCACTAACCCCACCCCTGAGCCCCTTATTGTCCCTGTAACTCCTTATTCCACTAACCCCTCCCCTGAGCCCCTTATTGTCCCTGTAACTCCTTATTCCACTAACCCCACCCCTGAGCCCCTTATTGTCCCTGTAACTCCTTATTCCACTAACCCCTCCCCTGAGCCCCTTATTGTCCCTGTAACTCCTTATTCCACTAACCCCACCCCTGAGCCCCTTATTGTCCCTGTAACTCCTTATTCCACTAACCCCTCCCCTGAGCTCCTTATTGTCCCTGTAACTCCTTATTCCACTAACCCCTCCCCTGAGCCCCTTATTGTCCCTGTAACTCCTTATTCCACTAACCCCTCCCCTGAGCACCTTATTGTCCCTGTAACTCCTTATTCCACTAACCCCTCCCCTGAGCCCATTATTGTCCCTGTAACTCCTTATTCCACTAACCCCTCCCCTGAGCACCTTATTGTCCCTGTAACTCCTTATTCCACTAACCCCTCCCCTGAGCCCCTTATTGTCCCTGTAACTCCTTATTCCACTAACCCCACCCCTGAGCTCCTTATTGTCCCTGTAACTCCTTATTCCACTAACCCTTCCCCTGAGCCCCTTATTGTCCCTGTAACTCCTTATTCCACTAACCCCTCCCCTGAGCCCCTTATTGTCCCTGTAACTCCTTATTCCACTAACCCCTCCCCTGAGCCCCTTATTGTCCCTGTAACTCCTTATTCCACTAACCCCACCCCTGAGCCCCTTATTGTCCCTGTAACTCCTTATTCCACTAACCCCACCCCTGAGCCCCTTATTGTCCCTGTAACTCCTTATTCCACTAACCCCTCCCCTGAGCTCCTTATTGTCCCTGTAACCCCTTATTCCGCTAACCCCTCCCCTGAGCCCCTTATTGTCCCTGTAACTCCTTATTCCACTAACCCCACCCCTGAGCCCCTTATTGTCCCTGTAACTCCTTATTCCACTAACCCCACCCCTGAGCCCCTTATTGTCCCTGTAACCCCTTATTCCACTAACCCCTCCCCTGAGCCCCTTATTTTCCCTGTAACCCCTTATTCCGCTAACCCCTCCCATGAGCCCCTTATTTTCCCTGTAACTCCTTATTCCACTAACCCGACCCCTGAGCCCCTTATTGTCCCTGTAACTCCTTATTCCACTAACCCCTCCCTGAGCCCCTTATTGTCCCTGTAACTCCTTATTCCACTAACCCCACCCCTGAGCCCCTTATTGTCCCTGTAACTCCTTATTCCACTAACCCCTCCCCTGAGCTCCTTATTGTCCCTGTAACCCCTTATTCCGCTAACCCCTCCCCTGAGCCCCTTATTGTCCCTGTAACTCCTTATTCCACTAACCCCACCCCTGAGCCCCTTATTGTCCCTGTAACTCCTTATTCCACTAACCCCACCCCTGAGCCCCTTATTGTCCCTGTAACCCCTTATTCCACTAACCCCTCCCCTGAGCCCCTTATTTTCCCTGTAACCCCTTATTCCGCTAACCCCTCCCATGAGCCCCTTATTTTCCCTGTAACTCCTTATTCCACTAACCCGACCCCTGAGCCCCTTATTGTCCCTGTAACTCCTTATTCCACTAACCCCTCCCCTGAGCCCCTTATTGTCCCTGTAACTCCTTATTCCACTAACCCCACCCCTGAGCCCCTTATTGTCCCTGTAACTCCTTATTCCACTAACCCCTCCCTGAGCCCCTTATTGTCCCTGTAGCTCCTTATTCCACTAACCCCACCCCTGAGCTCCTTATTGTCCCTGTAACCCCTTATTCCGCTAACCCCTCCCATGAGCCCCTTATTGTCCCTGTAACTCCTTATTCCACTAACCCCTCCCCTGAGCCCCTTATTGTCCCTGTAACTCCTTATTCCACTAACCCCACCCCTGAGCCCCTTATTGTCCCTGTAACTCCTTATTCCACTAACCCCACCCCTGAGCCCCTTATTGTCCCTGTAACCCCTTATTCCACTAACCCCTCCCCTGAGCCCCTTATTTTCCCTGTAACCCCTTATTCCGCTAACCCCTCCCATGAGCCCCTTATTTTCCCTGTAACTCCTTATTCCACTAACCCGACCCCTGAGCCCCTTATTGTCCCTGTAACTCCTTATTCCACTAACCCCACCCCTGAGCCCCTTATTGTCCCTGTAACCCCTTATTCCACTAACCCCTCCCCTGAGCCCCTTATTTTCCCTGTAACCCCTTATTCCGCTAACCCCTCCCATGAGCCCCTTATTTTCCCTGTAACTCCTTATTCCACTAACCCCACCCCTGAGCCCCTTATTGTCCCTGTAACTCCTTATTCCACTAACCCCCACCCCTGAGCCCCTTATTGTCCCTGTAACTCCTTATTCCACTAACCCGACCCCTGAGCCCCTTATTGTCCCTGTAACTCCTTATTCCACTAACCCCACCCCTGAGCCCCTTATTGTCCCTGTAACTCCTTATTCCACTAACCCCTCCCCTGAGCCCCTTATTGTCCCTGTAACTCCTTATTCCACTAACCCCACCCCTGAGCCCCTTATTGTCCCTGTAACTCCTTATTCCACTAACCCCTCCCCTGAGCCCCTTATTGTCCCTGTAACTCCTTATTCCACTAACCCCACCCCTGAGCCCCTTATTATCCCTGTAACTCCTTATTCCACTAACCCCTCCCCTGAGTCCCTTATTGTCCCTGTAACTCCTTATTCCACTAACCCCTCCCCTGAGCCCCTTATTGTCCCTGTAACTCCTTATTCCACTAACCCCTCCCCTGAGTCCCTTATTGTCCCTGTAACTCCTTATTCCACTAACCCCTCCCCTGAGCCCCTTATTGTCCCTGTAACATCTTATTTGATCACCAGACAGTGGTTTATGTACCTGGGTGGGATAGTCATGTTCTTGCCCCCCATGGGGCTCCACCTGGAGATCCTCAGTGTAGTGCAGAAGAGATAAAATCACTGCTGTTCCTTGTTATCTATTTATCAGCTTTGCAAATAAAGACATTTCTAGGTGTCCCTTACTGTCCTTATGTAATGTGACATGTAGTTTGCCCACACACACGCACACACACACACACACATATATATATATAATATTCAGTATTTCTTTAAAAAAAAGCCCCGCATAATGCAATCATGGACACAAACCTCTGTCTTCCAAACTTCCATTCTGCTTGCTGAGCTGAGTTTCTGTCCGACTGTCATTTCAGTGTCAACTTGAGAAGCCTGCCCCACCTCCCCTGCGCCTCCCTCTCTTGTCACAGATAATATTGCCCCACCTCTGCCCCAGGCTCTGAGCCTCACAGTGTTGTACAGAGAAGTCTCCCCGCCTGCAGACAAGCACATGGGCCATATTGGCTGTTACATTGGCTAATGTGGCTAATCAGCAGAGATGGATGAGAACAGGGAAGCTACTGAGTTCAGTACAGGGAATGATAATGACTTCTTAGGTTTGTTGTGCCCATGGGGCCCACTTACATACTTGGGGCCCAACTGCATCTCATGTGAATGTGCAAGGGACATAGTGTTGTGAATGGGAACTTCCCCCTTGCTGACTCCTATTCACTTCAGTGGTCTGAGCTGCTGTTGCCGTCAGTTCTTTCTCAATTGAATTCTCAGCAGGGGCTGAATTGTGCCCAACTGCCTATTGCTGAAATATAATCCTGGGAAAGACAAGATGACGATTCTATAGAACTAGGAACTAGGGATGTCGCGGACTGTTCGCGTCCGCCGAATGTTCGTGAACGTCGCGCGACGTTCGCCAATTTGGGTTCGCCTTAGCTGGCGCTTATTTTTGACCTCTCACCCCAGAGCAGCAGATACATGGCAGCCAATCAGGAAGCTCTCCCTCCTAGACCACCCCCACACCCCCTGGACCACTCCCCTTCCATATATAAACTGAAGCCCTGCAGCGTTTTTTCATTCTGCCTGTGTGTGCTTGGAAGAGCTAGTGTAGGGAGAGAGCTGTTAGTGATTTGAGGGACAGTTGATAGTAAGTTTGCTGGCTAGTGATCTACTTGATACTGCTCTGTATTGTAGGGACAGAACTCTGCAGGGATTTGAGGGACATTTTAGGTTAGGTAGCTTTGCTGACTAGTAATCTACCTTCTACTGCAGTGCTCTGTATGTAGCTGCTGTGGGCAGCTGTCCTGCTGCTGATCTCTCATCTGCTGACTGCTGCCTGTAACCCAATAGTCCTTGTAAGGACTGCTTTTATTTTCTTTTTTGTTTTTTTTACTTTGCTACTGTAAGAGCCCAGTGCTATTAGTCTAGCTGTGTTGGGGAGTGGGACTGGTGTGCTGCTCCTCCTAGTAGTTCACCACTACCAGCACCAACCAGAGTCAAAATTGTTACAAAGTATCTTATTTGCACCTGTTAGCTGTTCTGAGCTCTCTGCCAAAAGCTAATTAAGTTAGAAACTGTTTTTTTTCTGGCTGTTCAGTTCAGAGAAAAGAGGGACTGGTGTGCTGCTCCTCCTAGTAGTTCACCACTACCAGCACCAACCAGAGTCAAAATTGTTACAAAGTATCTTATTTGCACCTGTTAGCTGTTCTGAGCTCTCTGCCAAAAGCTAATTAAGTTAGAAACTGTTTTTTTTCTGGCTGTTCAGTTCAGAGAAAAGAGGGACTTTCCAGTACAAAAGAGGGACAGGGGGTTGAGTGGTCAAAAGAGGGACAGTTGGGAGGTATGCAAGTGCCACCTAGCTGTGTGAGCTTTTTCACATTCTGTCTAAATAACAATAATAATTCCGTGTCCGTAAACATCACCTGAGTGATGTTTTTACAGCAGCAATAATATATTCCGTATCCACTACTGTATAAGTTGCCCTTGCAGGCATTGTTTGCCCAGTCTTTAACCAAGTGCCACCTAGCTGTGTGAGCTTTTTCACATTCCGTGTCCAGAAACATCACCTGAGTGACGTAGTGTGATTTCTGCCCTTTACAGCACAAAACGCAGCGCTGTGTCAACAATGTATTTTTCAGATACATTTTTGCCCTTGATCCCCCTCTGGCATGCCACTGTCCAGGTCGTTGCACCCTTTAAACAACTTTAAAATCATTTTTCTGGCCAGAAATGTCTTTTCTAGCTTTTAAAATTCGCCTTCCCATTGAAGTCTATGGGGTTCGCGACGTTCGCGAACCGTTCGCATTTTTGACGCAAGTTCGCGAATATGTTCGCGAACATTTTTTCCGCCGTTCGCTACATCCCTACTAGGAACATAGAATCTCTATATTTGTGACAGTCTGTGCCACCCCAGCTCACTGTCACCTCTTTCATTCCCTTCATTCATTCCTTCCCCACCCACTTCACTTTCAATTTACCTGACAAAAAGGCCTTACCCTTGTGTGCCCAGAAGGATGCCCTCAATTGCCCAGTGCAGTTCATTCAATCACCCACTATTTTGGCACCTGGGCCAATGATTGGATCTCATAGAGCGGCATGTGATAAAGGCTGTGGGCTACATTGGGATTTTGCACCTTGTCCAGATGATATCCGGATCCACTGTATGGGCACCATGGGGACCAGTGATCTTGCAATGCAATGCTTTCTCCCTCTCTGAGTGTGACTAGAATAGCTGCCGAAAAGCAAGTCAGGGCTGCTGAAATGATGCAACGGGACCAGTCCCTGGATCAACTTGTACTATGAGCTATATTCCATAACCCTGTACAAAAAGAGCCACAAATGCATCATTTTTGGGTATAATTACCCTTTCATTATTTGCCACGTACCTGTATGAGATGTGAGGTGCCACAGTGATGCCGTATTATTAGGCTGCTGCAGAGGTGAAACCTGGCAACGGAGACAGAAAACAGACAAATCATCGCTCAACCAGTGGAGCCATATTCATTCACATGTGATCGGCTGCTAAATAAACACAGTAGCGCTAACAATACACATTTGTGCTGCCAAGATTCTCCACCTCCCTCTCACACCTGAAGCATTTCAGCCACTTACTACTGTACATACCAATATATAATGACTTGCAAAAGTATTCACCCCCTAGGCTTTTTACCTATTTTGTTACATTCCAACCTGTAATTTAAATGTTTCTTAATCTTATTTTATGTGATGGATCTGTGAAATGAGAAAAATTACATATAAAAAAATAATTAAAAAATGTACGATTTTCGGGCCATGTGTGGAGTGTCCCGACATTTTTCATGCCATGCCATGTTCAGAAAGACCTTCTAGGGGAGGCAAGGAGCCCCAAAAAGCCTGACACATTGTGGGGCAACTGTAACTCTCACATTTTGCACTAATCACTCCTGTTCTCAATAAAAGCTTCCCTTGTTCCCAGCTCTCCCGCTAACTATCGTCCTAGAAAGTCTTGTTTACAAACGCCTGATCCAACATCTCACTCACAACTCCCTTCTCGACCCCTTGCAATCTGGCTTCCGCCCAACACACTCACCTGAAACTGCACTCACCAAAGTAACCAATGATCTTCTATTGGCAAAGTCTAAAGGTCATTATTCCATTCTCATCCTTCTAGATCTCTCTGCAGCCTTTGACACAGTTGACCACACACTCCTCCTAGACATTCTATACTCAGCTGGTATTCACTGCTCTTTCATGGTTTACATCTTATCTGTCTGACTGTTCCTTTAAAGTTTCCTTCTCTAACTCTACTTCTACTACATTCCCTCTCTCTGTTGGAGTTCCTCAAGGCTCTGTTCTTGGCCCCCTGCTGTTCTCGCTCTATACAACTTCACTAGGAAAACATATTCAGTCATTTGGACTTCAGTATCACCTTTATGCTGATGACACCCAACTCTACTTGTCTACTCCTGATCTTTCTCATTCTGTCCTTTCCCAAGTCACAGACTGTCTCTCTGCTGTCTCCTCCTGGATGTCACAGCGCCACCTGAAACTGAACCTTTCTAAAACAGAACTCATTATATTTCCTCCAAGATCTTCCCCTGTCCCTCAGATATCACTCATAGTAAACAACACCACCTTTCATTCTACCACACAGGCTGCCTAGGAGTTATCTTAGACTCTCATCTGTCTTTTTCACCACACATTCAAACACTTGCAAAATCTTGCCGTATTCAACTGCGCAACATTGCTCGAATACGACCCTATCTCAGTTCAGAATCAACTAAAACACTGATTCAGTCTCTCATCATCTCCCGCCTTGATTACTGCAACTTACTCCTCACAGGTATTCCAACAAGTCACCTTTCACAACTCCAGCCTGTTAAATGCAGCCGCTAGACTCATTCATCTATCTCACCGCTCAACATCAGCTGCTCCCATATGTATGTCCCTTCACTGGCTCCCAATCTCTTCTAGAATCAAATTCAAATTACTAAAGCTCCCCATAGACGTAAGAGATTTTTCTTGCCGAACAACCGATTTTAGCGAAGCCCGACCAAACCTTCAAAATTATCGTGCGGTTAGTGGGATTTGAACGATCGTACGTCTTACGATTTTTCGGCCGACATCTGTCAGAAAATTGATCGGCCAGGTCAAAAAATCTTTGTCGGTCCCAGTCTAATCTATCTATGTCTGCAGGGCCAAGCAGGCAGCTCCCCTTTGTTTTCCTGGCAATATCGCCTGAAATGGTCTTTTTAGTTGATGGACAATTCGTACAATCGTTTCGAGATAATCATGGTCTCACAATGATTATTGGATGTTTTAAAAATCTTTACATCTATGGCCAGCTTAAAGGATAAGTAAACCTTTAAAATTAGTGAATGTAAAATTGATGAGGGATCAATTCTAAGCACTTTTGTCATTTACATTCATATTAACAGCACATGTATCTGTAAGGAAGCCTTACCCTGGTGGCCTAGTGGGCAGCGGGGTCCAATGCCGCGTTCTCGGCGTGGACGCCCGCTGCTCTGCTTCTTGCTTCTGTGCCGGCTTCCTCTAAAGGCGCGCGCTAAGCGCACATTCTTCACAATCTTCATTTAAAGATTTGACAGTACAACGGGCCCATGAGAAGATGGAAGAAACTCCTTCTATTCCGCAAACTACTGAATTGCTGTACTCAACCCTCCTCCAGCGCCTGGATGAACAAGAGGGAAGACAGAACTTCATTATTCAAGGTGTTCGGTCTCTTTCCGAGAGGTTGGATGCACAGCAATCTGAGACTCCTGAAGGGTCTGTTCCGTCAGCTACTCTGGGTAATAGAGGTTTTCCCATGACCCAAAAATCCCCTTCCCTGATAAGTTTAGTGAGGAAAGAAGTAAATTTTTTGTTTTTCAAGAGGCATGTAAGTTATACCTCAGTTTTTTCCCTCACAACTTCCCTTCTGGTGAGGATGAAGTAAGGTTCGTTATGACCTTACTACAAGGTGACCCACAAGTCTGGGCACTAAGATTACCTCCCTCTGACCCTGCCCGTCTTTCCCTAGAAGCATTTTTTGCTACCATGGCCAAGTTATACGATGAGCCGGATCGTGCTAGCTCTGCCGATTCCGCTATGTCACGATCGCCGCCCGTAGCAGGACCAGGAGCTCCGGGCGGCGCAACTACTTCCTCCGACGCCGCTCCCAAAATGGCGGCGCCCATGGCCGCCACGTGGGTAGCGGCGCCGGCGCAGAGACGCCTGCGTGCAAGTGCGCAGGCGCGAAGACGTCACAACGGTGCGACGGACGCAGGCGCAGCGCGTCGGTCGCAGACGTGCTGACGCCGACGCAAGGGCGCCAAAAAACCCCTTTAAAAGGACGCCCGAGACGCCAAGATGGCGCCCGAAAATAGGATCTTGTTCCTGATTTGATTCCTGGGTTCCCTGTTGCTGTTTTCCCTGAGTATTCTATTGATTGATCTCTTGTTGTTGACCCCCTGCCTGGACTTTGGACTCTGTTTATATTCTGCCTGCCTTTTGACCTGTTGCCTGAACTTGATTACCCCTTCTGCTGAATCCCTGGATACCACGATCCTGATCCCTCCTGAGGGGCTTCCTCCTATATCCGGACAACTCCCCAGAGGGAACTCCTGGTTCCCTGACATTATTTTCGGGCCATGGATTCCTCTGAGGAAGCTCAGCCAGATTTCGGCAGGGCCTTTCGGGGCCTACATTCCCGCATGGAGGCGTATGAAGCCCGGCAGAATTACGTGGGACACACGCTGGAGGCGATCTTGGAAAAGCTCTCCTTGTTGACACTAGGGATGTAGCGAACGTCGGAAAAAAAGTTCGCGAACATATTCGCGAACTTGCGCAAAAATGCGAGCGGTTCGCGAACGGTTCGCGAACCCCATAGACTTCAATGGGAAGGCGAACTTTAACATCTAGAAAAGACATTTCTGGCCAGAAAAATGATTTTAAAGTTGTTTAAAGGGTGCAACGACCTGGACAGTGGCATGCCAGAGGGGGATCAAGGGCAAAAATGTATCTGAAAAATCTGCCTGTGTGTGCTTGGAAGAGATAGTGTAGGGGGAGAGCTGTTAGTGATTTCAGGGACAGATGATAGTAAGTTTGCTGGCTAGTAATCTGCTTGATACTGCTCTGTATTGGAGGGACAGAAGTCTGCAGGGATTTGAGGGACATTTTAGCTTAGGTAGCTTTGCTGGCTAGTAATCTACTGTTCTCTTTAAACAACTGCCATACGTTGACCTTGTAGGCATTGTTTGCCCAGTTTTTTTGGACGCAGCCACTGAAGCACAGTTGCCATAAAAAATATGCCATATAAATGCTGAAAATAGTCATTTTTCGCCATACGTTGACCTTGTAGACATTGTTTGCCCAGTTTTTTTGGTTGCAGCCACTGAAGCACAGTTGCCAGAAAAAATATGCCATATAAATGCTGAAAATAGTCATTTTTCGCCATACGTTGACCTTGTAGACATTGTTTGCCCAGTTTTTTTGGTTGCAGCCACTGAAGCACAGTTGCCAGAAAAAATATGCCATATAAATGCTGAAAATAGTCATTTTTTGCCATACGTTGACCTTGTAGGCATTGTTTGCCCAGTTTTTTTGGTCGCAGCCACTGAAGCACAGTTGCCAGAAAAAATATGCCATATAAATGCTGAAAATAGTAATTTTTTGCCATATACGTTGAGTCAACGTATGGCAAAAAATGACTATTTTCAGCATTTATATGGCATATTTTTTCTGGCCTCTGTGCTTCAGTGGCTGCGGCCAAAAAAACTGGGCAAACAATGCCTACAAGGTCAACGTATACACTACTACAGCGGTGGATACGGATTACGTAAAATATATGAATGCTGCTTGAAAAAAAGTAACTCAAGTGGTTTTTCTAGAGACGATAATATTATCAATATTTAGACAAAATGTGAACAAGCTCACACAGCTAGATGGCGGGTTGAAGAAAACAGTGTGCAAATAATGCCTACAAGGTCAACGTATACACTACTACAGCGGTGGATACGGATTACGTAAAATATATGAATGCTGCTTGAAAAAAAGTAACTCAAGTGGTTTTTCTAGAGACGATAATATTATCAATATTTAGACAAAATGTGAACAAGGTCACACAGCTAGATGGCGGGTTGAAGAAAACACTGTGCAAATAATGCCTACAAGGTCAACGTATACACTACTACAGCGGTGGATACGGATTACGTAAAATATATTATGGCTGCTTGAAAAAGTTACTCCGGTGTTTTTTCTGGAGACGGTAATATTATGGATATTTAGACAGAATGTGAACAAGGTCACACAGCTAGATGGCGGGTTGAAGAAAACAGTGTGCAAATAATGCCTACAAGGTCAACGTATACACTACTACAGCGGTGGATACGGATTACGTAAAATATATTATGGCTGCTTGAAAAAAGTCACTCCGGTGTTTTTTCTGGAGACGGTAATATTATGGATATTTAGACAGAATGTGAACAAGGTCACACAGCTAGATGGCGGGTTGAAGAAAACAGTGTGCAAATAATGCCTACAGGGCAAATAATGCCTAAAAGGTCAACTTATACACTACTACAGCGGTAGTAAAATTAAAAAAAGTAAAATAAAAAAAAAATGAATATTAAAAAAAAAAAATTAAAGTTGGTGCTGCTGAACTACTAGGAGCAGCAGATTAGCACACCAGTCCCACTCCCCAACACTGCTAGACTAATAGCACTGGGCTCTTATAGTAGTAGTAGTAGTAGTAGTAAAACTACCTCTGGTCCACATATTCCTGCTCCGCCTCTCTACGATGGCGATCCTCAAGCCTGTCGAGGATTCGTGAATCAGTGCCAGATTCGATTTGCCCTACACCCCACTGAATTTGACTCTGAACGTGCCAAGGTGGGGTTTGTGATTACTCGTCTGGCAGGGAAAGCTCTCGAGTGGGCATCTCCACACTGGGAGAAGCAGTCCCCACTGATGGATGACGCGGAAACATTCCTCAAAGAATTTCGGATCGTTTTCGATGCTCCCGGCCGGGTGACATCCGCTGCTTCCCGTCTGTTCCAAATCCGCCAAGGGAGTCGCAGTGTAGCGGAGTATGCTATTGAATTCCGTACACTTGCTGCTGAGACTCGTTGGAACAACGACGCATACCATACTGCATTTTATAATGGTCTCTCCCTCCGCATCAAAGATGACCTGGTCTCCCGGGAATTACCCACGCAAGTTGAGGACCTTATCGCCTTGGCTGTTAAGGTGGACACTCTTCTGAGAGAGCATCAAACCCTGAGAGATCGTGTCAGGAAGTTTCAACCCACGTTGGCACCCCGCTTCCAGAGGCCTCTCCTGCAGGCGCCTGTCACCCCGCCTGCCCAAGCATCCATTTCTCTCCAGGAGGAACCCATGCAAGTGGGAAGAACTCGCCTCACTGAACAAGAGAGACTCCGCAGACGGACGTCAGGCCTGTGTATGTATTGTGGCGGACATTCCCACTTCGCTAATGCCTGTCCTGCAAAGGCTAAGAGTTTTGTACCCCGAGGTATGTCTATGGTAACTCATGTAGGGGGCACGACTCAAAAGTCTCGAGATTGGTCTCAGGGGAAGACCCAAGGAAACTCACACAGGTTTCTCCTTCCCTTCCAGATTCGTCTGACTGATAAGACCATCTTCGGGAATGCTTTCCTCGATTCCGGAGCCGGGGGTAACTTCATGGACGCTCTCTTTGCTAAGTACATGGGAATCCCCCTATTTCCTTTGCCTTCTCCCATGAGGATTTTCGCCATAGATGATAAACCCCTGGAGTCTGTACTCACGATGACCACTGGCGAACTACTTGTGCAGGTTGGGACCCTGCATAAAGAGAGACTTTCGTTTCTTATCATCTCTTGTCCCGATGTTCCTGTTGTTTTGGGTCTCCCCTGGCTGCGCCTGCACAATCCCACCATAGACTGGTCCACAGGGCAGGTTTCTCGTTGGAGCCCATTCTGCCTACAGCATTGCCTTCCTGATAAACCCCTCAAGAAGGTAACTATCTCCTCAACCGAGTTAAAGTCTCTGCCCTCCTGTTATAAGGAATTCTCCGATGTGTTCTGTAAGAAGTCTGCGGAATTCCTTCCTCCACATCGCTCTTATGACTGTCCTGTCGAACTCCTGCCAGGAGCCATGCCCCCCAGAGGCCGCACTTACCCTCTTTCTCCTGCTGAGACTTCCGCAATGAAGGAATATATCCAAGAAAATCTCCAGCGGGGGTTTATCCGCCCTTCTACCTCTCCTGCAGGGGCTGGGTTCTTCTTTGTGGAGAAGAAGGACGGAGGCCTTCGGCCATGCATAGACTACCGGGGCCTGAATAAAATCACTGTCAAAAACAGGTACCCTCTGCCCTTGATCGTAGAGCTCTTCGACCAGCTGAAGGGGGCGAAGATATTCTCTAAGTTGGATCTCCGAGGGGCGTACAATCTCATTCGCATCCGTGAGGGTGATGAATGGAAGACGGCATTCAACACTCGTGACGGGCACTATGAATATCTCGTTATGCCCTTCGGCCTTTGCAATGCCCCTGCCGTCTTCCAGGAGTTTGTTAACGATGTATTCCGGGATCTCCTAGGAAGGTTCGTAGTCGTATACCTGGACGACATCCTGATCTTCTCTAAAGACCTAGAAAGCCATCGCTCCCAGGTGAAGGAGGTACTCTCTCGTCTGAGGAAGAACTCTCTCTTCGCCAAGTTGGAGAAGTGCGTCTTCGAGGTGTCTAAGATCCCCTTCCTAGGATACATTATCTCTCCTGAAGGTTTTGAGATGGATCCCGTGAAAGTGTCTGCCATCCAGGAGTGGCCTATCCCGTTGAGTACCAAGGCAATCCAGAGATTTATCGGATTCGCTAACTACTATCGGCAGTTCATCCGGGGGTTCTCTTCCCGCATTGCACCTATCCTGGCCCTCATCCGGAAAGGGGGTAAACCCAGCTTGTGGCCCCCATCTGCCATTGAAGCTTTTCAGTCTTTGAAAGAGGCCTTCACGTCCGCTTCTGTCCTCCGACACCCCAATCCTGAACTACCCTTCTGCATCGAAGTAGATGCTTCTGAAGTCGGAGCCGGAGCCATCCTGTCTCAGAGACATCCCGCTGATGGGAAGTTGCATCCCTGTGCTTATTTCTCCAAGAAGTTCTCGTCCGCAGAGCAGAACTACGATGTCGGGAACCGAGAACTCTTGGCTGTTAAACTTGCCCTTGAAGAGTGGCGTCACCTCCTGGAGGGTTCTCTGATTCCTGTTCAGATTTTCACCGATCATAAGAATCTCGAGTTTATCCAGTCCCTCAAGAGGCTAAACCCCAGACAAGCAAGGTGGGCTCTCTTCTTCTCTCGGTTTAATTTTATCTTGACTTATCGCCCAGGTTCCAAGAATCAGAAGGCCGATGCCTTGTCTCGTAGCTTCACTCCGGCGGACCGCTCTCCTGAGGGACAAGAGCCAATCATCCCTCCAGTCAAGATTATTGCCTCCCTGTATCCACAGTTTGCTGACCAAATCCTGGCTGGTCAGTCTTCTGCTCCTTCAGATACTCCCATTGGAATGGCATTTGTTCCTCCTGAGCTGCGTCTGCCTATTCTGCAACAGACCCATTGCTCCAGGCAAGCCGGACACCCTGGTCCAGCTAAGACTCTTGAACTATTACGACGCCTGGTCTGGTGGCCTGATATCCGCAAAGATGTGAAGGACTTTGTTGCTGCTTGTAATGTTTGTGCCACATCTAAGTCAAGCCATTCCCGCCCCAGTGGGTTACTACAGCCATTGCCGGTTCCTTCCCGTCCCTGGACCCACCTGTCCATGGACTTCATTGTCGAACTTCCTCCCTCTTGTGGGAACACTGTGATCTGGGTTGTCATTGATCGATTCTCCAAAATGGCCCATTTCATCCCTCTGAAGAAGTTGCCCTCTGCGGTGGAGTTGTCCCAGCTATTTATCCAGTACATCTTCCGCCTGCATGGGTTCCCGGTGGAAATCGTCTCCGATAGAGGCACCCAGTTTACTGCCAAATTCTGGCGTTCCCTATGCAAAGACCTGGGAATTGTTCTTCAGTTTTCATCTGCATACCATCCGCAGACGAATGGGGCAGCTGAACGTGTCAACCAAGCCCTGGAACAGTTCCTGAGGAACCACGTATCCCTCTGCCAGGATGACTGGTCTGATCTCCTCCCATGGGCGGAATTCGCTCATAATAATGCTTGTCATTCCTCTACAGGAAGGTCTCCGTTCATGTCGGTGTATGGGCAGCATCCTCAAGCTTTTCCCCAAGACTTTGTACTTTCTGACGTCCCGGCTGCTGACGATTCCGCAGCCCATATGTCTGCTATTTGGGCTGCTACCAAGTTGAACCTAGAGAAGAGCGCTCTTGTTCATAAGACTTTCGCGGATCGTCGTCGAAGATCCTCTCCTCCCTACAAGGTGGGTGATAATGTCTGGCTCTCTTCCAGGAATATCCGGTTGAAGATCCCATCTCCCAAGTTGGGTCCAAAATTCGTGGGTCCATTTCCCATCTTGGAGATAATCAACCCTGTGGCTGTCAGACTTCAGCTTCCACCAGAGATGAGAATCCCCAACGTGTTCCACGTGTCTCTGGTGAAACCCGCTATCACCAACCGGTTCTCTGGTGGTCAATCTCCTCCTCCTGCCATCTCTGTGGAGGGTCAACTCGAGTACGAGGTGGAGAAAATCCTAGACTCCAGGATCTCCAGAGGGTCCCTTCAGTACCTCATTCAGTGGAGGGGCTTCGGTCCTGAAGAATGCTCCTGGGAAGGACATCGTGATGTTCACGCTCCTCGTCTGGTGAGGGATTTTCACGCCAAGTTTCCCCAGAAGCCTTGTCTCGGTGGTCCTGAGGCCCCCCGTGAGGGGGGGGGGTAGTGTCACGATCGCCGCCCGGAGCAGGACCAGGAGCTCCGGGCGGCGCAACTACTTCCTCCGACGCCGCTCCCAAAATGGCGGCGCCCATGGCCGCCACGTGGGTAGCGGCGCCGGCGCAGAGACGCCTGCGTGCAAGTGCGCAGGCGCGAAGACGTCACAACGGTGCGACGGACGCAGGCGCAGCGCGCCGGTCGCAGACGTGCTGACGCCGACGCAAGGGCGCCAAAAAACCCCTTTAAAAGGACGCCCGAGACGCCAAGATGGCGCCCGAAAATAGGATCTTGTTCCTGATTTGATTCCTGGGTTCCCTGTTGCTGTTTTCCCTGAGTATTCTATTGATTGATCTCTTGTTGTTGACCCCCTGCCTGGACTTTGGACTCTGTTTATATTCTGCCTGCCTTTTGACCTGTTGCCTGAACTTGATTACCCCTTCTGCTGAATCCCTGGATACCACGATCCTGATCCCTCCTGAGGGGCTTCCTCCTATATCCGGACAACTCCCCAGAGGGAACTTCCCTGACACGCTATTCGTAAACTCCGTCAAGGGAAAAGAGTTATTGAGGAGTATTGTACTGAATTCCGCCGCTGGTCAGTTGAGACGGGGTGGAATGATACAGCTCTTCGTAGTCAATTCCGGGTGGGTCTTTCTAGCTCTGTCAAAAATAGCCTAGTTAATTACCCTCCTTCATCCACTTTGGATGACCTCATGAGGTTAGCCATCCAAATTGATAGGAGGCAAAGGGAAAGACGAGCTGAGGGGGATACTGATTTCCCTACTATATGTAATGACGAGTTACCAACTCCCTCGTTTCCTAACCCTCAGGGGGAACCCATGCAATTGGGGGCTACACACTTGTCTTCCAAGGAAAGGGCCCGTAGGCGATCCCTGGGTCTATGCATTTATTGTGGGGATAAGGGGCATTTCCTTAAAAATTGTCCCAAGAGGCCTGGAAATTCTCAAAACCTATGTGGAGAAGGGAAGCTCCATCTGGGTAGAGAGATTTCCTCTCCCCAATTTGCCTCAAAAAACTTAGTACCTGTAGTTTTGTCCTGGCCTAGGGGTTCAGTTACAGTTTCAGCTTTGGTGGATTCTGGGGCTGGGGGAAATTCTTTAGATGCTGCCTTCGCAGAAAGGTATAATATTCCCCTCACACCTCCTATGAGGATTTCTGCCATTGATAAAAGCCCACTGGGGTCAGGTTTGGTAACCCAAAAATCCAAGGCATTATCGATGTGTGTGAACAATATGCATTGTGAAAAATTAGCTTTTCACGTTCTTGATGGTTCCTCGTCCTTGTTAATTCTGGGGTTACCATGGCTACAGGTACACAACCCCCACATTGATTGGGTAACTGGGAAGGTTATTCAGTGGGGTTCCAAGTGCAAAGACTCATGTCTAGCTTCCACTCTAATGGTGGCAGTTACTTCCCTAGAGAAACTCCCTTCTGTCAAGCATTGTTCTAAGTCTCGTTCTGGGGTACACAATTCCCTATCGGCGGCTGCATCCGCTCAGAAAAGAGCAACCGATAAGTCCCATAGGGAAGTATCCAAATTTCAGGTTGGGGACTTGGTTTGGTTATCCACAGGGAATATTAAGCTAAAATCCCATCTCTTAAGCAGGGGCCCAGGTTTATAGGTCCATACCCTATTGTGGAAATTGTACACCCAACCTCTGTCCGTCTTGAGCTACCTGACCTGTTTGAGTTTTCTAACCTGTTTTCTGTTTCTATGTTAAAACCAGCCATACAGGTTCTCCAGCAATCCTGTTCTCCTCCAGTGTTGGTGGGCAGTTTGGTCCTATCTGATGCTAAAGTTGATCACCTTAGGAGACCATTTCATCCCAGGTCTCCTGGAAAGCTTGAGGGTCCAGTGGCCCCTCCTAGAGGGGGGGGGTAATGTAAGGAAGCCTTACCCTGGTGGCCTAGTGGGCAGCGGGGTCCAACGCCACGTTCTCGGCGTGGACGCCCACTGCGCTGCTTCCTGCTCCTGTGCCAGCTTTCTCTAAAGGTGCGCGACATGCGCACGTTCTTCATTTAAAGGCGCAGTCGTGCTGGCGTGATGACGCCAGCGTGCATTTGGAGCGAAATTCAAATGTATATAAAGCCCATTTTGTTACAGGACCTTGCCCGTTGTTCGGTTCAATTTGCTTTGTTCCTAGGTGCTTCATACTTGTATTCTGACTGATCTATTGTGTTTTTGACCCTTGCCTGCCTGATTACTACTCTGAGCTCTCCAATCCTGATCCTGCCTGTCTGTGACTATTCTGACCTCTCCAATCCGACCTTAGCCTGTCCTTCGACTATTCTACACTCTCTATCCTGATTCCGGCCTGTCTGACCATTCTATCTGCTTGTGCTGACCCGGCCTGCCTGTTCCTGGTGGTGTTTTTCCTTCCAGTATCCTGGTGAGACGATTGTGCCCCTTTGCTCGTCCAGAACCATTAGCTTTGCTCCTCTCTCTGTTAAGACCTGGCGGTATCCAATTAGCCGAGGGCTCCTCCCGAGGTGAAAGGCGGCGGTTAAAGGCAGAAGTGAGGGCCGAGACCAGGGAGCTTAGCTTGGGTTCTGGATATAGGGTGCCGAACGTGACAGTATCCCTTTAATATCTTGGAATTAAAACAAAATAAATAATGAATGCAAATGACAAAATTGCTTAGAATATCACTCACATCAATTTTACATTCACTTATTTTAAATGTTTACTTTTCCTTATAACACTCACTTTCAAGGACCTTAATAATGAAGCCCCTCCCTATATTTCATCTCTGATCTCCAAATACTCTCCTTCACACAACCTTCGCTCTGCTTCTGATCTTCGCTTATCTTCTCCTCTCATCACTTCTGCCCATACTCGTCTACAAGACTTCTCTCGAGCGTCTGCTTTTCTCTAGAACTCTCTGCCTCCAGCTGTCAGACTTTCTACTTCTTTCCAAACTTTCAAGCGCTCCTTAAAGACCCATCTGTTTAAAGAAGCTTATTCAATGAACCTTAATTCATGAATCATTGCTGTATCATAAATCACATAATTGTTTATAAAATCCTTTGTCTCAATTGTACCCTAACCTTCACTTTGTAAACTCTAATTTGTAGGGCCCTCTAATCCTATTGTATCTGTAACCCTTGTTTGTTTTCCTCCATTTATTCCCTGTTTGTAATAACTGCGTATCTTGTCGGCGCTATATAAATAAATGATGATGATTGTTTCCTGAAACTGAAACATGGGCAAAGTTAGGAGTGAAACGTGTATCTCAAGTCTTCACTAACAGGACATTACATACTCTGGCCCACCTTCCTCAAACCCTTTCTCTGCCTGATCTGTCTGAATTTAGTTTTAAGTTGGCCATAGCTGAAAATATTTGATCGCACAAATCTCCGTTTCGTGCGATTTTCGGGCCGTGTGTGGAGTGTCCCGACATTTTTCGTGAGATGGTGATCAGTTCTTCAGTTGATTGGACAGGTTCGAAAATTTCTGTTGGCTGTCGATAGCTCGGCAATACATGCAGAGATATTGACGATATCACCAGCTTTTGTTGGACATAACTTTCGCACGATTGCTGTCAGGGGCAGAACAGATCTCAGTATCGGAACTAGGTGGGGGCGGGTCCTGGTGAGGCCATGCAGCGGGGCCCCCCCCCCTCATCCGTGCGCATTTTCTTTGCGGCTGCAGCCGACTCCAGCTGGCTGCAGCACACGCGATCTGCAGGGGGGCCCTGCGGGGGTGCGGACCCTGGCCCAGTTGCACCCCCTTTTATTACAAAACAAGGAAGTAAAAAATGTTTTCACCCTCCCACACCTAATTTGCATATGATTCGGATTCGGTTTGGTATTCGGCCGAGTCATTTGCGAAGGATTAGGGGGTTCGGCCGAATCCAAAATATTGGATTTGGTGCATCCCTAGTTTAAGGGGAAACATTTAAAAGTGTTGGAATGGCCTAGTCAAAGTCCAGACCTCAATCCAATTGAGAATCTGTGGTCAGACTTGAAGATTGCTGTTCACAAGCGAAAACCATCCGACATGAAGGAGCAGTTTTGCCTTGAGGAACGGACAAAAATTCCAGTGACAAGATGTGGCAAGATCATAGAGACTTATCCAAAGCCACTTGCAGCTGTAATTGCCACAAAAGGTGGCTCTACAAAGTACTGACTTTAGGGGGGTGAACAGTTATGCACGCTGAGGATTTCTGTTATATAAACAGCAGCACCTTATGTTGTGCTTCTCATCTGTAACGCAAGTGGGTTCCTTTGAGGTTCTGTTTGGCTGGTGCTGAACACCAATCAGGCTTTTCCTTCCTGACTGTCTAACTATTTTCCAAATCAAGAACATGTGGGTTCAGCCACATTATGATTACCAGCTTGCCTAGAAATTCAGATATTTCTATAAAATCCAGCGAGAAGGGCTGCCTTCATTAATGCATTAGGGCAGAGACACACGCTCAGATTCGGGGAGATTAAGTCACCCAGCGACAAATCTCCTCTTCTTCAGGGCGACTAATCTCCCCGAACTGCCGCCGACTAGAATGTAAATCGCCGGCAATCGGTGCAATTTGTTTTCCCAAAGTTGCCTTACGAGGAAAGACTTGGACGACTTCTGAAAACTAAGTGCTCAGCCATCCATTGGATAAGCTGCTGTGTAGCCATGGGGGCAGCCATTCAAGCACAGGATACACAGTAGATAACAGATAAGTACTACTATAGTTTATATAAACAAGCTGCTGTGTAGCCATGGGGGCAGCCATTCAAGCACAGGATACACAGTAGATAACAGATAAGTACTACTATAGTTTATATAAACAAGCTGCTGTGTAGCCATGGGGGCAGCCATTCAAGCACAGGATACACAGAAGATAACAAATAAGTACTACTATAGTTTATATAAACAAGCTGCTGTGTAGCCATGGGGGCAGCCATTCAAGCACAGGATACACAGTAGATAACAGATACATACTACTATAGTTTATATAAACAAGCTGCTGAGTAGCAATGGTGGAAATTGAAAAGCCTATATGGCACAGGATAAATAATGGATAACAGATAACACCATTATGTTCTACAGAGCTTATCTGCTATCTGCTGTATTACTTGATCCTTTTCTCCTTTGAATGGCTGCCCCCATGGCTACACAGTAGCTTGTTTATATAAACAATAGTAGTGTTTATGAAGCAAACACAGCAGTTTTACTAGTGCAGAGCAACATTGTATTATATTTCAATTACTTTAAAACAATTAAATTTTTTGATGTTACTGGTCCTTTAAGCTGGATATTACTGGCTGGAACTAATGGGGCGGCCTATAAAAAGAATCACTTGAGCTGGTTATGAATGAACCATGTGATCTGCTACTGTTTACTTGTCACACATCTAATTGGGCCGCCCCCAAAATCTTAATTAGGGATCGGCCATCAGAAAAGCCACTATACTCTCCATTGGTTTCATTCTCTTATTTACTGACATTGCTCTAACCAGTGCTGTAACTACAGACCAATGGAAAAGTTGTTGAGAATGTATTAAACAGAAAGGTGAACAATCCGTTTAAGCAACTATCCTTTTAAGCATAACGCATGGCCAATCAAGGAACCAGGGTCAGAACACGGTGGGCCCTGGCCCTCGTGGTCCCCGTCGGCCCAGACCGGCTCTCTGATTGGGCGAAACAGAAAGAAAAATGTGCAGGAACGGTGCAAGCTGAGCATGGACGTTTGCGCATGTATGCAGCATTTCTTGCGCATGTGCACACCGTGCCGGTTTTTCTGCATGTGCATGGGGCCCCGAGGTCTGGAACCTGGTGGGCCCCAAATGCGCCAGTCCGACCCTGCAAGGAACAATACAGGGCCATATTTTTTTTTTTTTTTCACAAATGTTTTTATTTGTTTTTCAATATGCATATAAGAAAAAAAAGAAACAAAAAGGAAATAAAATAAGGTAAACAGTCAAGTACAGATTCGAGTGTCATAAAGCAAGATAGACAATAATAATCTAAAATCTAGTCAAGTGATCAGGAAAAGGGGGAAATGGATAGGTATACCCCTAATTGTAGATATTGAAAGTTACTCACGATGGTATTCCTGTAGACGATAAGGCAGAGCATTAAAGGGGACCCGTCACCCCAAAAAATTATTCAAAATCCTATTTTATCACATTAGTCAAGCAAAATGAACTTTAATTACACTATATAAATTATGGCATAGAGGAGTGGCAGACAATATTTGATTGACAGCTGAGATTTTTAAATGAGTTTACAACAGCTATGAATGCTCTAATAAAAAATAGAAATTGGATTTCATGTTTAATTTGAAAAGGACTTTTATTATACAGATTTTTGTGTCTGGGTGACAGGTCCACTTTAAGGTTTATGATCAAGATAGGGCGGTAGAAAATAGAGAGAGAGAGAGAGAGAGGGAGAGAGAGAGAGAGAGAGAGAAAGAGAGAGAGAGAGAGAGAGAGAGGGAGAGAGAGAGAGAGAGAGAGAGAGAAAGAGAGAGAGAGAGAGAGAGAGAGAGAGGGAGAGAGAGAGAGAGAGAGAGAAAGAGAGAGAGAGAGAGAGAGAGAGAGAGAGAGAGAGAAAGAGAGAGAAAGAGAGAGAGAGAGAAAGAGAGAGAAAGAGAGAGAGAGAGAAAGAGAGAGAAAGAGAGAGAGGTGCTGAAGGTCCTTCTGATTCATACCACGTGCGTCTCTCTCCCATGATTCTGCTTATGGGATAAATAATTGCATTAAGCCCTTGTTTCCCTTACAGGCTGGGAACGCGGCTCAATTACTTTATCTTGCTAAATCTTTCCCTTTAATGCAGCAGAATCGCCACGTTCTTACTCGTTTAGGAATTAGTCGCTGTGGTTTGGGGGGTGCATCTTGTTGCATTATAAATGGAGTTGGAGTGGTCAATGTTGGGAAGGAACTTTAAAGGATAAGTAAATCTTTAAAATAAGTGAATGTAAAACAGATGATTAGATGACGGATGATTATCTTTGACCAGTCCTTATCTAATTATAGTTCTGCCAAAACCTGCCACTTTTTCCTCTGCAATATAGCCAAGATACACCCCTGTCTTTCACATATATCAGCCTTGCCCTTATCCAATCCACCGTAGACCATTGCATTCTCCTTTAAAGGAATTGCTCAGTATAAAAATAAAAACTGGGTAAAGGCTGTGCAAAATAAAAAATGTATCTAATATAGTTAGTTAGGCAAAAATGTAATGTATAAAGTCTGGAGTGAGTGGATGTGTAACATAATAGCCAGAACACTACTTCCTGCTTTTCAGCTCTCTTGGTTTTCACTGATTGGTTACCCTGGTTACCAGGCAGTATCCAATCAGAGACTTGAGAGGGGGCCACATGGGTCAAATCTGTTGGTTTTGAATCTGAGCTGAATGCTGAGGATCAATTACAAACTCACTCGACAGTTATGTCCCATGTTGCCCCCCTTATCGTCACTAGGGATGTCGCGGACTGTTCGCCCGCGAACTAATTTGCGCGAACATCGACTGTTCGCGTCCGCCGAATGTTCGCGAACGTCGCGCGACGTTCGCCAATTTGTGTTCGCCTTAGCTGGCGCTTATTTTTGACCTCTCACCCCAGACCAGCAGATACATGGCAGCCAATCAGGAAGCTCTCCCTCCTGGACCACCCCCACACCCCCTGGACCACTCCCCTTCCATATATAAACTGAAGCCCTGCAGCGTTTTTTCATTCTGCCTGTGTGTGCTTGGAAGAGCTAGTGTAGGGAGAGAGCTGTTAGTGATTTGAGGGACAGTTGATAGTAACTTTGCTGGCTAGTAATCTACTTGATACTGCTCTGTATTGTAGGGACAGAACTCTGCAGGGATTTGAGGGACAGTGAGTTTAGGTTAGGTAGCTTTGCTGGCTAGTAATCTACCTTCTACTGCAGTGCTCTGTATGTAGCTGCTGTGGGCACTGATCTCTTCTGATCTCATCTGCTGACTGCTGTAATAACCCAATAGTCCTTGTAAGGACTGCTTTTATTTTCTTTTTTGTTTTTTTACTTTGCTACTATAAGAGCCCAGTGCTATTAGTCTAGCTGTGTTGGGGAGTGGGACTGGTGTGCTGCTCCTCCTAGTAGTTCACTACTACCAGCACCAACCAGAGTCAAAATTGTTACAAAGTATCTTATTTGCACCTGTTAGCTGTTCTGAGCTCTCTGCCAAAAGCTAATTAAGTTAGAAACTGTTTTTTTTCTGGCTGTTCAGTGCAGAGAAAAGAGGGACTTTCCAGTACAAAAGAGGGACAGGGGGTTGAGTGGTCAAAAGAGGGACAGTTGGGAGGTATGCAAGTGCCACCTAGCTGTGTGAGCTTTTTCACATTCTGTCTAAATAACAATAATAATTCCGTGTCCGTAAACATCACCTGAGTGATGTTTTTACAGCAGCAATAATATATTCCGTATCCACTACTGTATACGTTGCCCTTGCAGGCATTGTTTGCCCAGTCTTTAACCAAGTGCCACCTCGCTGTGTGAGCTTTTTCACATTCCGTGTCCAGAAACATCACCTGAGTGACGTAGTGTGATTTCTGCCCTTTACAGCACAAAACACAGCGCTGTGTCAACAATGGATTTTTCAGATACATTTTTGCCCTTGATCCCCCTCTGGCATGCCACTGTCCAGGTCGTTGCACCCTTTAAACAACTTTAAAATCATTTTTCTGGCCAGAAATGTCTTTTCTAGCTTTTAAAATTCGCCTTCCCATTGAAGTCTATGGGGTTCGCGACGTTCGCGAACCGTTCGCATTTTTGGACGCACGTTCGCGAATATGTTCGCGAACTTTTTTTCCGCCGTTCGCTACATCCCTAATAGTCACTGACTAACTCAGAGTTAGAGAGCTGAAAAGCAGGAAGTAGTGTTCTGGCTATTATGTTACACATCCACTCACTCCAGCCTTTATACATTACATTTTTGCCTAACTAACTATATTAGATACATTTTTTATTTGGCATATCCTATCTATTTACCCAGTTTTTATTTTCACGCTGAACTTTTCCTTGAATGCATCTACAATGACATCTCTGAACCTTTTTCTTTCTTTTCAGATGGTTGATCTGGGTCTCATTCTACACCAGGGAGCCTACAGGTACGAAACACGTAGGGCCTATGGCGATGCATTTATTCTTTTAAATTATGACTAATAAAGACTTTTTTTAACTTATACTTTTGGCCCTGTGAATTCCTTTGAGTGCCGAATAGCCCTGTCTTTTTGCTGTGTATTTCTACTTGTCCTTTAAGCCACACAGGCTCCTACATTTTTACCTACTGCCAGGGGGCTAGAGAGCCAATAGCAGAATTCTAGGATCCAAAGAGGATGTAGTTGTGCTTCTACTTGGCTCTACATCAGGGCTGGAACTCGGGGGAGGAAGATGAGGCATGTTCTTTGGGTGCAGTTGTTGGGGGACATAATTGTAGAGGGAATGAGCCACTGGGCTGGGGGGGGGGCAAGTAAAACAACTGATAGCAGTGGTGTTGGTGTGAGGACTGAGGAGTGGGAGGTGAGAGTGTCTTGTGCCAGGGCACCGGGCCAAGTACTATTTGCCTTTGGCACCAACTCTTATTGGCTGCCTCTTGCTCTACTGTCTGGGAAAAAGCCCAAACAGGATTGGCCTCAGTCGGCGTGACAAGTAATTTGTTCCAAAAGCCTTTAATCTCGTGTTTTTTTCTTCCACAGGTCTGGAAGCCGCGGGCTGCTATTTCAGAATAGATTGCACCCAGGAAAGGGTGAACAACCCCCAAGCGTAAAAGAAACAGTCATGAATAAAGGCCAACTAAAGCCTTGGGGCAATTTAGGATTATTTGATTTATAGTAAAGAGTAAGATTATTTACATTCTAGTGGCTGTTTATTCTTGGAGATACCGTCACCTGGTTCTGGTTGGAGTGATGATATCACAGGGTGGGGACATGGGCGGGGTAAAGGCAGGCCTCTTCTTTATTAGGGGGAATCTGCAACAGAGACAGTCAGGGTGGGGAGAGATTGACAGGGTTTAATAAATGTACCAGGTGGTTTCTAAAGAATTAGAAACCTTTCTCACATCTTTCCTAAGCAGAAAAACATCAGCCTCTTTCTTTCTCCTGACAACTTCCTTGACTACTTGCTGGTCAGACTGGTGGGAAACTGACCAGCAGGTGGCGCTGTTGTAACAAAATTCATTCATATTAACAGTACATGTATCCCTTAAAGGCTTAAAGGGATACAGTAATGGGAAATTATGTTTTTTTTTCAAAATGCACCAGTTAATAGTGCTACTCCAACCGAATTCTGCACTGAAATCCAATTCTCAAAAGAGCAAACAGATTTTTTTACATTCAATTTTGAAATCTGACATGGGGCTAGACATATTGTCAATTTCCCAGCAGCCCCTGGTCATGTGACTTGTGCCTGCACTTTAGGATGGAGCTACTTTCTGTCAGGCTGTTATTTCTCCTAATACAAAAAGAGGTAGCCGGAGAGCACTTGTTTCTTTAGTTTAAAAGATCATTTCTTTATTTGCAGACATTAACTGCACAACATGTTTCGGCTTCACAGGCCTTCATCAGGTGCATAAAATCAATTAACACAGAAAGCTATTTAACCCCTCACCTCACCAACAACTGTATACCAGCTCCACAGAGTGGCCAGGTTAATATAAACATATTCGAAATAATAGTACTGCCATCTTGTGGCCTACTAGTAATTAGCACCAACAAAAGTTGCAAATGTTTTGTAGCGATGGTAATACATATTGACACAATATATGCAGAAGTTTGAAACAGTAACAAGGTATTGTCCTACCAGTGTCAAGCCATTTTCAGTATTACAGTGTATATTATTCCAAAGTGTATCTGTAAGAAAAAATGGAATTTCAATTATACATAACCATTATAGAAAGCATTTATAGCTCATAGCTTCATTCATTCCCCTTGGTTCAACTGTATTCATTCTATCTATCCATCTTGCCTCAGTTTGTAGTAGTAGGCGTTTCCTATCTCCCCCTCTTTGGGGTAACTGAACTTTCTCTAAAACCAGCCACCTTAATGTTGCAGAATTGTGCTTATGCAAATAAAAATGTTTGCCGACTGGTGTATGAGTTTTTTTGTTCTCTGGATCATAATTGGAAATAGAATACTTATGTTCCCTGATCCTAATTTTTATTTGTCTCGATGTTTGCCCAATGTACATTTTCCCACAGGGGCATTTAAGGGCATAAATCACAAAATCAGTATTACAAGTATGATAAGCTTTTATGGGGATCTTGTAACCCTTCAATGGGTGCGTTATACTGTCACCCTTGATTATGGAACTACAGCACCCACAGCCCAGGCAGGGGAACGTGCCAAACTTAGGAGTGCTTAAAAATCTTGTTTTATTCTCAGTCCCATAGATATCAGTCTTTACCAGCTTGTCTGCCAAGTTTCTCCCTCTCTGATAGGAAAATAATGGGACCGCTTTACAGTGTTTGCCTACCACCGGATCCCTTTGTAAAATGGACCAATGTTGCGAAATTAATTTTTCAAGTTTTTTACTGAGTGGTCCAAATTGGCTCACAAATGGAATTCTTTGATCAACAACCAATGTGTCCTTTGTCTTCCTTAGAAGACTTGTTCTGTCTCGTTTTAGGACCTCATCTCTTATTATACACAATGAGTTATAGTCATAACCCTTTTCCACAAATTTATTAATCAGTTTATTCGCACTACTCAGGTAGCGTTCATCACTGGAGGATATACGTCTCACCCTCAGGAACTGGCCCTTCGGAATGCCTTTAATAGTATTCGGCATATGATAGCTGTCAGGGCGTAAAGTGTTGTTTCGTTCAGCAGGTTTGGAATACAGGTCTGTTGATATTTTTCCATCTACATTGAAAACCTCCACATCTAAGTAGTGGATGCTAGATTTGTTGTATTCAGCTGTAAATTTTATGGAACCATGGTGTGTATTGATATATTCATGAACTGTTGTAGTTCAACATCACCCTTTTTCCATATAATGAAAATGTCATCCACATATCGAAAATAGCAATGTATGCAATCAGTAAATAGTGGATTATGCAATATCAATTTTTGTTCCAGGGCCGCCATGAAGATGTTGGCATAGCTGGGCGCTAAATTACTACCCATGGCGGTCCCTTGTACTTGTATGTAGAATTCCCTGCCAAACCTGAAGTAGTTACATTTTAGAACAATGGTCAATAGTTCCAATAGAAAAAATATCATGGGATGTGTAGTCTTAGTCTGAAGTAATGCCTCCTCTACATAATGTATCCCCTCCTCATGGGGAATAGATGTATACAAGGACTGGACGTCAATGCTACATAGCAACCAGTCTGGGGACAATTGGCCAATGTCATCCAGTCTACATAAAAAGTCCGTCGTGTCACGCAGACACTGTGGGATCTTTTTAACAATTTGTTGTAAGTATACATCAACAAATTGAGAGAGGGGCTGTAACACTGAGCCCACCCCCGACACTATCGGTCTGCCAGGTGGATGTTCCAAATTTTTGTGAACCTTGGGTAAAAGGTATAGTACCGGGATTTTTGGGTGTGTAACAGTTAGAAATTCAACATTCTTTTTAGTAATTATACCGGTGTCAAACGCAGAATTCACACATACATCAATTTTTCGTTTTATATCCCAAGTTGGGTCATTTTGTACTAATCTATAATGGGTCTCATCCTGTAATTGGGATTGTGCTTCTGCTACATAGGCATCCTTATCTAAAATAACCGTAGCACCCCCCTTATCCGCTTTCTTAATGATGATGTTCTTATTATCACGGAGGGAATTAATGGCTATTCTGTCCTGTTTTGTAATATTTTGCCTCATTTTATTCAGATCCAAACCATCCCACAATTTTTCTGCCTCATTTAACAATACATGCTCAAACGTTATTAATGCCTCATTTTGTATGTCAGGAGTATAATCACTCTTAGGTCTCAAACTGGCAGATAAAGAGGTCTCAGTCCCAAGTCCCTTAGTCTCTGAGAAACACATTTTCAGTTTGATACGACGTATGAATTTAAACAGGTCAACCTTCCAAGTAAAAAAATCTGGTATGGAGGTTGGGATGAACCCTAGCCCCTTGTTAATAATCCCCTGTTCAGCTTCAGTCAATACATGCCCAGAAAGATTAATGCACAAGTCATTTACCTCAGACCTCCTCACGGTCTGTAGAACTGTCTCTGGGTAAATGTCCGTTTCGATCTGCGATATCCCCCTTCTCTGCTCGAACCTCCGTCGGTGTCCCCTGCTGCGATGCTTTCGTGATCTTCCCTGTATCCACCTCCTTGGCGCTGGCGTCTGGCTTGGCCGAAAAAAGGCTGCCTCTGCCTCACTTCACCGTATTCACGGTCACTGTAGGAACCATCCGACTCACTTCCTGTCTGGGCCCCTGCCGCAGGTCTCAGCGGGCGTCCCACGTGGTCCAATCTTTGCTGGCTACGGAAAGCCGGCGGTCCAGCTCTCCTTTCACGTTGCTGCCTCAGAGGTTCTGACTGCCATTGGTAGACTTGGCCCAGCGCATAATCTCGTGTATCCCTCTCAAACTTGCGGAGTTTCCTGGTAAGGATTTCTTTCCTCAGTTTCTCAACGGATTCTTGTATATCGTGCAGAATTTTATCATACTCAGTGGTGGAGTTAGCAGCAGTTTTGAGGGCGTCTTTAATGGAGGCGATTTCTTCCTTTATTTTAGAAATTTCTGGTTGCAGATATTCAATGGTGAGGACCATAGCATCCAAGCTGGCCTTATTCCAGATGTCAAAGAAGGAACTGAACTTTCTTTTACACAGTTCGACATTAATAGAATATGTGAAAGCTAAGAGAATTCCAAGGGGATTACGAACAGGTGTACAGCCATTACACTGTATCGAAAACAAAGAATTTTTGGAGAAATGGGAGGGCATCTGGAATAAGGCCAGCTTGGATGCTATGGTCCTCACCATTGAATATCTGCAACCAGAAATTTCTAAAATAAAGGAAGAAATCGCCTCCATTAAAGACGCCCTCAAAACTGCTGCTAACTCCACCACTGAGTATGATAAAATTCTGCACGATATACAAGAATCCGTTGAGAAACTGAGGAAAGAAATCCTTACCAGGAAACTCCGCAAGTTTGAGAGGGATACACGAGATTATGCGCTGGGCCAAGTCTACCAATGGCAGTCAGAACCTCTGAGGCAGCAACGTGAAAGGAGAGCTGGACCGCCGGCTTTCCGTAGCCAGCAAAGATTGGACCACGTGGGACGCCCGCTGAGACCTGCGGCAGGGGCCCAGACAGGAAGTGAGTCGGATGGTTCCTACAGTGACCGTGAATACGGTGAAGTGAGGCAGAGGCAGCCTTTTTTCGGCCAAGCCAGACGCCAGCGCCAAGGAGGTGGATACAGGGAAGATCACGAAAGCATCGCAGCAGGGGACACCGACGGAGGTTCGAGCAGAGAAGGGGGATATCGCAGATCGAAACGGACATTTACCCAGAGACAGTTCTACAGACCGTGAGGAGGTCTGAGGTAAATGACTTGTGCATTAATCTTTCTGGGCATGTATTGACTGAAGCTGAACAGGGGATTATTAACAAGGGGCTAGGGTTCATCCCAACCTCCATACCAGATTTTTTTACTTGGAAGGTTGACCTGTTTAAATTCATACGTCGTATCAAATTGAAAATGTGTTTCTCAGAGACTAAGGGACTTGGGACTGAGACCTCTTTATCTGCCAGTTTGAGACCTAAGAGTGATTATACTCCTGACATACAAAATGAGGCATTAATAACGTTTGAGCATGTATTGTTAAATGAGGCAGAAAAATTGTGGGATGGTTTGGATCTGAATAAAATGAGGCAAAATATTACAAAACAGGACAGAATAGCCATTAATTCCCTCCGTGATAATAAGAACATCATCATTAAGAAAGCGGATAAGGGGGGTGCTACGGTTATTTTAGATAAGGATGCCTATGTAGCAGAAGCACAATCCCAATTACAGGATGAGACCCATTATAGATTAGTACAAAATGACCCAATTTGGGATATAAAACGAAAAATTGATGTATGTGTGAATTCTGCGTTTGACACCGGTATAATTACTAAAAAGAATGTTGAATTTCTAACTGTTACACACCCAAAATCCCGGTACTATACCTTTTACCCAAGGTTCACAAAAATTTGGAACATCCACCTGGCAGACCGATAGTGTCGGGGGTGGGCTCAGTGTTACAGCCCCTCTCTCAATTTGTTGATGTATACTTACAACAAATTGTTAAAAAGATCCCACAGTGTCTGCGTGACACGACGGACTTTTTATGTAGACTGGATGACATTGGCCAATTGTCCCCAGACTGGTTGCTATGTAGCATTGACGTCCAGTCCTTGTATACATCTATTCCCCATGAGGAGGGGATACATTATGTAGAGGAGGCATTACTTCAGACTAAGACTACACATCCCATGATATTTTTTCTATTGGAACTATTGACCATTGTTCTAAAATGTAACTACTTCAGGTTTGGCAGGGAATTCTACATACAAGTACAAGGGACCGCCATGGGTAGTAATTTAGCGCCCAGCTATGCCAACATCTTCATGGCGGCCCTGGAACAAAAATTGATATTGCATAATCCACTATTTACTGATTGCATACATTGCTATTTTCGATATGTGGATGACATTTTCATTATATGGAAAAAGGGTGATGTTGAACTACAACAGTTCATTGAATATATCAATACACACCATGGTTCCATAAAATTTACAGCTGAATACAACAAATCTAGCATCCACTACTTAGATGTGGAGGTTTTCAATGTAGATGGAAAAATATCAACAGACCTGTATTCCAAACCTGCTGAACGAAACAACACTTTACACCCTGACAGCTATCATATGCCGAATACTATTAAAGGCATTCCGAAGGGCCAGTTCCTGAGGGTGAGACGTATATCCTCCAGTGATGAACGCTACCTGAGTAGTGCGAATAAACTGATTAATAAATTTGTGGAAAAGGGTTATGACTATAACTCATTGTGTATAATAAGAGATGAGGTCCTAAAACGAGACAGAACAAGTCTTCTAAGGAAGACAAAGGACACATTGGTTGTTGATCAAAGAATTCCATTTGTGAGCCAATTTGGACCACTCAGTAAAAAACTTGAAAAATTAATTTCGCAACATTGGTCCATTTTACAAAGGGATCCGGTGGTAGGCAAACACTGTAAAGCGGTCCCATTATTTTCCTATAAGAGAGGGAGAAACTTGGCAGACAAGCTGGTAAAGACTGATATCTATGGGACTGAGAATAAAACAAGATTTTTAAGCACTCCTAAGTTTGGCACATTCCCCTGCCTGGGCTGTGGGTGCTGTAGTTCCATAATCAAGGGTGACAGTATAACGCACCCATTGAAGGGTTACAAGATCCCCATAAAAGCTTATCATACTTGTAATACTGATTTTGTGATTTATGCCCTTAAATGCCCCTGTGGGAAAATGTACATTGGGCAAACATCGAGACAAATAAAAATTAGGATCAGGGAACATAAGTATTCTATTTCCAATTATGATCCAGAGAACAAAAAAACTCATACACCAGTCGGCAAACATTTTTATTTGCATAAGCACAATTCTGCAACATTAAGGTGGCTGGTTTTAGAGAAAGTTCAGTTACCCCAAAGAGGGGGAGATAGGAAACGCCTACTACTACAAACTGAGGCAAGATGGATAGATAGAATGAATACAGTTGAACCAAGGGGAATGAACGAAGCTATGAGCTATAAATGCTTTCTATAATGGTTATGTATAATTGAAATTCCATTTTTTCTTACAGATACACTTTGGAATAATATACACTGTAATACTGAAAATGGCTTGACACTGGTAGGACAATACCTTGTTACTGTTTCAAACTTCTGCATATATTGTGTCAATATGTATTACCATCGCTACAAAACATTTGCAACTTTTGTTGGTGCTAATTACTAGTAGGCCACAAGATGGCAGTACTATTATTTCGAATATGTTTATATTAACCTGGCCACTCTGTGGAGCTGGTATACAGTTGTTGGTGAGGTGAGGGGTTAAATAGCTTTCTGTGTTAATTGATTTTATGCACCTGATGAAGGCCTGTGAAGCCGAAACATGTTGTGCAGTTAATGTCTGCAAATAAAGAAATGATCTTTTAAACTAAAGAAACAAGTGCTCTCCGGCTACCTCTTTTTGTATTAGTAACCTTTGGCACTCCAGCACGGGGATTGCAGCGCGTAGAGAAGCACACCCATACGGATGGATACATAAAGGACCCTTTTTATAGTTGGATATCTGTTATTTCTCCTACTTAATGTAACTGAATCAGTCTTGAAGGGTTACTTTTCTTGTCTCTTGTTCTATCCTGTGTTATGGCCTGCAACTGTTCTTAGTTTTTGCTGACCCAGACATCTTGTCTTTCTGTTACACTATATTTTTGCACAATATGAGTACGTGCAGTACTTAGCATAAACATGTTTTTCGCAGCTGCATATCCAAGGTTATATTACACGCATGTAACACGTTAATATTTTGGAATATTCCTTGAGTTTCATATAAGCTGTTGTAATACTACCAATAAACTGAACTTGTTATGAGTCTCACTGCCTACTAGTGTCTCTCTGTACAAGCTCGCGGATCCGAGGACGTACGGACGCGCTGTGAAGGTGACCCCGGGCGTCAGTAGCCGGTTACCCCAACAATCTGGTGTCAGAGGTGGAATACAGCAAGCGGCACGGAGGGTATTATTGACGATCTTTTCCTTGCCACCCGTATATGCTTAATGCTGTATCTCTAAGTATAGTGTTGGGGTACTAATAGCTCTGGTAGCTATTAGATAAAGAGGATCCCTGACGAGGGACCTAATAGGAATTTTAGGTTAAATTCCAAGGAGTCTTGGTGGACTCACAAAGAGTTTTTGGTAAAGCTCATGAGTTTGTAGTAAACTCGGGTTTTGCTACTTGAGACGGGTGACCCTGTAAGGTTTCAGCGCTTCCGTAATGTTCTTTACATGTTGTGCAAGTCATAATTGTCTTGTTATACTGGTAAGTGTTTTTGTCATTAATTGCATCCTAAATATTTTGCAAGATTAAGGATTATTCTCTTTTGAGAATTGGATTTCAGTGCAGAATTCGGTTGGAGTAGCACTATTAACTGATGTGTTTTGAAAAAAAACATAATTTCCCATGACAGTATCCCTTTAAGGGATACATGTGCTGTTAATATGAATGAATTTTGTTACAACAGCGCCACCTGCTGGTCAGTTTCCCACCAGTCTGACCACCAAGTAGTCAAGGAAGTTGTCAGGAGAAAGAAAGAGGCTGATGTTTTTCTGCTTAGGAAAGATGTGAGAAAGATTTCTAATTCTTTAGAAACCACCTGGTACATTTATAAAACCCTGTAAATCTCTCCCCACCCTGACCCTTACTAAGCTTTCTTGCACTATATTTAGCCATTAAATAAATTTGTTGCAATATTAAGACTTATCTCGGAAATAGATAAAAGTTTTGTCGGGACCTCTGATCTCAAGACAGCTTTATCTAGCTCCTGATTTATTGCAACCCATTTATACTATAATTTTATGAAATTTTCCAGTCATGGGAAGCAAAGATTTGCCACCACCCAATCCTGGTGAAATGTGTAAAGAATATGTGTATAGGTGTAGCCCCACAGGGGGATTTTATGTAGACTCATAGGTAGATAAAATAGCAGGATGGGGAGAAGCCTTTTCTATACTGAACGTCTTGTGTCAGTGTGGTTCTTCTGGTGTACACCCATAATCTAATTAGGACGGGAATAGATATCCTCAGGCAGGGCCGCCATTAGAAATCACGGGGCCCCGTACAACAAAATTTTTGGGGCCCCCTGGGCCCCGCCCACACTGACGACCAAGCTCCGCCCATATCCCGCCCACATCGCAGTTAAAAGACCACACAGACATCAGCGCTAAAAAAGTAACCCCCCCCCACACAAGTTGTAAAAAGCTATTGATGGTCAGGGCCCCCTTATAAAAAAAATTGGGGCCCCAAAAAAAAAAAATTAAATTTTTTTTTTTTTAAAAACATTGGTGGCAGGGGCCCCCTGTTAAAAAAAACTTGGGGCCCCAACAAAAAAAAAATGTAAAAAAAACTAAAAAATAAACAAACATTGGTGGCAGGGGCCCCCTTCTAAGTTAAAAACAAATTGGGGCCCCAAAAAAAAATTTGAAAAAAAATTAATTTTTTTTTGAAAAAAAAAAAAACATTGGCGGCAGGGGCCCCCTTATAAGTTAAAAACAAATTGGGGCCCCAAAAAAAAATTTGAAAAAAAATAATTTTTTTTGAAAAAAAAAAAAACTGGTGGCAGGGGCCCCCTTACAAGTTAAAAAATTTGGGGCCACCAAAAAGAAAATTAATTTTTTTTTTTAAAAAAAAAACCCAAAAAAAACAATGGTGGCAAGGGGCCCCTTACGAGTTAAAAAAAAAATTGGGGCCCCAAAAACAAAAGTTTTAAAAAAAAGATTGGTGGCAGGGGCCTATAGAATATTAAAATAATACATTGGTGGCCAGGGGATTAAAAAAAAAAAAAAAACACAAACTGGTGTTCAGTAGAATTGAACTCATGGCTTCAGTACTTCAACTTCGCCTCCTTTCGTGACTTCGGGTCTTTTCACCGCTTCAGGACTTCGGCTTCGGCTGTTTTCGTGACTTCGGGTCTTTGCGCTGCTTCAGGACTTCGGCTTCGGCTGTTTTCGTGACTTCGGGTCTTTTCGGCGCTTCGTGACTTCGGGACTTCGGCTTTTTCCGTGACTTCGGGTATTTTCGTCGCATCGGCTTCGGCTTTTCGGCACTTCCGCATTCGGCACTGAAGAGGCAAGACGTACGGCTCGGGCGCTCGTAAGGGGGGCCTGGATCTTCAAAAAAATGCAGCGCTGCCGGGCCCCCCTTCATGCCCGGGCCCGGTACGCTTGTCCCCCCTGTCCCCCCCTGATGGCGGCCCTGTCCTCAGGACTGTTTGTGTCCTTATCAATTTTGGTGCCCAAAGTGAGGCTGCAGGTTGTGACTGCTCATCAGCCGACACAAAGGACACAGGTCGACCAATAGAGGACGGGACGGAGACTGATCACCTCCGGGACGTGTCAAACCTGCTATTATTGTTCATACCTGTTGTCTAAATGGACTCCTGGCAGCCAATAACAACAGGTATTTTCTTGCCTGCAGCTCTTTATTGAACCTGTATAGAGCTAATTATTACCCGGCTTGTGTATTGTGTATTGTGTATCAAATTAAATATTAAAGTTAAAGTGATGTATTAGAAGCTCTAGCCCCACAAGAGTTGAGTGGTTGTAACTCATATGGCATACATAGAGCCATCAACTCCCTATTACCGTAATAAGAGCAGGGGAGAGCAAGAATCAGAAAGTGCAGTAGAAGAAGGTCAGGTAAGTGACATAGAAGGTCAGGTAAGTGACATAGAAGAAATTCAGGTAAGTGACATAGAAGGTCAGGTAAGTGACAGAAGAAATTCAGGAAAGTGACATAGAAGAAATTCAGGTAAGTGACATAGAAGGTCAGGTAAGTGACAGAAGAAATTCAGGTAAGTGACATAGAAGGTCAGGTAAGAGACAGATGAAATTCAGGTAAGTGACATAGAAGGTCAGGTAAGTGACATAGAAGAAATTCAGGTAAGTGACATAGAAAGTCAGGTAAGTGACAGAAGAAATTCAGGTAAGTGACATAGAAGGTCAGGTAAGTGACATAGAAGAAATTCAGGTAAGTGACATAGAAAGTCAGGTAAGTGACAGAAGAAATTCAGGTAAGTGACATAGAAGGTCAGGTAAGAGACAGATGAAATTCAGGTAAGTGACATAGAAGGTCAGGTAAGTGACATAGAAGAAATTCAGGTAAGTGACATAGAAAGTCAGGTAAGTGACAGAAGAAATTCAGGAAAGTGACATAGAAGATCAGGTAAGAGACAGATGAAATTCAGGTAAGTGACATAGAAGGTCAGGTAAGAGACAGATGAAATTCAGGTAAGTGACACAGAAGGTCAGGTAAGTGACATAGAAGAAATTCAGGTAAGTGACATAGAAAGTCAGGTAAGTGACAGAAGAAATTCAGGTAAGTGACATAGAAAGTCAGGTAAGTGACAGAAGAAATTCAGGAAAGTGACATAGAAGATCAGGTAAGAGACAGATGAAATTCAGGTAAGTGACATAGAAGGTCAGGTAAGTGATATAGAAGGTCAGGTAAGTGACAGAAGAAATTCAGGTAAGTGACATAGAAGGAATTCAGGTAAGTGACATAGAAGGTCAGGTAAGTGACAGAAGAAATTCAGGTAAGTGACATAGAAGATCAGGTAAGAGACAGATGAAATTCAGGTAAGTGACATAGAAGGTCAGGTAAGTGACATAGAAGAAGGTCAGGAAAGTGACATAGAAGAAATTCAGGTAAGTGACATAGAAGGAGGTCAGGTAAGTGCCGTAGAATCAGAGGAAACTAGAAAGCAAAGAGAGGAACAAGAAAAGCTGCTAGTAGAAGGGTTAAGTTCGAAAATAGAGAATAGTGAGAAGAGACAATTCATCTTTCAGTGCTGAAAACAACATCACTGATACAGGCAGTTCTCAGCCTCACAGCCAAACTCTACCCCGTCTGTACAGTACAAACTAGAGAAAAGGGGGGGTCCCTGCAGCACATCTCATTAACACAGACAGAAAGCTCATTCCATGGACAGCACCAAATCTTAGACGTTCCACAGCCCCAACTAATCCACACACATTTGGACAGGAACTCTTGTTTATCCATAATGCCCATAACACTAATTGGAATGATATGTTAGTTGTAATCATACATGTGTGTGGTCCAGTGGATTACCAACATCTGCTAGCTAAAATGAATTGGGACACTAACCCTGCTGACTCAGCCCAAGTAGGGGTCCCGTATCTACACAAACTGCCTTTCTTATCAGTGCCCCCATCCCTGACAGTTTCATAGGTAGGGACATCCTTTGTAAACTAGGGTGCACCATATACTGCATTCTGGATTGAGTGTTTGTGTCTGTCCCACCTCAGTAAGTGTCTGAGATGACTAATGCCCCACATACAGCAAATCTAAGGAGGAACCTATCTCCCGAATTACAATGTGTCCTAGGTGATGTATGAGCTTTATCACTGACGGATGTCTAGTTGATGTCATCCATCCCACCTGTGTCCAAACAAGTAGACCCACGGCCCCCCCCACCCAAAATCCCATAGCACCCACTGTCCAGGGCGCAAGGAGAGGGGATTCGCCCAGTCATTCAAGGGTTACTTGACAGGGGAGTGTTAATTCACAGGATCAGCCCATCTTGCCAATTAAAAAGCCCGGCAAGAATGAGTGGCGTTTTGTTCAGGATCTCACAGCAGTTAAATTTGTTATTACATCCCATCCGGTAGTGCCTAATCCGACTACCAAATCAGGTTGCAAAACTCCAGAAGGTGATGTTTCTTTTTTGCATTTAGGTGATTGCCCCGTCGCTCCCCCTGCTCTGTTACCATATTTGGTTGCCGCCTCACATGGTCTCACCCACATTTCAAAAAGGGGGGAGGTGTGATGCAGTATCAATGTGGTTTGCCCTGGGTTCTCATCTATCGCAGCCAAATATGTACAATCAATGTCCCCATTTCAGATATTGCAGATACATCCAGCTAAATGAATATGTACTCGGTTGTGTTGACCCATTGTAAAAGCTTTGGCTGCAGCTACAGCTAAAAAGCTGAGATTGTTTGCAGACATGACTGAGGTATTATCCTCGGAGCAAGATACACATCTCACTGGGCAGGTAATGCAACTAATCTGGAAAGACATTGGGATCCATCAAATGCTTCACACACCCTGACAAAGTGAGGTACATGGGTTTGATAATGTAAAAGATGAACCTTTGTTAAATCCTTATTGGGAATTGTTTTTGATGGTTCTACTGTACTGAGGATGGTAAATCTTATTTGCTGTTGTAACATTTGTCTGATGTTTTAGTTCAGCAGAGTCTCCACACACGTCGGCTCAAGAAGCTCCAAGGACTCATCACATCTTTCACACTAGCGGAAGGTCAAAGGGCAAACATCTTTTCTGATAGCAGGTCCTGTATTGTCTCGACTTTCTTCTGATTTGGAGGGCCAGAAATGTTATGACATCATCAATACAAATACATTTAGTAAAACAGCTATTGTTAGCATTACAGCTTCCAACTGAGGTAGCCAATCTTAAAGTACAAGCGCACACAAAGCTTCAAACTCCAGAAGCTACGAGGAAATGCAAAAGCTGATGAGAGAGACAGTCACATGACTGGGGGCAGCTGGGAAATTGACAAAATGTCTAGCCCCATGTCAGATTTCAAAATTGAATATAAAAAAATCTGTTTGCTCTGGAGTAGCACTATTAACTGATGCATTTTGAAAAAACATGTTTTCCAATTACAGTATCCCTTTAATGAAAAAGAAACCTATCTCCAATATACTTTAATTAAAAAATGTGTAGTGTTTTTATAAGAAACCTGACTGTATGCAGTGAAATTCTCCCTTCATTTACTGCTGTGGATAGGAATTGTCAGATGGTCCCTAACTGCTCTGCAGGGAAACAATCATACTTATGAACAGCAGGGGGAGCCCCCGCCTTACTTCCCAGCCATGCAGAACTCAAGCAGCTTTGTTTGTTTCCCTGTAGAGCAGTCAGCGACTGTGTAGAGATTTGTATTGGATTTTATTTTTGCCTTTACATCTCCTTTACTGTTTCCAACTCCAGCTGCAGAGACAGAGATCATGGAGCCAGATTTAAACAGATAAACTGGGATTCTATTTGGAGGATTATTTTGCTGCAGCCACTGGTTCTGCAGAGTTGGAGAAAGTTTGTATTAAACAATACAAAAACTATAAAATCCACATTAGATTACATGACAACACAGGACTCAGTGCAGTCTGTATATTCTGATTATTAATCAGTCTTGTTGTATCGGCTTCTGGCAGATATTATTTGACTTGTGCTGTTTTGATCATTTATGACAATCCCTAAGCAGCCCAGATCACACTGAGCATGTGCACAGTCTTGGTCTTGCAAAGATGTATAACAAAGTTACAAGATAGTGACACCCTGTGGCCAACTTTGAAAGCATAAATCATTTGTTTGATTAGGCTTGTGGTGCAGTAAGTTCATGTTTATGTTTAGTATACAAAATACAGCATTTCTAGCCTTATTCTATTTTAGACTGTAGTTGCCCTTTAACAGGAACCTGTCAACATTTTACTAATCTCCGCCGCAAGACAGATGTAACAGTTAATAAGACATTTTTGTTTTGTTCTTTTTCCATTTTCTTCTTTCTTTTTTTTCCTATAGGATTCGTGTTGCCATGAGGTTGGTCATTGTTTCTGAGCGCCAGGTCAGTGTCACTTTGTGCAACACAGGAAAAAAGGTAAAATTGAGAATTTATTCATGCCCGAGCATGCTGGGAAATGTCCAGCGTCCACCTGTTCCTGTAAAAAGCACTGTTAAAGGACCAGTAACATAAACATTTTTTTTTTAAAAAAAAAATTAGTTTTACATAAGGAAATAAAAACATTTAGCTTTAAATTAACAAAGTCTTTATTAAGAAATTACTTACCGATTCTCCGCTTGCGCTCCTCTTCATAAAACAGCGACAGGACGACGATCCATCGTGCAGCACTCGATTTCTCCTCCCTGCTTTCTATAGGAGATATAGGAGATAGCCAGGGAGGACAAATCGAGCGCCGCACGATGGATCATCGCCCTGTCGCTGTTTCTGAAGAGAAGCGCAAGCGGAGAATCGGTAAGTAATTTCTTAATAAAGACTTTGTTAATTTAAAGCTAAATGTTTTTATTTCCTTATGTAAAACTAATTTTTTTAAATGGTCTTTTAATATATGAAAATAAAAAAGTGTTAAATTAAAAAAAATACTTATTAATTAGAATTCAATAAAAGAAAACGTATCTTGTGCTACATATGACATCACACACACTCATGCATTTATTAGAATTGGTGATTCACAGAAAAATTCAATCAACAAAGTCTCATCTCATCAGTAATATCAGGATAACAAGCAGAGGGACTGTCTTAAAGGGCTACAGACAGGATAAAATAACTTGTGCCTGGGAAAGGAAATAGGAGGCACATCAGATCAGTATTGCCCCAAAGCAAAGGGGCAGCAGGGGGACCAGACAAAAGCAATAGACCACTATGTTGTAGGGATGCACCGAATTCAGGATTTAGCATTTTTCAGCAGGATTCGGCCGAATCCTTCTGCCTGGCCGAACCCTAATTAGCATATGCAAATTAGGGATGGGGAGGGAAATCACATGACTTTTTGTCACAAAACAAGGAAGTCCATTTTTTGTCCATTTCCCACCTATTTTTTGCATGTGCAAATTAGGATTCGGTTCGGTAATCGGTCAAATCTTTCGTGAAGTATTCGGCCGAATCCAAAATAGCGGATTCGGTGCATCCCTACTATGTTGATTTCACATCAGTTTCTGTGGCCCTTCAGTTGTTGCTAAAGTGCAACTCCCAGCACCTTCAGTCAAAGCTGGGAGTAGTAGGGCAACAACAGCTGAAAGGACAAAGGCTACAAAGCGCTTCTCTAAATAAATAATGAGCCCCAGAAATATTTGGCTCTGGTCACGTCCACCAACAACGTGGATCTGCCTGGAGGTAAAATGATTCCCCCTCTAAGAGCAGTCGAACAAAAATATTATATTTATAATTCATGTATCATTTTCTTATTAAAAAAATCAAATAAAAAACAAGAAACTCCCGGAAAAGCCCAAATATGGTTAATAGTTCCCCTTTAACCATCCTCTACTACGTGTAACAATACAAGAGGTTCTGTGCGGGAACTGGCCGGCTGCCATATTATATTTTAGAATTATGTGACACTTTGGCTCCCAGCAGTTTTGCCTCCCGTGGTAAAGCCGGATCTCCTGGTCTAAAAAAGGATTCGTTGTAAGAAGCATTCGGCTTTTTATTCTTGAAATCGCCAGATTTCCACCGTTTGGCTCCCACAGGCGGCAGCAACTGTGCGTCCGGCGGCGCTTACCTATAAGTACCAGAGAAAGGGATGATGGGAAATGACACGGGCGCAGCAGCAAATAAATGCAGTTAAGAGACAGGGGCCACACGTGTTTACATTTCTATGATAATAGAAATTCTATTAAAGGAACAGTTCAGTGTAAATATAAAAACTGGGTAAAATAAAAAATGTATCTAATATAGTTAGTTAGGCAAAAATGTAATATATAAAGGCTGGAGTGACTGGATGTCTAACATAATAGCCAGAACACTACTTCCTGCTTTTCAGCTCTCTAACTCTGAGTTAGTCAGTGACTATAAGGGAGGCCACATGGGACATAACCGTTCAGTGAGTTTGTAATTGATCCTCAGCATTCAGCTCAGATTCAAAAGCAACAGATATGACCCATGTGGCCCCCCTCAAGTCTTACTGCCTGGTAACCAATCAGTGGAAAGCAAGAGAGCTGAAAAGCAGGAAGTAGAGTTCTGGCTATTATGTTAGACATCCACTCACTCCAGCCTTTATACATTACATTTTTGCCTAACTAACTATATTAGATACATTTTTTATTTTGCACAGCCTATTTACCCAGTTTTTATTTTCACACTGAACTGTTCCTTTAATATGAGTTCCCTGTATAACTCAGCCTGCAGCCTTGTGCCTTTATATGGTCACAGAACAACTCCTCAGTGACTTCTAATATCCTTATCATTTACAGTAGGGGGTACATTATCCCTTATAATACATGAGTGATACTCAGAGTTCCCTGTATAACTCAGCCTGCAGCCTTGTGCCTTTATATGGTCACAGAACAACCCCTCAGTGACTTCTAATATCCTTATCATTTACAGTAGGGGGTACATTATCCCTTATAATACATGAGTGATACTCAGAGTTCCCTGTATAACTCAGCCTGCAGCCTTGTGCCTTTATATGGTCACAGAACAACCCCTCAGTGACTTCTAATATCCTTATCATTTACAGTAGGGGGTACATTATCCCTTATAGTACATGAGTGATACTCAGAGTTCCCTGTATAACTAAGCCTGAAGCCTTTATATGGTCACAGAACAACCCCTCAGTGACTTCTAATATCCTTATCATTTACAGTAGGGGGTACATTATCCCTTATAATACATGAGTGATACTCAGTTCCCTGTATAACTCAGCCTGCAGCCTTGTGCCTTTATATGGTCACAGAACAACCCCTCAGTGACTTCTAATATCCTTATCATTTACAGTAGGGGGTACATTATCCCTTATAATACATGAGTGATACTCAGAGTTCCCTGTATAACTCAGCCTGCAGCCTTGTGCCTTTATATGGTCACAGAACAACCCCTCAGTGACTTCTAATATCCTTATCATTTACAGTAGGGGGTACATTATCCCTTATAATACATGAGTGATACTCAGAGTTCCCTGTATAACTCAGCCTGCAGCCTTGTGTCTTTATATGGTCACAGAACAACTCCTCAGTGACTTCTAATATCCTTATCATTTACAGTAGGGGGTACATTATCCCTTATAATACATGAGTGATACTCAGAGTTCCCTGTATAACTCAGCATACAGACACTTACATCATTGAACACATTATTGTGTGGTTGTGTATATAGCGTTCGAGGTGGATCAGTAGGAACGTGGGCCTGGAGAGAGGAGGAGAGAGAGTCAAGTCATTCCAGCTGATATGTACTAACAGTTCCACAAAGCAAAGTGCCCTAACAACATGGATTTAACAAGGTTAAATGGTCATTTACACTGGGGCGTCGGTTCATATGTATAAGAGGAATAGAATGGCTTAAAGGGGTTGTTCACCTTTAAATTAACTATTAGTATGATGTAAAGAGGAATATTCTCAGTCAATTTGCAATTGGTTTTCATTTTTTATTATTTAAGGTTTGAGTTATTTAGCTTTTTATTCAGCAGCTCTCCAGTTTGCAGTTTTCAGCAATCTGGTTGCTATGGTCCAAATTCCCCTAGCAACCATGCATTGATTTGAACAAGAGACTGGAATATGAATAGGAGAGGCCTGATTGAAGATTAGCAATAAACAGCAGAAATAACAATATATTTGTAGCCTGACAGAGCTTTTAGATGGGGTTTAAGTGACTCCCATTTGAAAGAAAGAAGGAGGGAAATAATTATAACAAATGAAATCAATGAAGACCAATTGAAGGGTTGCTTAGAATTAGCCATTCTATAACATACCAAAAGTTCATAGAAAGGTGAAACGAGATGCCCCATATATCAGATTGCCTTGTGATTGGCTAGTAGGTTATATACAAACATCCTTATTGCACAACAGAATATTCAGTCGGGAAACATTTACCTTCATGGTTTTGTCTGTGGACGTGGTGTAAAGGGCCCCCGCCGAATGCCAGATACCGGTGACTTGGGATGAATGACCTACATCAAACCACTGGGGCAGAGAGAGGGGCAAATACAATGAGTCAGGGGCAGAAAGTGCAACACACACACACACACACAGTGAGATGGAGGCAGTGGGAGGAGCACACACACAGGAAGCTGGAGGCAATGGGAGGAGCACACACACAGGAAGCTGGAGGCAATGGGAGGAGCACACACACAGGAAGCTGGAGGCAATGGGAGGAGCACACACACAGGAAGCTGGAGGCAAAGGCAGTGGGAGGAGCACACACAGAGGTAGCTGGAGGCAGTGGGAGGAGCACACATACAGTGTGTTAGAGGCAGTGGGAAGAGCACACACACACAGGGGGTTGGAGGCAGTGGGAGGAGCACACACAGTGAGTTGGAGGCAGTGGGAGGAGCACACACAGTGAGTTGGAGGCAGTGGGAGGAGCACACACACAGGGGGTTGGAGGCAGTGGGAGGAGAACACAAAGATTATAGCAGAGGAAGGACATGAAGTGCAAGGTGAGAAAAAGAAGTATATACAGGAGGGTGGGGTGGAGCAAAAAAGAAAAGAGTATGAAAAAAAACAAATTGGTGATTATCAGAATACCAAAATGGCAGGACTATCCAGTGACCAGGGCCGGATTTCGTTTTTTCCCACCCCTAGGCCGCCTGGGCCCTAGTGCCTGCCCACCCCCCTGGGAGCGCATGTGCTGGCCACCAAGTCCTAGTGCCTGCCGGCCACCTCGCACACATTCTCCCCCAGCGAGCAAGCGGGCGCTCCCAATGCTACTCTAGATGCGGCTGGGTGTCACGCCACCCCTAATATTTTGCTGCCCTAGGCCGGGCCTGCCAGCGACATTCCAGTGCGGAGATATCAATATAGACAGGCCATGGATAGGATACCGCTGGTCCCTGGCTACAACAGAAATGACTCCTAAGCATGAGGATGTTTATACCTTCAGGCGCTGGAATGTCCCTCCATGGCTCCTGTACACATGTACCATTCCCTGGTTGTCCCCTGCCCACAGTTCGGGCGATTTGTACGACATACAGAACAGGTAATTCTCCAGCTGTGAGGGACATACAGCAATATATGGATTCATTAGTAACACGGCCCAGAATCAATATGGTGTTTAGAATGATAATGTATCAGTACCGGTTATCCTTAGAACACCAACAATTTCCAAAATCCCTCTACACACCTGTATCCTTTGTGACACTGCATTAGCTCTGCGGTCAAACACCACCAACGTTCGGTCTTCGCCACCGGACATGATGTGATGCTCATCAGCAGCGAGGCATAACACGGGGCTGCTGTGGATCTTGCCCGACTTTATCAAGGGTTTAGAAGCTGAAACAATAACCCTGGTAAAGAAATTGGATTTTGTTCCCCTTTAAATGCCACAGTGCCCCTAGGGCCACAATAATATCTCCTTACCTCTTGGGTCATAGACGCTGACTCGCTTGTCATATGAGCCGGCCACCAAGATATCGGGCTGGAATGCCAAAGACAAGATGGCTGCCCGGCCCCTGAGGAGAGAGTCAGATTTAAAGGCTAAGTAAACCTTTAAAATAAGTGAATGTAAAATTGACGAGGGATCAATTCTAAGCACTTTTGTACTTTACATTCATTATTTATTTTCTTTTTATTCAAGATATTAAGGGATACATGTGCTGTTAATATGAATGAATTTTGTTACAACAGCGCCACCTGCTGGTCAGTTTCCCACCAGTCTGACCACCAAGTAGTCAAGGAAGTTGTCAGGAGAAAGAAAGAGGCTGCTCTGATGTTCTTCTGCTTAGGAAAGATGTGAGAAAGGTTTTTAATTTAACATCAGAGCAGCCTCTTTCTTTCTCTTGACAACTTCCTTGACTACTTGGTGGTCAGACTGGTGGGAAACTGACCAGCAGGTGGCGATGTTGTAACAAAATTTATTCATATTAACAGTACACATATCCCTTAAAGGAAAACTATACCCCCAAAATAAATACTTGAACAACAGATAGTTTTTATTATATTAAGTGGAATATTAAAGAATCTTATCAAACTGTAATATATGTTTAAGTAAATATTGCCCTTTTACATCTCTTGTCTTGAACCAGTGTTTAGTGATGGTCTGTGTGCTGCCTCAGAGATCACATGACCAGAAATACTGCAGCTCTAACTGTAACAGGAAGAGATCACCTGACCAGAAATACTGCAGCTCTAAGTGTAACAGGAAGAGATCACCTGACCAGAAATACTGCAGCTCTAACTGTAACAGGAAGAGATCACCTGACCAGAAATACTGCCGCTCTAACTGTAACAGGAAGAGATCACCTGACCAGAAATACTGCCGCTCTAACTGTAACAGGAAGAAGTGTGGAAGCCAATGACAGAACTCTGTCTGTTAATTGGCTCATGTGATCTAACATGTATGGTTTGTTTGTGTGCACCGTGAATCATACGATCCCAGGGGGTCGGCCCTTAATTTTTAAAATGGCAGTTTTCTATTTATGATTACCCAATGGCACTTACTACTAAAAAACTATATTGATATTATATGATGAAAATGGTTTATTTACATGAAGCAGGGTTTTACATATGAGCTGTTTTATGCATTGTTTGGGGGTATAGTTTTCCTTTAATATCTTGGAATAAAAACAAAATAAATAATGAATGTAAATAACAAAAGTGCTTAGAATAGTCCCCTCATCCATTTTACATTCGCTTATTTTAAAGGTTTACTTATCTTTAAGCAGAAGAGGCAGATGTACAGGTGTCTGTTGGATATTACTTATAGTCTGTACCTGATTTCTCCCACCTGTTGCCCTTCTGCCTCAATATCCCAGATCTTTATGGTGCTGTCCCAGGATCCCGAGCTCAGAAGATTTCCACAGGAAGCCAGAGACCAGGCCCAGCCCTGCGACAGTTAAATAGTCAAGGTAAAGTTCTACACATACAATTGTAATGGTAATGTAACTGACCCAAGAAGCTCACAATACCTTGTGTGTTCCGGTTTTCTGTGTCCCCAGTGCTTTCACTTTGACTTTTTCCTGGTTCTGTCCCAGTTCTCTCAAGTCCCAGAGGCAGACATTCCTGTCTCGTGATCCAGACACACACAAAGAGCCCCCCTGGGGAGAATTGAACCAATCAGGATTGATGTGTCGCTATATATGGCTCTGACATAAGCTGTAGCGCAGCACATGACTGAGCCCCTCACCTGTAGCAGCAGCACGGCATCTACAGAGGCAAAGTGACCATCAGGCAATGAGAAACGCTCCGCCTTCTTTCCGCTGTCTGCCCAACGGGAGAGCTGCTCCTCAAGTTCCGTACAAGCGCATGGCCAATCAAAATTGTCCTCTGTGAAAGAGCAAAAAACACTGTACTAGTAAGAAGCAAGTTTCCTGATGTGTATGTGTGGGACGAGGAATGGGAGAAGCCTGGGGGCTGCCATACTGCAAGACAGGAGGTGTGTCCTGATCTTGGTATAGTGAGTTGCCCACACATGTAGTGATTGCTTGAACCAAACTAACAACCATATCAAGAGGGCAGTTATAAAAGTTCAAATTGGATTGTACTGGATGCAGCTGGTCATACTATATAATTGGCAAGGAGTCATTTTGGAATAGATTTCATCATGTATGCCATATTCCAAACAATCAGATTGGTACAATTTGATCATTCCCATGTGGGATACAACTGCTTAAAGGATAAGTAAACCTTTAAAGGAGACATATAGGATACATTGAAAAACCTTAATTTTGTAGGCAATTATAAGTAACATATAGTGTTGCTTTTAGATGGTGCTAAATATTAATATTATCTTTATAAATAGCCCCTTTATTGGAGCTCCCTATAGATGTTCTCTGGACCCTGTCTGTGTTTCAAATGAGGGGTGGGCGTGTCCTAACGGTCCCTGCCAGAAGCACAGTAGGAGGGGACAGCCAATCACAGCCCTGCAGTCACACAAGCAAAGACAGGCTTCAGTTCCCTATCAGGTCCTGCTAGCTGCTGATTGGTTCCTGTCCTACAGTGCAGTGAGCTGAGAGCACAGCCTGGGAATTCAGGGAGCAGGAAGTGGAAGAGAAGGGAGGGATTATTAGGGTTTTTGCAGAAATATTCAATAAATCAGCCTGATATTAAGGGATACATGTGCTGTTAATATGAATGAATTTTGTTACAACAGCACCACCTGCTGGTCAGTTTCCCACCAGTCTGACCACCAAGTAGTCAAGGAAGTTGTCAGGAGAAAGAAAGAGGCTGATGTTCTTCTGCTTAGGAAAGATGTGAGAAAGGTTTCTAATTCTTTTCCTAATCAGAAGAACATCAGCCTCTTTCTTTCTCCTGACAACTTCCTTGACTACTTGGTGGTCAGAATGGTGGGAAACTGACCAGCAGGTGGTGCTGTTGTAACAAAATTCATTCATATTAAAGGGTTCCTGTCTTCGGAAAACATTTTTTTCAAAACACATCAGTTAATAGTGCTACTCCAGCAGAATTCTGCACTGAAATCCATTTCTCAAAAGAGCAAACAGATTTTTTTATATTCAATTTTGAAATCTGACATGGGGCTAGACATTTTGTCAATTTCCCAGCTGCCCCTGGTCATGTGACTTGTGCCTGCACTTTAGGAGAGAAATGCTTTCTGGCAGGCTGCTGTTTTTCCTTCTCAATGTAACTGAATGTGTCTCAGTGGGACATGGGTTTTCACTATTGAGTGTTGTTCTTAGATCTACCAGGCAGCTGTTATCTTGTGTTAGGGAGCTGTTATCTGGTTACCTTCCCATTGTTCTTTTGTTTGGCTGCTGGGGGGGGAGGGAGGGGGTGATATCACTCCAACTTGCAGTACAGCAGTAAAGAGTGATTGAAGTTTATCAGAGCACAAGTCACATGACCAGAGGCAGCTGGGAAATTGACAAAATGTCTAGCCCCATGTCAGATTTCAAAATTGAATATAAAAAAATCTGTTTGCTCTTTTGAGAAATGGATTTCAGTGCAGAATTCTGCTGGCGCAGCACTATTAACTGATTCATTTTGAAAAAAATGGTTTTTACCATGACAGGATCCCTTTAACGGCACATGTATCCCTTAATATCTTGGAATTAAATAAATAAATAAATAATGAATGTAAATGACAAAAGTGCTTAGAAATAGCCCCCTCATCAATTTTACATTCACTTATTTTAAAGTTTTGCTTATCCTTTAATGTGTGGCCGGCCATAGAAAGGAATGGGGGCTTTGCACAGCATGACACACCTGTCCACTGACCCCTTCACTCACGTTCCACCACTGGATATCTGGCCCTGACCCTTTTCTGGACGCGGATCCTCCACGTCATCTCCTCGGCCACAATAAGCCAGAGGGTCCGACACACCCGGGGCAGCACGGTTAGAATGAAGCGGGGGTCCAGATGAGACAGAATGTGCAGGATCAGCTCTAGGGGGAGCAGAAGAAGAAGGGACATCTCCCCGCTTTCACTCGCTGCCGGAGACTTCTTGAGATCCCGCCCTCCTCTCTGGAGCCCATTGGGAGCCTCGAAGGGAAGGGCCTCTGGGGGGCCGTGCTCGGGTCGTTCTTGTAAAGACGTGCGGCTCAGGACTCTGCAGAAATAATCCTCCGCCTGTCTGTCCGGATCTTCCAGCGATTCCTCATCAGAATCATTATCAGACTCTGGCTGACAGCTGGACGCCATGAGGACTCAAAGTCCTTCTCTCTTCACTCAGCCTGAAGCACAGGACACACATATAGATATAGATATATATACTGTATATAGATATTAGTGAGGGCAAAGTGTATGGGAAGCGCAGAGACCAGATTTAACCCTATACTGCCCCGCTAGCCCAACAGCACGGCCGTAACCTGGGAGACGTCCAGGAGAATCAAACTGCTGTAAACATTGGGGGTCGTTTATAAAGTTCACGCAGCGCATATTTATTTTATTTATTACGTTTTTTCCTGAACGCTAATATATTGCTCTGCCCGTCTTTCAGGTTTTTTGCGCATTCACATTGTGAATACATTTTGGCAAATGGGGCAGAAATGAGACGGGAGTGCTGCGAGGTTGTTGTGCGTGAAAATAGCGCTGACTGTAACTTAAAGTCGCACTTTGCGAAACTGTTTTGCGGATATTTTCTCCGCCGCCAAAATCGCCGCGTAATTTAGACGCAGAGTGTGCCCATAAATATTCGCAATTTGTGAACTCTTATAGGCGTTTGCATTGTGAAAAAAAACTTCTCAATTCTGTTTGCACCACACGTATTGAGCTGTATAGATATAACCTTGCACAGGGCAAATATATAGTGTGAGAACCAATCTGCCCTGCGCGACGCTTATAAATGAGCCCCACTGTCTCCATGGCAACCTGGACCAATAAGATAATGCTGGACAGGAACTGGCCAATGGCTGTTGGGCAATTCCCTTAGAAGTAGTTGAACAGTTACTGGGGGGCCCACAGGTTGGATTCGAAAGTACAAAGTATGTCCAGAGTGTCCCCCCGACTCCCCCCACAAGCACAAGGAGCAGATCTAATGCCAGTGATTCCATAATGAACATTCATGTATAGTGCACTTTAACCCTTCATACATCAGCCCTACAGAGCAAGTCTTCATTCTGCACATTAACCCCTCGAATGCCAGTAATTCCATAATGAACAGTAATGTATATATTTAACCCTTCATACACTAGCCCTACAGAACAAACCTTCATTCTCCACATTAACCCCTCGGATGCCAGTGATTCCATAATGAACATTCATGTATAGTGCACTTTAACCCTTCATACATCAGCCCTACAGAGCAAGTCTTCATTCTGCACATTAACCCCTCGAGTACCAGTGATTCCATAATGAACAATAATGTATATATTTACCCTTCATATACCAGCCCTACAGAACACACCTTCATTCTCCACATTAACCCCTCGGATGCCAGTGATTCGATAATGAACATTCATGTGTATATTTAACCCTTCATACACCAGCCCTACAGAGCAAACCTTCATTCTGCACATTAACTCCTCGAATGCCAGTCATTCCAGTGATTCCATAATGAACATTTATTTGTAGTGCACCTTTTTTGTATTTGTCATAACATTGTGTTTGAATGCTATTTATAATTTTGCCATAAAGTATTTGCCTGCTGCTTTTACATGACCTTTCTTCCCCCCATGTTCCTGTATGAGGGGGCGGCCATATTTGTGCAGCAGGAGTCGTTAGCATTAGAATCTCTAACTGACAGACTGAGATGTGACCGTCAGGTTTAGGAACTACAATTACAAAATCAGAACTATCAGCGAAAAACGATCTACATGTCCTAAAGGCAACTTTTAATGTAGACTATTAATTTGAAAATATTTTTTTTAGAGTCAGCATCTCTTTAACCCTTCATACAGAGGAAACCTTCATTCTGCACATTAACCCCTCGAATGCCAGCGATTCCATAATGAACATTAATGTATATAGCACTTTAACCCTTCATACACCAGCCCTACAGAGCAAACCTTCATTCTGCACATTAACCCCTCGATTGCCAGTGTTTCCATAAAGAACATTAATGTATATTTCACTTTAACCCTTCATACACCAGCCCTACAGAACAAGTCTTCATTCTGCACATTAACCCCTCGAATGCCAGTGACGCCACAATGAACATGAATTTATACTGCACGTGAGCTCCTCATATTCTAGTCCTTTTTTCTGCACATTAGAATTAAATTAACCTTTAAACGAACTGTTAGTGTGATGTAGAAAGAGGGATATTCTGAGACAATTTGCAGCTGGCTTTAATTTCTTATTATTTGTGACATTTGAGTCATTCGGCATTTTATTCAGCAGCTCTCAGTTTGCAGTTTCAGCCGTCAGGTTGCTAGGGTACAAAGTCCCCTAGCAACCATGCACTGATTTGAATATGAATAGGAGAGGCCTATGAGTAATAACAAGTAACAATAACAATCCATGTGTCGCCTTGCAGAGCATTTGTTTCATTAGACGGGGTCAGTGACCCCCATTTGACAGCTGGAAAGAGTCAGAAGAAGAAGGGAAAGAATTCAAAAACTATAAACAAAATGAAGACCAATTGAAAAGCTGCTTGAGTGAATGAGACAGTCTATAAGATACTTAATGTTAACCTTTAACCCCTTGTGTGCCAGGGATTCCCTAGAAACCGATGTCGCATATTAACCCCTCATGTGCCAAGCCCCGCACAGTCGCCTCTCACATGTCCCTGTGCTCCCAGTAACACTTCCCCATTCACACCAGACAAGTCCCCCGTGAACCCTCCGCCCCACAGAGAAGCAGGTAAGTCACGAGCTTTTTCTCTACGCACTGAATGTGCCTCGTACCTCCATGATGATCCCTAAGGAAACACTCACCCGTCTCCTAGGACACCGCCCGACCGGCTCACGACTGTGACGTTTTTTTTTTCTGAGAAGGTAGTCATGGAAACCAGAGGAAAGCCAATCGGCTTTGAGAACGGAAGTTGGTTCCGCCCGCAAAGTGGAATGGGATGACGACGGCGACGCCATGTTTGTTTTGGGATTGGCCGGTAGAGACACATATGAGGCGTATAAATGATTCTGGGTGTGTCAGTTTTATTCCCATGATGCACAGTTACATACAGTGACCACTTGTTATCATAGTCGGCTAATGCTTCCAATGCCCAGCGCTTATGTGACAATTGGGCTTAGGGACACCTTTCCAATAACTGAAATGCTTCTATGCAATTGGTCACTTTGTGAAAACCCACAGAGACTAAACAGAGAATATTGTGAGGGAACCTCCAAGTCCCAGAGACCCATCAACTGCCCCTGTATTGTCAATAATCCTGTATATTCTCCCAGTGTCACACTAGGGTTCCACAAAATACTCACCTTCCTATATATTTATCTTTATTCCCTATTAATAACATTGTGATCACTGGCCTTCCTATATATTTATCTTTATTCCCTATTAATAACATTGTGATCACTGACCTTCCTATATATTTATCTTTATTCCCTATTAATAACATTGGGATCACTGGCCTTCCTATATATTTATCTTTATTCCTATTAATAACATTGGGATCACTGACCTTCCTATATATTTATCTTTATTCCCTATTAATAACATTGGGATCACTGACCTTCCTATATATTTATCTTTATTCCCTATTAATAACATTGGGATCACTGACCTTCCTATATATTTATCTATTTTTCCCTATTAATAACATTGGGATCACCGACCTTCCTATATATTTATCTTTATTCCCTATTAATAACATTGGGATCACCGACCTTCCCATATATTTATCTTTATTCCCTATTAATAACATTGGATCACCGACCTTCCATATATTTATCTTTATTCCCTATTAATAACATTGGGATCACCGACCTTCCCATATATTTATCTTTATTCCCTATTAATAACATTGGGATCACCGACCTTCCCATATATTTATCTTTATTCCCTATTAATAACATTGGGATCACCGACCTTCCCATATATTTATCTTTATTCCCTATTAATAACATTGGGATCACCGACCTTCCCATATATTTATCTTTATTCCCTATTAATAACATTGGGATCACCGACCTTCCCATATATTTATCTTTATTCCCTATTAATAACATTGGGATCACCGACCTTCCCATATATTTATCTTTATTCCCTATTAATAACATTGGGATCACCGACCTTCCCATATATTTATCTTTATTCCCTATTAATAACATTGGGATCACCGACCTTCCCATATATTTATCTTTATTCCCTATTAATAACATTGGGATCACCGACCTTCCCATATATTTATCTTTATTCCCTATTAATAACATTGGGATCACCGACCTTCCCATATATTTATCTTTATTCCCTATTAATAACATTGGGATCACCGACCTTCCCATATATTTATCTTTATTCCCTATTAATAACATTGGATCACCGACCTTCCATATATTTATCTTTATTCCCTATTAATAACATTGGGATCACCGACCTTCCCATATATTTATCTTTATTCCCTATTAATAACATTGGGATCACCGACCTTCCCATATATTTATCTTTATTCCCTATTAATAACATTGGGATCACCGACCTTCCCATATATTTATCTTTATTCCCTATTAATAACATTGGGATCACTGACCTTCCTATATATTTATCTTTATTCCCTATTAATAACATTGGGATCACTGACCTTCCCATATATTTATCTTTTTTCCCAATTAATGACATTGGTATCAACCATCATTTTTACCGGCCAGGTGGCAACCCTATGTCAGACTGAGATACCAGGGACCCACCAGAAAACCTTAGACCGCAGGCCCACTTTCCAAACTATTATTACTCCTCTCTCAACCTCTTTATTCTCCTAGTTTTTTTTATCTCTACATACTATACTCTATTCTTCCATTATTAAGCATATTTTTTCCCATAAAGAAATAGGAAATAACCATCAAATTAGCTTAATCGTTAGAAGCAAGAGGCCTACTGACACCTGGGCCCATCGGGAGTTTTCCTGGTATCCCAGTGGGCCAGTCTGATACTGTATTCTCCCCTCTATGGAATTGTACAGAATTCCCTGAGCTAATAACTAGATCAGGGCCCTGTCACTAACGTTCACTGCTTCCTATAACTTTTTAAATTCCCCTAGCAACCATGCATTGATTTGAATAATAGACTGGAATATGAATAGGAGAGGCCTGAACAGAAAGGTGATAAAAAGTAGTAATAACAATAAAGCTTAAAGCCTTACAGAGCATTTGTTTTGTAGATGGAATCAGTTACACCGACCCCCCCCCCCCATTGGAAACCTGGAAAGAGTCAGAAAAAGGCAAATAATTCAAAAACTGAAAAAAAGGGGAAACAATCAAGACCAATTGAAAAGGTGCAAGTTTTTAGTGTCAGTAGTTATTCCAAACACACTTGAACCCCAAAAGTCTGGCCACACAAGCAGCTTCGGGGAGATTAGTTGCTCCAGCTACAAATCTCCGCTTCTTCAGGGCGACAATCTCTCAGAACTGCCTTCAACCTGCCCTCTGCCGGCTAAAATGAGAATTGTCTGAGGGAAGGCACACGCGGTGCTTCGTTTTCTGAAGTCGTCATACTGTGCCCCACCTTCCTCAAACCCTTTCTCTGCTTGGTCTGTCTGAATTTAGATTTACTCAGATTACCCACCTCGATTCTCAGCCTCCGCATCTCAACTCCAGCATTCAGACTCCAAACCCATTAGAGTGAAGCTCTTATCTCATGCACACAAGCACCTTATCTCTAGGAGATATGACCTGCAGCCTGGAGTGAAGTACAAAGTGGGAAGCCAGCGGGATCCAACTAGATCCTTACGACTGGGGAGAAATCAGATAACCTCTACCTTTCTTCAGTGAGTACAAGACATAAGCTTATATAATTAAAGGGGAACTCCACACAAACAGAACTTACACTTTTTGAAAAGTAAACAACATTTCAAGCAACTTTGCAATACACATCAGTGAAAAAATATGCAGACTTTTCATGATTTTTAATGGTTTCTGACAGTTCCCTAAGCCTAGCCCCCTACTCTCCTGCTGATTGCTCTGACTACTTTGCTGAGCTGACTGACTACTGTTACTTTTTATCAACCATCTGTCCTCGGCCTGCATCCTCCAAACCCCACAATTCCCTGCACATGTGATTTCAATAAGGAACATCCCAGTGCAATGCATTGTGGGTTATGTAGTTCCTGCATGCTGTCTGAAAGCTGTGGAGAAGTTGTTACAACATCAGTGTTTAGTCCCTCCTTCCCTGCCAGGATTTCAAATGATGCAGAAAGAGAAGGAATGTTAAACAGCTGGATTTCACCATACAAAATGGCATTTATTCAGACTTTTTGAAGAAATAGGTAACTGTGATGGGGATATTCTGGGTTTCTGTGTTATGTGGGACTCATTATCAAATTTTGGTTTGGAAGCCGAAGTTCCCCTTTAAGAATTATCCACCAAATATCTCACACCACATTGACATTGTACGGGAAGGGTTAGTTCCCCCCAACTGGCCGAGATGCAGAGCCCCACAGCTAACTTGCACTTGTGTTCAGAATAATAGCAGTGCGACATCACTAACCTTGTTCAGAAGAACAGGGTAATCTGATTGAGAGAGGGGGGAAAACATATAAATAAGAGGAGAAAAATGAGAGGCTGCTCAGCTAAAATGATCTCAAATGCTTTACGATGGCACCAAAACCTGAACGACGTGAAAGAAAATGGAAAACCCCCTCTGGAATGGATAGAAGAAAATCCAAAATGGCAAAGACTGGGCCAATGATCAGCTCCAGGAAGATGAAAGAAGGAGTAAAGTTGTGATACTGTTACAATTAGAAGAGACCTATGTGAAGCCAAACTATCTGCAAGAAGCCCCTGCAAAATCGCATTGTTGAAAAAAAATCTTAATCTGAACACAAGTGTACTTTGGAACTGCCCTGCTATAAACACATTCTGGAAACAGGTTATAAATTATGGCCAAGGAGTTGGCACTTCCTCAAGTACTCAACCCCACTGCTCCTGTTCTACACCAAAACTCAATGGATTGCTCTAGTTAACTCTAGGGATGCAGTGAATCCAGGATTCGCTTTGGGATTGCATATGCAAATTAGGCGCGAGGAGGGAAATTGTGTGACTTTTTGTCACAAAACAAGGAAGTAAAAAAATGTTTTCCCCTTCCCACCCCTAATTTGCATATGCAAATTAGGATTCGGTTCTCTGTCAAATCTTTCTTGAATGATTCAGTGCGTCCCTAGTTAACTCACAATTGATGCCGAAGTAAATATGATAACCTACGGACCCCTGGTTCAAATTGCCAGCCAATTCTACCAACTAATGGATGCGATCTCCGTCCAACTCCCCCCCCAATCTCTTTCCCTAACTTCTTATTAAAGGAGACATATAGGATTAATGAAAAAAACCTAATTGTGTAGGCAATTATAAGTAATATATGGTGTCGCTTTTACATGGAGCCAAAAATTTAAATTATCTTTAAAAATTGCCCCTTTATTGGAGCTCCTTATGGATGTTCTCTGGTCCCTGTCTGTGTTTCAAACGAGGGGTGGGCGTGACCTAACGGTCCCTGCCAGAAGCACAGTAGGAGGGGACAGCCAATCAAAGCCCTGTAGTCACACAAGCACAGACAGGCTTCAGTTCCCTATCAGGTCCTGCTAGCTTCTGATTGGTTCCTGTCCTACAGTGCAGTGAGCTGAGTGCACAGCCTGGGAATTCAGGGAGCAGGAAGTGGAAGAGAAGGGAGGGATTATTAGGGTTTTTGCAGAAATATTCAATAAATCAGCCTGAAACTCTACTTTAAGCACAATTCTTCTATATCTAAATACGTATAACACACTGGTACATTCTTATTTTTTAGACAATATGTCTCCTTTAAAACTCAAAAATCATACTATAAAAAAAAAATAACTATTGTATGCAAGTGAGTGCATCTGCCATAAGTATTTTGGATAATTCTGAATTAACGTAAAGACTTGCATTAAAGGAGAACTGAACCCTCCACTGCTCACCCCTCGCCCTGCTAAGTGTTACCTTAAGGAGACTTGATTGTGTTATATGTTTATTACATGCAATATATGTACATTGTGATTTGTATCTAAGAATGTTATGTCATTTACCTATTAGATAGTATCTGGACATAACAGAGACAAGCATCAAAGACACCCTATTTAGCATACAGTTGTTAAATCCACTCCCCTTTGACCAGAGGCAGCTGAAAAAGCAAACGTTCCCAGCTACACACTGCCTTTCCCCCTTCCATTGTCCTGATTCTTGAATGAACTGCCTCAGGAATCCATGCCCTACTCCCCAAGACTGACCAATCAGAACCCGACATGTACCTATGATCAGTCTTTTAGTTAATACAATAGTGTTAGTTGGTCAGAGTCCTGGGAGTTCCTGCAGTGAGGACACTGATGCCAGACCAAATGGAAGGAGGAGTATCAGGGAAGCAGTGGATTTATATCCAAAATATACATATTTGTAATTCTTTTTGTAAACATTTGTTATACATTCTATGTAGTATAACTTGTTTTAGTAGATATGTGTCAATAGCTGTGTAAATAAATATATATATTTTCATTGAACTCTCTCTTTCGTTAAAGAACCCTTATAAGCAGGAATACTTATGTACATGTGTATATGACAATAAATATACATATTTACATAAATATATCCTTGGTCAACACCAAGTGTTACCCCGGAAATGTGTCCCCTGTAGGATTACTGACCGCACATGTCGAGTGAGCGCAGTGGAGCTCACGGGCGCCATTTTCTTCTCTTAAGTCTTCTTCCCTTTGACAGTTTCCGGCGCATGTGCAGTTGTCGCGAACCATGCTCCAACTGCGCATGCACCAATACGGCACTCACTTTACAAGGATTACCGAAACACCAAAGATGGCGCCCGTAAGATCCACTGACGGCGTGTGCGGTCAGTAATCCTACAGGGGACACAATTCTGGGGTAACACTTAGCAGGGAGGGGGGTCAGTGGGGACTTTTGACTGTGGGGGGTTTAGTTCTCCTTTAAGAATGCTGCAGGCATAGACCTTTTGCCTCCTTGGTACCCCACCTTTTCCTAGAGACCGGGGGTTACACTCAAGGTGTAGGGGAAATGTAGGCAAGGAATGCAAACTGCCAGATCTTTTGACCCAATTGTCTCTTTTGGATGGAGATTGTGTGATTTCTCATTCTTATATCCCATATAAGAATTATTAAGTTGGTATTCGTATTGGTGGCCTTCCAAAAGGTTTTTAGCAGGACTTCATGATTTCACAATACACATCCTAAAGTGAAAGGCAACAGGATAATGAAGAACCTGGGTTATGGAGGTTCTCTATTCTATTAGTTACCTTCCTACACGGCCCCAACCTCGACAGTCAGCCAGTGAGCCTGGAGTGATGGCGGCTCTTTACTCATAAGGGGCTAAGGGTGGCAGAAATGAAGCACCATTCCCTGCCTCTAAGCAAGTACATACTGCTGGGGGAAGGGAAGAATCGCTGCCACTTCATAGGTATCAATCAATTATGTACCCCAGAAACAACACAAGAGCTTCCCAACTGCCAGTAATGAGGCCCAGATTTGCTAACCGCTCATCATGGATCAGTCCGAGGCGGCTGCAAGGCATAAGCTATTACAGGATTTCACAGTAACTGAAGTGTAACCGATTTTGAACCCTGAAGCGCTGTATTTAAATTTCGGTATATAGCGACACACTACTACCATAGGACACAGTAAATGCCATCTGGCCGTTTAGCTTAGTTGAACAAGCTCTACCCACAACCCTCTAGTGAAACATTTCCTTAGAAAATCAGGCCACTGCCTCCCATAAACCCTCACACATTTTGTGCCTGGTACCACCCTTAGAAATGATGGGCCCGAAATGACTTCACTTCACAGATAAAGTGGTAAAATCCTCCTTCAATATTTTTTTTTTTTACTTTTCCTCGACAGAGACAAACATCTCCCTTGGTGGGGGTAGGTGTTCCATACTGCATTGTACAATAAAACACGACATTGGTTTTAGAGTCACAAAAAAAAAAAAAAACCTGCATTTTTAGTTAACGGAAAAAAAAAAAAATATACATAAAATGAGAATATAATTCTCATCTGAGCAAAGGTGCAAGCAAGATGGCTTTACACTAAATACACTGCAGTTTTACCATAGGAAACATTACATCACAAATACCAATATACAGACCCAGAATTGAACCGGAGCCTAGTGGTGCGCCCTAGAAAACAGGGGAGGGAGGAAGGGTGATATTAAAGGGGAGGTGTTCCACCCCAGCTCATCATTAAGACCACCCTTGCTTCTGGCCTTTAATGTAGGTATTATTATAAGGTCACCCACCCCCCAATACCTGTCCTCATCTGTTTGGGTTCACCACTTCCCTGCCAGCACAATGCCAGCTAATCTCTAGTAACAACACCTCAGCCATTTTGGACCCCGTCAATGCTTGTCTCCCAAGTTCATTGCTTGGTGTCAGTGGCAGCCACGTTGTGTAGTAAAGATCCTCTTGAGCCAGGAACCTGCAATGCGGAAGTCTCAGCTCACTAGGAACAATCACATTTACTAGGAGTCTGCTGGAATAACGAATCCTCTTTTCTTCCGTCCCACGGGTTTAAAGAAGACCATTTCTGAAATTGATTTCCATTAAAAACAAAGCAGCGCCCTCTGCTTGCGACATGGAGATTCCAGCGCAGTAAGAGCGAGGAGAGGGCAGATATGCCGGAGATGCTGAAATGCAACGTTTCTTGGATAAAACATGGTCGGATGGCAACCTGGGTCTCTGCTGCACTTCACATGCCGGTGACTAGGAGCCATCCATGATGTAGGCGGCAAGTAGAGGTTTTTCACGCTCTTGGTATGAATGGTGGAACCCAAATTGCTTGGGCAAATAAGCCTAGCAGCAGTTTAAAATCAACTCCAACAAGAGTGGCCTCCCACCCTGCCAAATGGGACGGAGCACTGATATAAGACTTGGGGTTCTGTTTAACAATAAGACATGCCCAATTACTACATGGATTCAACAACACTCTGCGTGTTTCCTTCCTCCCTCTATTTGCACACTGAGTAGCCCCTCCCTACCATGATTTTAACCTTATCTGTAAGAGATATGGCTGTCTCAACCTGTGCCGGTTCTAAAATAGCACAGGAGTCAATTTACTTCCCTCCTCCCTCCCTATGCGCTACCTCCCCCCCACCCGCTTCTGACCCTTCCCACATCCCGCTGTGTACCCGGCTTCTTCTCTTATTCCCAACCTCCTCCCCATATCAATAGACTTTCAACTTTAAGCCCATCCCCACTGATGAACAATAGAAAACAAAATTTACTACACAATCTGCATTGGATGTGTGGTGGGAGTGAACCGTTGTGTTGTGTAGTTTTCACTATCCAGCAACTCCTCCCTGCAATAAAGTTTGTGGGGATTGGCGACGAGGGGGTGTAATTCTAGCCTTGGACACTGTTCCCTAAAACCCTTCTAAAGACCGGATGAGGGGGCGTAGGACATCTGTCTCCCCGATGACCGCATGGACCAATCAGGAACCTAAACAGAACAGAGATAAATTGAACGGCACCAGCCTTTAGGTTTTCGCCTTCCTTTGCTCCTTCTATAAACCCCAAAGGCCACTCACCTCCTACGCTGGGTGTGTGTTTTCTAACCATCCCTTTTACACACCATAGAATGCAGATAAACGCTCCTTCAGTAGAGGCGGGAATTGCTCAGAGAACTGATTCCAATTCTCTTCCCCTACCTGCTCTTTAAAACCGTGCAAAATCTAGAATTAAAATGAAAAAATGAAGCAGAAATCAGTGCACAAGGGGCATAGATAGATAGATAGATAGATAGATAGATAGATAGATAGATAGATAAAGAGATAGATAGATAGATAGATATACATACATATCTTCAGGGTTAGACAATGGACTCTGTTCTCATTACAGAATGCTCACCTTATAGAACATGTCCCTCAGATCATCCTTTGGACTCATCCATGACGCCACAGCATCACAAAAGAAAATAAAATCCTATGGCATGAGGAAGAGAGGGCACAAGTAAGGTCAAGGCAATACTAACGTGATGTGTGAACAAATCCAGCTCTGCTTGTCCCCTACCCCCAATATACATGTGATGAAAGAGCTGCTTTTACCTGTACAACTCCTCCAGGATTCACACCAATCATTATACAGATGCCCCTAAAGGCAGAGTCTTTCTCCTCGTTGTCACGGATATTGCGAAGTGATGTGCACCTGACGATGGAACGGTTGACGAGAGTTAAAGGTTAGAATTATCAGTGTTTTAAAGGATAAGTAAACCTATAAACAAGTGAATGTAAAATTGATGAGGGGGCCATTCTAAGCAATTTTGTCATTTACATTCATTATTTATTTTGCTTTTATTCCAACATACATGTACTGTTAATATGAATGAATTTTGTTACAACAGCGCCACCTGCTGGTCAGTTTCCCACCAGTCTGACCACTAAGTAGTCAAGGAAGTTGTCAGGAGAAAGAAAGAGGCTGCTCTGATGTTCTTCTGCTTAGGAAAAGAATTAGAAACCTTTCTCACATCTTTCCTAAGCAGAAGAACATCAGCCTCTTTCTTTCTCCTGACAACTTCCTTGACTACTTGCTGGTCAGACTGGTGGGAAACTGACCAGCAGGTGGCGCTGTTGCAATAAAATTAATTTATATTAAAGGGATACTGTCATGGGAAAAAATGTTTTATCAAACCGCATCAGTTAATAGTGCTGCTCCAGCAGAAATCCGTTTCTCAAAAGATCTAACAGTTTCTTTAATATTTAATTTTGAAATCTGACATGGGGCTAGACATATTGTCAGGTTCCCAGCTGCCCCAGTCATGTGCTCTGATAAACTTCATTCTCTCTTTACTGCTGTACTGCAAGTTGGAGTGATATCACCCCTCCATTTCCCCCCAGCAGCCTAACAACAGAACAATGGGAAGGTAACCAGATAACGGCTCCCTAACACAAGATAACAGCTCCCTGGTAGATCTAAGAACAACACTCAATAGTAAAATCCAGGTCCCACTGAGACACCTTCGTTACATTGAGTAGGAGAAACAACAGCCTGCCAGAAAGCAGTTCCATCCTAAAGTGCTGGCTCTTTCTGAAAGCACATGACCAGGCAAAATGACCTGAGATGGCACCTACACCAAGGTTACTTATCCCTTTAAGTCAAGGTGTCAAAAGTGCAACCCAATGGCTTATAGGACCAATACGCAGCATCCTTTGGGGAGGAGGAAAGGTTGACTCTTGTGGTTAACAAAGCAGAGTAGAAGTACTGTAGACTGTAAACATGACTTACCAAGGCCTGATAAACTGTTGCAGCATAGGAGCCACTTCCTGGGGACATACACAGCCCAGGCGCCCAATGGTTATGGCTGTAGAAAAAAAGACAAAAGATGGCAACTTATAAACAGCAAAATGATATGCAATGTCACAACAGATGTGCTTAGCACCGATTAACTTTCGCTGCAACATCAACAGTGCACAGGAAGTGGAGATAAGGAAATAGTTAGAAGTCACTAAGGAATACATCATTTACTAGTTCCCTCTAGTGCCTTGCACGCAGGCCCGGACTGGCAATCTGTGGGTTCTGGCAAATGCCAGAGGGGCTGCTATAAGGTCCCATAGAAAGTCAGTATTTAATGGGCTGGTGAGGGCTGTTTGGGCCTCTATGTGGGCTGATTGGGCCTCTGTGTACCTGAAATGCCAGGGTCTATTTTAATTCTCAGTCCAGACCTGCTTGCACGTGCTGCACACAAAACAAAGAATGGTTTGCCTTTTTTAGCACAAAGGAGTATAATTCTCACCTGTGTTTTCCAGAAGGGTCTTTGGGGTATTGGGCCGGTTAATGATCTCCACAAGGTTTTTTAAGACCATGGGGACATACGGTTGCATCTCAGATCCTGTAAGAAAACAATACAAAGAAAGCCTCTCAGTTCCGGCTGCTCAAACTGTACCATTTCCCACTGTATATGCCACAGAGTCCACATTCCATTCTGACACGCTTCCAAAATTGCACCTTTTAAAGGGGAACTATCATGGAAATGAAATTTCATATAAGCTTCATCATGAAATAAGAAACTTTATAAATACAATCAATTAAATATTCTGCATGGTTTCGGAAATAATCAAGTTTATCTTCACTATTCCCCTCTCAGCATCTGTTTCTCTTCATTTTGTCTTCTTTCAGGAGTTGGGTTTCAGATGAATGATCCAATATATCTTATAGGGGGGCTCCTTTCCTACCAGATGAATTAGACCTCACTCAAATAACTGATTCCAGTAGAAACAAAATAACTGCCTTTTGCACAAATTCTGCATGTAGAGAGACATGATGTCTGGTGATTTAATAGAGTGAGCTCTAATACATCTGCTAGGCAAAAGGAGCCCCCCTATAAGATATATTGGATCTAACTGTCAGTGAATATCTGACACCCAACTGCTGCATGAAGAGAGAATGAAGAGAAACAGATGCTGAGAGAGGGACAGTGGAGATAAACTTGATTATTTCAGAAACAGTACAGAATATTTCATTGATTGTATTTAGAAAGTTTCTTATTTCAGTATGACGAAGCTTATATTAAAATTTCATTTTCGCGATAGTTGCCCTTTAATCATATCTGAAAACTAAAAGCAACACATCCACTCATTGTTCTCGCTCCGTGTCTGGTCTGGCTAGCAACTTCCCCCTTAGCCCAGGTTAAAACCTCTACACAGTATACATATCTAGTAAGCATTCATATACACAGGACATGTTCAGGTGTGGGAAAACTAGGTAAGCCATCCAACAGCAGGTATAAATGTGTACTGGGGGTCATTACGTAAAGGGATTTGGTCATGATTTTTAGGATATAGTTTTTATTTCTAAATTACACTGTTTACACTGCAAATAATTCACTCTACAATATAAAATGTCATTCCTGAACCAGCAAGTGTATTTAGTTGTAATATTGGTGTGTAGGTGCATCTCAGGTCATTTTGCCTGGTCATGTGATTACAGAAAGAGCCAGCACTTTAGGATGGAACTGCTTTCTGGCAGGCTGTTGTTTCTCCTACTCAATGTAACTGACTGTGTCTCAGTGGGACCTGGATTTTACTATTGAGTGCCGGTCTTAGATCTACCAGGCAGCTGTTATCTTGTGTTAGGGAGCTGCTATCTGGTTCTGTTGTTAGGCTGCTGGGGGGGAGGGGTGATATCACTCCAACTTGCAGTACAGCAGTAAAGAGTGACTGAAGTTTATCAGAGCACAAGTCAAATGACTGGGGGCAGCTGGGAACCTGACAATATGTCTAGCCCCATGTCAGATTTCAAAATTAAATATAAAAAAATGTGTTTTGAGAAATGATTTCAGTACAGAATTCTGCTGGAGAAGCTCTATTATCTGATGCGTTTCGAAAAAAAAAAAAAAACTTTTCCCCCCATGACCGTATCCCTTTAAGCTACACATGGGGTCATGGTTTTGCTACCCAGTGCATCAAACATAATGAAATGCGCCCGAGGGTAAATGTAAATTGGTATGTCAGTTCCACAATGTTCTATTACTTGCCCCCTCCCCCTCTTTCTGAGTTTAATGTTGGCCTGCACAACTCACCCATCTGCATGCAGATCTCTCCAATGGCCCATGTTGCATTATTGCACACGGAGATAAACTCCGGATTTAAGTTGGTGCCCAGAATAGGCATAAACTCCGCTAGAACAGACAAAAGGGAAATTCATGTTTTAACAAGTCCAGCAGCTCTTGGCAACCAGACTCACAGTTACTAGTACGAAGATAAACCCACAAATCACTTGGGCGGTGCAGTCTGCAGTTTTTTTATTTGGCCTAGGCCGGACCACTGAAAGGTTGACTATGTCTCAGGCCAGATTACGTAGGATACTTACAGATACATGGCTTCACATGCAGGAAGCAGGCCTTTGTTAGATCACCCAGCAGAGCAAATGAACTTTGCCGGACTTCAGGCATAATGTCCTGAGAAGAGAAGACAGGGGATAAAGAAGCCATTCAGTATCACAAGACAGAACTGCTGTATTCCCTACACACGACTGGAAGCTTCCATACCTGCATGCACTGAAACAACAAGGTCATGATGTTACTCCTGGCTACTAACTGCTCGACGTGACTACCTAGACCTTCTGCGAGACCACTCAGCAGATCCAAGGCAACGATCATGAAATCTTTATCAGGAGCTTCATATTGGTCAGGGTGTTGGCTGTACATCTGGCAGGAAAAAAAAGAGGAAAACTGCAAGTCAGCAACAATCAGCACATAAGTGTGATAGCCTTGTACTTTATTAATACATCACAAAAGAGCAATTGAATGGCACTCTGGTTAAAAAAGGAGATTTTGTTACTTACCGTTAAATCTTTTTCTCTTCAGTCACTTGGGGGACACAGGGACCATGGTATAGCTAGTACCACTAGGAGGCAGGACACAACCCTAAAAACAGAACTGACTCCTCCTTCACTGGCTATACCCCCAGTAGGCGGAGCTTAAGTCAGTTTGTACCAAAGTTAACAGGAGTAATAAAACTTAGAGTAAGAAACAACCATAACACTTAATAACCATAAAATGTCTGACAGAAGTGAAGGCCTCAGTCCAGGGAGGGAAGCCCTGTGTCCCCCAAGTGACTGAAGAGAAAAGATTTAACGGTAAGTAACAAAATCTCCTTTTCTCATAGTCAGCTTGGGGACACAGGGACCATGGGACGTACCAAAGCAGTCCCCAGAGCCGGGTGGACAAGAGGCCTAGGAAGACACCACCGCAGCCTGCAGCACCCGTCTGCCGAAGCGAGTGTCAGATGCCGCAAAGGTATCAAAGTGGTAAAATTTGGAAAATGAATGGACTGAAAATCCATGTAGCTGCCTTGCACAGCTGTTCAGCCGAAACCTGGTTACGGAACGCCCAGGAAGTACTCACACCCCTGGTGGAATGAGCCGTGACTCTGTGTGGGGGATCCTTCCCCTTCGCTGTATAAGCTCTTTGGATAGCTTGTTTGATCCACCTGGAAATGTTCTGCTTGGTAGCCGGAGTACCCTGGCGAGGACCCGATGGAATCACCAACAGCGCATCACACTTGCGGAAGTCCCGAACCCTATGCAGATAAAACTTCAGGGCTCTCACCGGATCAAGGGAGTGCAAGGCTTGTTCCTTAGGGTTTGCAGGAGCAGGACAAAATGATGGCACAACAATTTCCTGGTTAAGGTGAAATTCCGAGACGACCTTCGGTAGGAAGAAGGAATAGTGCGAAGAACAGCCCTGTCGTGATGGAAGATGAGGTAAGGAGCTCGACAGGAGAGTGCACTGAGTTCAGAGACACGTCTCGCAGAGGCGATAGCTAGCAGAAAAACGACCTTCCAGGTGAGCCACTGGAGAGGCACAGAAGCTAGTGGTTCGAATGGAGGCAGTTGAAGAGCACGTAAAACCAAGGTAAGATCCCACACAGGAAAATGGTGTGCGAACTGGCGGAGCTACATGCGCCACTCCCTGCATGAACGTCTTGACGTCTGGAAGTAGAGCGAGCCGTTTCTGGAAGAGAACCGAAAGGGCAGAGATCTGGGACTTCAGAGACCCTAAGGACAGGCCCATGGAGAGACCGTCTTGCAGGAACTCCAGGATGTGCGGTATGGATAAGGTCCGGAACGTCACCTTGGATTTAGAGCACCACTGGCGGTAGGTGGACCAAACTCTATAGTACGCCTTGGCTGATATCGGTTTCCGTGCTGCACACATAGTGCGTGCAACCGCTGTAGAAAAACCCTTTTGGTTAGGATCTTGGTCTCAAGAGCCATGCCGTTAAGGAGAGGTTGCTTAGGTTGGGTGCCGGATCGGTCCCTGGGTGAGAAGGTCTGGAATTGACGGTAAGGTCCATGGTTCTGCCACGGATAGGTTGAGGAGATCTGAGAACCAAGCCCGTCTGGGCCACCGTGGAGCAATCAGAATGAGGGTGGTCCTTTCTCTTTGAAGCCTTCTGATGGTTCTGGGAATGAGTGGCAGAGGTGGAAAGGCGTACGCCAGCCGAAAGGGCAGGGAGCCGTTATGGCATCGACGTCGTGAAGCCAGGGGATCTCTGTAGCGAGCCAGGAACTGTGGAACCTTCCTGTTGTGCCTGGTGCCATGAGGTCTACTTCTGGGACGCCCCACTTTAGCGTTAACTCCTGGAAGATGTCGTCGTTTAGGGACCACTCGCCCGGGTCCAGGGACTGACGGCTGAGAAAATCCGCTTCCCAATTCAGCAACCCCGGGATGTAGATGGCCGACAAGTGAACTTGTTGAGCTTCGGCCCACCGAAAGATAAGCTTTATCTCGTTGAGCGCTCCCCTGCTTCTTGTACCGCCCTGGTGGTTGATGTAGGCCACCGCTGTGGAGTTGTCGGACTGAACCTTCACCGCTTGACCCTTGAGGATGTGTGCCAGTGGAGGAGACCCAGCCGTATGGCCCGAATCTCGAGCAGGTTGATCTGCAACCGGCGTTCGGATTGCAACCACTGTCCCTGGGCAGACTGGCCCTCGAGAACTGCTCCCCAGCCAAAGAGACTCGCATCCCGTTGTCAGAATTCGCCAGCACGGGTCCCCTAGACGTTTCCCCTTGGTGAGATGTGGGGTCTGTAACCACCAGAGGGAGAGAGGATCTCGTCAGCTGAGAAAGTTGAATCTCCTGTAGAAGGGATTTTCGTTTCCAGGAGGAGAGAATGTTCCACTGAAGTTCCCTGAGGTGGAATTGAGCAAATGGCACTGCTTCGATCGAGGATACCATGACTCCCAGAACCTTCATGCAGAATCTCGCTGTGTGACGTGGCTTTGAAGTAGTGTCGTCACCCAACTGCGGGCAGACAGACTACTTTCTCCATTGGAAGAGAATATCGTTTGTGATTGAGTGTCGAACGTCATACCCAGAAAATCATGGAGTGGCTGGGTACTAGAGAAGACTTGGTGAGGTTTAGAACCCAGCCCAGGTCCTGTAGCTTCATGATGGAGGTCCGAAGAGATTGTTGAGCCTCTTGAAGGGAAGGTGCCTTGATTAGCAGGTCGTCCAGGTAGGGAGTGATGTTTATCCCAGTGCTGCGAAGCTCTGCCGTGGCTGCCGCCATAATTTTGGTGAAGACTCGGGAGCCGAGGTGAGGCCGAAGGGCAGACTCGTGAATTGGAATGACGATTTTTGAAGGCAAACCGCAAGAATTTCTGATGCGGAGGGAAAATGGGGACGTGTAGGTAAGCGTCCTTTATGTCGAGAGACATGAGGAATTGGCCTGGTGACATCGCTGCGATGACAGACCGCAGGGATTCCATCTTGAAACTTGCGAGGACGGATAAATTTGTTGAGCTCCTTTAAGTCCTAGGATAGGCCGAACGAATCCGTCCTTTTGGGGACAACAAAGAAGATTGGAGTAGTATCCCATGGAAATCGCTCCGCAGGAGGTACAGGAATAATAACTTCTGCGAGAAGAAGACTGGTAATCACATTCTGGAAGGCTGATCTTTTGTTTGGCTCCTGTGGGAGTCGTGACATGAAAAACCGTGAGGGAGGAGACGAAAATTCTAGGTGGTAACCACTGGTGACGACCTCTTGAATCCATGAATCTTGAGTGATTGCAGACCATGTTTCTGAAAAAAGTCGTAACCTCCCCCCCACCTGCCGTTGTACTTAGGGAGATTGGCGTCATGCTGAGGTTAGATCTTGTCAGTAGACTTAGAGGTGTGCTTTCCGGTTTTGCCAGGAAGGGTCTTTGCTTGTTCCCAAACCGACCTCTATTTGTGAATGATGTTCGTGGAGGAGAAGATCTCGATCCCTTGATTGGGGGGACACGAAAAAACTTTCCTCTACGAAAGGTGGACGAGCCTTTGGTTGTGGTAGCAGAGTGCTCTTACCTCCGGTAGCTTGGCTAATGATCTTATCGAGTCGGGTCCGAAGAGAAGCTTGCCCTTGAAGGGGATGGAGGTAAGAGACTTTTTGGAGGAAAGGTCGGCGGACCATAACTTCATCCAAAGGGATCTGCGAGCTGCAACAGCAAGAGCTGATGACCTGCTGATGACTTGCGTTGCGTCCAGTGAGGCTTCGCCATAGTAGTCGTTCGCTTCTTTGATCTGTGAGGCTAATGAGACAGCTCGTGACGTGGGGCTCCGTCTGCTATAGAGGTAATGAGAGTATCGGACCAGGATTGTATGGCCCTGCTGACCCACGCCATGGCAATGACTGGCCGAAGGGCTGAGCCAGAAGCAGAGAAAACAGAACGTAGTAAGCTCTCTAATTTCTTGTCCATGGAGTCCTTGAAGGATGAAGCGTCAGGGACTGGCAGTGCTGTATTTTTGGAAAGTCGAGACACGGGGGCATCAACTGATGGCGGAGATGACCACTTGTCAGTGATATCAGCCGGAAAAGGATATTGCTTAAGGAAACGCCGGTTTGCCTGGAAGCGTCTCTCGGGTTTGTCCCATTCGTGTTGAATAAGCTGGTCAAGCTGAGAATGAGAAGGAAAAACAGGTGATGTTTTACTGTGTCGTTTAAAAAGAGCCTTTGAGGATTCGGCTGTAGCCTCCGTTTCTTGGAGATTAAGAGTTTCCAATACAGCGGAAATCAAAGGAATCCACGGATTCTGATGAAAATTTGTGTGATTCCTCTGCATCATGGCCGGAACCAACCGAAAGTTCCCCATTCAGAGCGGTCTTCATCCTCAGAGTCTGGAGGAAAAGGAGACTGGTGTCTGGGAGGAGAATCGCTCTCTTCATCAGACGGAGAAGAGCTCTGCGTTTGGAAGGTCTATGCCTAGGGTTATCTAGACGGGAAAGTAGCCTGTCCAGTGACTGAGCCAATTTTGGAATTCCTGTGGCCAATTGGGAGGCCCATTCTGGAGTAGTATGCCCTCTGATTGGGGAAGCATGTCTGCTGGAAGCTGGAGAGTCTCCTTGCTGAGACTGATTCCCCTGAGGTGGAGTAGGTACTGAGGGTTCAGTAACCTGAGGCTTGCATTTAGAACATAAGGGGTCTTTGTGCCCCCGTGGCAAACGTTTGCAGCATTTGGCACAGGCCAAATAAGTAATAGAAGCAGAGGGTGCTGCCCTGGTAAAAAGGCCCTCACTTGGCCCCCTCAGACATTATGATGGCTAGGAAGTGGTAGAGGAAGTTTAAATACAGGAAAAACTTACTCACCCCCAATGTCTGTGAGCTACACGCTAACCTGCGAGATATAGGCAGGGAAGGAGGAGTAGCCTGGTCGGGTAGTGCAGAGAGTACTGAAGGTCCCCGTGCCCCTGCGTGCAGCCCTTGTGTCGCAGAGAAAGAAGCGCGCGAATCCCACAGTGCGCTCCTGTGCTGCAAGATGGCGGCACGCACCGAGGGGAGTGGACGCGTATGGCGTCAGAGGCCGAGTTGCGCATGCGCGCGTGCGCGCAGCGCAAGGAAAAAACCCCGCTCACCAACAGCGCACAAATCATTAATGGCGGCGCTACAGTACCCGCTGAGGGAATGTGCAGAAGTGTAGCGCCAATAGTGCGCACTGCCTGAGCGCCCCCTGGCCCTAAGGGAATAAATCCCAATCCAAGTAGGCTTGAGGGGGAATGAAGGGAAGAGCCAGGCGCCAAGCCTGGTAAAGGAGGGATAGGGGCTGAGGATTCAGACTTACCTCCAGCCCAAGGCATCCAAGCACTCTCTTTGTCTGCCGGCCAGCTTGCTCCTCCTGCAAGGAAAGGGAGACATCAGTAGAGCTGGGTGGTCTGTGCCAGAGCACAATGTGACCCCGGAGACAGGCTCCCACGTTGGGGGATGACATTAGAGCCTTTACTCAGTGTAAAGGGTCCGCATTGCCCCTGGTGTCAGCTTAGCTGACTGAGAAGTATTAGCAGAAAATAAAAAACGTCCTAACCTCCTGAGGACACAACTCAAACTGACTTAAGCTCCGCCTACTGGGGGTATAGCCAGTGAAGGAGGAGTCAGTTCTGTTTTAGGGTTGTGTCCTGCCTCCTAGTGGTACTAGCTATACCCATGGTCCCTGTGTCCCCCAAGCTGACTATGAGAAAATTTATGACAACTCCTTTAGGGTAGGACTACACGGGCGTTTTCAGCACGATCCGTCGCGCAAAAACGCAGGCGTCAAGTCAGATGCGACGGAAATAAGGTAAGATATACAAATATCGGATGAAGTTGCAGCATTGATCCGACGCGACTGTCTGATGCAGACGCACTGCGCAGCGTCTGCATCTGACAGTCGCGTTGAATCAACGCTGCGACACCATCCGACAATGCTATTGCTTGCCTTATTTCCGTCGCATCAGACTTGATGCCTGCGTGTTTGCGCAGCGCGTCAGATCGCACCGAAAATGCCCATGTAGTCCTACCCTTAATCATAGACTTGCAGAATACAGATGTCTTTTATACACAATGTTACAGCAGCCCCTATTGGGATCTTCACTTCACTTAAAAAGTTATATCATTTATTAAATTCTAATAAAATCATAATGAAAACGCAAACAGTATTGCACATAAAACATAATCGGCCCCAAGGGAATGAACAGACACCAGTTATTCTTGTATGGCTTATACACGAGGAATCAACCATGTCCTATGGAAAAGGAAGGGGGAGGTTTAAAGGGTAACTAACAAATATCAACTTCTATACTTAGTATCTTTCATTCCTTAAATTCTAGTGGCCCTTTTAAATATAAATTCAATGGTTACTGAGTCAAAACATCCCATAAACCTGTTTCATCAATATAGGTAACAGATATCATGTCTCAAGTTTAATTCCTTGGGTGCCCTGGTTTTCAATTGTACTGTATTACCCTTTCCATCATTCCCCATCCTCATGGATCTTAGGGCAGAGACACACGCTCAGATTTGGGGAAATTTAGTCGCCCAGGGGCCAAATCTCTTCTTCGGGACGACTAATCTCCCTGAACTGCCTCCCCTCCCGGCTACAATATAAATCGGAGGCGGGATGGCACTCTGAGCACTTTATTTTCCAAAGTTGCTTTACGAAGAAACTTCAGGCGACTTTTGAAAACAAAGCGCTCCAAGTGCCATCCTGCCGGCGATTTACATTCTAGCCATCGGGAAGGTAGTTCTGGGAGATTAGCGACAAGAAGAAGAGGGTGACTAATCTCCCCGAATCTGAGAGTGTGTCTCTGCCCTTACAATTGAAGGTCCTTATCAGTCACACACAAATTAGGGTCACATTTATCAGGGCCCAATTAACCTGCCTGTAACCGATGAGCAACAAAACTTCACAAGGAACCCTAGTGTTTCGAGGTGAATAGAATTGTTCCTAGCTTTCTACTGCCTTGGTTTGTAGTTTGCTCTAAACCTCACTTTGTTCCCATCAGTATGGCCTAGCTGCTGCACACTATTAATCGACAAGAATGTACCAGTACTAAGCACTTCAATCAGTGGTGTAACTAGATATTACTGGGCCCCACAGCAAATTGTTTTTCAGGCCCCCAAAATGTCTAGAGATTGACATGTTTTACCAATATTTATTGAAACTGTATATGAATTAGGGCCTCATGGGGCCCCTATACCTCCTGGGCCCCCCTGCAGCCGCAGGGTCTGCTTCCTCTATAGTTACACCCCTGACTTCAATTATTTACCACTTGCAAAGCAAAGAAGTGTGAGCATTTCTAGAGGCAGTCAAGACTGACCGCACCCCTCATAACATGATGCACACTAAACATGGAATCTTAAATAGTTTTGAAGTATTACAGCAAGAGCTTCACACCCCTCCAGAGAGGCTGCGATATATGCCGGTATGACATGCCCCATCAGTACAATTTCCTACAAGGCCCATGAACCTAGTGGAAACAACACTTGAACTGTATCTGCATAGACAAGACCTGGTCAAACCTCTGTCCTGGCTATATATTATACTCATTGCAGCAGGCTCAGAGCCCTTAGAGAAAGTCAGGATAATATGGCAAAGGGATATCCCTGATTTAGATGAGGAGAAGTGGAAGGATGCTCTTAAATTTGGTCCCAGAAATAACTTTCTATAAAGGATAGTTACCGTATGTACAAAATAAAGTTCCTAAACAGGGCATACTTAACCCCCAACCGTTAAGCAAAATTCTATGAAAATGTGTTGGATCAATGTCTGAAATGTAAACTTGAGGGGGGTCACTGTTTCGTGTGTTTTGGACCTGCCCATTAATACAGAGATTCTGGAGTAGTGTTCTCCAGTACGTAAATGAAAAACTCGCTCTCCCAAATATCCATTCCCCAGAGCTCTGTCTGCGGGGTGATTACAACTCCGGTCCTACTCCAGAACATGCTACTTACAGCTGTTCTACCAAAAAAGACAATCTTCTGGATCCCCTTTCTCTGCAGTTCAGGCTGAAATTGGTAAATGACTCCCTCCCAGTGCTATATATATGTCGGCAGCGCACACTACTATTTAAAATTATAGAAGCTTACAAAGCCATATACGGCGGTGCGTAAGATAAACATAATTAGTTGCAACAAAAAAAAGGTTTTTAAAGATCTTATTTTCGCACACTGTAGATTGCTTCATGTAATATATTAATCAAAATTAATAAATCCTCAGAGAACCCAAAAATTGTTGATTTGATTTTTTGAGGTTTTTTAATTCCAAGTACAAAAACAGTGAAAATTGCTGTACAGATATCAATTTAATAAATACAATTAATTATACCACAATTCATGTATATAAAGCACCATATATGGTTTGCACAATATTTTTAAAAGAATAATTTAACTGCTAATCTTAGATTATGCAGATAATGAGGCTTGGAGGAGACGTTTTAAAAACGCATCATTTGGATCAGCATTCCTTGTTTGTCAAATTGACTTATGTCCATGGTATTGACCTGCTTAAGTAAAAGTCACAATGAAGCACTTGTTAGAGGTTTTAAACATTGTATGCAGGACATATTCACTTTGTTGCTGATAATGAGAAACAATGTAGCAGAGTGTGGAAATATATTCAAAACACTTGCAGCCGTAGATACGAAGAGCTGTGCCTTTTGAAATACTGCGCTGAAAATCCAGATAGATAAGTAGTATGACCGGCTCACATAAATTTCAGGTAGTAAGTATAGGGTTGACTGTCAGTCGGCTACACGCCAAGTATACATTACCACCTTATCGGTGTAGTCTCTGTGGCGGTTACGTTGCTCGCAGAGCTGTCCTAGCTTGCACTTCCAGAGCCGATCTGAAGAGCCAAAGGTCCCAGTCACTCCTCGTTCCACGTATCTGATTTCCAGATTGTTAAATGTACTCAATGATGGCGTTTCTCTCCTCCACATGGCCAACGCGCGTTTCACCTTGAGCGGCTTCGTCAGGGCTTAGTGATGTCATATTACCTCGCCTCTTATAGCCCTTCTTGTGGTGAGAATTAACAAAAAGGGTTGAATCTTACAATTAACCCTACTATTGCTGTTTTTTCATATAGTGCTACACAATGGTGCCATTCATTTCTATACATATATACATACATTTAAATCGTATTCCTCGCATTTTAACATTTTATTTATTTGTTAACACATGTATTTTTATCAATGTTTTCTGGTTCACAACTCGAGTGGTTCTATCATGCCTATTATTAGTTTTATAGTTTCTTAAGATTATTCCTAACAATTAAAGAATTAAATTATTAAACATTTGCAAATATCACAAAAAAACTCCAAATTTACTATCATCGTTTAAACCATTAGGCCAAAGTGTGTTTAATTCATACATCCACCTTAATTCCTTTTGAAGCAGTTTTTTTATCAATTTCACCTCCCCGGATCCCCAGGGAAACGTGTTCAATTCCAAACATCTTTAGATTTTTTAATACTCCACCATGCACGTTTCTAAAATGTCTTGCCACCGAGCTTTTTTGTACATTACAATTAATGTCACTGATATGTTCCAGGATACGTCTACCCAAAGGCCTAAATGTTTTTCCCAACATATCGCATAGGACAATTGCATTCTATGACGTACACCACAGCAGTGGTTTGGCAATTTATAAAGTTATTTATCTTATAAATTTTTTTATTTTTTAAATGGGTAAAATCCCTACATTTTTTTACATATTTGCAGCATTTACAATGCCCCGCATTTGTGCATCCCTTTTTCCGGTTCTGGTAGCCATGTTAAGGCTTTTCCATGACTGCTGTTGACAAAATGACTACTAGTTAGCTTGTCCTTTAAAGATGGCGCTCTTCTTGCGGTCATTCTAGAAAAGGACTTAAAAAGCTTTTTAACTCAGGATCAGCTAGTAGAATATCCCAATTTCTTTTTAACACCTGCTGGATATCATACCATTGACTGTTATACCTCTGTTATAAATCTCATCTCTGAACTTGTTTGTTTTTGTTTATTTTTGAAAATTAATTCTGTTCGATTTGAAGTTTTGGCCTTTTGATATCCTCTACTTATTGTCTGCTTGCTATAACCCCTATTTGTCAGTCTCTGCGTTAGTTCTTCAGCTTTGCTGATCAAAATCAAAATCTTGAGTACAATTTCTCCGTACTCGCAGAAACTGACCAATGGGGATTCCTCTTATCAATGATTGGGGATGGTGGCTTTCGGCTCTCAGTAAAGTGTTTGTAGCTGTTTCTTTTCTATATGTTCGAGTACTTAGTACTCCATTGTTTTTAAAAATCATCAAATCCAAAAAAAGCTATTTCTTGCCTATGATAATTTAATGTTAATTTAATATTTTTGTCATTATTATTTAGCTTTTCCACTAATTGAAGTAGCTGTTGCTGCTCACCTTCCCATAATATCAAAATATCATCCACGTAACGCAACCAGAGGAGCACGTGCGGTCCTGCCCAATCGTCAAAAATCTTCTGGACTTCTGTATCTTCCCATAGTCCTAGATGTAGGCAGGCATAGGTAGGAGCGCACGTTGCCCCCATGGCTGTCCCGCGAATCTGCCTGTAGTGTTTCCCATCAAATACAAAGCAATTGTTATTAAGTACATATGTCAAACAGTCAATGACAAAATTTGAGTGGATGTCATATTTTTTGCCCCTACTATCTAAATATTTTTTACAAGCACTGATACCTACGTTATGTGGGATGGAGGAATATAGTCCTTCAACATCCAAAGTGACCAATAGCACTTCATCGGAAATTGGTAATGATCAATCTTCCTAATCACATCCGCAGTATCTAATACAAATGATGATAGTGTTGGTAGAAATGATCTCAAATTTTCATCGACATACCTACTTAGCGGCTCCATAACACTACCTATGCCCGACACAATCGGGCGTCCTGGAGGATTCTCTAGATTTTTATGGATCTTCGGTATTATATAAAAAGTTGGGGTCACCGGATTTTTAACATTCAAATACTCAAATTCTCTTTCTGAAATTATCCCATTCATTTTAGCTTCCAATAATATAGATTTTAGTTTAGTTTTAATGGTCATTTTGGGATCTCTTTGTAATATTTCATATTGATTCTTATCATTTAATTGACGCAAAACTTCTTTTTTATATTTGTCTTCTTCCATTATGACTATATTACCTCCTTTGTCCGCCACTTTAATTATTAAATTCTTTTGATTACGGAGATCGTTTAAAGCAGTTCTCTCTTGTTTGGTCAGATTATTGATAATAGATTGTTTTTCTGGTAGTGCTAGAATCTCCTTTTCTACCCTTTGAACAAATGCTTTTACATTCGGGACTTGTGAAAAGGATGGCATATATTCTGATTTTTTCTTTAACGATGAGAAACCTATTTTATCATTAAGGTCTTCATCTGATAGTGTATTTGATTCTATCAAGAGGGACTCTAGAATGTCAACTCCAACATAATCATTGGTTGTCAAATTAACTTTGTATGGTACATGCATATACATTTTTTTTAACGCTACTCTCCTAGCAAATAGATGTAGATCTTTTACTACTGTAAATCTGTCAAGTTTTTTTGTTGGACAAAAATTAAGTCCTTTAGTTAAGAGTGATATATGTGACTCTTTTAAATCAAAACAAGACAGATTTATAATCTGTAATTGATCTAATACATCTTTTTCTTGTATCTCCTTTTTGGTGAATAACCCCATCTGGATCTGTCCCTTAGTTGGACTTGATTGTCTACACTTCTTTCCCCTTCTCGTTTTTCTCCGTTTTTGTACTCAAGATTTTGATTTTGATCAGCAAGCTGAAGAACTAACGCAGAGACTGACAAATAGGGGTTATAGCAAGCAGACAATAAGTAGAGGATATCAAAAGGCCAAAACTTCAAATCGAACAGAATTAATTTTCAAAAATAAACAAAAACAAACAAGTTCAGAGATGAGATTTATAACAGAGTATAACAGTCAATGGTATGATATCCAGCAGGTGTTAAAAAGAAATTGGGATATTCTACTAGCTGATCCTGAGTTAAAAAAGCTTTTTAAGTCCTTTTCCTAGAATGACCGCAAGAAGAGCGCCATCTTTAAAGGACAAGCTAACTAGTAGTCATTTTGTCAACAGCAGTCATGGAAAAGCCTTAACATGGCTACCAGAACCGGAAAAAGGGATGCACAAATGCGGGCATTGTAAATGCTGCAAATATGTAAAAAAATGTAGGGATTTTACCCATTTAAAAAATAAAAAAATTTATAAGATAAATAACTTTATAAATTGCCAAACCACTGCTGTGGTGTACGTCATAGAATGCAATTGTCCTATGCGATATGTTGGGAAAACATTTAGGCCTTTGGGTAGACGTATCCTGGAACATATCAGTGACATTAATTGTAATGTACAAAAAAGCTCGGTGGCAAGACATTTTAGAAACGTGCATGGTGGAGTATTAAAAAATCTAAAGATGTTTGGAATTGAACACGTTTCCCTGGGGATCCGGGGAGGTGAAATTGATAAAAAACTGCTTCAAAGGAATTAAGGTGGATGTATGAATTAAACACACTTTGGCCTAATGGTTTAAACGATGATAGTAAATTTGGAGTTTTTTTGTGATATTTGCAAATGTTTAATAATTTAATTCTTTAATTGTTAGGAATAATCTTAAGAAACTATAAAACTAATAATAGGCATGATAGAACCACTCGAGTTGTGAACCAGAAAACATTGATAAAAATACATGTGTTAACAAATAAATAAAATGTTAAAATGCGAGGAATACGATTTAAATGTATGTATATATGTATAGAAATGAATGGCACCATTGTGTAGCACTATATGAAAAAACAGCAATAGTAGGGTTAATTGTAAGATTCAACCCTTTTTGTTAATTCTCACCACAAGAAGGGCTATAAGAGGCGAGGTAATATGACATCACTAAGCCCTGACGAAGCCGCTCAAGGTGAAACGCGCGTTGGCCATGTGGAGGAGAGAAACGCCATCATTTGAGTACATTTAACAATCTGGAAATCAGATACGTGGAACGAGGAGTGACTGGGACCTTTGGCTCTTCAGATCGGCTCTGGAAGTGCAAGCTAGGACAGCTCTGCGAGCAACGTAACCGCCACAGAGACTACACCGATAAGGTGGTAATGTATACTTGGCGTGTAGCCGACTGACAGTCAACCCTATACTTACTACCTGAAATTTATGTGAGCCGGTCATACTACTTATCTATCTGGATTTTCAGCGCAGTATTTCAAAAGGGCACAGCTCTTCGTATCTACGGCTGCAAGTGTTTTGAATATATTTCCACACTCTGCTACATTGTTTCTCATTATCAGCAACAAAGTGAATATGTCCTGCATACAATGTTTAAAACCTCTAACAAGTGCTTCATTGTGACTTTTACTTAAGCAGGTCAATACCATGGACATAAGTCAATTTGACAAACAAGGAATGCTGATCCAAATGATGCGTTTTTAAAACGTCTCCTCCAAGCCTCATTATCTGCATAATCTAAGATTAGCAGTTAAATTATTCTTTTAAAAATATTGTGCAAACCATATATGGTGCTTTATATACATGAATTGTGGTATAATTAATTGTATTTATTAAATTGATATCTGTACAGCAATTTTCACTGTTTTTGTACTTGGAATTAAAAAACCTCAAAAAATCAAATCAACAATTTTTGGGTTCTCTGAGGATTTATTAATTTTGATTAATATATTACATGAAGCAATCTACAGTGTGCGAAAATAAGATCTTTAAAAACCTTTTTTTTGTTGTCCCTCCCAGTGCTACCCTGGTATGAAATAACGGATACCCTTGCCTCCTCTTAGCACCTTTCTTTCATTTTCTCTTCGTCTCTGTCCCTTTCCTCTTACGGTTGATTTTTAATTATGTTTTTTGAAACTTATAATGCATCTTCCCCATTGTAGAACAATTGGCACGTACCATTGCCTGGGCGAGTGTTTTCTGGACTAGTGTGACACAGCGCTGGTATACGGGTTCACAGTAGGGTAGGAAGCCACTTTGCAGTGCGGTAGCTATGGAGGATAAACACTAAAGAGAAGAGACATTGATCAGGGTTATCCAATATTATAACTTCTTAATTTACACAACCAATTGAGAGTTTTAATACTCTGAACCAGATGATTTTCGGTCTTAGTTTGCCCCTGGTGATTTTGGTATTGCACTTGAATAAACTGCCTAACCCATGTAAAGTCAAGTTTGTAGCAAGGTACAGGATCGGAAGAGTCCGATAAGAATACAAGTTACATCATATTTCTGGTTCAGCATCATTCCCCCTATATTTACACCCAAACACCAATCCTCAGATTCCAAGCCCTGTAGTAAATTCGTTACCAGTCAATGGGAAGTTCCAAACTCACTTCTAGTAGAGGGAATAGGTCTTTGTCTTCATCCTTTAGCTCATTCCATTTCTGGATCAAAGGGGGCATCAGTTTTTGAATGTACTCCTGCAAGAAAGCTGTATGGATCAATGCTTACCCATTGCATTACAGGGACAGATACTAAACATTCAATGCAAATTCATTGGACTATAATTTTACTCTGTCTGATAATATCGGTCACAGCAATGGAGGATAATCAAGCATAGCATTATATTAGCCCAATGTGTATGGATATATTCTTAGATTATGAAACGGAATGAGAGATCGGATCTCAGTGCCTGGATCAGACAGTATGAATACAAAGGGTATCATTATATAACTTCAATATTCACAGTGTGCATCACATCCAGGGATCATTCCAGCAGGGTACACAGCTTGCACCTGTTAGTTTGTGCTTCTAGAGTTGGGGTGTCTGCAACACTTACCGGCTGGTTAAGATGGTGCCCCACAGAGTCGGCCAGGGTCCCGATAGCATCGTAGAGAATCAGCAGGTTCTTGTGCTGGTATTTTCCAAAGGCAAACACCAGTGTATCTAATATAAAGCTTAAATAAGGAACAAGTTCTGTACACGCCTCTTCTTCCAGTGTAGCAAATGCACTAGGTGGGGGTAAGATACACTTACAGTTAGTAAAGGGTTAACCATAATATGATCAATTCTTTATCTGAGCAAAATTATGCCAGGTAGGGAGATGGGACCGACATTTATGTGCTTAATCCACAGGGATTAAAGGATAAGTAAACCTTTAAAATAAGTGGACGTAAAATTGATGAGGGTGAAATTTTGCAATGTACATTCATTATTTTCTATTCCAAAATATTCAGGGATACATGTGCTGTTAATATGAATGAATTTTGTTACAACAGCGCCACCTGCTGGTCAGTTTCCCACCAGTCTGACCAGCAAGTAGTCAAGGAAGTTGTCAGGAGAAAGAAAGAGGCTGCTCTGATGTTCTTCTGCTTAGGAAAGATGCGAGAAAGGTTTCTAATTTTATTCCTAAGCAGAAGAACATCAGAGCAGCCTCTTTCTTTCTCCTGACAACTTCCTTGACTACTTTCTGGTCAGACTGGTGGGAAACTGACCAGCAGGTGGTGCTGTTGTAACAAAATTCATTCATATTAACAGTACACGTATCCCTTAAACCCCGCAGCATCAGAAACAGAAAAAGCAAGGAAAATGGTTGGTTGGCACCATGCAGATTGGTGGAACGTGTTTACATACATAATAAGGATAGATGGCATAATTGTCAGAAAAATAAACCATACACAACACACAGGACGAGTGTCTGGTGTGAGCATGTGTCTGTACCTGCAGGCAGCCTCCTGTACCCGCTTGTTGCTGTCTAGAATACGTTTCAGGAGCTCTGTCATTAATGGCTTCAGGTAGAGGTCCGGAGGCTGACTGACCACCCAGTGAGCATAGCGACTCAGCGTCCAACAGGCGATTGAACGGACTAGAGCCTTCTTATCTGACAAGCACTGGATGAGGTGCGGGATGAGCTCAGGCAGGTAAGGGACCATGCCCTGCATACAGCCTGATGAAGGAAGGAGGCAGAACATTATATAAAACCACAAGACTTCACGCTTCCACTTTACAGGCAGAGATAGTATATAACAACCTGCATATATGAAACGAGGCAAAGGCTGTTCCTAACAGCAACGAGGACAGAAGACATAAATCATGAGGCAATGCATCATTTAGCAGTGGGTGACACTGACCTTCAGCGATGGCACCGAGCACCAGGATCCCGGACTCCTTTATGACCCACTCAGGGTGGAAGAGGAGTTCTTTCAGAAGGGGAAGTAGATGAGGAAGCAGTTCCTCCCGAAACACATTGGCGAGGATGTCCAGAGCAGCAGCTGAACATTTCCCTGCAAAGCCACAAATGAGAGAAAATGAACGAGGCATCAAATGTTTGGGTTCTGTGTAGATACAGATCCAGCCCTGATCAGACAGTATGAATACAAGGAACCCTCAGTGAGTCAGGTCAGTCAGTCTGCATCATGTCCAGGGGACTGAGAATATTATACTGCTCTCTTGTCCACCCATCTCCATCATTTATACTCACTCAGATTCCAGTCAGACAGAGTGTCGTCATCGTCATCATCATCATCCTCATCATCTGCATCATCTTCCCCTTGTACTCGCTGCTCTTCATGTTGCAGCGTCACCGTGCGAGACTTGTGGAACCGTGGCTTGATGTCCTGCTCGCTGTCTGGGATGGTCTCGTCTTCCTCCACATCACCCTGACAAGGGCAGAGAAAATATTTCACGTGTAGAAGGGACTTAGCTGTCAAACGAATGACTGTCCAGCAGTTGGACGTTAGGTGAATGATCCAATATATCTTATAGGGGGGCTCCTTTTGCCTAGAAGATGTATTAGAGCTCACTATTAAAATAACCAGACATGTCTCTCTTCATGCAGGATTTGTGCAAAAGGCAGTTATTTTGTTAGTACATGGAATCAGTTATTTGAGTGAGTTCTAAAGCATCTGCTAGGAAAGGAAGCCCCCCCCCTATATGATATATTAGATCATTCATCTAACTTTTGCACAAATCCTGCAGGTAGAGAGACATGATGTCTGGTGATTTTAATAGAGTGAGCTCTAATACATCTTCTAGGCAAAAGAAGCCCCTCTATAAGATATAATGGATTTGTCAATAAATATCTGACACCCAAATGCTCTATGAAGACAGAATGAAGCGAAACAGATGCTGAGAGAGGAATAGTGACGAGAAACTTTATTATTTCAGAAATGGTACAGAATTTTTAATTGATTATATTTAGAAAGTTTCTTATTTCAGTATGATGAAGCTTATATTAAATGTTCATTTTCGAGATAGTTCCCCTTTAATAACTAAGTTTGCAATGAGCATGGGGAACTAAGGGCAGACAGGAGAGGTCGGACATATTAAGTGAATACATTCATAGCGCTGCTGTAAACCAGAAAGTATAGAGCAGTCATCTATTGTCATTAGCAAGGCAGGGCAATACCCATCTCTCTCTAGTGCTTGCCACAAACTCATATAACATCACACTCGAGACTCTAAACAAGTTGTATAACTGACAGTTAACAGTGGGCTTTAGGAGGGAGGCAGAGAGATGTAATGTAAACTCACCTTAAGCAGAATGATGTCAATTTCATTATATTTCATCCCATTCACCAGAATTGGAATTAATCTGCAAGAAAAAAAAAAAAGGCCATCTAAATCTGTAACTGTGCAGAGGTCGGACTCCTTCCTCCCGGAAAGCCTCACTTTGAAAATTACAGCAATATTCTGTTTAGTTGTTACATTAGCAGTTTTACACTGCGAATACGATTTTCAACAGCGGTTCAGTTCTGGTTAAATATCAGATGCAAGCAGCAACGCTGAACACTGGATCTTTAAGGGGTTGTTCACCTTCCAAACACTTTTTCATTTGAGTTGTTTTCATAACAAATAAACAAAAACATCTTTCAATTGCTTTCCATCTTTTTTACCGTTCTCCAAAAATTTAATGGTCCTGTCTCTAGTGTTTCAGTCTGGCAGCTTAGTAGCAGATTCTGAACAGATACAATTTGCTCCATTTAATTGATACATTTAGTTGATACATTTCTTAGTAGTATATGTGGAATATTAGCAACTACTGTATCAATTCAGGGACAAACATAACAAACATATCAACTAAATGTATCAATTTAGAACAGTTAAAAAAGTCGGGACCCCCCCCTCCCAGAGCTGCTTTAGAAGGTGAAAAATTAAAACTTTAAAGGAGAATTCAACCCATAACATAAAAAACCCTACCCCTCCCTCCAGCCTACCTGGTACTTACTTTAACTTAGGTGCAGATTCTGTCCTTGGGAGTTCACGGTCACCATCTTTTCTTTTCTTCGTTAAACTTCGGAAGCAGATCGTTTTCGGCACATGCGCAGTTGAGTGATATTTCAGTCCTGAACAACTGCGCATGCCCCAAAAGACTTTTGTGACTCTCGGCGCATGCGCAGTTGTTCGGGACTGGAATATTCCTACAACTGTGCATGCGCCGAAAACGACGATCTGCTTCCGAAGTTTAACGAAGAAAAGAAGATGGCGGCCGTGAACTTCCAAGGACAGAATCTGCACCGAGGGGTAAGTAAAAGGGTATCAGGTAGGGGGGGAGGAGCTAAGGGGGTAGGGTTTTTTATGTTACGGGTTGAGTTCTCCTTTAAACTTTACACTTCAATATTAGAAAAACGGTCACAAATAGAAAATCATTGGAAAACAGGATTTTTTGATACTCACTCTTAAATCTGTTTCTCTGTAGTCGATAGGGGGACACAGGGACTATGGGGTTAAGCTCCACACTCCAGGAGGCAGGACACTTATTCAAATGAAAAAAGGGGCGTGCCAGTACGGTGACTTAACCCCACGCTAGAGCTAATCTAATCAGTTGGTACCAAAGACACTGCTAATAACATTCTTAGTAACTCAGGAAGACATTCCTTATAGACCAACATGGTCAAACTCGCATAGGGCGGGAAGCCCGTGTGTCCCACTATCGACTACAGGGAAACAGATTTAATGGTGAGTATCAAAAAATCCTGTTTTCTCTGTTGACTCAAGGGGGACACAGGGACTATGGGGACTTAACAAAGCAGCCCCAGAACAGCAGGGTGGGAGCGAGAAGACGACACTTTATTGAACCACTGAGTGCAACACCTTGCGGCCAAATGATGCCTCTGCTGAGGAAAACGTTTCAAGTTTGTAAAATTTAGTGAAAGTCTGAACTGAAGACCAGGTAGCTGCTCTGCAGATCTGGTCCAGGGAAGCCGAGTTGCACCATGCCCAGGAGGCTCCCACCAACCTCGTGGAAAGGGCTCGGATGCCCTCTGGCGGAGATTTTCCTTTGGCTAGGTAGGCCTGTCGAATGGTCTCTCAACCATCGTGCAATGGAAGTCTTCGAAGCTGCCATGCCTCGTCGGGCCCCGGTGGGTATTACAAAAAGATTCTGAGAATGCCGAAAATCCTTGGATCTCTCGAGATACCAATGAAGTGCCCTGACAACGACCAGACCATGAAGTCTTCGTTCTTTATCGTTCTTGGGGTCTGGACATAGTGATGGAAACACAATCTCTTGATTTATGTGGAAAGACAAAACCACTTTAGGTAGAAAGGAAGGTATTGTGTGAAGCACCGCTTTGTCTTTGTGGAAGATGAGAAATGCGGGGTCGCAAGATAAGGCACTGATTTCCGATACTCTTCTAGCTAAAAATATTGCCACGAGAAATACTACTTTCCAGCTAAGCCATTGCTCGCAGATCGTTCCTAGGGGCTCGAACGGGTGGGATCCAGAAGAGTGTCCAGAACGGTATTGAGATCCCAACCTGGGATAGGTGGAAGGAATGGAGGACTTGTGTGCTACACCCTGTAGAAATGTGCGGACGGAATCATCTAGAGCCAATCGATATTGAAACAATACTGACAGAGCTGACACCTGAACCTTCAGAGAGCTGAGTTTAAGTCCTAACTGTAAACCCCGTTGGAGAAAGGATAGTACTCTAGGAATGTTGCACTCCATGAAGGAAAACGTGTTTGCAATGGGTACGGCAGTTTCGTTGCACCAATCCCAATAGTTGTGCCAGACTCTGTGATATGCTCTGGATGAGGTGGGCTTGCGTGATTTCAACATAATAGCAATGACATCCTCCGCTATTCCCTTTCGTTTCCAGATGGCTGTCTCAATAGCCATCCTGTCAAAGCAAAGAGGCCCGGGTTGTGGTGTGCTATGGGGCCCTGGCATAGTAAGTCGTTCCTGAGAGCTAAGCAAATGGGTGTTGCTATGGACATCTCTTGGAGACCAGAGAACCACGATCTTCTGGGCCAAAATGGAGCTATCACGATGACTGTGATGAGGGACTGCCTGATCTTCTTCAGAACCCGTGGTAACATGGGAAGAGGCGGAAAGATGTAGGCCAAATGGAACTGCCAACACTGTGTCATGGCATCCACTCCTGCCATTGTTCACTTTGCGGTTGGTTCTGGATGACATCAGATCGATTGAGGAAGTCCCCAATGACTGACAAGCTCTGCAAAGTTTCCGGGGGAAGTTCCCATTCCCCTGGATCTAGTAAATTGCGGCTTAGGAAGTCCGCTCTGGTGTTGTTTACTCCTGGGATGTGAATAGTGGACAGTCTTACTGCCTTGGACTCCACCCAATTTAAAATCTGTCGAACTTCCGCTAGTGCTGCTCTGCTGTGGGTTCATCCTTGTCTGTTTATTTTTGCGACTGTGGTGTGCGATTCCAGAGGGGGTGGCCCGTCATCCTGACACTGGCTTGTCAGAGGAGGATTTGTTCTGGAATTTGTTGTTCTTCCATGCTGGGCGTCCCTTGTCAGATGGTTTGGAACTAAAATTGGAGCGCTGAGGCGGACTGTATCGTCTTGAAGATCGATCGGATTGGCCACGAAAAAATTTCCTGATGAAATGATGTGGTTGATCTAGACTTAGATTGTGGAAGGAATGTGCTCTTTCCCCAGTGGCTTGGGAAATAATTTTCTCCAGTTTCTCACCAAACAGTCTTTGTCCCTTAAATACGAGCAAAGTTAGGGACTTCTTAGAACTAAGTTCAGCAGTCCAATTCTTCAACCAGAGAGTTCGCCGAGCAGCTACGGATAGGGCTGACGTGCGTGCTGTGATCAGTGCTGCGTCTAGTGAGGTTTCAGACAGGTAGGACGAGGCCTCAGCTATGGATTGTACTGATGAGATAAGGTCTGCTCTAGGAACACCCTCCTGGATATCTGTAAGGACAGATTCGGCCCAAGCTTGAATAGCTCTGGCTACCCAAGCCGAAGCCAGGACTGGACGAAGGGTAGAACCGGCTGATGAATAAACAGCTTTCAGAAAACCTTTGAGGCTTCGGTCAGATGGATCCTTGAATGCTGCGGCGTCTGTTACTGGTAGTGTAGTCGATTTTGACAACCTAGAAACAGGAACATCTACTGTAGGGGGCATAGACCATCTTTCAAGAAAGGATAGGACTTTCGAGTAGCTCGAACTTTTCTTTCCAAAAAAAAAAATTCCTCTTCTTGTATGATAGCTAAAAGCTGATCATGTGATGGAAAACAGACTGAGGATTTGTGTTGTCTCTTAAACAAGCTGGTGGTTTGAGCCTGTTCCTTTGACTGAGAGACTTTTAATACCTCTGTTACACCCTTGATGATATGCTCAACGTCATGTTGGACATTGTGGCCCTTAGCCTCATCCTCAAGTTCCTCGTCATCCTCCGAAGACACCTTCGAGGGAGGGAGTTCGCCCTCTGAGTGAGAGGAATCCCCTCCCGCTGTTAAACCATCAGAGGGAGTGTGGGCCCATGTGTGTGGCTTGGAAGTTTCTGGTCTCTTGCATTACCCACTGGACATTTGACCCTGGTCAAGGCTCTGCCCAAATTATCTGCAATGGAAGGTAAATTTTGAAGGGAGGTCAGTGACTGTGACAGCTGAAGAGCCCATAGGGGAGCAGGGGGTTCTGAAGAGGGCCCCGCCGTGCTGTCTTGTGGAGTGTCGTCCCCTGACGAAGGGCCGGACAGATCCGTATGAGGAGTATTGGGACCTCCTGGGACAGGAGGGGCTCCCTTGGAGCAAGATCTGCAAAGGGGCTCGCCCTGACCCCCTGAAATTTGGAGTGGCAATTCTTGCAGGCAAAATAGGTAATTTGTCCTGCTGTTGCTCTGCCCCCCCCTGCCCTGGGGAATAGTCCCCCTGACTTACCTTCTGCCATGAGCAGTGTCTGTGGTACCTGCTGAATGTTTGGCTGTGAGTAGTGCGCAATGTGCCTATTATGGCACTGCTGCTGAAGGAGGTCCGCTCAAGAGGAGCCTCTGGTAGTGGCACTGTGCTGGAGGAGTAAGCAACCAACCACCTGGAAGATGTAGGCCAGAGCTAGAGGGACTTGTGCGTGGCCTCAGGTAAGGCACTGAAGCGGTAAAATGGCCACCGCAGTGAGAAGGGTGTAAAAGAGAGGCTTGGAACCCGGTTCCGCCCCCTCCTCTCAGTATGCGTTCCAGAATGAGCGCGCGAGCTGCCGCACCTCCATAATGGCGCCAAAACGAGGTCCAGAACCCCTTAGTTACCCACCTGAGGTAGGCGCGGCTGGTAAGGGAATAGAGAAGGGAAATGAGCACAGGGCCCTGGAAGAAGGAAAGAAGAGAGAGACAGGCGCCTCACTGACACGAAAACTTCCCCTCTTCTAGAAGTGCAGCACTATTAAGATACGATGGCAAGTAGCAGCAGCCCTGGGGGGGGGGGGGGAGCAACCACAGAGTGAAGTAAAAACCGATACTACTCACATTCAGGCGCACTGTAAGGCCCTCTGCTCTCCCTCAAGGAATGCAGGCATGCCTATACGAGTCTGTATAGCCTGATAGGCCAGGGAATGACTCCAGCGGTCATCCCTCGGAGGGGGGTGTACTCAACATATACAGGTTGCCCTGATTGTGGTTGCACCCCTGTCTACTTGAAGCTTGAACTTAGAGCTTGCAGGTTGTCCATCCTCCTAGGAAGCAGGACACTTACAAACTGATTAAATTGGCTCTAGTGTGGGGTTAAGCCACAGTATTGGCACGCCCATTTTTTCATTTGAATAAGTGTCCTGCCTCCTGGAGGGTGGAGCTTAACCCCATAGTCCCTGTGTCCCCCTTGAGACAACAGAGAAAAGTGTATTTCTGGTGAATTATCTGAAACCACCTGAACTGGAAAAAGTGTTTGAAGGTGAACAAACCCTTTAAGCTCTGCGTGGCAGGTTTACCTTCCCTTACCTATATTTTTATGTATAGCACAGTGTTAGCTCTGCTGGGCAGGATTCAGTCCGGTCAGAGAAAAGCACACAATATCCCATGCCCTTGCTATAACAGTGTTCAGCTCTCACGTATTTATAAAGCACCAGTATATTCTACAGCGCTGTACAATAGATGGGATCTTAACATCAGAGACTATACCATAAGCACTAGGTGTAATACAGTGTATGTAAGGGTTTGCGCTGTGGGATACTTACTGCACCAAGTGGTTGGACAGGGCTTCCTTACAGATGGGCTGGTCAGCTAATGTTAGCCAAAACTCACAGGCCTCTAATGCAACATTCTCGTCGTTATCTTGCGTTCTCTGCAGCATGTACTGGGGAGAAAGATTACTCAGTGATGCCATGTACAAAAAAGTGACAGGGCAGCTGCAACTAATATAAAAAGAATAAATAACAGTGATAAAGGTAAATTCCCTACCTGTATTATGCTGTGCATGTGCGGGAGCAGTCGATCTATCCGCACCTCTAACAACATAACCAACGCCCTACACACATTCTTCCGAACCTCAGGGTCCTCATCCACCGCCAGGGCAAACAATTGCTGCAATTATAGTGAGCAGTAGATATTGTAATGCAGAGCAAGCACAGTATGTAGCTTCGGACTTGCCGGCTGGATACAGTACTAGCTAGAGACTACCCTGGATCAGACAGTATGAATACAAATACCCTCACTCTGGGTCAGGTCAAGTTCTGTTGCATCATCTCCAAAAGGTACTCCAGACTTATCATTTGCAAGTGTGTTGTACATACATTCGGGCGGCACAACACAATAGCAGCTCTAAAAAGTTAAAGGGGGACTATCGCAAAAATTAAAATTTAATATAGGCTTCCTCATACTGAAATAAGAAACTTTTTAAATAAAATCAATTGCAAATTCTGCATCGTTTCTGAAATAATCAAGTTTATCTTCACTATTCCTCTCTCAGCATCTGTTTCTCTTCATTCTCTCTTCATGCAGCAGTTGGGTGTCAGATATTCATTGACAGTTAGATCCAATATATCTTATAGGGGGCTCCTTTTGCCTAGAAGATGTATTAGAGCTCACTCTATTAAAATCACCAGACATCATGTCTCTCTACATGCAGGATTTGTGCAAAATGCAGTTATTTTGTTAGCTGAATGATCCAATATATCTTATAGGGGGATTTCCTTTCCTAGCAGATGAATTAGAACTCACTCAAATAACTTATTCCAGTACAAACAAAATCTAACAATAACTGCCTTTTGCACAAAGCCTGCATGTAGAGAGACGTAACGCCTGGTGATTTTAAAGGAGAAAAAAACCCCCGTTAAATCAAAAATCCCCATCCCCTTCCGTCCATTTGCCCCCCTCATTGCTTTCTAACTCCTTAGTAACTCAGTGGAAAAAGTGTCCCATATCAATATGCCTTGGCATATTCATGCAGAGTCGCGCAGCGGAGCACACCGGCGCCATCTTCTGTATCTTCTGGTTCCTCACGGAAGTGAACGCCGGCACAGAGCTTTTTCACGCATGTGCAGTTGGGACCATTCTCGTACTTGTGCCTAATGTGCTTGCACGGGTATAGCCCCAAGGATTGCCAAAGGAGAAGAAGAATATCCGAAGATACAGAAGAAGGCACTAAAGTGTTCCGCTGTGCTACTCTGCATAATTATGCCAAGGTACACGACAGGGATACTTTTTCCACTGGGTTACTAAGGAGGGAGAAAGCAGTCCAATCGACAGAAGGGGATGGGGATTTTTGATTAACAGGGGGTTTAGTTCTCCTTTAGAGTGAGCTCTAATACATCTTCTAGGCAAAAGGAGCCCCCTATAAGATATATATCTGTCAATGAATATCTGTCACCCAAGAAGACAGAATAAAAAGGAACAGATGCTGAGAAAAAAAATAGTGAAGATAAATCTAATTCTTTCAGAAACAGTACAGAATATTTAATTGATTGTATTTAGAAAGTTTCTTATTTCAGTATGATGAATCTTATATAAAATTTTCATTTTGGCGATAGTCCCCCTTATTGCCCGAAAGCTCTCACCTCAATGAAAGTGTCTATGTTATCCATGAGAGCCTGTGCCCGGTCTGTGATGAACTGATTCACGCAGGCAATGGCATGGGACCTACAGAGGAAAGAACAGATGTTAATCAGGAAGCAAATAGGAGCAGTGGCAGAAAGAAGCGGTGTATAGGATTTACCTGATCTTGGGACTGCAATGCTTAAAGAACTGCAAGAACTTGGGGATCATGATATTGAGCGGCCTGTTTAATGCATCACTATCTAGGAGTTCGGAGGAATCCTCACAGATTTTTTGCAGAGCCCCGAAGGCACCCTGATAACAGAGGAAAGTCAACGGTAAAACCAGTGGAAGCAACAGGCACCTTAGCAAGCTTACATGCATAATGAGCAAAGGTATCAACTAGCACTCTTCCAACAATAGAGACATGTGAATAATCTGCTCCACAGTACTGCATGTCCAACAAATTCATCCCAACTCAGCCCACGGTTTAAGTGTAGAAAGTAAAGGAATAGACCTGCTCTCTTTTTATTGGTGTTGTTTTTATTTATAAATTACACTGCAAATAATTCACTCTACAATATAAAATCTCATTCCTGAACCAACAATTGTATTTTTTTTAGTTGTAATATTGGTGTGTAGGTGCATCTCAGGTCATTTTGCCTGGTCATGTGCTTTCAGAAAGAGCCAGCACTTTAGGATGGAACTGCTTTCTGGCAGGCTGTTGTTTCTCCTACTCAATGTACAGTAACTGAATTCCAAGAACTTTTGTAATTTTCATTCATTATTTATTTATGTTTTATTGCAACATATCAAGGGATACATTTACTGTTAATATGAATGAATTTTGTTACAACAGCCCCACCTGCTTGATAGTTTTCGAGCACAAATAGGAAAAGCAGCCTCTTTCTTTCTCCTGACAATTTACTTGACTACTTGCTGGTCAGACTGGTGGGAAACTGACCAGCAGGTGGCGCTGTTGTAACAAAGTTCATTCATATTAACAGCACATGTATCCCTTAATATCTTGGAATAAACAGAAAATAAATAATGAATGTAAATTACAAAAGTGCTTAGAATAGCACAATCATCAATTTACAGTGACTTTTTTTTAAAGTTTTACTTATTCTTTAAAGAAAGTGTCTTATTAAGGGGGCATTCAACCTGGGAAATTTGAGGGTCTGACATCCAATCCTGATAGTGATTAAAACAAAAAAAGACAGTATTTGTTCAGGACACAAGGGCCAAACCTCAGTTCCACCTGCCTCAGGTGTCAGGTGAGCTGCCATTGGCTTGTACCTCGCACGTGTTGTAATCCTCAGAATTGAGCAAGTCACACAGCTGGGGTAGAAGCTCCGGCCACGTTTGCAGCTCGCCCTTGGAAGCAATGGTGGTGATAAGGATACCTAGGAGAGAAACGGCAGTACATAGCCTGTTACATCTGACTTGGCAGGAAAAGGTGTGGGACTGTTTAATGCATTAAAGAATCCCTTCTCTGTGAATCTGGTAGCAGCCATAACAACTGTTTCAGTTGCACAATACTATTAAAAGATAAGTAAACCTTTATATGTGAATGTAAAATTGATGAGGGTGTTATTCTAAGCACTTTTTTAATTTACATTCATTATTTATTTTCTTTTAATGTCAAGATATTAAGGGATACATGTACTGTTAATATCAACGAATTTTGTTACAACAGCGCCACCTGCTGGTCATTTTCCCACCAGTCTGACCACCAAGTAGTCAAGGAAGTTGTCAGGAGAAAGAAAGAGGCTGCTTTGATGTTCTTCTGTTTAGGAAAAGAATTAGAAACCTTTCTCACATCTTTCCTAAGCAGAAGAACATCAGAGCAGCCTCTTTCTTTCTCCTGACAACTTCCTTGACTACTTGCTGGTCAGACTGGTGGGAAACTGACCAGCAGGTGGTGCTGTTGTAACAAAATTCATTCCTATTAACAGTACATGTATCCCTTAAAATCTTGGAATTAAAAAAATATATATAATGAATGTAAATTACAAAAGTGTTTAGAATAGCACCTTCATCAATTTTACATTTAGTTATATTAAAGGATTACTTATCTTTTAAGTAGTCAAAATTATATTCCATCAGTATATGGAAGTTAATATAAAGTTAGGCTTATATCATCCATGACATCAGAAATCAGAAGTGCTCCCCTGGATCAGACAGTATGAATACAGTGACCCTCACACTATATCAGGTTAATTGCGTGCATCATATCCAGGGTTATGAATGGGAAGTAGCCAATACCCCCCAATAACAGGCCAGACTTACCAATTGTGGCCCTGATGAGGGAGGAAGAGTCTCCTATGCTGTTCAGGCATTCCCGCTTTATAAAGTCAGATACGGTCTGTGGGAGGGTCTGATAATGCGCTTTCACATTATTCTTCAGGATCAGCCCACTAAGGGACCGTGTTGGCTCATCTGCAAAGAAAGGAATTAAAATTAAAGGGGTAGTTATAGAATGGTGAATTCTTGGTCTTCATTCATTTTTTTAGTTTTTTAAAGGGGATCAAAGAAAATGAAAATTTAAGCTTCCTCATACTAAATAAGAAACTTTCTAAATATAATAAATTAAAAATTCTGCATTGTTTCTGAAATAATCAAGTTTATTTTCACCATTCCTCTCTCAGCATTGGTTTCTCTTCATTCTGTCTTCATGCAGCAGTTTGGTGTCAGATGAATGATCCAATATATCTTATAGGGGGGCTCCTTTTGCCTAGAAGATGTATTAGAGGTCACTCTATTAAACTCACCAGACATCATGTCTCTCTACATGCAGGATTTGTGCAAAATGCAGTTATTTTGTTAGATTTTGTTTGTACTGGAATCAGTTATTTGAGTGAGAGCTAATTCATCTGCTAGGAAAGGAATCCCCTATAAGATATATGGGATCATTCATCTAACGAAATAACTGCCCTTTGCACAAATCCTGCATGTAGAGAGACATGATGTCTGGTGATTTTAATAGAGTGAGTTCTAATACATCTGCTAGGCAAAAGGAATCCCCCCCTATAAGATATATTGGATCTGTCAATGAATATCTGACACCCAACTGCTGCATGAAGAGAGAATGAAGAGAAACAGATGCTGAGAGAGGGACAGTGGAGATAAACATGTTTATTTTTGAAACGGTATAGAATTTTTAATTGATTGCATTTAGAAAGTTACTTATTTCAGTATGATGAAGCTTATATTAAATTTTTATTTGCATGATAGTTCCCCTTTAATTATTTGCCTTCTTCTTCTGACTCTTTCCAGCTTTCAAATTGGGGGGGGGGGGGGGGTCACTGACTCTAAAAACCAAATGTAATGTAATTTGGACCCTAGCAACAAGATGGCTGAAATAAAAAAGCTAAATAACTCATCCACAAAAAATGAAAACCAATTGCAATTTGTCTCAGAATATCATGCTCTACATCATACTAAAGGTTAACAAAGTTGAACAACCCCTTTAAAGGAATTGTTCAGGGTAAAACTAAAAACTGGGTATATAGCCAAAAATGTATTGTATAAAGGCTGAAATGACTGGATGTCTAACAGAACACTACTTCCTGCTTTTGAGCTCTTTTGGTTTCCAATGATTGGTTACCAGGCCGTAACCAATCACTGACTTAAGGGGGAGCCACATGGGTCATAACTGTTGCTTTTGAATTTGAGCTGAATGCCGAAGATCAATTACAAACTCACTGAACAGTTATGTCCTATGTGGCCTCCCTTATAGTCACTGACTAACTCAGAGTTAGAGAGCTGAAAAGCAGGAAGTAGTGTCCCGGCTATTATGTTACACATCCACTCACTCCAGCCTTTATACATTACTAACTATATTAGAAACATTTTTTATTTTGCACAGAACTGTTCCTTTACCATTTCAGGGCACCGAGGCTGGGGTCATGCACACACAAATGCAACAAGAGCAAGGAATGGGATGAGGGGGTTACACATGTAGCAAATACTACTCAATGACTTGAAAGGGTTAAAGACGGAATAGTGAGAACAAGGACAGGATTCAGCTCGACTGCCTTAGTTCACATGGTAAATGTTGAAGAATGTGCTTGGCCTGCTGGGATGCCACAACCCATACCTCCCAACATTTTGGAAGTAAAAAGAGGGACAAAAATTTTTTCCCCGCACGTAGCGCATTGACCACACCCCTTTATGTGGCCACACCCCCTAATTACCATGTTTGTTTTACAAAATCTGGCAGGTTATGAAAGTTTGAAAATATTTCTCCTTATCTAAACTGTGTTTTTGTGTCTCAAAATTGTTACAAAGTATCTTATTTGCACCTGTTAGCTGTTCTGTACTCTCTGCTAAAAGCCAATTAAGTGAGAAACTTTGTTTCTTTTTCTGGCTGTTCAGTGCAGAGAAAAGAGGGACTTTCCAGTACAAATGAGGGACTGCGGGTTGAGCTGTCAAAAGAGGGACTGTCCCTCCGAAAAAGGGACAGTTGGGAGGTATGCACAACCTATGGTGTCTGCACCGGCTGTTATTACTCATTGATCCGAGTCAGTCTGTGCCAAACTAGCATTTACAGGAGGATCGGTAACGGGGTGCATGAGCACACTCATTATGTTGCCATGGCTACTATTAATATGGGAGCAATCAAAAACGTAGCATGTGATTGTACACACTCACCTTCAGACTTGAGCCGCGTCAGCACAAAGATGAGGTAATTATTGAAGTCTGGGTACTGGTTCAGCTGCTTGAGTTTCTGCATACGAGCTCAGGAAAAAACATTGAATTTTGGTATATTCTACACACTCTGTTATGTATCATTCCTACTGGGTCAGAAAGCCCTGCGATCCCGGTTTCCGGGGGAACTTGCATTTATCATTTCCTGCTGTGTTCTGCCACATACATGAGCCCCACCCACCTGCTGAGAAACTGTACAGCTTCTATAAACAGCTCCCCTTCTGGCCTGCAGGGGAAATGCATAATAATTCCAAAGCTGTATAAGTATCATCTATTATCAGCTGGTTCCTTGCAGAGTAGTTATATATACAGGAGAACCCCCAGTTTACGTTTTTCAAGGAACCAGAATAAAATCATGTAAAATATGGGAAAATGTAAAATATGGGAAATGTATCATAATATACAGATGGGACCACAAATAAACACTTAAAGGGATACTGTTATAGGAAAACATGTTTTTTTTTTTTCAAAACACGTCAGTTAATATTCCTGCACTGAAATCCAATTCTCAAAAGAGCAAACAGATATTTTTATATTCAATTTTGAAATCTGACATGGGGCTAGACATATTGTCAGTTTCCCAGCTGCCCCCAGTCATGTGACTTGTGCTTGCACTTTACGAAGGAACTACTTTTAGTTGTAATATTGGTGTGTAGGTGCATCTCAGATCATTTTGCTTGGTCATGTGATTTCAGAAAGAGCCAACACTTTAGGATGGAACTGCTTTCTGGCAGGCTGCTGTTTTTCCTACTCAATGTAACTGAATGTGTCTCAGTGGGACCTGGATTTTACTATCGAGTGCTGTTCTTAAATCTACCAGGGAGCGGTTATCTTGTGTTAGGGAGCTGCTATCTGGTTACTTTCCCACTGTACTGTTGTTAGGCTGCTGGAGGGGGGTAGGGAGGGGGTGATATCACTCCAACTTGCAGTACAGCAGTAATGAGTGACTGAAGTTTATCAGAGCCAAAGTCACATGACTGGGGGCAGGTGGGAAACTGTCAATATGTCTAGCCCCATGTCAGATTTCAAAATTGAATATAAAAAAACTGTTAGCTATTTTAAAAAATGGATTTCAGTGCAGAAGTCTGCTGGATCAGCGCTATTTACTAAAAACATGTTTTCCCATGACAGTGTGGACTGGCCACATCGGGGATAACTATGGCCAGATTAAATATATTGCAATATATATGGACAAACAATCCCTGTTTTGTTTAAAGGGGAAGGCATTTTTAGTAGCTTAAGGCACAACATTATCAATGTCCAGAAAATTGGTTCCAGCTTCCCACCAGCCTTGTATTGATTGGTCCCTGGGGGGGAGGCATTCTACAGAACTGTACCCCTTTATCTAATCCTGAGGGTGCAATGTGGAATATAATTTAGCACAGTAGACATGAAGGTTCTGTGCTTTCTCCGCAGTGAGTCACATGCCTTCTACTCCCACATGCCACTCGCTGGCGCACTCAAGCCGGTCCCACATGGCAGTTGCTTCCTCTGCACACGCAGGAAGCCAAGTTCATTTTAAGAACGACATGAACAGAGGCATCTGGATCTTTCTGCCTCATGCACAATTCAATAACAATGCCATTTTTAGGAGGCCTACAAGCCAAAAAAGCACACTTAAACGGGAAATACACCTGCATAATTAAACCAACTGAAATCTAATCAACATTCCAAATACTTTTATTGAGTTGTTTTCAGATTGTTTTACTTTCCATTCTTTATTTTTTTACAGTTTGTCCAAAATCTAAGTTTAAAGGAGACATATAGGATAAATGAAAAAAAAAACAAAAAACTAATTTTGTAGGCAATTATAAGTAATATACGGTGTTGCTTTTACATGGTGCTAAAAATTAGTATCTATAAAAATAGCCCCTTTAATGGAGCTCCCTATAGATGTTCTCTGGTCCCTGTCTGTATTTCAAATGAGGGGTGGGCGTGTCCTAATGGTCCCTGCCAGAAGCACAGTAGGAGGGGACAGCCAATCACAGCCCTGCAGTGACACAAGCACAGACAGGCTTCAGTTCCCTATCAGGTCCTGCTAGCTTCTGATTGGTTCCTGTCCTACAGTGCAGTGAGCTGAGTGCACATCCTGGGAATTCACGGAGCAGGAAGTGAAAGAGAAGGGAGGGATTATTAGGGGTTTTGCAGAAATATTCAATAAATCAGCCTGAAACTCTACTTTAAGCACAATTCTTCTATATCTAAATGAGTATAATCATAATCATAATAATCAATTCTAACAGTTGCCTAAACTTTAAAGAATGGCTAATTTTAAGCACCTATTCCACTGGTCTTCCTTATTTATTTGTTCTAGTTTTTTAATCTGCCTCCTTCTTCAACCCTTCCAGCTTTCAAATGAGGGGTCACCTTAAAACAAATGCTTTTTGTTACACATCTTTCTATTCAGGCCTCTGCTATTCATTTTCCAGTCTCTTATTCAAATCAATGCATGGTTGCTAGGGGAATTGTGACCCTAGCAACCAGGCTGCTGAAATTTCCAACTGGAGAGCTGCTGAATAAATTACAAACATCAAATAATAAAAAATGAAAACCAACTGCAAATAGTCTCAGAATATCACTCTCTACATCATACTAAGAGTTAACTCCTTGAACAACCCATTTAATGAAACTCCGGGATTCTGCTCAGCAAGGGGACAAAGATAAGAAATGCATCAATTTAGAACAGTTTACAGAGTCGGCGACCCCCCCTTTTCCCAGAGCTCCTTTACAAAGTGACACGACACTTTACACTTCAATGTCACACATAGAAAATAATTGGGAAAAGGCTATTTCTGGTGAACAATCTGAAACCAACTGAACTGGAAAAAAGCATTGGAAGGTAAACAACCCCTTTATAGTTATTTATAAAAATAATAACAGCAGCAGCATTTGTTGGTCCATTTCTACACTGTTGGTTCTGGCTCTTAACGCAATATCCAAACATGACCATTTCCCACAATGCCTTGGGTGCTTCCCCACAGGTCTGTTAACCAGCTGACTTTTGCTACATCATTCAAAAAACCGCAGGTAAGACATTAGTTATACAGACTTTAGCGCTGCAGGAGCAGGTTTAGTAGAGGTGGATTCTGCTGAGAAATGTATAAAATAGTGTATCAAATTGTGACAGAGAAACGGTGATTGTGACTTGCTACTGAGTGCGGCAATGAAAGGATACATCCTGCACTATCCTCTGGATTCCAGTGTCTGGGGACTGAGAATCCTTTAGCAGCTGCAACACTTGCTGCAGTCCTTCCTCATCTGGGCGCCAGTCCATCGCGGCAACTATAAACTGAAAAGAAAGGGAAAGTAAGTACTTTAACTTGTATATACGTCTCCTCTCCTGCCCTGTGATTAAGGGATTCTCATTGGGGTCGGTGGCGGGAGGGGTACAAAGCTTCACTTTATGAACCCAAGTGCCTTTCAGTTAATATATTCTGCCATTAAAGGACCAGTAACATCAAATATCAAAGTTAAATATATAGAAAGGCCGGTATTTTTTTCCAGAAAAGGTGGGGACGATGCAGAAAATGTCCCGGACACCACTGTAGAAAAGCACATACTGAATGCCGCTAAGATATTGATCCCCAGACTGTGGAAATCCACTACCTCCCCCTAAACCCAAGTAATGGATAAATAAATTGTCATTTTCTAGGAACTCTCCTCCTATACAGGAAAACAACACTTTAGGGATATATGGCTGCGGTGGTTCCTGTTTAGGGATTCTGCTGAATACAAGCAACTTATTGGTTCTTAGCAGTAACCGCTCACTTTGAACTGACATTAGATAGCCTCACATATGGCGTCTGGTTGAGGATGTATACATTTTGCAATCAGTGCTATGAAACAATGCTGCCTCCCCTCTTTATTTCTGTATCCCTGACCCATTTTTCACTGAATGTTCAATAAAAATGATATTAAAAAAAAAAAAAAACCATAAGATGTTACTTTAGCCATTGTCTGAAAAGCATGTACCAGGTCTGGACTGCACCAGTGTCTCCCTAATCATGATGTGAAGTAGATACAGAAAAACAGCAGTGCAGTAAAGGAATTTACAACTTCACCACCTTCTATGGGGGGGGGGAATTGGAGGGATTCAAATGCAAGAAGCATTAAAGGAGTGGCTCACCTTTAGGTTAACTTAATATCTAAAAGAATTAGTAAATCTAAGCAACTTTTCAATTGGCCTTGATTTTTTTTTTTATAGCATTTGAATTATTTGCCTTCTTCTTGTGACTCTTTCTAGCTTCAAATGGGGGTCACTGACCCATCTAAAAACAAATGCTCTGTAAGGCTACACATTTATTGTTATTGATACTTTTTACTACTTGTCTTTTTATTCAGGTCAATCCTATTCATATTCCATTCAAATCAATGCATGGTTGCTAGGGTAATGTGGACCATAGCAACCAGAGTGCTGAAACTGCAGAGCTGCTGAGTAAAACACGAAATAACTCAAAAGCCCCAAATAATAAATGAAAACCAGTTGCAAACTGTCTCAGAATATCACACTCTTCATCGATGTAAAAGTTTATTCAAAGGTGAACAACCCCTTTAAAGGAGAAGTAAACCCCTTATTAAAAAAACCCTACCCCCCATAGACACCCTCCTTCCTCCCCCCAGCCTAGCTGCTACCCCAGGCAAATGCCCCTAACTTTTTACTTACCCCTCAGTGCAGATTGACGGCATCAGAGTTCACGGCAGCCATCTTCTTCTTCGGTCTTCATCTGGCGGTTCAGCAATTTTCGTGACTTTCGGCGCATGCATAGTTGACAAAAATCCGAAGACTTACTTCCCAATGAAGAACGAAGAGAAGAAGATGGCTGCCGCGAACTCCGATGCCGTGAATCTGCCCCTGTAGGGTTGCCACCTGGCCAGTATTTTACCAGCCTGACCAGTAAAAATTAGACTTGACCCCAAAGTTATTAATAGGGAAGAAAAAATCTAAATATATAGGAAGGCCGAAAGGTGGCAACCGTAACGGAGGGGTAAGTTAGGGGCATTTGCCTGGGGTAGCAGCTAGGCTGGGGGGAAGGAGGGAGGGGGGTCTATGTAGGGTAGGGTTTTTTTTTTTTAATAAGAGGTTTACTTCTCCTTTAAGGATATCCTCTCAGTAAATGAACCTATACTAGTCACACTACATAAACATACACATTATATATATATATATATATATATATATATATATATACACACACACATATATATATATATATATATATATATATATATATATATATATACAAACATGATAATACAAGTAATAAATGACAGTACAAAGATGGTATTTAAAGACAGAAAAACATAATGAGGCTAGAAAGCACAGGCTCTGGGCTGCTGCCCCCTGTTTTGATGATGATCCATAAGGAGTGCAGAGCCCACTGAGCATGTGCAGAGCCGCTGACACATAAAAGATGCCTAACCAGATCCAAGATGGGGAGCTGCCGGGGACAACTTTGAAGGGCTAGATCATTATGGTTATAGGGCTGCTGCGCCTCATTATATACAAAACTGCATTTCTAGTCATTTTTTTTAAGGCTTTGCTTCTCCTTCCAAACACTTTTTTCAGTTCAGTTGTTTTCAGATTGTTCCCCAGAAATAAAGACTTTTTTCAATTATTTTCCATTATTGAATTTTTTTTTTTACCGTTTTTCCAAAATCTAAGTGTAAAGTTGAATGTTGGTGTCTCTGGTGTTTGAGTCTGACAGCTCAGTAATTCAGGTGCAGACTCTGAACTGTTACAATTTTACTACATTTAGTTGATCCATTTCTCAGCAGCATCTCTGGAGTATTAGTAACTATTGTATCAAGTCTAACAGCTGCCTGTAATGAAACTCAGGGATTCTGCTCAGCAGGGACAAAATGTATCAACTAAATGTATCAATTTAGAACAGTTGACAGGGTCGGCGACTCCCCCCCCAGAGCTGCTTTAGAAGGTGAAAAATGACACTTTACACTATTAGAAAGCTCCCAAAAAAACCTTACAGAGTTATTAGAAAAACGGTGACACATAGAAAGTCATTATTTCTGGTGATCTATCTGAAAACAACTGTTTGAAGGTGAACAAGCCCTTTATAAATACAAATCACATCTTCAAGAATTGCAGTGTAAATGTACAGAAGCCATAGTCCCTCCCCACCTATTATAGTCCCTCCCCCACTGTATTGCACATCCTTCCTGCTACTGAAGCACAACTCCCATGATCCTAGGGGAGCCAGGGAATATATATGTCAGCAGCAGCAGCAGAGAGAAGAGAAACAGGTTACAGACATACAGAGAAGTGAAACATGAATCCCTATAGATACAACATGAGGCTCCCCTTTTGCCCAGGGCTGAAATTAAAGGCAGGAGAGCCAGTAACAGCTGCCCACTAACCCTGAGGTCCCAGCATGCAACGCAATTGGACACGTGACGTACAATTATACACAAGAATCAATTGCTGACATCATAAGATGCCTCACGTCACTCTATAGGGACTTTGCCCGGCAAATCCCCTTAACTTCCGCCCCAGTTAACCGATTCTAATGTCAGCCTTTCACACGTGATCAGACTACAACTCCCAGCAGCACCGCCTGGGCCTATAGGAAATGTAGCTCAGCACGAGCTCTAAAGCCGGGCGGCTGGGGACTTGTGGGCTTAACACGCCTCATTCACCGGTAACGCTTCTCCCCTCACCCTCTCCCTTCCGTGAGGAACAGCTACTGGGTAAACGTTACCGACCCCCTTCCCTCCAGGGTCTCACCGCGCGGAGCTGCTGGAGACTCGCGAGCAGCGGAAACTGAGAGAAAGCGAAAAGAAGGAGCGCGGGCTGATGACGTCATTCGCTCCCCTCCAACCAATGGCGCGGCGAGGAATGGGAGGGATTAAGTTATTCTGAGCCACGGCGGCCCCCGTAGGCCATAGGATTTGAAAAAGATGGCCTGTCTCATCCCTGACGAGCCCACGTGATCTTATTAAAAGGAGAGGGCGGAGCGGCCAGCGCCATCTTTGTTGTGGAATCAAGGGGATGGTCGAATTGCTGCACAAATGCCATGTAAAGTAGTGGCTTGTGAGAAAATAGTCTCTGTGTGAGCTTTCAAGCTGTCCCTTCCTATAGGCACTTATATTATCCCTTAGGGCAGAGACGCACACTCAGAATTGGGGAGATTTTGTCGCCCCTCGATAAAACGCCTCTTCTTTGTGGCGACTAATCTCAAACTTCCTTCCCGCCGGCTAAAATGGAAATTGCCGGCGGAATGGCACTCGGAGCGATTCGTTTCCCAAAGTCGCCTGAAGTTTCCTCGTGAGGCAACTTCAGAAAATGAATGACTTTGGCTGCTTGGAGGAAGCTTCTGAGGTGGAAAGAAAAGTCACATCCATCAAGTTCAGCAGTTAATAAAGTTTTATATGGTTCCTGTCTTTATTTTCATCCCTCAGATGGAGGGATCAGACTGTCCCGCTTGTAGCTGCCTGTGGTTAGGGTTGCCACCTTTTAAAATAACCTTTACCGGCAGGTGGAGGGGCGGTCTTAAAGGGGCGGGTCCGTGATGATAAAGAGGCGGGGCTGGGCGCGCCATTGGCTGGCCGGATCGTGCCGTTAAAGGGGGCGGAGCCAAACGTGCGAATTTGCCATGAAGCCCAGGAAAAAAGGTACGTTTGGAGCAGGCTGGGGGCAGGCCACGGGCTTTTTTTAAGGTTATTACAAATTTACCGGCAGCTACATTGCCGGTAAATTTGTAATACCGGCCCCGGCCTTGGCTGGTGTTTTACCGGCTAGGCCGGTAAAATACCGACCGGGTGGCAACACTACCTTTGGTCCCAGATTTACCCTTGAAAATCAGGTTGCGCCTGCAAAAAAATACTTGGGGACCACCTGGGGTTTCCACTTTATATGGAATAAAATACCGGCCTTCTTATATATTTATCTTTTCTCCCTATTAATAACATTAGGTAAAAATGATGCTTGATGCCAATGTAGGGTCGCCACCTTTTTTAAATTTCTTTACCGGCTGGCGGGCTGTGACGTCAAAATGGGCGGGCCGTGACATCAAAGGGGGCAGGGCCGCGCCACGGACGCAAAGAACCAAAAGAAAAGTTAAGTTCAAGGAGATTGGGGGCAGGCCGAGGGCTCTTTTTAATCATATTACAAATTTACAAAATATTAGTAAATTTGTAATACCGGCCTTGGCAGGTATATTACCGGCTAGGCCGGTAAAATACCGGCCGGGTGGCAACCCTATGCCAATGTTATTAAAGGAAAACTATACCCCCCCAAACAATGTAGGTCTCTATTAAAAGATACTGAGTAAAGCAGCTTATGTGTAAAACCCTGCTTCATATAAATGAACCATTATCATAATAATATACTTTTTTAGTAGTATGTGCCATTGGGTAATCATAAATAGAAAATTGCCATTTTAAAAAATAAGGGCCGCCCCCTGGGATCATGTGATTCACTGTGCACACATACAAACCACATGTAAGGTCACATGAGCCAATTAACAGACAGAGTTCTGCCTTTTGCTTCCTCACTTCTTCCTGTTACAGTTAGTGTTGTAGTATTTCTGGTCAGGTGATCTCTGAGGCAGCACAGATAGAGTCACAAAATGGTGGTTCAAGGCAAGAGATGTAAAAGGGCAATATTTATGTAAATATATATTCCAGTTTGGTAAGATTCTTTAATATGTCATTCAATTTGATATAAACTATCTGTTGCTTAAGTATTCATTTTGGGGGTATAGTTTTCCTTTAATAGGAAAAAACAACAAGAATATAGGAAGGGCGGTATTTTTTTCCAGAAAAGGTGGCAACCCTAGCCCGGCCACCACTATTTCTGCCTGCAAGGCATGAGACCTGTAGGTAGGGTTGCCAGATTTACATTTCAGAACCAGACAAAAAACTACCCAAAAAGTAGTCAAAAGCCATTTTAAAAGTAGCCCAAAAACAGGCCAATTTGTACAGTGAATAATCAATATGACAGAATATAGCAGCAGATAACTATAATTCTATTTGTATGGCACATGTGATTATCACATAGAGGCAGAGGGCTGCAGGCTGTAGTACAGACAGGTCGGGACTCATAGGAACTGCAGCAAATAGAAATGGAAAAGGGAGTTGCTTTCTACACCTTTCTACTCCAATTGCATTCTGGGTATTGTAGTTTCACATTAACCTTGGCTGTAGGCATTTGCTAAATAAAAACTATATTACCCAACATGCATTGGAATAGCACACTAGGGGGGGAAACTTTGGCTAGTTTTTAAAAGGCAAGTCAACCCCAAAATAAAAAAAATTGCCTAATAAAAGAAAACATTATTCTAAGCAACTTTGCAATATATATTCATTACAAATGATCTATGGTTTTTAAGTTATTTGTATTACTATTGAAAACAGTGTTTGTCCCTTTCTATTCTGTTGATACAATGTAAGACAAGGCAGATGAGTAACAGACCTGTCTTTGCTGGGGAATTAAGACTTTTGCAACATTGTTTAAAAAGTAACAAAGAGGAGTTAAACCAATGCTGCATTCAATAGCAATTGTTTTTACAAATAACTTTAAAAGCACTGCCAATTTTTAATTAACGTATATTGGAAAATTGCTGAGAATGGTGAATTTTCTTGTATTAAGCAAATTTTTATTTTGGGGGCTGACTTGCCCCAAAAACTAGCCCAAATCCGTACATTGCCTAGTTTGTACCTGCCTGGGCTTGAAATTAGTAGCCCAATTTAGCTAAATGCAGCATCTCTGGTTGCCACCAGGCTATGACAATCATATGGAATCCTGCCCTTTTCCTAATTTAGAAAATCAGGCAGGCAGTTTTGACCTGGGCAGCCGTTCAAAAATCCGGACAGGTGGCAACCCTACATGTCGAGCTTATGGAGATGTGTTTTTAATTCTACAAATAAATATTGTTTATTAGGTCTGGTGCATACAGTGACAAAATTCCAAAGGGATCCAAGGTTTTACATATACAACATGTTTTAAAATAATAGATGTAAGCCCACCCAATAAAACAATCAATAGAGTCTGTACCAAATAGTACAGAAGGTCCAGGTGTAAAAAGCCCAGATCTATCTCATAAGAAGGAAGGTAAATCAAGTGATCAGTCTCAATATAAGGGAAGCTCACCATTGTCGATAGGTGGTCTGGGTGCCAAAAGCCCCGAAACCGCAGCTTAAGGGCAGAGACACACATGGAGATTCGGGGAGATTCAGTTGCTCTTATTTGGGAGACTAATATCCCAGAACTGTCTTCCCGCTGGTGATGGCACTCAGAGCGCTTCGTTTTCCGAAGTCACCCAAAGGATTTAGATTCTAACCGGTGGGAAGGCATTTCAGGGAGATTAGTCGCCTGAAGAAGAGGCGATTTGTCACTGGGCGACTAATCTCCCCAAATCGCCGTGTGTGTCTCCGCTCTAAGGGAGCATACTTCTTCAATAGAAAAGTCCAACTTTATCACACCTTCCACCCATTGGATGTCTGTTAAAACACCTGACGCTTTTTGTGTGCACTAATGTGCCTATGATTAAGCATTCATGCGCATGAAACGCGTAAATGACGGTTAAACAGACATCCAATGTGAGGAAGATGTGATCACTCCCTTGGTGTGTTTTTGTTACCTGGACAGGAGACATTGGCTTGGCCAAGTGGCTCCCTTTAAATTCACTTTCACCTCCAGGTCCCGCTCCTTTGGCTTTCATTTGAGGTCCCTTCTGTTTATATATTTATGATACTTTTCCCTCCATTTAGTCTGAACAACAAATCCCAGCATGGAAATAAGGATGGTCTGATGGGAACTCTCCTAGGATTGGGCCCACCTAAAGATCATCTGGTACTCTAGTAGGGTTGCCACCTGGCTGGTATTTTACTGGCCTGACCGGTAAAAATGATGGTTGATCTCAATGTTATTAATAGGGAAAAAAGATAAATATATAAGAAGGTCGGTATTTTTTTCCATAAAAGGTGGCACCCCTATACTCTAGTAGTGTGACCCTGCACAAAATAATATAAAACAATATGGCTGCTGCATCTAGTGTCAAGGCACTGCATTTACCAACACATTTAACTCCCTTAAATAATGGAAGCACTGTGCGTTTAATTTATATTTTGTGCGGCTTCTGTGAAAAGCTCCCAAAAAACTTTACTAGTACCACCCAGCCAATCATCTTCCACTATCTTTGCACCTTGGTATATGCACAAATAGATTTAGGGTTAGGAGAACTCAACCCTGGGTCACTGTTAGGAACCCCCTCCCCATGGGGAGTAAGAAGTATTCTTGTAGCAAAGGGGATCAGTGATTAGAGTTGATGGGGGGGGTGCCTCACAAATTGGCACTCCCCAATGATTTGGGGTTTAGTTCTCCTTTGAAAAGAGCCACATTTATAATCCAATGGCTGTCAATTCATGCTGCAGACTGCACTGATTTCAGTCTCAAACTGTATTGCTAACTGGCAGACTTTATATGTGTTCAGCTTTGTTGCACTGGGTATTTTGTGAAACAGAAGGTTTAAGCCTCATAAATCTGCGTAGAGCAGAGCCAGTCCTTTTACAGGGTCCATCTGTTGTGTATTCAGGGTATTAGTGTGTAACAGGACTAACAGCACAGGCTAATGGCATGACATAAGGACATGCTAATTACAGGCATGCTCAGTATAAGGCGTAGGATATGTTTTATTCCTTAAACTGGGCTCAAGGCAGATGGAATCATTGTGTAAATACAAAGGATCAAGCGGCTTTGCTGGGCAATTGTGGGATTAGAGACATGTTATTCATGAGTCGTGCACGACAGTGTTGTGTTCCGCTTACTGCGGATTGCTGCAGATTGGTTCTTTGTAGAACACCATGAATGTCATGTTTGCTTCAACTGTTTTATGCAGAGGTAACTATCTGTCCCTTACTTTTCTCTGCACTGCTGATTCGGACTATTGAATCAATATGGAACAAGCAGATTAAAAAGGGTTGTTCACCTTTAAAATAACCATTTGTACGATGTAGAGAGTGATATTTTGCCAAATTCCCCTAGCAACATTGATGTGAATAAGAGACTGTAATGTGAATAGGAGAGGCCTGAATAGAAAGGTGAGTAAAAGAAAGTAGCAATAACATTACATGTGTAACCTTACAGAGCATTTGTTTTTTTAGATGGGGTCAACGACCCCCATTTAAAAACTGGAAAGAGTCAGAAGGAAAAGGCAAAAAAACTATAAAAACAAAAATGTAGAACAATTGAAAAGTTGCTTAGAATTGGCCATTCTATAACATATAACCACCTCTTTATTATCAATTGCATTTACAGATAACTATAGAAACAGTAACCAGGGGTTGTTCACACGTTTTTTCAGTTGCGTTGTTTGGAGATTGTTCACTATAAACAAAGACTTGCTTTCCATCTTTTTTATTTTTTTACAGTTTATTCCCAAATTTCAAGTTTAATGTTCGTGTCTCTAGTGTCTCACTCAGGCAGTTCAGTGATCCAGGAGCAGATTCTGAACTGTTACAATTTGCTCCATTTAGTTGATATATTTAGTTGCTAAAATGAGTTGCTACATTTAATTGATACGTTTAGTTGATACATTTAATTCATCCGTTTAGTTGATTCAATTAGTTACATTAGATCCATTTCTCAGCAGTATCTGTGGAATATCAGCAACTACTGTATCTAATTCTAACAGCTGCCTTTAATGAGACTCAGGGATTCTGTTCAACAGGGACAAAGATAACAAATGGATCAACTAAATGTATCAATTTAGAACAGTTTACAGGGTCGGCGACCCCCCCCTCCCAGAGCTGTTTTAGAAGGTGAAAAATGAAACTTTACACTTTAATATTAGATAAATAGTCACACATAGAAAATAGAAAGTAATTGGAAAAAGTCTTTATTTTGGTGATCTATCTGAAAAGTGTTTGAAGGTGAACAACCCCTTGTGTAATGAATGTATATTGGGAAGAATATTTTCTTTTTGTCCCCCAAATAGGCCAATGAGCTGTCCTCTTCCTGTCTATAGGCTGTTCTCTTCTGATTAGACAGATTATAAATATATGATAGATAGAGCAAGAGAGACAGATCGATAGAGATAGATACATAGTAACATAGTTAGTTAGGTTTAAAAAAGACACACGTCCATCAAGTTCATCCTTTTAACTTTTATTTTTTTAACCTTCCTAACTGCCAGTTGATCCAGACAGATAGAGATAGAAGGAGGGTGAGAGCGATAGATACATTTTTAATTCTGCACGTGAGGGAAATGTGATTAAGGGTCCCTCTGCTGGTGCAGAAAAAAAAACTAGGGGTTACATTAGTGACGTGCGGGCCGACCCGATACCCGTGGGTTTAACCGCAGGTCAGGCAGGTTCGGGCCAACCTAGCTGCACTATTTGCGGGTCGCGGGTGGGTTTGGGTTCAGCTCTTCTGCCGTGTGTAGAGTTGGATCTTTTCGTTGATGTGGTCCCGCGATCCGACCGCCTGTTTTGATTAGAGACATGTTCGGATCAGCCCAATATCGCCCACTTCAATGTGGGCATATCGGGGAGAGATCCGCTCGTTTGGCGATTTCGGATATTGGCAGATATTTACGTCTATGGCCACCTTTACACTGCCAGCTTCCATTTTTATAGGCTGCTCCACCACTTTTTTGAAGTCATCAGTGGGGCTGCGCTGGTCTATAAATGAAGAGGGTGAGCCAGGTACAAGCAGGTCGACACACACATCACAAATCCTTAAAGGGTAAGTGATCCTGCTTTAGAAAGCAGAATGTTGAGTGCCCCATGCAAACACAGAAAGGGCCAATATATCTTTTAAAGAATATATTTCAAAAACCCTACCCAACTTTACACAATATTTGGCATTGTTTCAGGCACTGACGACAGTAAGGCAGCCCTTAAAGGGGAACTATCGCGAAAATTAAAATTTAATACAAGCTTCGTCATACTGAAATAAGAAACTTTCTAAATACAACCAATTAAATATTCGGTACCGTTTCTGAAATAATCAAGTTTATCTTCACTATCCCTCTCTCAGCATCTGTTTCTCTTCATTCTGTCTTCATGCAGCAGTTGGGTGTCAGATATTCATTGACAGTTAGATCCAATATATCTTATAGGGGGCTCCTTTTGCCTAGAAGATGTATTAGAGCTCACTCTATTAAATTCACCAGACATCATGTCTCTCTACATGCAGAATTTGTGCAAAAAGCAGTTATTTTGTTTGTACTGGAATCAGTTATTTGAGTGAGCTCTAATACATCTGCTAGGAAAGGAATCCCCCATATAAGATATATTGAATCTAACTGTCAATGAATATCTGACACCCAACTGCTGCATGAATTATTTCAGTATGAGGAAGCTTATATTAAATTTTCATTTTCGCGATGGTTCCCCTTTAAAGAAATAAATAATTTAACAGTATCCCAGTACAGAGAGCCAACCTGTGTCAAGTAAGGCAAGTTGTGTGCAAGTGCAACACACCCTATTACAAAAGACAAAGCTGTGAGTGAATGTCCAGTCATTGGGTGGATAATCCTACAACATTTACTGCTGCTTCCCACGCCCAGTGTGACTTATGGCCAAAGGTGCAACCTGCTCGCCCAACTACTGCAGGTGAGAAAGAACCTTTTGTGATGTTGGGTCTATATCCCAAATCTCAGCCTCCCTGGGGGGACACTCTTCTTGCCACTGCTTAGGAGCCGAGCCGTAGGAACCCAACGTAGAGCCCTTCAGCGGGTTACCCTGCGGGATGAATGTAGGATTTTTGGGTGCGGGTATAGATGCTGATAGTCTGCAGGATTGCGGGTCTCATCTACATTTCTTATCTTATGTTATATTGTCTATATTTTACTCCTTTTACAATTTTACAAAACTATTTTCTGTCTCCACCCACTTTTGATGATGTCACTTCCGGCTTGCAGCAACAGCACTTCCTGTTAAACGCGGATTGGGCTGCAGATAAGGCAGTTGCAGACCAGGTTGGGTAAATATGCAGGTCCCAGTCGGGTCTAAAAAATTGGTTCTGAACAGGACTTTAACCCAACGGTCAGTGCTGTGGATAACTATACCCCTTAAATGAAAACTATACCCCCAAAATGAATACTTAACATGTTTATACAACAGTTTACATCAAATTAAGTGACATAATAAAGAATCTTACCAAACTCGAATATATATTTAAGTAAATATTGCCCTTTTACATCTCTTGACTTGAACCGCAATTTAGTGATGGTCTGTGTGCTGCCTCAGAGATCACCTGACCAGAAATACTGCAGCTCTAACTGTAACAGGAAGAGATCCCCTGACCAGAAACACTGCAGCTACAACTGTAGCATGAAGAGATCACCTGACCAGAAATACTGCAGCTCTAACTGTAACAGGAAGAGATCAACTGACCAGAAATACTGCAGCTCTAACTGTAACAGGAAGAGATCACCTGACCAGAAATACTGCAGCTCTAACTGTAACAGGAAGAGATCACCTGACCAGAAATGCTGCAGCTCTAACTGTAACAGGAAGAGATCACCTGACCAGAAATACTGCAGCTCTAACTGTAACAGGAAGAGATCACCTGACCAGAAATACTGCAACTCTAACTGTAACAGGAAGAGATCACCTGACCAGAAATACTGCAGCTCTAACTGTAACAGGAAGAGATCCCCTGACCAGAAATACTGCAGCTCTAACTGTAACAGATCACCTGACCAGAAATACTGTAGCTCTAACTGTAACAGGAAGAGATCACCTGACCAGAAATACTGCAGCTCTAACTGTAACAGGAAGAAGTGTGGAAGCAAAAGACAGAACTCTGTCTGTTAATTTACTTACTATTCGAAAAGTATATTATTTTATAAATGGTTTATTTACATGAAGCAGGGTTTTACACATGAGCTGTTTTATGAGATATCTTTTTATAGAGACCTACATTGTTTGGGGGGTAAAGTTTTCATTTAAAGGGCACCTGTCACCTGAAATTGTTTCCCCCAGCAGTGGTGCAGGCTAATACAGCATACAGCACAATTGGGGGAAACAATCGTTTTGTTTTTAAGATAAATAAAAAAATATTGTCTGCCAGCGCTAGGCTCCCCCGCACTGAAATGGAGCTCCCAGTGTATGTGACCATGTTGGGACACGCGTGTATAATGAGCGAGTGCCACAACTAGTTAAATTTGCACATGCGTGTGATGTAAGCTTGTGAGATGCACACACCGTGCCTACGTCACTATGTACATATTGAGACTCCCTATACAACATGGTCGTACTGGCGGGAGCTGTTTTTATTTCAAATAATACTATTGCTCCACCCCAAACAGGTGCCCTTTAAACTTCTTTTTCTTTTCTATCTGGTACAGTATCAGCTATTAGCTGTCCGGCATGTTGCACCTGCACTCTTGATTCTGACTTTGGAAAGAATGTAGCTAATGATGTCACTGAGCAAAGTGGTAGTGTCATGAGGGGCCACGTCAATCTCGGAAAATCCTGCCCGATTTTCCCAAATCAGGAATTTCGTAATTTCCAAAAACTGGGCTGCCCCCCGCACGCATGCACAAACACAGACGTGGCATGACTTACATCATTGTTTTTCTTTGAGGGCCAGTAGATCGAGGGAGCGGGTCTGGTGGGGGCACATGAGGGCCAGGGCCCATTGGCTTTTTCCCAGTGTCCTGCCGGCCAGGGTTGGACTGGGGGGTCAGGGCCCACCGGGGCTGCGACATCAGGGCCCCCGAAACCCCCCCTCCCCAGTCGCAGGCCTCTTCCCCAGCAAACTCACCTCTGCTCTCTCCCGCCCCCTGGCAGAGTATACCTACAGTGCGCTCGTTTGTGGGCGGGGCAAGTGGGTGGAGCAAGAGGCGGAGCTGGGCAACCAGGCGGAGTTCAGGAGCAGAGGGGAGGAGGTTTCACTCTGTGGAATGGGTCTGGGCCGTCAGGGCCCACTGGGTTTTTTCCCGGCACCTGCCGTCCCAGTCCGACACTGCCGCTGGCCCAGTCCGACCCTGGGTGGCAAAACTAAATGTAGTTGAAGTCAGCTCTCCACCAGCCAAGGCTCCAGTTTCTTTCCAAGAGCTTACAATCTTAAGGTTGATCAGTCCAAGGAAGATTAAAGAGATACTGACACCTGAAATTAAACTTTTTTTTACATCTATTATAATATTGGCTTTGCAAGCTACTTCTAACTTTGCCATAAAGTATTTGCATGATGCTTTTACCTGTCTGATCCCCCATGTTCCTGTATGAGGGGGCTGCCATATTTGTGCAGCAGGAGTCCGTTAGCATTAGAAACTGTAACTAACAGGCTGAGATGGGACAGTCAGGTTGGCAAAGTCAGAGTGTCAGAGAGTCAGGCTTAGGAACTTCAACTAAAAATTATATACAAAAACAAACCTCTCAGCAAAAAATGATCAACATGACCTATAGGTAACATTTAATGTACATTCATATGCTAAAAATTCATTTTTTAGTGTCAGTATCACTTTAAAAGAAGTTGCACAAAGGGAAGGAGGAAGCAATAGAGCAAATAGTATAGTGAATGCAGTATAAGGGCAGAGACACATGCTCAGATTCAGGGAGGTTAGTCGCCCGGTGACTTTTAGTCTTCTTGGGGCGACTAATCTCCCCGAACTGCCTCCCTCCAGCTAGAATGTAAATTGCTGGGGGGCTGGCACACAGAGCAATTTGTTTTCTGCAGTCCCCAAAGTTGCCTCACGAGGAAAGGGAGGCAGTTCAGGATTAGATATTGGGGTAAGAGAGATATTGGGGGTAAGAGAGATATTATGGTACAAGAGATATTGGGGTAAGAGAAATATTGGGGGTAAGAGAGATATAGGGGCAAGAGAAATATTGGGGTAAGGGAGATATTGAAGCTGAGACCAGCATTCCTTTCCCACAATCTAGGGATGCACCGAATCCAGGATTCTGTCTTTTTCAGCAGGATTCGGCCGAATCCTTCTGGGCGGCTGAACAAATTTGCATATGCAAATTAGGGGCGGGGAAGGAAATTGTGTGACTTTTTGTCACAAAACAAGAAAAGCAAATTAGGATTCGGTTTGGTATTCGGTCTTTTTCGGCAGGATTCGGCCGAATCCTTCTGCCCGGTTGAACCGAATCTGCATATGCAAATTAGGGGCGCGGAGGGAAATCGCGTGACTTTTTGTCACAAAACAAGGAAGTAAAAAATTGTTCCCCTTCCCACCCCTAATTTGAATATGCAAATTAGGATTTGGATTCGGCCAAATCCAAAATAGTAGTGCTTAACCTTTCCCTGGCTTTTCTACCTTTGACATGTTGTCACTCAGTAATATTTGGGGGTCCTGTTGCCCCTGGTTACTAAATGCAGTGTAGTAGCGCTCAGGCTTGTTGTGTGTTTGTCAGCGGAGATGCGGTGCGTTTCTTACCCTGCATGCATATTTATCATGTGGAATGTAAAGACGACTGGCTAATGAGATCCTTTACTTGCCCATCATGCATGGAACCAGTCGATGCGGCTTTGCTTTCTTCCTATGAGATAAACGAAGGGTTTGGGGCTCCATCCCCAGAGATTGATCTAACGGAACAAGGAGCCGCTTCCTATTGGATGGAACTCGAGCATAACCTTCATCAGGGGAAAAGCTGCTTTAGTGACTGTTATAGCCAGCAACTGCCACATGCTGGAAGCACAAGGCGGACTTTATTTTCTAGTCCTAGGGGTGGTTCACTTTTAAGTTCAATTTTAGTATTTTACAGAACGGCCAATTCTAAGCAATATTTACATTGGTCTTCATTATTTATTTTAGTTTGTGAATTATTTGCTTTCTTTTTCCGACTCTTTCCAGCTTTCAAAAGGGGGTCGCTGACCCCATCTTAAAAACAAATGCTCTGTAAGGCTAAACATTTATTCTTATTGCTACTTTTTATTACTCCTCTTATTATTTGGACAATCTCCTTTTCATATTCTAGTTACTTATTTAAATCAGTGCATGGTTGCTAGGGTAATTTGGACTCTAGCAACTAGGTTGCTGAAATTGCAAACTGGAGAGCTGCTGAATAAAAAGCTAAATAACTCCAAATCCACAAATAATAAAAAATGAAAACCAATTGCAAATTGTCTCAGAATATCACTCTCATCATCATTCATAAGTTAACTCAAAGGCGAACAAATCCTTTTAAAGGGATGGTTCACCTTTAAATTAACTTTTAGTATGTGAAAGGGCAGTTCTAAGCAACTTTTTAATTGGTCTTCGTTATTTATTACTTTTATAGTTTTTTTCATTATTTGCCATCTTTTTCGGACTCTTTCCAGCTTTCAAATGGGGGGTCACTGACCCCCATCTAAAAACAAATGCTCTGTAAGGCTACAAATATGTTGTTATTATTACTTTTTATTACTCATAGGCCTTTCCTATTCACATCAATGCATGGTTGCTATGGTAATTTGGATCCTAGCAACCAGAGTGCTGAAATTGCAAACTGGAGAGCTGCTGAATAAAAAAGTAAATAACTCTAAAACCACAAATAATAAAAAATGAAGACCAATTGCAGTTTGTCTCAGAATATCCCTCTCTACATCATACTAACAGTTAATTTAAAGGTGAACGACCCTCTGTGAAAATCCTAAAAGTTAGCGAAAGCACTCCTTCAGAGCCGGCTTCTAATTTACTTTTTTTTGTAGTGATGCTTTTTAAAGGGGGCTGACTGACATTGCTTTTTTTTTTTAAAGGATAAGTAAACCTTTAAAATAATGAATGTAAACCATGATTGTGCTTTTCTAAGCACTTTTGTCATTTACATTCATTACTATTTGCTCTATTGCCACCTGCTGGTCAGTTTCCCACCAAGTAGTCAAGGATGTGAAAAAGGTTTCTAATTCTTTTCCTAAGCAGAAGAACATCAGAGCAGCCTCTTTCTTTCTCCTGACAACTTCCTTGACTACTTGCTGGTCAGACTGGTGGGAAACTGACCAGCAGGTGGCGCTGTTGTAACAAAATTCATTCATATTAACAGTACATGTATCCCTTAATATCTTGGAATAAAAAGAAAATAAATAATGAATGTAAATTGCAAAATTTCTTAGAATAGACCCCTCATCAATTTTACATTCACTTATTTTAAAGGTTTACGTATCCTTTAAATCATATTTCAGTTAATCTGTCATCTATTTGCCAGGGGTAACCAGAGGGCTAGTAGTTTTCAAGGCCATACAGCCTAGTCTGAAACTGCTGAACTTTCCCTTTAAGTCACTGCTGCCTGTTGTGGGTTTTTATTTTGTTTGAAATTGGATTAATATGAGACAACTGTCCCAGCCCTGTCCATATGCAGCAGCCATACCATTTATACCCCTGTATATTTCACTGTTACTACCAGTACAGGTATGGGATCAGTTACCTGGAAACCTTTTATCCAGAAAGTTCTGAATTACAGAAAGGCTGTCTCCCATAGACTCCATTATAATCAAATAATCTACATTTTTAAAATTATTTCCCCTTTCTCTGTAATAATAAAACAGTCGCTTGTACTTGATCCCAACTAAGATATAATTAATCCTTATTGGAAGCAAAATCAGCCAATTGGGTTTATTTAATGTTTACATGACTTTCTAGTAGACTTAAGGCATGAAGATCTAAATTACTGTTATCCAGAAAACCCCAGGTCACAAGCATTCTGGATAATAGGTCGCATAACTGTATATACAGGCCGGATTGGCATTTCTAGCCACAGTATTTCAGTTCCTCTGCTTCTCCAAATTGGTTCCTCAGTACAAAGACGTCCCCCTTCTTTCCAAAAAAAAAAAAAGGCCCTTCTCATAATTAAAACATATGGGGGTTATGTAATAAAAGGCAGTACATTTGTCCAGGAGCAGTAACCCCTTACAACCAATCAGCACGTAGCATTTACTGGTCAGCTGTCTGAATGCAAACAACTGATTGGCTGCTATGGGTTACTGCTCCTGGGCAAATGCAGTGCTTTATATTATATATGGTGTTTTGTCTCACAGAAATACAGAAATCTGCTCAGTGGGGAAAAGAATGCACGGCTGAAGCTGCTGATGCCCCGCCCCCCAAATTCCTTCCTAATTTTGCTGCTGGGATACATAGAGCGACGGAGCTGTGCCACTTCAAAATAAAACATGCTGTGCGTGGAACCCATCTTGTCTATTTCAGCCCACTCAAAGCAGGTTGCTTGCAGATCTGCAGATCCATGTTGCTTAACGTTGGGATGTTGCAGAACTACAGCTTGCAGCATGCCTTTATTCTATACTGGAGGATTCTGGCATCTATGGTCTTCCAAGAGTGTTTGAAGTATTGTATAAGTTGCATACGGTGCTGCAGCAAGACCTTTCCTTGGGTATCAGTCAGTACTTTGATTGGACATGCTCAAACAGGAAGTGAAGCAGAGGTTCTTCATCACTTCCTGCTTTGCTGTTGGCCCGTAAAGGGGTGGTTCACCTTTAACTTTTAGTTTGTTATAGAATATCTAATTCAAAGCAACTTTTCTATAGGTCTTCATTTTTTTTTTTTTTATAGTTTTTTCCATTATTTACCTTCTTCTTCTGACTCCAACTTTCAATTGGGCGTCGCTGAACCCATCTATAAAAACTAGGGATGCACAGAATCCACTGTTATAATACCGAACCCCAATTTGCATATGCAAATTAGGGTTGGGAAGGGAAAAATATTTTTTACTTCCTTGTTTTGCTCCCTGTCCCTATTTTGAAAATTCGGATTCGGTTTTGCCGGGCAGAAGGATTCGGGCAAATCCAAATCCTGCTAAAAAAAAAAAAGAAAAAAAAAGAAAAAAGGCAGAATACTGAACCGAATCCCAATTTTCATATGCAAATTAGGGGTGGGAAACATTTTTTACTTCCTTGATTTGTGATAGTCACTCAATTTCCGCCCGTCATTAATTTGCATATGCTAATTAGGATTCAGTTTGGCTGGGCAGAAGTATTGGTGGAATCCAAATCCTGCTGAAAAAGGCCGAACCCAAAGCGAATCCTGGATTCAGTGCATCCCTAATAAAAACAAATGCTCTTTAAAGCTACAAATGTATTGTTACTGCTACTTTTTATTACTCATCTTTCTATTCAACCCTCTCATTCATATTCCAGTCTCTTATTCATATCAATGCATGGTTGCTAGGGGAATCTTGACACTAGCGACCAGATCACTGAAATTGTAAACTGGAGAGCTGCTGAATAAAAAGTGAAATACTGTAACTCAAACCACAAGTAATGCAAAGCAATTGCATACTAATAGTTAATTTAAAGGTGAACTAGCCCTTTGAGAACATAACTACAGTAAGGTGTAAGAGGGCGACAGGCGTCACTTTCTATAGTTCCCCAAATGAGCAAATAAGTTATATTGGTTTAATAGCACATTATTCTACATGTTGAGTTATCTGAACACTGCAGTTTTTACAAAATATAAAGGGGAAAATACACCCCCCCTTCACACACAGAAAATATATAAAAAAAAAATAATAAAATGCGGACGATATCTATGCTGCAAGGCTAAGCAGCAACAAGTGGGGCAGTGGGTTTCATTGATTCTTAAAGGGGTGGTTCACCTTCACGTTATCTTTTATTAAGTTGGCTGGTTCTAAGCAACTTTTCAATTGGTCTTCATTTTTTTTTTTTTTTATAGTTTTGTTCATTATTTGCCTTCTGACACTTTCCTCTGTAAGGCTCTAAATGTATTGTTATTGCTACTTTTACTCATAGGCCTCTCCAATTCATATTCCAGTGTCTTAGTCAAATCAGTGCATGGTTGTTAGGGTAATTTGGACCCTAGCAACCAGATTGCTGCAACTGCAAACTGGAGAGCTGCTGAATAAAAAGCTGAATAAGTCAAAAATAATAAAACATGAAAACCAAATGCAAATTATCAGAATCTCCCTCTCTACATCATACGAACTGTTAGATCAAAGGTGAACAACCCCTTTAAAAGAAGGCAAAGGCTGATGTAGGATTATCCTGGGAATCACAAGTACTGTGACTTCAAGGTTATTTGGGGAAAGTCCTTTCTCCCTCTTGGAAAAACTGTCTGTATCCAGAATGCATAAAGTGGGGGTGCTGGGGTCTGCCGGAAACCCTTAAACCATGGGCCCACAAATGACAGTTGCGAGGGTTTGGGAAATGGGCCTCCCTGAAGGCTTGTGCGAGTCTTGTCCCCAATTATTATTTAACAAGCGGACGCGTTTTGTCGTCATCACTGCACTGGTGGGCTTTGTACTTTTTCACTTCCGCCATGTATTGGGCCCAAGCCCCTCCTTTGTTAGATGCAACCTGATGGGAATAAACAAAACATGATCAGCACAACCCCAGCAACATCAGTGAGATCACTACAGAATGCAGTTGAGTGTAGTATCCCTGGATCAGACAGTATGAATACAGTAACCCTCACCCTTAATCAGGCGCTTACACATAGATGCATCATTTCCACCAGATACAACACTGCATTGCCACAGGCTATACAATCCATTTTACAAAAAAACACATACTGAATTTGTGACTTTGTTTTTTATTTAGAAACACATCAGTCTGAACATTTTTGTTACAGGTAAAACTCTATGACACATTTTTAAGGGCTTGTTCACCTTCCAAACAGTTCAATTGTTTTCAGATTGTTCCCCAGAAATAAGTTTTTTTCAAATACTTTTTATACATATATTTTTTTACCGTTTTCCTAAAATCATTAAATGTCCCAGTCTCTGGTGTTTGAGTCTGGCAGCTCAGTAATTCAGGTGCAGATTCTGAACTGTTACAATTTTGCAACATTGAGTTGCAGCAGCATCTCTGGAGTATCAGCAACTATTGTATCAAGTCTAACAGCTGCCTGTAATGAAACTCAGGGATTCTGCTCAGCTGGGACAAACATAAGAAATGGATCAACTAAATGTATCAAGTTTTAACAGTTTACAGGGTCGGCGACCCCCGCCCCCTTCCCAGAGCGGCATAGGAAGGTGAAAAATTACACTTTACACAGTCACAAATAGAAAGTAATTGGAAAAAGTCTTTATTCCTGGTGAACTATCAGAAACCTACTGAACTGAAACAAATTGTTGGAAGGTGAACAAACCCTTTAAAGGAGAACTACAGCCTTGTACAGCCCCCCATACCAGTAATTATCCAGGCCCTTGAGTTGTCCCCAGCAGCTCCCAATCTTGTTTGGCATATTGTGTGTCAGTGGCACTGCACATGCTCAGTGGGCTCTGCACTACTAGTGAGCAATTCAGCTTAAAGGGGAACTCCACAAAAACATAAAGGTGGCCATACCGGGGCAGATTAAAGCGGCCAATATCGGTCCTTTAGACCAATTCGACATCTTATCTGCCCATGTGTGGGGGCACCCGGAGTATCTTCCCGATCGTTATCAGGCCAAAAATCGGCCAAGTTTGATTTTTTTGTACAATCCAGGACTGAATCGGCGGTGCTAGTTGATGCGGTCCTGCGACCAGTCGGAGCCCATTTGTAATATTGTAATCTGATTATTTGGCCCCAGGGCCAAGCGTTCGGATTCATCCCATATCGCCTAGCCGTTAGTGGGCATATCGGGTTAAGATCCGCTCATTTGGTGTATGGCCAACTTAAGTTAACCTTTTTGAAAAGTAAACATAATTTCAAGCAACTTTGCAATATACATCATTTAAAAAATATGCAGACTTTTCATGATTTTTAATGGTTTCTGACAGTTCCCGAAGCCTAGCCCCCTGCTCTCCTGCTGATCTGTCTGACTACTTTGCTGAGCTGTCTGACTACTGTTACTTTGTATCAACAGCAATCTATCCTCAGCCTGCATCCTCCAAACCCCACAATTCCCTGCACATGTGATTTTAATAAGGAAACGAACATCCCAGTGCAATGCATTGTGGGTTATGTAGTCCTGCATGCTGTCTGTAAACTGTGGAGAAGTTGCTGCAACATTAGTGTTTAGTCTCTTCTTCCCGGCCAGGATTTGAAATGATGCAGAAAGAGAAGAAATGTTAAACAGCTGGATTTCAGCATAGAAAATGGCATTTATTCATACAGGTAACTGTGATGGGTATGTTAGGGGTTTTTGTGTTATGTGGGCCTCTTAATCTAGTTTTGGTTTGGAAGCCGGAGTTCCCCTTTAAGGATGGTAGTGAAACAACAACCAGTCTTTTAGGTTGGATTCTACATTTTCTATGCAGTGATTTATTCCTTAAAGCTCAGTAAGTGACAGCAGCACAGAGCATGTGCGGTGAATCAGCAGAAAAAAAGATGGGGAGCTACTGGGGCATCTTTGGAGACTCAGATCTTTACTGCTAAAGGGCTGTGGTTGCCTTGGGCTGGTCGAGAACCCCACAGCATATACTATTTAATAGTACAGGTATAGGATCCATTATCCAGAAACCAGTTATCCAGAAAGCTTCCAATTACAGGATGGCTGTCTCCCATAGACCCCTTAATTCAGCTATTATTTTAGATTCATTCAATTTATTTGGTTTAAACCCTCAACCCAACATATTTCTTGGTACAGGACATGAGCCCCAGACTGGCAGCAGGTGACGACTGATTGGCTCAAGCAGCAAGTTTTGTAATGTCCCTGGTACACCAAACCATTCACAGAACAAGGATACCAAAAAGTACACCCAGCACAAAATAAAGTTCACATCATATAAGAAAAGGTAGCCATTGTCTAATAAGACTGAGGTTTCCCTTTAAAGGAGAAGGAAAGCTACAGAGGCAGTTTATCGCTAATAAACTAACCAGCAAGCGTTCGGCTTCCTTCTTCAAATTCCATGGGGCAGATGCACGCACAGTAGAAAGAAATAGCGACTTCTTTGTTAAAGTTTGTTTTTTCTGTTTTTCTCCGTGGTGCTCGGTGGAAGAATCCTGGGCCGCAGTTTTCTGCTGATAGGAGCACCGGGGTGTATATATAATCACTTTGGGGTGCCTAACTTTTGGCAACCTCAAGTAAAGAGCACCTTTCCTTCTCCTTTAACAAAGTTAAAATAAAAGTTTTGGAATATTAGGCAAAAACATATTCAGCCCCATTCTGAACTGCCAATCAAAAGATCTCTGCTCAGTTGGTTTAAAGCTGGCCATAGACTCAAAGATCCGCTCGTTTGGCGACATCGCCAAACGAGCGGATCTTTCCCCGATATGCCACTAAACAGCATGGCTATATCGGGGGTAATTCGAACGTTCGGCCATATGGCCGAACGATCGAATTACAATGTGCCAAGGGGCTCCGAGGGTCGGTCAAAAATCAAACCTTGCCGATCGATATCGTGGCCAGATATCGATCGGGAAGACCCGTCGAAAGCCCCCATACACGGGCAGATAAGCTGTCAAATCGGTCCAAACGACCAATATCGGCAGTTTTATCTGCCCGTGTATGGCCACCTTAACACAGTGTTAGAAGGATGTAGATAATATTCTACATATTGACAGACAATTACTATGTTGTAACAGAAAAAGATCAAAAATAGTTCTACTCACGTCGTCTTCTTCATTCTTTGGCTTCTTGGTTACAATTCCAGTCTTCAGGGCCAGCTTTGCCCCTCCTCTACGCTTGCCCACCTGGGGGTGGAAGGGACAGAAGACTGCAACCGTTATACGAGCCCTTGCAGCCTCTCTGTGTCCCTCTATATGACAGAATATAAGGGAGGCCTGGGTTAGACAGGCAAGTGATACTCCCCGACAGCACTGCTCTAGAAACAAGTCAACCTCTAAGCAAGAGAGGGCCTGGGGGGGGCTATACTACATTATACCAGCACATTAAAGGGGAACAATCACGAAAATGTAATATAAGCTTCCTCATACTGAAATGAAACTTTCTAAATACAATCAAATATTCTGCATTGTTTCTGAAATAATCAAGTTTATCTTCACTATTCCTCTCTCAGCATCTGTTTCTCTTCATTCTCTCTTCATGCAGCAGTTGGGTGTCAGATAATCATTGACAATTAGGGAGCTAATTAGGGAGATTGAAGCTACACCATCTTGAGTCCTTGCAAGGCAGATAATTCAATCATCAGTGCACAAAACAGACCAGTCACAAGAAAGGTGAGAGAAGAGAAGAAGCCGCACACTGGTTATTTATATAACTTGCAAGGACCAAAAATGGCGTAGCTTCAGTTTCCCTGTTTATCTGAAAAAATGGCCAAATCCATTAATTTTCATGATTAAAACAATAGGCAACTTGTATGTTAGGCAAAGGCCCAATTCACTGCACTTATATTGAACAAGTCTCTCTGGAAGGTCCAACAAAGTTAAATGAAAACATTGATGATTCAATCAGTATTAGTTTGAAGAATAACTATGGAATAAACCCCTGCGCTAAAAAAGTCTGAGCTTTCTGATTACCTAAACTATCAAACAGGCATTCTCTCCAAATCAGCCCCTAAACATGCCTTCAGGCTGCTGCCTTGAAATGGTTTATACCACCCACTACCCCAGACGGTTTGGTGAAAGGGGCGGTTCACCTTTAAGTTAACTTTTAGTATGATATAGAATTGCTAATTCAAAGCAACTTTTCAATTGGTCTTAATTGTTTATTTTATATAGTTTTTAAATTATTAGCCTTCTTCTGACTTTTTCCAGCTTTCAGATGGGAGTTACTGACCCCATCTAAAAAGAAAATGCTCTAGAAGTCTAAAAATTTATTCTTATTGATACTTTTTTTTTTCAACTTGTCTATTCAAATGTTCTCTTATTCATGTCTCAGTCTCTTATTCATATCAGTGCATGGTTGCTATGGTCATTTGGACCCTAGCAACCATATGGTTGATATTACAAATTGGAGAGCTGCTGAATAAAAAGCTAAATAACTCAAAAACCAATTGCAAATTATCTCAGACTATCACTCTCTACATCATACTAAAAGCTAATGTGTAGGACTGGTTACTTATGTCAGTATCTAGTTAGCTGTAACACTGGCTGCGGGACTGGGGGAAGAACAAAGATTGAGGGAGGCTTAGCACCCCACAAAAAGGGATCAAATGCTATATTTTAAAACAATTGTAAATTTATAATTGTACTTAATTTGATATGAACTATCTGTTGCCAACACTCCTATGTATATATCGTTCTATCACCTCCTCAATACCTTCAAATATGAACCTGGATAAGGTTACATTCCCGCAACACCGATAAACCCCGTAACTGCATTTTAAACCGAGCAGGTAAAAGCACTAACTGAGATCAGTTATCCAGTTATAATTGCATTATCTACATTCTATCTAGAAGCTGGGGGCTTTTGAGTTTGCACAGCTTTTTCTCCCAATCTCTTTTTAAAGGAAAACGATACCCCCAAAATCAATACTTGAGCAACAGATATAACATATTAAGTAGCATATTCTTATCAAACTGGAATACAAGTAAATATTTCCCTTTTAAATCCCTTGCCTTGAACCACCATTTTGTCATGGTCTGTGTACTGCCTCAGAGATCAGCTGCCCAGAAATACTGCAGCTCTAACTGTACCAGGAAGAGATCACCTGACCAGAAATACTGCAGCTCTAACTGTAACAGGAAGAGATCACCTGACCAGAAATACTGCAGCTCTAACTGTAACAGGAAGAGATCACCTGACCAGAAATACTGCAGCTCTAACTGTAACAGGAAGAAGTGTGGAAGCCAAAGACAGAAATCTGTCTGTTAATTGGCTCATGTGACCTAACAAGTATAGTTTCTTTGGTATGTTTGTGTGAATCGTATGATCCCAGGGGGCGGCCCTTATTTTTAAAATAGCAGTTTTCTATTTATTTATGATTACCCAATGGCACATACTACTAGAAAAGTATATTATTATGAAATGGTTTATTTACCTGAAGCAGGGTTTTACATATGAGCTGTTTTATGCAATATCTTTTTACAGAGACCTACATTGTTTGAGGGGTATAGTTGTGAGTAAGACTTTGGGCATACTAGTTGTAACTATTTATGATGAAAGGTTAAATGTTCTAATCATAAGGTGTGGGGGGAGCTTACGGCTCATGCTCGTCCCTTGATTCACGTGTAACCCTAAACAGCCGCTGTGTGTTACCCAGAGATGTTCTCATGATCCCCCGGGTCCTTACAATGCTAATAGGCCTCCTCTTGTCTGGCTCTGCGCTCTTCTCCGCCTCCTTCTGCTCCTCCCCCGCGGAACCGGCCTTACTGCTGCTGCTCTCACCCGCCTTCGCCTCCATCTGCTTCTTAAAAAGCTCCATGAAGCTGCCGTCGTTGGCGAACAGGTTAACCCCGCTGGTCAGGGCCGGGCTGGGCCGTGGGGAAGGTGTAGGCGAGGGCCCAGTGTGAGCTGCGGATACCAAACCTTCCCCCTTCCCCGTTACACGAGGAGCCGCCATCTTTATTGTCTCTTTATGTCGCGCCGGGACTTCCACTGCCTCAGCCTCGCTGTTTCCCTCCGTTACCTCTCGCTGAGCCTCCGCCATCTTGAAAAATACGAAGGGCCGAAAAGTCTGTAGGAAACCAGGAGCGTCCTACCTCCCTTTCCACATAAACTCACCCTAACGCCCCATGGGGACGCCCAACAGACACGTGGCAAAGATACTTGATACTAGCGTCTGTGAGGCGGGAAATTCGTTTTTTTCTGTTTTCAAAATGGCGCTTCGTTATGCCTTGCAGGAAGAACCCGATCGAGGGCGGGTAACGTTGGTAACTGACAGTAGAACGAGCCAATATTTGAGCCGGGTGGTATAATTTAAACCAATAAAAACCTGCTAAGGCGGAGTCTCTAAAATAGCCCAAGCTCTGAAAGAATCGCCAATCAGAAGCTAGCAATAATAGGGCGCATAAACAAGCAAAATGACGTCAATTGAAAGCGACAGGTACGCGAGGTGTATGGGACACGTGATGACCAATTAGAAATCTGGGAAGATGATTGACAGAAACGTGACCCAATTGGGATACAAACACTGATTTGCATCAATCTGATAGGCGGAGAACAAAGCTGGCAGGGGCGTTGCATTGACATTGATGAGCGTTCGTGTTGGCCAATAAGGAAACATCACGGCTAGATTTTCCGCAAATCACAGTACCTTTACCACAGATACAGGAGGAATCCGCGAATAGACCGCTCCTAACAACAAGGACGTCACTATTGTGCCAGAACCAGTCAGCTGGTGCGGAGAGCCAATGGGGCGTGTGACTGTGAGTGTGCCTGTCTGATGGAGGGGGCGGAAGCTGTTTGGTCACGTGAGTAAGTTGGAAGATGGCTGCGCCGGTAGATGATGAGTTCGAAGATGCGCCTGACGTGGAGCCTTTAGAGCCGACTCTGAGTAACGTGATAGATCAGCGCTCCCTCAGGTGGATCTTCGTGGGAGGAAAGGGAGGAGTGGGCAAGACGACCTGTAGGTGAGATATTGGGCCGAACCAAGACTATAGGATGGGGGGAAGACACATGGGTAGAACTAATAAAAGAAAAACCATGGGGGGATGTCAGCGGGCTGAACCAAATGAGAGCTGAGTGCGGGGTTGCTCCGTCATATTGACACACGGCCTTGGGGACTAGATCATGTCAACTCCGAGTCTCTGAGACTGTCCGGGGCTCCTCGTGCAAGACTTTAGCTCAGACATTTCCATACTGATGCCTAGAGGAAACCACGTCCTCCCCACAACCAGTGGTAGAGCCCAGAGCTCCAGATAAGTCAGTCCTGCCCCTGAGGAGACTTCTTGTCCCTCCCCTGCTTTCCTGTCATTGGCTGCAGTTGACTAGATCTCCCCTTGCACATGTAGCTGAATGTTTTCTTTCTGATTCCATCGGGATTGCGCCAAATCCAAGCTGTTTCTTGTAGGATAGGCCGAATCAAAGCTGAAGCGCATATATATAACTGGGAAACAAACGAAAAACACTGGCTGCGTATTGGGAATGTCAAACTATTCTATTCGGTACTATTCTGGCGCAGAAGAAGGGTTTGGATCTAGTTTGGCGTTAGACTTTTAAAGGGGTTGTTCCTACTTAAAATAACGGTCAGTATGATGTACAGAGGGATATTCTGAGACGATCTACAATTGGTTTTAATTTTTTATTATTTGTGTTTTTTTGGGTTATTTAGCGTTTTATTCAGCAGCTCTCCAGTTTGCAATTTCAGCAACGTGGTTGCTAGGATTCAAATTCCCCTAGCAACCATGCATTGATTTGTAAAATGAATCGGAGAGGCTGAATAGAAAGAGGAGTAATACAAATTAGTACGGATGCACCGAATCCAGGATTCGGTTCGGGATTCGGCCTTTTTCAGCAGGATTCGGATTCAGCCGAATCCTTCTGTCCGGCCGAACCAAATCCTAATTTGCATATGCAAATTAGTTGCAGAGAGGAAAATCGCGTGACTTTTTGTCACAAAACACGGAAGTAAAATATGTTTTCCCCTTTCCCACCCCGGATTCGAATTCGGTTCGGTATTGGCCGAATCCTTCGTGAAGGATTCTGGGGTTTCGGCCAAATCCAAAATAATGGATTTGGTGCATCCCTACAAATTAGCAATAACAATATATTTGTAGCCTTACAGAACGTTTACTTTTCATAAGGGGTCAGCGACGCCCATTTGAAAGCTGCAGAGGCAAAAGGCAAATAATTATAAAACTATAAAAAGAATAATCAAAACCAATCGAAAAGTTGTTTAGGCTTGGCCATTCTATAACCTACTAAAAGTTACCTTAAGGGCTCTTACACACGGCCGTTCCGACCTGCGCTCCCCTGCGTTCCGTTTGTTGGCGTTCAGCCGCAGGGGAGCGCAGGAATAGACGCAAGTAGTGATTTGAAATGGGGCTGTACTCACTCAGGCGCGTGTAGGCGCCGAACGCAGGTTCAGACGCAACATGCTGCATTTTTCCTGCGTTCGGCGCCTACACGCGCCTGAGTGAGTACAGCCCCATTTCAAATCATTACTTGCGTCTATTCCTGCGCTCCCCTGCGGCTGAACGCCAACAAACGGAACGCAGGGGAGCGCAGGTCGGAACGGCCGTGTGTAAGAGCCCTTAAGGTGAACCACCCCTTCAATTAGGGATGCACGGATTCCTTTTTGGCCGAATACCAAACCGAATCCAAATCTTAATTTGCATATGCAAATTAGGGCCAGGAAAGGTTAAAAGTGGAAAAAATTCTTCTTATGTGATGAAAAGTCACGTGATTTCCCTACCTGCCCCTAATTAGCAGTGCGAATTCGGTTCGGCCAGGTACAAGGATTCGGCCGGATCCTAATCCTGCTAGAAAAGGCCGAATTCTGAACGGAAGCCTGGATTCGCTGCATCCATATTATTAATAAAAACATCTATAAATATAATCCATTAGAGGCATGGAGGCATTAGTTACCCTTTAGAGAAGTTACAGGGTATTTTTGTGCCTTTAATGAGACTGTACTTCCAGGGCCTCAAATCTGTCAATGGTTACACCTGTGGGGACCTTTAGTCTAGGGGCAGTCATTATGCCCCACCCATAGCATTAGGGGGTTACTAGGATTTTGCTACTTCTATATACAGTAGTGTATATGTACTTGTGGTGGTCATGCAAGGAATGAACGATTACTCTCCATTGGTGACCTCACAAGCAGAACTTCACTCTGATTGGCCATCTGGAGTAATACCTTTTTAAAGGGCACCTGTCACCATAAGAAATAATTTCAAATCCTCCATATGATGTTAGTCAAGCAAAATACGCTTCATTTCCACTATATCAGCCCTTTTAATCTTGTTTCTTTGAGTTTTGGAATTCACAATCACAGCAAGCAGGCAGCAGCCATTTTGTAAACACTGTTATTAAGGAAAGCCTTGTATTTTTCCAAAATCTTGTTTCTGCACCAGAATGGGGCGCCTGCTGCACATCCCCATGCACTGGCTCCACAATTACATGGTAAGGAAGGAGGGGGAATGTGGGGAGAACAATTATATCCAGAAAGTGCAGAACAGAAAGTGAAAGTAATTATGCTTGAGGCATAGGGGCGGGGCAGGCAACATATGATTGACAGCTGAGATTTTTTAAATTAGTTTATAACAGGTATAGATGTTTTAATAAAAAAAAATAATAATGTGGGTTTCATGTTCATTTTAAAAAGTTTTATTCAGAAAAGAAAATTAACTTTTAAAATAGATAGATATTCAGACTCTTCAGTGGTATTCGATTAAGTGGACCTGTCATCCAGACACAAAAATCTGTATAATAAAAGTCCTTTTCAAATTAAACATGAAGTCCAATTTCTATTTTTTATTAAAAGAATTCATAGCTGTTGTAAGCTCATTTAAACATCTCAGCTGTCAATCAAATATTGCCTGCCCCTCCTCTATGCCTTAGGCAGACAATTACTTTCACTTTCCATTCAGCACTTCCTACATGTCACTGCTCTCCCCACATTCCCCCCATTCTCTTCACCATTTAATTGTGTAACCAGGACATGGGGATGGACATCAGGTCCCTCATTCTGGTGCACAAACAAGATTCTGAGATGATACAAGACTTGTCTTAATAACACTGTCCACAAAATGGCTCCTGCCTGCTTGTTATAATTATGAATCCCCAGACTGAAGGAAGCAAGATTCAAATAATTTATATAGTGTAATTTAAGTTCATTTTGCTTGACTAATGTGATAAAATAATATTTGGAATTTTTTTTAGGGTGACGGGTCCCCTTTAAAAAGAAAGAAAAGAACCTTGTTTGTGACTGTATCAGATTTACCAGACCCCTTATATTTAATACACACATCCCTAAATATCTGTCACAGTGATAATCGTTACTTAGTTTCTATTCATTGTGTAAAATTAAACGAGCAACCTTATCTGCTTTAAGTAGCCAACTTGATACTTTGTTGTAAGTCTCAAGGATAAGCTGATGACACCAGGTTATATGAATTGTGGAAAATACACAATGTTGCTTATTTTCAAGATAAAGTGAGTTAAAGGGATCCTGTCATCGGAAAACATGTTTTTTTTTAAAATGAATCAGTTAATAGTGCTGCTCCAGCAGAATTCTGCACTGAAATCCATTTCTCAAAAGAGCAAACAGATTTTTTTATATTCAATTTTGAAATCTGACATGGGGCTAGATATTTTGTCGATTTCCCAGCTGCCCCAAGTCATGTGACTTGTGCCTGCACTTTAGGAGAGAAATGCTTTCTGGCAGGCTGCTGTTTTTCCTTCTCAATGTAACTGAATGTGTCACAGTGGGACCTGGATTTTACTATTGAGTGTTGTTCTTAGATCTACCAGGCAGCTGTTATCTTGTGTTAGGGAGCTGTTATCTGGTTACCTTCCCATTGTTCTGTTGTTAGGCTGCTGGGGGAAGGGAGGGGGTGATCAGGGGCGTAACTATAGAGGAAGCAGACCCGGCGGGTGCAGGGGGGCCCAGGAGGTATAGGGGCCCCATGAGGCCCTAATTCATATAAAATTTCAATAAATATTGGAGAAACAAGTCAATGCCAAAACATTTTGGGGGCCTGAAAAATAATTTGCTGTGGGGCCCAGTAATATCTAGTTACGCCACTGGGGGTGATATCACTCCAACTTGCAGTACAGCAGTAAAGAGTGATTGAAGTTTATCAGAGCACAAGTCACATGACCAGGGGCAGCTGGGAAATTGACAAAATGTCTAGCCCCATGTCAGATTTCAAAATTGAATATAAAAAAATCTGTTTGCTCTTTTGAGAAATGGATTTCAGCGCAGAATTCTGCTGGAGCAGCACTATTAACTGATTCATTTTGAAAAACTTTTTTTTTTCCCCCATGACAGTATCCCTTTAAGATAAAACAAGGAGTTGCCCTGACGTACGTTTCGCAATTCGCTTTTTCAAAAGGCAATTCATTTTAAGAAGGACTTTTTTATTACCCGAATAATGTTGTCCTGGTGTCTTTCCCTAGTGATTGTTCTGTCTTTCTCCTCTATTATTGTTGTCCTTGTCCATTTCAGTTGCAGTTTGGCAGTGCAGCTTTCGCTGGTACGGGACAGCGTTCTCATCATCTCCACAGACCCTGCTCACAATATCTCCGATGCCTTCGACCAGAAGTTCTCCAAGGTCCCTACAAAAGTCCGTGGCTATGACAACCTTTTTGCTATGGTGAGTGATCCCAAGTAGGGATGCACCGAATCCTGGATATGGTTTGGGATTCGGCCTTTTTCAGCAGGATTCCGATTCGGCCGAATCTTTCTGCCTGGCCGAACCGAATCCGAATTTGCATATGCAAATTAGGGGTGGGGAGGAAAATCACGTGACTTTTTATCAAAAAACGAGGAATTAAAAAAAAAAAAGTGGTTTCCCTTCCCACCCTTAATTTGCATATGCAAATTCGAATTTGGTTCAGTATTCGGCCAAATCTCTTGCGAAGGAATCAGGGTTCGGCCGAATCCAAAATTGTGTAATAGCCTTATCCCAAGAGCTAGCTGTTTAAGGGTCAGTCCACACTTGCAGATTCGGGGAGATTTAGTCGCCTGGTGACTAATCACCTCTTCATCTGGGCGACAATCTCAGAAGAAGAGGCGATTAGTCGCCAGGTGACTAAATCTCCCCGAATCTGATCGTGTGGACCGACCCTTAAGCCATGGCAGCATACGTATTTATCTTTTATTTTTGCTTGTCATTGAATGTTTGTATTTACATTATCCTATGTTTTTTTTTTTAGGGTAAGGGGATGTTAGTATGGGGAAATACACAAGATGAAAAGAAATAATATATTTGTAAATATCTTGCCACTACATTTATACATATTTATCTTTGTGATATATTGTATATAGATAGTAATGCATCTCTGAGTATCACTCATTTATTATAAGGGATAATGTACCCCCTACTGTAAATGATAAGGATATTAGAAGTCACTGAGGGGTTGTTCTGTGACCATATAAAGGCACAAGGCTGCAGGCTGAGTTATACAGGGAACTCTGAGTATTACTCATGTATTATAAGGGATAATGTACCCCCTACTGTAAATGATAAGGATATTAGAAGTCACTGAGGGGTCTGTGACCATATAAAGGCACAAGGCTGCAGGCTGAGTTATACAGGGAACTCTTGAGTATCACTCATGTATTATAAGGGATAATGTACCCCCTACTGTAAATGATAAGGATATTAGAAGTCACTGAGGGGTTGTTCTGTGACCATATAAAGACACAAGGCTGCAGGCTGAGTTATACAGGGAACTCTGAGTATTACTCATGTATTATAAGGGATAATGTACCCCCTACTGTAAATGATAAGGATATTAGAAGTCACTGAGGGGTCTTTGACCATATAAAGGCACAAGGCTGCAGGCTGAGTTATACAGGGAACTCTGAGTATCACTCATGTATTATAAGGGATAATGTACCCCCTACTGTAAATGATAAGGATATTAGAAGTCACTGAGGGGTTGTTCTGTGACCATATAAAGACACAAGGCTGCAGGCTGAGTTATACAGGGAACTCTGAGTATCACTAATGTATTATAAGGTATAATGTACCCCCTACTGTAAATGATAAGGATACTATAATCTATTTGCAGCCTTGTGCCTTTATATGGCCACAAAACCCCTCAGTGACTTTTAATACCTTCATATTTTTAGTGGGAAACACAATTGACATCATTAGGCACCACCTATGAGAAATCTGCTACAGTTTATCCTTTGTTCCGGTCACTGACCCGAGTGGGTTTGTTGTGCAGGAAATTGACCCCAGTCTGGGGGTGGCGGAGCTCCCTGATGAAATATTCGAGGAGGACAACATGCTGAGTATGGGAAAGAAGATGATGCAGGAAGCAATGAGCGCTTTCCCAGGGATTGATGAAGCCATGAGTTATGCTGAAGTGATGAGGTGAGCACTGAAGGGTGACGCAGACATGGAGTGTAAGTAGGAATGGCCCCCCCTTGTATTGGAAGCAAATGAAGACCATATTTTACACGTCCCATCCACGTGTGCATAATTGCCAACACATATGTACCTTTGTTTATATGAGAAAACTATCCGTATTAAATCATTCCACTGTACCTGCAGGCTGGTGAAAGGGATGAATTTCTCTGTGGTTGTCTTTGACACGGCTCCCACGGGACACACCTTGCGTCTGCTCAACTTCCCAACCATCGTAGAGCGAGGCCTGGGGCGGCTCATGCAGATCAAGAACCAGATCAGCCCTTTTATATCACAGGTGAGATGCCCGAAAAAGCAGCTTGTGTGTAAACTAGAGGCATCCAGATACAGCTCATTCATTGCTCTTGGAGGAAGGACCTTTGATTGGCTCCTTATTGGATAAGTAAACCTTAAAAAAAAAGTGAATGTAAAATTGATGAGGGGGCTATTCTAAGCACTTTTGTCATTTACATTCATTATTTATTTTGTTTTAATTCCAAGATATTAAGGGATACATGTACTGTTAATACATGTTAATACACCTGCTGGTCAGTTTCCCACCAGTCTGACCACCAAGTAGTCAAGGAAGTTGTCAGGAGAAAGAAAGAGGCTGCTCTGATGTTCTTCTGCTTAGGAAAACAATTAGAAACCTTTCTCAAATCTTTCCTAGAAAGTTGTAACAAAATTCATTCATATTAACAGCACATGTATCACTTAATGTCTTGGAATAAAAACAAAATAAATAAAGAATGTAAATTACAAAAGTATTTAGAATAGCCCCTCATCAATTTTACACTCACTTATTTTAAAGGTTTACTTATTCTCTATAGAACTGAGAGAGCTTGACTGGGGCAGGGACTGATGTATAATCTTTGGTACTATATTAATAAAGGATACTCTCCCATATCAGTTCTCTTAGTGATTTTACATCCCTTGACCCTTCAGTAATTAAAGGAGAAGGAAAGGTTAAAACTAAGTAAGCCTTATCAGAAAGGTCCACCTTAATATACCAGTAAGCCCCCAAAGTAATGCTGCTCTGAGTCCCCTGTCAAAAGAAACACAGCATTTCTTTCCTTCTATTGTGTACTCATGGGCTTCTGTATCAGACTTCCTGTTTTCAGCTTAAACCTCATTGCCCTGGGCAAGAGCATGCTCAGTTTGCTCCTCTTCCCCACCCCCCTCCCTTCTCTACTGTAATCTGAGCCCAGAGCAGGAAGAGACTCAGGCAGGAAGTGATGTCACACCATGTTTATACTACAGCTCCTATCCTAAACAAACAGAGAGCTTCTAGAGCTTTTTACTCAGGTATGGTAAAACATTCTACAGAATAAATATAGCATTCTAGCTTGCACTATTGTGGCTAATCTATTGGCAATAAAATGTCTCCGTAGCTTTCCTTCTCCTTTAAGAAGAACTTCCTTTTCCCCCCTCCTAATATTCCTTTAATTAATTTCTCTGTGACATTGTCCTTGTGTTCCCTCTTGATGCCTGTGCCGCTCTCCTACAGATGTGCAACATGCTCGGACTTGGTGATATGAACGCGGATCAGTTGGCTTCCAAGTTAGAAGAGACTCTTCCAGTTATCCGGTCTGTCAGCGAGCAGTTCAAGGATCCGGTGACTATTCACAACTTGTATTGTTTCTCCATAGAAGATAGAGAGCCGGAGTCCATGGATCTCTGTCATACACTTTACACTTACATTTGTATCCTCATACCATTATACATTGCCGTTCCATTCACAAGTATATGTATTATATTGTGAGGATACAAATGCCCCATTCATTTCTAGCTCACGGGTTTGTTTTAAAACCATCAGGAGATCCACGGATTCGGCTTTAGTCCTACTTTCTGTACTCCTTTTACAACTTGTGTCTAACAATGGAATTGTTGTTTCCTGAGCGCAGGAGCAGACCACGTTCATCTGCGTGTGTATCGCTGAGTTCTTATCACTGTACGAGACAGAGCGTTTGATCCAGGAGCTGGCCAAGTGCAGCATAGACACTCACAATATCATAGTGAATCAGCTGGTGTTTCCTGACCCAGAGAAGCCGTGCAGAATGTGTGAGGCCAGACACAAGATCCAGTCGAAGTACCTCGACCAGGTGAGAAACGATTTCTTAAATTAATGATGCAGTCTGTCCCTCCCACTGCAGGGTGATACAGTGACACAGACAGGAGGGAACTATGGGACATGAGTCTGTCCCTCCCACTGCAGGGTGATACAGTGACACAGACAGGAGGGAACTATGGGACATGAGTCTGTCCCTCCCACTGCAGGGTGATACAGTGACACAGACAGGAGGGAACTATGGGACATGAGTCTGTCCCTCCCACTGCAGGGTGATACAGTGAGACAGACAGGAGGGAACTATGGGACATGAGTCTGTCCCTCCCACTGCAGGGTGATACAGTGACACAGACAGGAGGGAACTATGGGACATGAGTCTGTCCCTCCCACTGCAGGGTGATACAGTGACACAGACAGGAGGGAACTATGGGACATGAGTCTGTCCCTCCCACTGCAGGGTGATACAGTGACACAGACAGGAGGGAACTATGGGACATGAGTCTGTCCCTCCCACTGCAGGGTGATACAGTGACACAGACAGGAGGGAACTATGGGACATGAGTCTGTCCCTCCCACTGCAGGGTGATACAGTGACACAGACAGGAGGGAACTATGGGACATGGAGTCTGACTTGTTTTCTTTGTAACAGATGGAGGATCTCTATGAAGATTTCCACATTGCGAAGCTTCCTCTTCTTCCTCATGAAGTTCGAGGGGTAGAAAACGTAAACACCTTCTCTAAGCTCCTGTTGGAACCCTACAAACCCCCCAGTGGGAAGTAAGAATGGAGTCCGGGACAGGGGGAATAACCTTCCAGAAAAGCTACAGCAGTTTGAAGAGAAGAGTCGGTCGGGCTACAAACCACTACTCACAGATGAGGGGGGCTCTCTGACCAGCACCCCAACCATATAACTCCTAATTGTCTATTTATTATAACTGGATTTAGGGGACCCGACATTTTTAAGCCTCTCCCTCTCTTTTGTTCTATTTCTGTTGTCTCAGTTTAAAGCTGATTTTCCTTGGCAGTCTCTCTTTGTGCCTGGCAGTCTCTTGGGGTCTCCAGCCTTTGCTGAACTAATCCCTTAACTCCCGGCATCCCCAGCGGCAGCTCGGAGTTGTTAGTTCAGCAGTGTATGGAGTGTTAGAGACCCTCTGTTTCTGGCAGTCTTTGTCCTGCATCTTCTAACCCCCCACCATATCTGTATTGTCTAAACTCCCCCAATAGTCGCTGTATGTGTAAGATCTGAGCATGACTGCCCCAAATGTATTTCATTTGCACCTACAGGACGCAGGGGTGCAGAGCAGTTATTAAATTAAATTAAACTGTTTCTAAAACACTTGATTTAAGAGTCAACATTATTTTCTATGTATTCTGCCATCGTGGGGGGTTACATATAACGTTAGTTTCATTAATACTTGTGCAATTTTGGAGCTGCAGTGACTTGCCTAGAAACTTACACTCCTCTGACCCCCGAAATAAATGGAGCCACTAAGTAGCACAATGAATTCACCTACCTGTATATTAGCTGCTAGATAGAGTAACATCAGCAACATCCTAGTGAAACCAACCCTCTGCTAGCCATTATTGTTCATACTGTGCGTTAAATCCTGCCCTGCAGAGCTTACACTCTAATATACAAAAGGGTATAGATATAATACAGGTAGAGGGAACCATTGTGAGAAGGGAATCCTACCCAGCAGAACTTACACTCTAATATACAGAGAGAGGGAACCATTGGAAGAAGGGAACCCTGCTCTGCAGAGCTTACAATCTGATATACAGAGGGACACACATACAATGCAGGTAGAGGGAACCGTTGGAAAAAGGGAACCCTTCCCTGCAGAGCTTACAATCTGATATACAGAGGGACACGCATACAATTCAGGTAGAGGGAACCTTTGGGAGAGGGAAATCCTGCCCTGCAGAGTTTACACTCGAATATACAGAGGGACACAGATACAACACGGGTAGAGGGAACCGTTGGAAAAAGGGAACCCTTCCCTGCAGAACTTACAATCTGATATACAGAGGGACACGCATACAATACAGGTAGAGGGAACCTTTGTGAGAAGGAAATTCTGCCCAGCAATCCTCCTTAAGGCTACAAATGTATTGTTATTACTATTTCTTTTATTACTCATCTTTCTATTCAGGCCTCTCCTATTTATATTCCAGTCTCTTATTCAAATCAATGCATAGTTGCTAGGGGAATTTGGATCCTAGCAACCAGATTGCTGAAACTACAAACTGGAGAGCCGCTGAATAAAAAGCTAAATAACTAAAAAAAACAACACATAAAAAATGAAAACCAATTGCAAATTGTCTCAGAATATCACTCTTTACATCATACTGACAGTTAATTTAAAGGTGAACAATCCCTTTAATGAGCAATATCAATTGGTAATGATGATTTTTGTTAGGCCAAAGACTACTCTCTCTACTCCAGCTCTCACCTCATCCCAGTGGCCACTCTCGTAACGTTTTCTCTTCAGCGCCGGCTCCTCCAATAGAACAGATTCCTCCGCTTGTGACACAAAGTCCGTCAGTACAGTAAGGCCGGGGCACAGCACAAGGACGGACAGGAAGTGGAAAGCAAGGTGTCCGGGGGAAATGCTCTGAGCCAATGAACAACCACTATACTCCCATTGCTGGGCCCTCGCTGGGAACAAGCCCCAGTAATGTGGCCTACACCTGGGCTGGACCAGGAGCCGCATGTTTCCAAAGCAAGTGGGATCAACACTCACAGCTGCCATCTTGCGTCCTTGCAATGCATGATGGGAAGCGGTACTAGAGGGCGGTGTTGTGATTGGCTGAGCCAGGGTTGCCAGGCTGGCTTTTCCAGCTAATTTAAAGCCCAGGCAGGTTTTGAAAGTACAAACTAGCCAAGGTGCGGATTTGGGCTACTTTTTGAGCCTTTGGCTGGTCTGTGCTTTGCCCTAATGTGCCAAGCCTGCGTCTCCCGATGCATGTTGGGTAATGTGGTTTTTGTTTAACAATTTGCCAAGTGTAATGTAAGACTACAATACCCAGCATGCAATGGGACTGACTTGTGCAGAAGTCGGGAGTTACCAGATTTTGGGCTCTGTACTCCAGTCTCCCGTCACTCTTAAACATTTTCCGGTGACTTTACTCAATTTCAGACAATTTTGGGGCAAAAATCTGCCGGCCACCAAAATGTCTAGAGGTTGAGCTGTCCACCAAAATGTCTAGAGGTTGTATATGTATTAGGCCTTATGGGGCCCCTATACCTCCTGGGCCCCCTCTGTAGTTACTCCCCTGGTGACGGGTGATTCTGTCCCATTTTGCTTCATGGAAAAATTTGCATATTTTCACATATATTCATTTCTTTTTTTTTGACCTTTTTTTCACTGCACAAATTGTGCTGTTATTGGGCTATTTTCAAAGTGCCTCTTGGCTAGTTTTGGGCTGGTTTTGTAGCCGACTTTGGCTGGTTTTGAAAATTAGACCTGACAATAATGGGCTGAGCCTACTTTGCCTTTATCCTTTTGCCGTACTTATAATACTTGTAATACTTATAATAAAGTTTGCAAAGTGCAGGACATGACTGTAGTGTAATTATTTCACTAGTAGTGTTTGGGAACCCCTCTCAGTCTGCATAATAATTTACTCCACTTTCAACGAAAAAGATAACAGTGGTACGTCTTTCATTTCCCAGGTTACTGGGGTGTTTTTTAAACAAAGATTTTCAGTGAAGCAGTATTCAGTTGTATGAAATTAAATCATTTGTGAAAAACCGGCTGTGCAAAAATGTGGATACCCTTGTAATTTTGCTAATTTGAATTCATGTAACTGCTCAATACTGATTACTGGCAACACCAAATTGGTTGGATTAGCTCGTTAAGCCTTGAACTTCATAGGCAGGTGTGTCCAATCATGAGAAAAGGTATTTAAGGTGACCAATTGCAAGTTGCGCTTCTGTTTGACTCTCCTCTGAAGAGTGACAGCATGGGATCCTCAAAGTGACTCTCAATAGATCTGAAAACAAAGATTGTTCAGTATCATGGTTTAGGGGAAGGCTACAAAAAGTTATCTCAGAGGTTTAAACTGTCAGTTTCAACTGTAAGGAATGGAATGAGGAAATGGAAGGTCACAGGCACAGTTGCTGTAAAACCCAAGTCTGACAGGCCAAGAAAAATACAGGAGCGGCATATGCGGAGGATTGTGAGAATGTTACAGACAAGCCAAAGATCATCTCCAAAGACCTGCAAGAAGATCTTGCTGCAGATGCATCGATCTACAATTCAGCACAATTTGCACAGAGAACATGTGTATGGCAGGGGGATGAGAAGCCCTTTCTGCACTCACACAAACACAGTCGCTTGTTGTATGGAAAAGATCATTTAGACACAGTCATTTTGGAACAAAGTGCTTTGGACTGATGAGACAAAAATTCAGTTATTTGGTCATAACAAAAAGTGCTTTGCATGAAAAACACCGGCTACCTACTGTCACATTTGGTGGAGGTCCCATCATGCTGTGGGGCTGTGTGGCTAGTTCAGGGGCTGTGTGGCTAGTTCAGGGGCTGTGTGGCTAGTTCAGGGGCTGTGTGGCTAGTTCAGGGACTACTGGGGCCCTTGTTAAAGTCGAGGGTCGGAGGAATTCAACCCAATATCAACAAATTCTTCAGGATAATGTTCAAGCGTCAGTCGCAAAGTTGAAGTTCCGCTGCAGGGGTTGGATATTCCAACAAGACAATGACCCTAAACTCACTTGGAAATCTACAAAGACATTTATGCAGAGGGACAAGTACAATATTCTGGAGTCCCCGACTTGAATATCATGGAAAATCTATGGGATGATTTGAAAAGACTGTCCATGCTCGGCAGCCATCACATTGAACTGAACTGGAGAGATTTTGTATGGACCAATGGTCACAAATACCTCCATACAGAATCCAGACACTCATCAAAGGCTATAGGAGGCGTCTAGAGGCTGTTACATTTGTAACTAAGTATTGATGGAATATCTCTGTTGGGGTGCCCACATTTATGCTCCTGTCATTTTGTTATGATGCATATTGTATATTTTCTGTTAATCCATATCTGTTTCCATAAGGCATGTTATATATTTAAAGGAAGTTGCTGCTTTGAAAGCTCAGCCAATGATAAACAAAACTCCAAAGAATTAAGAGGGGTTCCCAAACTTTTTCATAGGACTGTAAATTCCAAGGATGTTGTGAATAGTTTGATACACTTGAAAGAATGTTTTATAGCAAACAACCCTACAAGGGTGTTAGAAAACAAGTATTTGGGAACTTGTGTGCCAGTCTGCCCTCTAAACAGTCTACCTCTTTCATTTTTTTTTAATGGCCATAAACGCTTCTCGTATATTTACCTTGTGGTCGACCCATTAATTGTGCCTCCATTCACAGGGCTCCTAACAAATGAAGAACCTTCTTCAGCAGAGATCTGTTTTAACCCAATTTGCACTAATTAGGAAGAAATTGACCTTGCCAGTACTGTATTTTTTTTAACAATTCAAGTTTATTGAACATATTAGGTATGGTAGCAGTATATGTAGTGAGGTATAAAGGTATAAGTGCACAGTTTAATAGTCATATCTTATACTTATATACAATGAGATTCTACATCAACTGCAAGTGTGTGTTGAGGGGAGGCACATATTATTGAAAGTTGTAAGCCAGTCCATTGTCCGTCCCTCAGTTAGAAGTAGTATTATTTTGATTACAACATTATAAACCCAACTGGAGATAAGGGGGGTAAAGTGTTGCCTGAAAGTGTACGTTGGTATTTGTGTCAAGTGATCTTACTTTTGTTTTATGAAATAAACTGCATGTGTTTAGAACCGACTCTGGTCCAGTTTTTTTTATTTATATATTTTATTTTTAAAACCATTGTGTTTCACTATAGTGCCAGTTATGTGGTAGATTTGTAGGTATTTTGGTTATCTCTGTCTTACATAGCATCAGTCCATGGGAAAGTCGGGGCAGCCTCGCCTAGTATAAATGAGCTTGTATAGGGGTATTACCTGGTTAACTTTTTGTTGCCAGAAGGTTAGAGTTGGAGGTCCGGGGGCTTTCCATTGTTATGCACTTTTTTCTATGGTGAGCATTATTGCTAGCAGCGTTCTATTTGCTCTTGTGGGAGCCGGCTCCTCCACTTGGTTAAGGAGTATAACTGCCGGGTCTGGTTGTAAAGGTTTCATAAGGGCATCGGTGATGTGGCTACAAATAAAGCACCAGAAATGTTGAATTTTATGGACCAGACCATGTGTATGAAATCTGCTGGTGTCAGGTGGCATATAGGACATTGGAATAGGTAGGTAACATTTTACTCCTGCTGGAGTAATATAGGAAACTTAAATTCTAAATTTGTCTCTTGCACTCAACAGGTATGTTGCTTGTGTCTCTAAAATGTCTGGCCAGTCATCTTCAACAATGGTGGGGATGTCTCTAACATCCTGGTTAGTTAGGTTGGACAATTAGTTTGTAGAAGGTGTGAATAGAATTTAGAAAGGGGTTTTGTGAGTTGGGGGGTATGCACTAAGAGTTCTATGTTTTGGGGTTCAATATTTACAGCGTACCCCTGTAGTTGGGCTTGGAGTGCCTCAGTTGGAAAAACCTGAATAGCATATGATTGGGTAATTGGAATTAATTCTTTAAATATTGAAAGTCCGCTACCATAGAATTGTGGGTGACCTCTTTCATATATTTTATTTTGTATGAAGCCCATGATTGAGGGTCAGGAACCGTTATTAGGTGTGGAATGTTGGGGTTGTGCCAAAGAGGTGAATAATGGTTAGAGGGGCGGGAGATCAAATTCAAAGCTGTTCGCCAGGTTTGCACTGTTGCCCTCATTAAGGGGGTGGTCTTGGATGTACATTTATACCCTTTATATAGCAGGTTTTATAGTTCCTCATATGAGCCCATAATGTGGGCTTCCAGGGCAGTCGCTGGGTTGTGTCAGATGGAGATGCCCACCACCATGTTGTTGTTAGCTTTGCATCTATATAGTATAAGAAAATATTTGGTGATGCCAACCCCCCCTTGTCCACTAGTAATTGTAATTTGGCGGCACTGATCTTGGGTTGTAAAGGGTCCCCAGTACAGTTGTGTGGTAAACATTTTAATTTTGAGAGATACCTGAGAGGGGATAGTAACGGGACATTGACGGAATGTATATGTGAATTTCAGTAGGATAGTCATTTTGAACAGGTTGATACGTCCTATCAGAGTAAGAGGTAGTCTGCTCCAGACTTTGACTTTGTTTTCTAGTGTATGGAGTGACATTTAGTTCTGTAAATTTGTGACGATGTGTGTGTATATTTATGCCTAGATATTTGAATGTCTTGGCCCATTGTAGATCCCCAGGTAAGGTTGCTGGTATTGCTTGTTGTACATCTATAGGAAATATGATTGATTTAGACCAGTTTATTTTAAGGCCTGAGTATCTAGTGTGTGTATTAAATATGGCTAATGCAGACATAAGATCAGAGTGGGGATTGGCTAGATATAACAATGTATCATGTGCAAATAAAGATATTTTTTCTGCATGGGGCCCGAGTTTGAGGCCTGATATTTCTGCGGATGCCCTGATAAGACAAGCAAGAGGTTTCATAGCAATAGCAAATAATGACGGGGAAAGGGGACACCCCTGCCTCGTTCCTCGAGTGAGAAGGTAGGCGATACCGTGTGTTAGTTTTGACACAGGCTTTAGGTGCCTCATATAAGGCTTTGACCCATTTCATGAAATTTGTACGAAAATTAAATGTAGCATTGTGGACCAGAGATATGACCACTCTACCGAGTCAAATGCTTTCTCGATGTCCAATGATGCCACTATCCTTATCGTGTTTTATAGATGTATTAGTAAAGAGGCACTTCAAATTAACATCTGTGGCTCGGCCCAGTATAAATACTGATTGATCTGGTGCTATAATGTTTGGGAGCATATGTGTTAGGCGTCTTATCTTGGCATCATTATTTATAAGAGAGATTGGCCTATAAAAAGCACATTTACTTGGTCCTTGCCTGGTTTTAGTAACAGAAAAATTAGTGAGTTACGTGTAGAGCAGTGATCCCCAACCAGTAGCTCGTGAGTAACAAGTTGCTCTCCAACCCCTTGGATGTTGCTCCTAGTGGCCTCAAAGCAGGTGCTTATTTTTGAATTCCAGGCTTGGGGGCAAGTTTTGGTTGCCTAAAAACCAGATGTACTGCCACACAGAGCCTCAATATAGGTTGACAATCCACATAGAGGCTAAAAATGGCCAATCATAGCACTTATTTGGCACCCCAAGAACATTTTTCATGCTAGTGTTGCTCCCCAACTCCTTTTACTTCTGAATGTTGCTCACGGGTTCAAAAGGTTGGGGATCCCTGGTGTAGAGGGTGGCAAAGGTGCAGTACTGTATTTTTATGTATGTATGTATTATGAAGACTGATTGATTACGCTTCAGGGGCGGATGCACATTTAGCAGCACAGCCGGAGAGCTGACCGATTGAGAGTGCTCCCCCCTTTTCTCTGCCAAAGTTCTGGATTATGAAGACAGTCAGATTAGCTTTTTATTTTTTTCTGTTTAATTTAAACAATCTCTTGTTTTGAAGAGGCTTCAATTACCCTCACTGTAATACCACAAACGTTAAGAATAGTTACTTTGTAAAATTCCTGTTGCAATTCTAGATCTAGGATTGTGATTTTCCATATTCTGTGCCACCAGGAGGCAGCAGTGGGATCCATTCCTTCTCAGCTCGGCACATCGTATGTAGGGGCCGGATAGAACAACACACACTCTATTGACCTTGTGCCAAATTAAGAGTGTTTTCAAAGTCACAATTCTTTAGGTGCTTTCCTGGAATTAAAAGGGACAAACTACCACCAATTTAACCCCGCTGGTTCCAGGACTAGATGTGACATTTCATAGGGCATTAGTTGCCTCACTCCTTCCATACAAGTCTTGATGATGACAGAGTATAGGCTGGATCCCTTTGCTCTAGGGCTCAGATTCGGGTGTCTCCTTCTTTCTGACCAGCTCTGGTTCATCCTCGCCATCTTGAGGGGGGTGCACCAATACCTTGTCCAAGATCCCAAATTCCTGGGCTTCTGTAGGGCTCATGTATCGATCCCTCTCCATTACTGACTCTGTGAAGAAGAACAGCATGTCGTCAGCTAGTAAATGGACTAAAAAGATTCTCAAGAGCGCTACTCTCTTCCCTGTACACAAGCAAAAACACTACATGCATCGCAACAGGCACCTCCCTTTGGAATTTCAGAGGTTAAAAGAAAACACTCACCAATTACAGAGAGTGGCTGATGGGTGTGCTTTGCATAAATTTCATTAATCATCTTCTTTAGCTTCAAGATTTCTTCTGCTTGGATAGCAATGTCTGTGGCCTGACCCTATAAAATACAATGCAGGATTTATCACCTTGACCATCAGACAATTCTGCACAAATTCTATTTTCTCGTTGCAGGTGACTACACTCTCCTGGCGATTTTTTTTTTTAATAATTAAATTTTTATTGAAGTGATGCATATACGAACATAACATATTCAAGGTTTAAATTTTACATTGTATTATATAATAGGTTGATACAATATGACGTTACATTTCAAATAAAGCACATATGTTACTCAATTAAACCTGTGTGGTGTTTGTGTTTGGGGAGCAGGGAGTTACTATAGGGTAGTCCGTATAATATGCAGTCTATCTTATAGTCTTTAAAGGGATACTGTCATGGGAAAACATGTTATTTTCAAAACGCATACGTTAATAGTGCTGCTCCAGCAGAATTCTGCATTGAAATCCAATTCTCAAAAGAGCAAACTGATTTTTTTTATATTCAATTTTGAAATCTGACATATTGTCAGTTTCCCAGCTGCTCCCAGTCATGTTACTTGTGCCTGCAATTTAGGATGGAACTACTTTCTGGCATGCTGTTAATTCTCCTACTTAATGTAACTGAATCAGTCTAAGTGGGACTTGACTTTTACTATTGAGTGTTGTTTTTAGATCTACCAGGCAGCTGTTAGGGTAAGGGCACACCTGGCGATACGGAGAGATTTAGTCGCCTGGCGACTATTCGCCTCTTCTTTGGGGCGACTAATCTCCCAGATGGCTTCCCCCTGTCTTGCGCCGGCTATAATGAAAAGTCACCTGCGGCATGGCAAACGTGGCGATTCGTATTCCAAAGTTGCCCCATGAGGAGAGAGATTAGTTGGCCTAAAGAAGAGGCGATTAGTCGCCAGGCGACCAAATCTACCTAAATCGCCAGGTGTGTCCTTACACTTATCTTGTGTTAGGGAGCTGCTATCTGGTTACCTTCCCATTGTTCTGTTGTTAGGCTGCTGGGGGGAAGGGGGTGATATCACTTCAATTTGCAATACAGCAGTAAAGAGTGGCTGAAGTTTATCAGAGCACAAGTCACATGACTGGGGACAGCTGGGAAACTGACAATATGTCTAGCCACATGTCAGATTTCAAAATTGAATATAAAAAAATCTGTTTGCTCTTTTGAGAAATGAATTTCAGTGCAGAATTCTGCTGGAGCAGCACTATTAACTGATGTGTTTTGAAAAAAAAAAAACACGTTTTCCCATGAAAGTATCCCTTTAACTGTTTTGTTTGTTTTAAAAGGGGTAGGAACAAGATAATAACAGGGGACAGATGGGGGGTCATATACGGTGTTAGCTCGTGTGCACAGGAGCAATCTGGAGAGAGTGGTGGTAGATTATCGTATATCTTAAATTGTAATTTGCTCCTCCTCCAGTGATGAGATTTTTTTGTGTTTGATACACAACTAGACATTTAGCCAAGGGTCCCACACATTACCATATTTATCCGGGCAACCCCATCTTGCATAAATAATTTTATATAGCGGAATGGCCTGATTGACCTGGTTCTTCCATATTGATTGTGAAGGGGATTGCCCGCTTTCCAGTCTCGAAAATACATTTCTTCTTGGCTACCGTTAGTATTATGGCAAGCAGTGTCCTAGCTGCTCGGTTATAAGCCACAGTAGAGACCTGGTTCAGTAGCATCACCAGGGAATCCGGTTGTATATTTATCCCTATTACGCTTGTGATATAATCAGAGATGGATAGCCAGAAGTTGAGCAGGACCATCATGTGTATGTAATGAGCTGGTGATTGGTGGCATCTTGGGCACTCATCAGAGTGTTGTTCTGAGATCCTATGTAGATGTTGGGTAGATAGGTCTCCTGGGTATGTTTGTAGGACCCCGCTCTCTATGTTCTATATATACGGTATATACACGGTGACACAAAGGGCCAGACATGATTGTTCTTACCCTGGCTCCCCCAGAGGGTTGGTGGATCATGATTCTGGAGTTTGGCAGCGAATGTCTCATCCCGCTGGATCCAGCCGCCAGAAGTAGGGATCCCATGCTCGCTGCTTGTCCCACACACCAAGTACATATGGGGTTCAGAATGTACTGCATTGTGTCATATATAGCTAATCCGGCTGTAACCGAGCCCCCTGTCCGTGGAGACAAGTATGCATGTTTATACATGTGATTCATACAGTGGGAGAAATGTGTGTAGCCTACTCAGCACACAACTTAAAGGATAAGTAAACCTTTAAAATAAGTGAATGTAAAATTGATGAGGGTGTTAGTCTAAGCACTTTTGTCATTTACATTCATTATTTATTTTGTCTTGATTCCAGGATATTAAGGGATCCATGTGCTGTTAATATGAATGGATTTTGTTACAACAGCGCCACCTGCTGGTCAGTTTCCCACCAGTCTGACCACCAAGTAGTCAAGGAAGTTGTCAGGAGAAAGAAAGAGGCTGCTCTGATGTTTTTCTGCTTAGGAAAACAATTAGAAACCTTTCTCACATCTTTCCTAAGCAGAAGAACATCAGAGCAGCCTCTTTCTTTCTCCTGACAACTTCCTTGACTACTTGGTGGTCAGACTGGTGGGAAACTGACCAGCAGGTGGCGCTGTTGTAACAAAATTCATATTAACAGCACATGTATCCCTTAATATCTTGGTATCAAAACAAAATAAAGAATGAATGTAAATTACAAAAGTGCTTACAGCAGCTTGTTTATATAAACTATAGTTATACGTATCTGTTATCTACTGTGTATCCTGTGCTTGAATGGCTGCCCCCATGGCTACACAGCAGCTTGTTTATATAAACTATAGTAGTACTTATCTGTTAACTACTGTGTATCCTGTGCTTCAATGGCTGCCCCCATGGCTACACAGCAGCTTGTTTATATAAACTATAGTAGTACTTATCTGTTATCTACTGTGTATCCTGTGTTTGAATGGCTGCCCCCATGGCTACACAGCAGCTTGTTTATATAAACTATAGTAGTGTTTCTGAAGCAAACACACCAGTTTTACTAGTCCAGGGCAACACTGCATTATATTTTTATTACTTTAAAACAAATTATTTTTGATGTTACTGGTCCTTTAAGGAAAAGAAACGAATTTGCTAGAAATGAAACAGGCAGTTGGTAGCTAAGCCTCTGTTACTCTACACTGTATCAGTTAGGGACAAGGACGCTGGCAGCAGTGACAATACCAGTATTATTGTACAAGGCCAATATCATTTTTCCTTATCTTTTTATTTGGTTACGATAAAAACAGGGTCAGGCAGAGAAACAGGGAAACGGAGGTCACTGCAGTAAGAATAGCAGGCACGTATTCGCCCCCATCTGTGTTTCTGGATCAGCTGAGACATTTATCAAGACGGAGCTATTGTCATATTTAGGTACTTGTTTTTTAACAAAATAGGGGACTTCAAGCGAATAAAACTAGTTAAGACTAGCGGAGATAGCCAAATGAATGGAGGGCAACACTGCTCCCCAATATAATCACCTGTACCCAAATCTCCTCTATAGTGCCATTTTAATTAACCCTGTTAACTGCATTATGATTATTGTTGTACATTCAGGTCCAGCTTAGTTGCACCCCCAAATCCTTATAGCTAAATGGGGTTAATATACCTGGGCTATTGATGTACATGTGTATAGGTTTCTTGTTACTCTCTGACTGCAGGAACAGGAGCTGCGCAACCACCACGCTGGACAGGGAGTCGTCAATCTGAAAAGGAATATTCCAGAAATAGGTGATATAATCAGGGAGTGAAGTGATGGCAGAGAACAGGAAAGGTCTGAGACAGGCAACAAGGTAAGGGAACTTGGAAACCGAGACAACACACACAAGACAACCACAACTAGGGACAGATACATGGAACTCACTGGCCCCATAACGCAGATGATTCGCTCTCGCAGTAGCCTGGAGTATATATCATATGCTCTCTCACCTCGGCCCTGGAAAATAGGAGACACTTATAAGGGGAACCACTTTCTTGTATTAGATTGCAAGATCCAAGTGCAAGATTAAAGGAACGGTAATGCCAAACTCTGATAATATATCAAAATAATTTAAATACAATGTACTGTTGTCCTGCACTGGTAAAAGTTGTGTGTTTGCTTCAGAAACTCTACTATTGTTTATATAAACAAGCTGCTGTGTAGCTATGGGGGCAGCCATTCAAGCACAGGATACACAGTAGATAACAGATAAGTACTACTATAGTTTATATAAACAAGTTGCTGTGTAGCCATGGGGGCAGTCATTCAAGCACAGGATACACAGTAGATAACAGATAAGTACTACTATAGTTTATATAAACAAGCTGATGTGTAGCCATGGGGGCAGCCATTGAAGCACAGGATACACAGTAGATAACCGATAAGTACTACTATAGTTTATATAAACAAGCTGCTGTGTAGCCATGGGGGCAGCCATTCAAGCACAGGATACACAGTAGATAACAGATAAGTACTACTATAGTTTATATAAACAGGCTGCTGTGTAGCCATGGGGGCAGCCATTCAAACACAGGATATACAGTAGATAACAGATAAGTACTACTATAGTTTATATAAACAAGATGCTGTGTAGCCATGGGGGCAGCCATTCAAGCACAGGATACACAGTAGATAACAGATAAGTACTACTATAGTTTATATAAACAAGCTGTTGTGTAGCCATGGGGCAGCCATTCAAGCTGAAAAAAGGCACAGGTTACATAGAAGATAACAGATAAACCACTATTGTATTCTATGGGGCTTATCTGTTATGCAGCTTATTTATATAAACTATAGTAGCATTTCTGAAGCAAACACAACAGTTTTACCAGTGCAGGGCAACATTTAATGTTCCTTTAAATTTAAGATAGCGAGAATCTCAGCCATAAAGCAGGACAGGACTGCTGCTTACAATGGGGATCAGATAGGATCTGTGCAGCCACTGGGACAGAATGTTCTGTTATACAGATAGCTAGAATCTCAGTTGCCATAAAGAAGGACAGGACTGCTGCTTACAATGGGGATCAGATAGGATCTGTGCAGCCACTGGGACAGAATGCTATGTTATACAGATAGCTAGAATCTCAGCTGCCATAAAGCGAGCAGGACTGCTGCTTACAATGGGGATCAGATAGGATCTGTGCAGCCACTGGGACAGAATGCTCTGTTATACAGATAGCTAGAATCTCAGCTGCCATAAAGCAGGACAGGACTGCTGCTTACAATGGGGATCAGATAGGATCTGTGCAGCTACTGGGACAGAATGTTCTGTTATACAGATAGCTAGAATCTCAGCTGCCATAAAGCAGGACAGGACTGCTGCTTACAATAGGTTTCTGAGTGGATTATAGATCACAGTGATGCTTTATTTCAGAAGGGTTAGCCCTGAATATAGAAAACACACTTACCGTTTGCTCCACAACAATAGGGATGAGAGGAGAAAGCATTGGAGGGCCACAATGTACATTCCTGAGCTGTGTCAGTGCACAAATTCCTTTCAGCAACGGTCTCTGCGTCAGACAAAACTATTGTCACTGCTCGTGGCATATTCTAGTCTCACTGAGCAATGTTATACTGAGTAAAATCAACGACTTTGGAGTAAAATTATTGTAGTTTGTGACTGTCACTGACACATATTATAAGATCAGAGGTACAGACTGAATGAAATTGCACCCATTAAAGGGGCTGTTCACCTTTAAATGATCTTTTAGTATGTTGTAGAGAGTGATATTCTGAGACGGCTCTGTTTTTAGAGACCCTCGCCCAACCCGGACCCGCTAGCCTAAGCCGTACCTGGTCCCACATACCTGCCTTCTGATGCCCAACGATTTCCGCCCGACCTGCTCCCCGCAGCAATTGCTGCACCAACCGGAAGTGATGTCATGCGAACTGGAAGTGACACCATTCCAGCCGGAGGTGATGTCACACAGATCACTTTTTACATGGGGAGCATAGGATTTCTTACTTTACCCCAGGAATGGGCGCATGAAATTGCAAACTGGAGTGCTGCTGAATAAAAAGCTAAATAACTCAAAAACTAGAAATAATAAAGAAATAAAACCAGTTGCAAATTGTCTCAGAATATCACACTCCACATCATACGAAGTAATTCAAAGGTGAACAACCTCTTTAAGTTTGGGGAAAACAGGCAGGGGGTGCGCCAGTGACATCAGGAGCGGGACTGATGACGTGCCGATCAATGATTGGCTGATCGGCATGTCATTAACTTCAATGTCCTGTCCGGATTTCCTAATTTGAAAATCCGGACAGAAGTGGTGTGCGGGTCAGGTTTTATCTGACCCTAACCTGCCCTCCACCCGCGCCTGTGTTCCTTTTATAGACCCGTGCTGACCCGACCCGCCAATGATGTCACAAAAGGGGCGGGACACGCAGGCGCGAGTCTATACAAGAGAAAGCCGTAAATCGGAAGTGTAAGGTGGTGGTGGGGTTAACCCGGACCCGCCCGCAACTGGAGGTGTGAGGCCGGGCTGAACCCGTCTGACCCACTGATATTGGGCCGGTCGGCACATCGCTACCAGACACGCCGTTTTCTCCCGTACAGTCCTTCCAAAAACCGGGCCATCCAGGTGTCAACTCTAATTGGTTTTCATTTTTATTTGTGGTTTTTGAGTTATTTAGCTTTTTATTCAGCACCTCTCCGGTTTGCATTTTTCATAATCTGGTTGCTAGGGTCCAAACTGCCCTAGCAACCATGCAGTGAGAGACTGGAATATGAATAGGAGAGGCCTGAATAGAAAGTTGAGTAATAAAAAGTAGCGATAACAATACATTTGTAGCCTTACACAGCACTTGTAAAGATGGGGTCAGTGACCCCGCCCCCATTTGAGAGCTAGAAAGTCAGAATAAAAAGAATTAAAAAATTATTAAAAAAATTGATAAAAAATAAATAAAAAATGAAGGGCAACAGAAAAGTTTCTAAGAACCAGCCATAAACTATCAGTTAACTTGAAGGTGAAGCAAAGTGCGGATTATTCTAAAAGGTGCGCGGTTGTTGTAACTACATCTCCCATCATCCCTGGCTGGCGAGGGGCAGAGAATGACAGTAAAACTATAGTGATAATGTCACAGTTTGTCACTAAGTCTTACTCTACCAACAGCGCTGTCCCCTGAGCCCGACACACGCAGAAACACATACACCCATCCCCCCTCTCACTTACTGTGCCCCTCATGAATAACTGCTCCATGTTGCCCTGTTCTGCTGTCCCGGAAGTGGCGTCCGGAAGTAGCTCAGAGCGCCGCCATGACAGTCTGTAGCCGTGTGCCGTCACGTGACCTAGCGCCATGGCAACAAGGTACTGTGGCTTTGCGTGTGAGACCTGGTCATAGTGACATGGTCTAAACGTGTAATGGCGCGGGGGGTTGTGTTTCATATGGAATATTCTATCTGTTAAGTGGCTGCCAGTTTAGTCTAATTCTAGAGCAATTCTATTTCTGTTATTTCTGCATTAATATTATAATAAATGATAACACTGCAGTGAATGTGTCACTTCTATTAAATCATCATCTGCAGATAACTAAACCCCTCCCCCTTATGATCCTAAACTGAGCCCTGGGCAGCACAAACCTGGGAGTCTGCAACACTACAGAACACTGGCTTCTTGGTCTGTTTCACCTTGAACTTAACTATTACTATGTTTTATGGAAATAATAAGAATGGCTCATTGTAAGCAACTTTTCAATTGGTCTTCATTATTTCCTTTTAATCGTTTTTTAATTGTTTACTTTTTCTTCTGAGTCATTCCACCTTTCAAATGGGAGTCACTGACCCTGTCTAAAAAAGACAAATGCTCTTTAAGGCTACACATTTATTGTTGTTGCTACTAGTGATGTGTGAGCCTGTCCCGAGGGTCGGGCGGGTTCGGGCGACCTCGCACTCCTCTTCGCGGGTGCAGGTTGAGCTCTTCTACTCTCCTCCGCCTGCCACATTCAAATGTTGGCGTACGGCTTTATAGCCGCGCGCTTGCTCGCCCTTCCCCTTTTGTGATGTCCTAGACGGCGCGGGTCTATAGAAGGAACCCGGAAGTCGGATGCGGGCGCAGTCTGAGGGAGGGGGTGTATTTATTAAACCCAAACCACACTTCATTAGCGGGCAAGTCCAGTTGAGATTAGGGATGCACCGAATCCACTATTTTGGATTCGGCCGAACCCCCGAATCCTTTGTGAAAGATTTGGCCGAATACCGAACCGAAACCAAACCCTAATTTGCATCTGCAAATTAGGGGTGGGAAAGGGAAAAATGTTTTACTTCCTTGTTTTCTGACAAAAAGTCCCTCCCCTAATTAGCATATGCAAATTCGGTTCGGCCGGGCAGAAGGATTCGGCCGAATCCGAATCCTGCTGAAAAAGGCCGAATCCTGCCCGAATCCTGGATTTAGTGAATCCCTAGTTGAGCTCTTCTTCCTGCTCTCCCCCCCAGCCCCCTTGCACTGTCTGCCAGCTTCCTTTTTTTCTAGATACGGATACGCGCCATATCACCCGCCCCTTTTTGTGACATCATCAGCAGAGTGGGTCTATAAAAGGAACCCAGAAGTCACGGCAGGTGCGGGTTTACGTAGGGTGGGTTAGGGTCAGGTGTGGGTCGGAAAAAAACCGACCCGCACATCACTAGTTGCTACTCATCTTTCTATTCAGGCCTCTCCTATTCATATTCAAATCAGTGAATGGTTGCTAGGGGAATCTGGACCCTAGCAACCGGATGGCTGAAACGGCAAACTGGAGAGCTGCTGAATAAAAAAACTAAATAACTCAAAAACCCCAAATAATTAAAAATGAAAACCAATTTGCATATTGTCTCAGAATATCACTCTCTACATCATACTAACAGTTAACTCAAATGTGAACAACCCCTTTAAAGGAGACATATAGGATAAATGCTCTTATTTTGTAGGCAATTATAAGTAATTTATGGTGTTGAGTTTACATAGTGCTAAAAATGTATATTATCTTTATAAATAGCCCCTTTATTGGAGCTCCCTATAGATGTTCTCTGGTCCCTGTCTGTGTTTCAAATGAGGGGTGGGCGTGTCCTAACGGTCCCTGCCAGAAGCACAGTAGGAGGAGGACAGCCAATCACAGCCCTGCAGTCACACAAGCACAGACAGGCTTCAGTTCCCTATCAGGTCCTGCTAGCTGCTGATTGGTTCCTGTCCTACAGTGCAGTGAGCTGAGTGCACAGCCTGGGAATTCAGGGAGCAGGAAGTGGAAGAGAAGGGAGGGATTATTAAGGTTTTTGCAGAAATATTCAATAAATCAGCCTGAAACACTACTTTTTTTTTCTTCTATATGTAAATGAATATAATGCACTGGTACATTCTTATTCTTTAATGTCTCCTTTAAGCTGTTAGGTCAATCTTTGTGAAATCCATTTATAATATAGGGGTATAACAATAGAGACAGCGGTATAGAGCTGCTGGGGGGGGGGGTCCTACAATTTTTTAATGCCCAGAAGAGAGGAACTACCAAAAGAGTTACCAATGCCGCACAGTCCACGTAATTATAGATGTAAAATTAGATTGTGTCAAAAAAACTGAAAAAGAAAAAAGTGATCACTTCAATTCATGCATACAGCCCAATATGACTGAAATAAATTTAATTTGTCAGATAAAGAAGACTCCTTAGTGGGATTAATATAACAATTAATTTAATTCATTAGAATAATTCATTAGATATAAAGTGCTTTTAGTAGTTAAAGTGCCAAACCTAATCATTAAGATAATTTGTTAGATAAAGTGCTTCTATTGAATATATTCATAATATTCATATATTCATAAATAGACCTGATTAAAACGTAACATTTAATAGCTCAGTAATTGAGAGCTGATTAAATTAAAAGCAATTTTAAAAAATGTCATAGTTACATAGATAAATTGGGTTGAAAAAAGTCCATCAAGTCCAACCCCTCCGAATGAAAACCCAGCCCCATACACACACCCCTCCCTACTGTCACATAAATTCTATATACCCATACCTATACTAACTATAGAGTTTAGTATCACAATAGCCTTTGATATTATGTCTGTCCAAGAAATCATCCAAGTCCCTCTTATAGTCATTAACTGAATCAGCATCACAACATCACCCGGCAGTGCATTCCCCAACCTCACTGTCCTCACTGTGATGAACCCCCTACTCTGTTCCTTTAAATGAAACTTATTTTCCTCTAGTCTGAAGGGGAGGCCTCTGGTACGTGATTCTCTTAATGGATAAAAAGGTCCCCTGCTATTTGTCTATAATGTCCTCTAATGTACTTGTAAAGTCTAATCACGTCCCCTCACAAGCGCCTTTTTTCCAGAGAAAACAACCCCAACCTTGTCAGTCTCCCCTCATAATTTAACTCTTCCCTCCCACTAACCAGTTTAGTTGCACTTAGTCTCTGCACTCTCTCCAGCTCATTTATATCCCTCTTAAAGGATAAGTAAACCTTTAAAATAAGTGAATGTAAAATTGATGAGGGGGCTATTCTAAGCACTTTTATCTTTTACATTCATTATTTATTTTCTTTTAATTCCAAGATATTAAAGGGTATATGTGCTGTTAATATGAATGAATTTTGTTACAACAGCGCCACCTGCTGGTCAGTTTCCCACCAGTCTGACCACCAAGTAGTCAAGGAAGTTGTCATGTGTATCGATCTGGTAGTGAATTTTTTGGGGATAATCAATATGTAATAACAATTCTCAAATTTTTCCTACCTAGATCTTACATCAGACCTACAAACCCTCTATATAATTAACTCCTTGAGTATGAGATTATGGGGAAACACAGGTAAGGCGCTGTTTTAATACAAAGCCATGTTATTGAGTGTGTGTAATCAATGATGGACGCAGTTGATTAATACCTCCTACTATCAATAAAGTCAGACACGGTGAGCCAAATTTGGTGTGCCAATGGTATCCCTACCACTATGTCCTCTCAGAGGCACATACGTGAATAGTGGGCTTGTCCCTGTCACTTTTTCCTATGGGACAACCAGACAAACATGTATAAATGCTCACTGCTTGGATAACAGGTCTGTATTCCGTTATTCCTACAACGCATCCAGAAAACCATTTCAACCCCTCTTCCCTCACAAGAGTATTGTTTCCATCAAAACGCCTCCCTTCAACCAGTCCCCAATATCCATCTCATCTAGTTCGCAAATTAAAAAAAAAAATAGGTTATTTTTGAACTAAGCGTCTGACGTTTGTTTTGGCCGTGAGGACTTTGTCAAAGCTATTTAAGCTAGGCTAAGAAATGAGTATAACAATAGAGACAGTAGTATAGAGCTACCATATTTCCAAACCCTGGGGTATTAGGGGCCCGTATTGTTAGAACTAATTTGAAAACAACTCCTATAGTTCCAACAGTGCTGGGCCGATTAATAGTTCAGTAAAGAGGAAACAAAGCTCTGACAATGGCCCTCCATTCCTGATGAAGGGTGGGTGTTCCCCCCCGAAACGTTGAATGTTTGGTGGCTGAATAAAAGGGGATACTCCCCGACTGCATTAACCAGAGTGTGTGCGGATCCGTTTCTTATACACCTCCATTCACTGACACAGTCGCTGGTGCATAGCTTGTTAACTGATTGTCTTTCCAAAACAACATTCGCCTGAGTAAACGCAGCAACACTTGCTTGTTGATTACAATACAAGTGGAGTGGACCAAGTGTTTGTATTCCACCCACACAGAGAATTCTGCTGGGGTAAAGCACTCTCAATTGCCACATTTCCCATTGAGCTTATGGGCACAAAACCCTTGTATTATGTGAATACGATGTTACATATCCTTTGTTAAGACAGGCACTAACTAGCTGAAACTCTAAGGATGTGATCCATGGAATAGTGTAAGGTTTGCTTTATGTAATTAGGGGCAGCATTGTACAAGCCATTATTTCCCCTGGGCTTTCATACATCAGTACCCCAGTAGGGTGGCACTATGGGCACCCTAAATCCAGAACAAGTGCTAGAGTCCCTGGTCTCAGCTCCGCTTCTGCCTGTAGCAGCCGCCTTTCACTTCAGAAGGAGCGCTCCGCTAATCGAATGCCGCCAGGTCTTAATAAGAGCGGAGACAAGCAAGAGTTCTGGTCCTGGATGAGCAAAGGGGCACGATTGTTCACCAAAGATTTTCGATGGAAGTCCATAACTCAGGAGGAACCAAACGGGATAGCGTGGTCAGACAGGCCAGGTCGGTACAGGCAGAGTTCAAGCAAGGTCAGACAGGTCGGGTCAGTACAGGCAGAGTTCAAGCAAGGTCAGACAGGTCTGGTCAGTACAGGCAGAGTTCAAGCAAGGTCAGACAGGTCGGGTCAGTACAGGCAAAGTTCAAGCAAGGTCAGACAGGTCGGGTCAGTACAGGCAGAGTTCAAGCAAGGTCAGACAGGTCGGGTCAGTACAGGCAGAGTTCAAGCAAGGTCAGACAGGTCGGGTCAGTACAGGCAGAGTTCAAGCAAGGTCAGACAGGTCGGGTCAGTACATGCAGAGTTCAAGCAAGGTCAGACAGGCTAGGGTCAGGATTGCAGAGTTCAAAATAGTCGGGCAGGCAGGCAAGGGTCAATACCAGTATAAACAAGCAGGATTCAAGAGGAATAAGCACCCAGGAACTTAACAAGTTAGACCTAACAACGGGCAACAAGTTTCATTGAAAAGCCCCTTTAAATACATTTGAATTTTGCGATGACTTCATCACGCCTGCGTGTGCGACACGTGCTCCATAGGAGAACCGGCAGCGAAGGGAATCGGATGCAAATGTCGGGCATTCCCACCGGCCACTAGACCACCAGGGTGAGTCCTTACATAGGGCTGTTGCCTTTCTGCAGTTATGTTACTTAAGAGGAAGCAGTTGCAGGGGGGCCCTGGGAACAAGGGGGCCCGGACTGTGGGGTCTGCTTCCTCTATAGCTAATAGATTAGAAAATCCTCCTCCCCAGCTGCTCTTTTACCTGTGGCAAGGAAGGGGGACACAAGTCAGGTGGGAGTGGAATGAGGCGTAGTGGGCAGGAGGATGGGGATTGGAGTGCGCTGGACCCCTCTGAAGATTTTTTTGCAAGGGGTCCCAGCGAACTCTACTTAGGCCACTGCGTTTCTGCGTACATAGATGTTACTGGCTCCCACAGCAAATTTAATCTAGGGCCCAAAAAAATTGGTAAACTGACCAATTATATTAAAAATACTAATTAATTAGGGTCTCACTGGGCTTCCTTGACTCCTGAGCCCACCACCAGGACTGCTTCCTCTGTAGTTACGCCCCTGCTTCTGAATACGCTTTGTATTGACGTCAATCAGTGTCGGTTTGTTTTTGTTGTTTTTGAGTAGGATCCTTCCTTGCGTGCAAATCCAGTCTGTTCCCTTAAATGCAATTAAAAGGGTTTATAAAGGAGAGAAATTTACAGGTGGCATGGAGCGGAAAAATATCTCAGGTGAGAACTATGAATAGTCTTGTTTCCTCACGCTGTCAGACTGCTGTGAAAAGGAGCAAACGGAAAGTTTAAAGGAGCCATATAGTATTTTTTACAATCGCCTTGATTGTGTAGCTCATGATAAATAATTTATGGTGCCTGATTTAAATTTGGGCTAAAAAAATCATTATTAATTTTAAATATTATTCTATACATCCAGTCCCTGTCTGCAATACAAATGTGCAGTGGATGTGTCTTAATAGCTATTTCACAGGTGCTTTGAATGATGTGGATAGCCAATGACAGCTCTGTTTGCCTTTATATAGGCGTATATATATATATATATATATATATATATATATATATATATATATATATATATATATATATATATATATAGTCAAACACAAGAGTTCTCTGCACTCAACCCATTATCAATATATTTAAGACAGCGACATTTTGTGCATACTGCTACTAAAAAATGCCTTACCCTTTAAACAAAACAGGGATTGTTTGTCCATATATTGCAATATATTTAAGCTGGCCAACTACGTCAAAGTCATCCCATATCTGGCCAGTCCTATGCTCAATTTTCATCTGATTCATTAAGAATTCTATGGTTTAATTATACATTTTATAAAAGGGACGAATACGTTTTACCTGCAACTTACTTGCTGCTTTCAAAGTAAAACTCCCAAACTTGGCTGCCCTTTTATTAGACACCAGTGGGATCACCTGACTATAGCTGGGAAGGGTGGGAGCTACAACATGGAGCTGGTCACTGCTCCTGTATAACTATAACAAACAAGGGAAAGTTGTGCTCACCACTATTTTTTAAAACCATTTGGCGGGGGTGCAATGAGGCTGTGACCACAAAATACATATAGTCAAACACAAGAGGTCCTCTGCACTCAACCCATTATCAATATATTTAAGACAGCGACATTTTGTGCATACTGCTACTAAAAAATGCCTTACCCTTTAAACAAAACAGGGATTGTTTGTCCATATATTGCAATATATTTAAGCTGGCCAACTACGTCAAAGTCATCCCATATCTGGCCAGTCCTATGCTCAATTTTCATCTGATTCATTAAGAATTCTATGGTTTAATTATACATTTTATAAAAGGGACGAATACGTTTTACCTGCAACTTACTTGCTGCTTTCAAAGTAAAACTCCCAAACTTGGCTGCCCTTTTATTAGACACCAGTGGGATCACCTGACTATAGCTGGGAAGGGTGGGAGCTACAACATGGAGCTGGTCACTGCTCCTGTATAACTATAACAAACAAGGGAAAGTTGTGCTCACCACTATTTTTTAAAACCATTTGGCGGGGGTGCAATGAGGCTGTGACCACAAAATACATATAGTCAAACACAAGAGGTCCTCTGCACTCAACCCATTATCAATATATTTAAGACAGCGACATTTTGTGCATACTGCTACTAAAAAATGCCTTACCCTTTAAACAAAACAGGGATTGTTTGTCCATATATTGCAATATATTTAAGCTGGCCAACTACGTCAAAGTCATCCCATATCTGGCCAGTCCTATGCTCAATTTTCATCTGATTCATTAAGAATTCTATGGTTTAATTATACATTTTATAAAAGGGACGAATATATATATATATATATATACTGCAGTTCTCTGTCAGGTCTGCTGAGCTTCGGGGGATTAGATGTTATATATCAATGCCACCAGCTCTTACAACGTAGTACCTACAGCATACAAAGAAGAAGTTAACTTCTGTTTTAAAAGGGGCAAATAGGGACATGTTTGTTGAAATAAGATAGTAACACAGTAATTTAGGTTGAAAAAAGACACACGTCCATCAAGTTCAACCTTTTAAGTCTGTATATAACCTGATTAACTGCTAGTTGATCCAGAGGAAGGCCAAAAAAAACATTTGAAGCCTCTCCAATTTGCCTCAGATGGGGAATAATTCCCTCCTGACTCCAAGATGCAATGGGATCAGTCCCTGGATCAACTTGTACTATGAGATATCTTCCATACATAACCTTGTGCCATTTAATACAAGTCAAGACCTTATTTGCCCTTGATGCTGCTGACTGGCATTACTTGCTACAGACAAGTTTATTATCTACAAGGACTCCAAGCTCCGTCTCCATTATGGATTTGCCTAGTGCAGTCCCATTAAGGGTATAAGTGGATATTGTTACATCCCAGGTGCAGGACTTTACATTTATCAACATTGAATCTCATTTGCCACTTAGCTGCCCAGATTGCCCAGTTTGTCAAAATCCTGTTGCAGGGATCCTGGATGCAGTAGCGATCGTTGAGGGGGCGGGCCCTAGTGCGTGACGCGCAGCCGGGCCCCGCCCCCTCCGTACGGCCGCATTTGCCCGCATTTTCAGCGGCGAACAGACTGCCGGGGGGCCCTGAGGGGTGCGGGCCCCCCGGCAGTCCCCCACTTGTACAAATAAGCACTCACCCCAAATCTCGCACTACCTGACCTTCAGGCTGGGCCCCCATAACATAAAACAGAGCTAATGTTATATAGAAACTTTTGTAGCTGTGCCAAGGAAACATGATAAATACAACCCCAATTCCTTAGCAAGTAAATGACAGAGTGAGGTGGGTACTCATGCTGTAAATGAGTACAAACCAGAAGACTACACACTTTCATTAAAAAAAAACACGATTGGCAGCATATACCTGTAACACACATTGTCGGTGATACAATTTATGCCGTATCTTATCTCCTTCCTGCACCCCACCCAGTCATTTGCTACACACTGTTTGGTTTCTATGTTAAATACAGTGTGTTTCCATTGATACACAGCCTCTCTGCACCCTCCTATCACATTGTCGTTGCCACAAAGTTCTGGTTTTGTTAAAGCCTGAGTCATACACCCCTCCCAAAATATCAAAAGGCCGAACAATGCAATGCTATTTGCCTCCCACACTTTACTGCACTCTATTATAAATACATTCAGTAATTGCAAGTGCAAACTCTCATGGAATTATCTGTCACACTCAAGTTCAGTTTTAATTATTGGTGGCAGTGATGTGGGTTTACCTCTGAAATGGTTCTGATTGGCTCTGAGTGTCTAGTCCTGGTTTGGTCTGGAGCCAATCAAGACAAGACACTTGGCTTCAGGAATATTTTAGGCTTGTTTCTGGGTATCCTTATCTGTGATGCCTCTGTTTCACATTACAGAAGTCATTCCAGCAGGTATTATGTCACCTTGAATCTGCCCATCTCATCTCATTTCTTAGTCACTTGAATTGGGCTGATGTCATGCACAAAACATTGAAAGTGAACAGGCAGGTTGCTGTTATTATTATATCGGAAACCTAATCTTGACTCCCTTTCATCCCGGCATTGTAAGATCACCGGAGGCAGTGATGCAGACGTTCTGTAATGGTCCATTATGTCTCGCTACTGCTCCTCCAGGTGTAGGTGGGTATTTACTCAACTCTTAGCTTTGCTTTCTGTGGTATTGGAGCACTTGGTGACTTCTCCTAAATAACATGGAGACATCCATAGAGGAGCTGTGCCAGCCTAGCATTCTCTTGAAAGGATAAGTAATCCTTTAAAATAGCTGAGTGTAAAATTGATGAGGGTGCCATTGGAAGCACTCATTTACATTCATTATTTATTTTCTTTTAATTCCGAGATATAAGGGATACATGTGCTGTTAATATTAATACATTTTGTTACAACAGCACCACCTGCTGGTCAGTTTCCCACCAGTCTGACCAGCAAGTAGTCAAGGAAGTTGTCAGGAGAAAGAAAGAGGCTGCTCTGATGTTCTTCTGCTTAGGAAAACAATTAGAAACATTTCTCACATCTTTCCTAAGCAGAAGAACATCAGAGCAGCCTCTTTCTTTCTCCTGACAACTTCCTTGACTACTGGGTGGTCAGACTGGTGGGAAACTGTCCAGCAGGTGGAGCACAATTCATTCATATTAACAGTACATGTATCCCTTATCTTGGAATCAAAAGAAAATAAATTACAAACATGTAAATGACAAAAGTACTTAGAATAGCACTCTCATCAATTTTACATTGCTGAATTGTGCTTAGTACAAGGAATACCTATGCTGCCATAGTTTTATGGGATCTCTCTGTACAGACTATGAGCAAACTTAGGGGCTGTTCCTGCTGAATTGTGCTTAGTACAGGGGAATACCTATGCTGCCATAGTTTTATGGGATCTCTCTGTACAGACTATGAGCAAACTTAGGGGGCTGTTCCTGCTGAATTGTGCTTAGTACAGGGGAATACCTATGCTGCCATAGTTTTATGGGATCTCTCTGTACAGACTATGAGCAAACTTAGGGGCTGTTCCTGCTGAATTGTGCTTAGTACAGGGGAATACCTATGCTGCCATAGTTTTATGGGATCTCTCTGTATAGACTATGAGCAAACTTAGGGGACTGTTCCTGCTGAATTGTGCTTAGTACAGGGAATACCTATGCTGCCATAGTTTTATGTGATCTCTCTGTACAGACTATGAGCAAACTTAGGGGCTGTTCCTGCTGAATTGTGCTTAGTACAGGGGATACCTATGCTGCCATAGTTTTATGGGATCTCTCTGTACAGACTATGAGCAAACTTAGGGGACTGTTCCTGCTGAATTGTGCTTAGTACAGGGAATACCTATGCTGCCATTGTTTTATGGGATCTCTCTGTACAGACTATGAGCAAACTTAGGGGCTGTTCCTGCTGAATTGTGCTTAGTACAGGGGAATACCTATGCTGCCATAGTTTTATGGGATCTCTCTGTACAGACTATGAGCAAACTTAGGGGACTGTTCCTGCTGAATTGTGCTTAGTACAGGGAATACCTATGCTGCCATAGTTTTATGGGATCTCTCTGTACAGACTATGAGCAAACTTAGGGGACTGTTCCTGCTGAATTGTGCTTAGTACAGGGAATACCTATGCTGCCATTGTTTTATGGGATCTCTCTGTACAGACTATGAGCAAACTTAGGGGCTGTTCCTGCTGAATTGTGCTTAGTACAGGGGAATACCTATGCTGCCATAGTTTTATGGGATCTCTCTGTACAGACTATGAGCAAACTTAGGGGGCTGTTCCTGCTGAATTGTGCTTAGTACAGGGGAATACCTATGCTGCCATAGTTTTATGGGATCTCTCTGTACAGACTATGAGCAAACTTAGGGGCTGTTCCTGCTGAATTGTGCTTAGTACAGGGGAATACCTATGCTGCCATAGTTTTATGGGATCTCTCTGTATAGACTATGAGCAAACTTAGGGGACTGTTCCTGCTGAATTGTGCTTAGTACAGGGAATACCTATGCTGCCATAGTTTTATGGGATCTCTCTGTACAGACTATGAGCAAACTTAGGGGCTGTTCCTGCTAAATTGTGCTTAGTACAGGGGAATACTGTCATGGTTTCATGATATCTCTCCATACAGGATATGAGCAAATGTTCCTATGGCAAGTATCCCTGTATTATTACATTCCTGGCTGTTACAGCTAGTCAAGCCCCAGTTAGTCAAGCCCCAGTTACATAAGACTATACACCATCACCTACATACATATCTCCTGCACAGCCTTCAGAAATAGATACAAAGTTTCTGAAACTTAATTAAATGCTTTTGGAAGAGAGCCCAGAACACTGACTCACTGCACTTAGATACTTTTGCAACAATTAAAGACAAGCAAAGAAACAATTGTAACTAATAAGATAAGCAGCTCTCTTGGGGGGACTGAGACTCAGCTTAAACAGTTTTAACAGAGCCCAAGGAATGCAGAGCATGAGGGTAATGATATACTGTAAGTAGCATTCCACTAACAGAAAGTCACAGCAATGAGAACTAATACAGTCTGTTTGCATTCATTACACACAATGTACAGCAATGTTACATAAAGGAGCTGTAATAATGTCACATATGTGATAATGTCACAGGCAGACAGTCTATTTACCTGCGTGCTGCACACCTGTCAGACAGCAGATTTGTTTCAGCAAGTACTGGATCTGGTTCCCTTTGTTGTGAATATTTGTGGTTTGTTAAGATAACAGCAAATGCCATGTGTGTGTATATATATATATATATATATATATATATATATATATATAATCTACTGTTTACATTCAGCTGTTTATTTTGAAACTGTATTTGCTTATTATATAGGGATGTATTACATGTATAAGGTGAATTGTTGATGTACATATTACATGTATGGGACCTGTTATCCAGAATTCCCAGGAACTGGGGATTTCCAGATAACAGATCTTTCCATAATTTGGATCTTCATACCTTAAGTCTACTAGAAAATCATATAAACATTTAATAAACCCAATAGTCTGGTTTTGCTTCCAATAAGGATTAATTATAAATTAGTTGGGATTAAGTACAAGCTACTGTTTTATTATTACACAGAAAAAGAAAAACATTTTGAAAGATTTAGATTATTTTATTATAATGGAGTCTATGGGAGACAGCCTTTCTTCCGTAATTCAGAGCTTTCGGGGGTTTCCAGATAACAGATCCTATACATGTATTGACAGTGTATACAATCAAGGTACTTTCCTGATTCTGTACACTTTCCAAATTGAATCTCCAATGCAGCTGTTTCCCCTCAATAACTGATTTACCCAACAGAATAAATAAAAATTGCAGCTGAGGAGTTGCACCTTGGTAGTTGCGTTATGCAGCAGAATGGACTATACGGCTCATATGTAATGGCTTTGCCTGGCAGTGTACAGGGCAGTGGAAGTTGCATTAGAAAGTATATTGTGATGCTTATTATTTTCTATAAACCACAGGAAGCCCAAATGTGTTTGTGTGGAGACAGGGCCTCCATCAGGGGGACAATTGTCCCAGGCCTTATGGCTTCTATATGTTAGGGGGGGCCTGGTCGTGCTACCTTTCCTGGATTAGCCGGGTCCCCCCTTGAACTGCCGGTAATTGTACCGGTCCCTGGCCACCAATTTTTTTTTTACTTGTAGGGGGCCCAGAATATTTTGTTGTACAGGGCCCCACGAATTCTGATGGTGGCCTGGGTGGAGACAGGCCTGTCACATATGATAGGACATTTTTCCCATGGTTTATCAAGCAGTTAAAACCAAATGAAGGCTATTTATATTCATGTGCAGATATGATTCCAGCTCCTGCCCTACGTGTCTACATGTCTACATGTCTACATGTCTGGGTGGAGGCCACAGTGTATGTGAGTAATAAGTATACACATAATGCCTCCACCTGTTCTATATATACCTCAACTAGGGTTGCCACCTGGCCGGTATTATACTGGCCTGGCCGGTAAAAATTAAGGATGATCCCAATGTTATTAATAGGGAAAAAGATAAATATGTAGGAAGGCCGGTATTTTTCTCCAGAAAAGGTGGCAACCCTAACCTCAACTGTGTTTATAGGCTTCTGCAAACACACCAGCAGTCATGTGACCTCATCCTCAAGGCACCCTATTCTGGCCTTGTATCTTGTATTCCGGCCGTATATCTTGTATTCCGGCCTTGTATCTTGTATTCCAGCCGTGTATCTTGTATTCCGGCCTTGTATCTTGTATTCCAGCCGTGTATCTTGTATTCCAGCCTTGTATCTTGTATTCCGGCCGTGTATCTTGTATTCCGGCCTTGTATCTTGTATTCCGGCCTTGTATCTTGTATTCCGGCCGTGTATCTTGTATTCCGGCCTTGTATCTTGTATTCCGGCCTTGTATCTTGTATTCCGGCCTTGTATCTTGTATTCCGGCCTTGTATCTTGTATTCCGGCCTTGTTTCTTGTATTCCGACCATGTATCTTGTATTCCGGCCTTGTATCTTGTATTCCGGCCTTGTATCTTGTATTCCGGCCTTGTATCTTGTATTCCGGCCTTGTATCTTGTATTCCGGCCTTGTATCTTGTATTCCGGCCTTGTATCTTGTATTCCGGCAGTGTATCTTGTATTCCGGCCTTGTATCTTGTATTCCGGCCTTGTATCCTGTATTCCGGCCTTGTATCCTGTATTCCGGCCTTGTATCTTGTATTCCGGCCTTGTATCTTGTATTCCGGCCTTGTATCTTGTATTCCGGCAGTGTATCTTGTATTCCGGCCTTGTATCTTGTATTCCGGCCTTGTATCCTGTATTCCGGCCTTGTATCCTGTATTCCGGCCTTGTATCTTGTATTCCGGCCTTGAATATCAAAGTGTCTATGCCTGTCAATGTTTAATTGGCTATTATAATATGGGTGAATGGCTACAGCAAAGGCCGAGCTATTTAATCCATTTCCAGGTAATAGGCCTGGAATTATCTTTCGTGGGGAACCATCATGGCAGCCCAGGGGGTGAGATGATCACAAATAAAAGCAGATCAGTGCCTATGGCAGTAGAAAAACTAGAAACAAAGTATGCTGCCGTATAATCAATTTTTCAGGTAACACCCTGTGTTCAAAAAATCACTCTATTGTGCTGGTTCCTTTAAAGAAACCTTCCACTTCTCGGGATGGTACTGCAATGCTCTTTCCCCTCGTGGTTCTACCCGCAGCTCACGGTGACGTCACCTCAGCCTAACGCGTTTCGCTGAGCCAATCAGCTTCCTCAGAGGGGAAAAAGAAAAAACCTGCGGCAAATATCCCTCTCTGGATCCTACTGAAAACCTGCTAAAGACTTACATATATGGGTGACTAAGCTCATAAAACCAAATGTGAGTGCGAATTTTTTTTAAATATTTATTTTATTAAATAAACAGTATTACTCAAAGGGATTTTTGTATCCTTCTGTTGGAGTCTAAAGGTGAGAAGAAAGGGAGACTCCTTTTGAATACCACATGCAATATTTCTAAATACCGTCTTGGAAGTAGCCATATGGCCAAACTGGTGAAGGTTATCAGAATAAGCATTGCTGTACCATCCCAATAAGTTGAAGGTTTCTTTAAAGGAACACGCACAATAGAGTGTTTTGTTGAACACAGGGTGTTACCTGAAAAACCTGAACCTGTTGCTCCATACTTTGTTTCTGGTTTCTCTACTGCCATAGGAACTGATCCGCTTTTATTTGTGATATTTTGTGTACAGCTCAGAGACCGTGGAAGAATCGGCAAAAGGAAAGAAGCCCAAAGGACTAATTTTCTTTTTTATTATTCTGAGAGATTATACAGTTGTAGGGATTGTTTACAGGGCCATTAATTTAATGGATCTCCTTGTATGGGACCACAGTGGAAAAATGGGGTTCTATGGGGCCACCTGCTGTCAGTTTCCCACCAGTCTGACCACCAAGTAGTCAAGGAAGTTGTCAGGAGAAAGAAAGAGGCTGATGTTCTTCTGCTTAGGAAAAGAATAAGAAACCTTTCTCACATCTTTCCTAAGCAGAAGAACATCAGAGCAGTCTCTTTCTTTCTCCTGACAACTTCCTTGACTACTTGGTGGTCAGACTGGTGGGAAACTGACCAGCAGGTGGTGCTGTTGTAACAAAATTCATTCATATTAACAGCACATGTATCCCTTAATATCTTGGAATTAAAAGAAAATAAATAATGAATGTAAATGACAAAAGTGCTTAAAATAGCCTCATCAATTTTAGATTCGCTTATTTTAAAGGTTTACTTATCTTATAAAGCAGCATTTCAGGTGAGATAGGAAAAAGACACATATCTATAAAGGTCAACCTTTTGATCATGTAATTATTACCTAGCATTATCCAGAGGAATGGTATACACTAAGTTTTAAAGGAGAACTAAAGCTTAACTAATGAAGTAGCTAGAAATGTTGTACATTATGTTTTTGGCAACCACAGCCCTTTAGCAGTAAAGATCTGTGTCTCCAAAGATGCCCCAGTAGCTCCCCATCTTCTTTTCTGCTGATTCACTGATTCACATGCTCTGTGCTGCTGTCACTTACTGAGCTTAGGGAGCCACTCACAATATACAGTACACATAGAATAGAAATGTCACAATATAAGGCTGATTAGTAATTAATACACATAATTACTACATGGCAGCACAGAAACCAGTGCAATTAGCATCAGAATTGAATAATCAGCAAACCTGTAGCATCAGTTTATATTACAGCCAGGGAAGCTCATTTTCTGCTGGATAATTAGTGACGAGCCCTAAGGTTAGCTTCTCAACAGCCAATCAGAGCCCACTGAGCATGTGAGTGTCACAGACACTTTCCAAGATGGTGACCCCCTGTGACAAGTTTGAAGTCCTGGATCATTGCTGCTATTGACAAGCTGAAATTTTAGCCTCGTGCAATAAGTTCAGTATGTAAAATATGGCATTTTTAGCCATGTTCATTTTTAGGGTTTAGTTCTCCTTTAAGTGTTATAATCTGTCACCCACTATCTGCACTATATCCATCATAAATCTGCTTTATAGAGGAATGTCCTTACATCGCATGTACAAGTATGGGATCCGTTATCCGGAAACCCGTTATGCAGAAAGCTCAGAATTATGGAAAGGCCGTCTCCCATAGACTCCATTATAATCAGATAATGCAAATTTTTTTCTGTGTAATAATAAAACAGTAGCTTGTACTTGATCCCAACTAAGATATAATTAATCCTTACTGGAAACAAAACCAGTTTATTGGGTTAATTTAATGTTAACATAGTTTTCTAGTAGCCTTAAGGTATGAAGATCTAAACCCAAGTTCCTGAGCATTCTGGATAACAGGTCCTGTACCTTGAAAACCCAAAGAATAGTTAACAGCCAGCCGGGATACATACTGCAAGATATTCATTCCTCGTCCTTCGGAAATTTGAATAATTTATTATAAATTAGCTCTATTATAGATTACAAAAAGGTTTGATTGGCAGATTAGATACTGATAATGTAGTGCAGCAGGCGGAGCCAGATGGCCAAAGTGTGCCTCGGTGATGTCATGTAGTGATGTCATAAAAAGCAGCGATAACAGAGACAAACAGGAAAAAAGGGGCAGTGTCATTTATAAAGTCTGCAGGATTCCAGACAAAACAAGATATTCAGTGCGGCGGTATCTTAGGTCCTTTCTACTGCTCATCCCGAGGGGTTGGGTTGCCAGATTCCCAGCTTTGGATGAGAAGGCTGCGTTGTCTACTAAGTCGAGGACTTTCTTTGACCTGTGGGGACAGATGGCTATTTAATACTGACTCTAATTTTGAAAAAGCTCAAATGCACAAACCATACTACGTTTAAACAATATACACACAGAACACAATACAAGAGCAGTCAATAGCAGTGAGGCTTCCAGTATGTGCCCATTACCTCCTCAGATGCTACACCATTCATCGACTCCTCTCGGTTTGGGGGCCAGTTAACTTCCAGTTTTCTCCAATTTGGCCGCTCTGTGGGGAATAAACACACAATTCTTTCTAAGAACAAAATAATGAGCAACTTATTGGGTATTGCACTATACTGTATGTAACATTTGTGGCTGGTACTGATTAAAGGATATGTAAATTTTTTTTTTTTTTAAAACTTGTTTTTTATTGTAAATGACAAAGTATAATCACAACAAATATTTATACAGGTTTCCATAAAGCGGAGAGCAGAGCAATTGTGATTACGATTATATAGCAGTTCAATAACATTTTAATAACATTTTAAACATTCAGCTCAATTATGGTTTATGGCAGTGGGGGGGTAGGACCTGTGAGGATTAATTCAGATAGGAGGTCAATAGTCTGTTAGTTTGATGACTTCTGGGAGGCGCGGTATCAGGTCTTGATGGTTCTTGTTGTAAAGTTGCTAGATATTGGGATGATTCCATGATCAAAGGATGATCCTTGAGAACTTCCATCTCATACCATGACGTATGTCTAAAGGTGTAGATTGTGAGGCATTTGATGTGTTGTGGGAGGTGTGCTATGTAGGTAGACCAGGTGTTGAAAAATTTTGATGTGTTGTGTTCTTTCCTGGTTATGGTTTCCAGCCAGTCCATATGGAAAATATGGTGTAGTTTTCGTTTCACCAACGTCATTGATGGAGGGTCAGTGTGTAGCCATTGTTGCAGTATCGTTTTCCTGGCAGCTGCTGCCAATCTGCCCATGAGGTGTTTTTCAGTTTTCGTGATTTGTGGAAATGAATTAAGTGTACTGAACAGAGCCCATGCTATGTGTATTTGGAGGGGTTTCCCTATTATCTGTGCACCATATGAAATTACTTCTTTCCAAAAAGATTGCATTAAGGGACAAGACCACATGGTATGTATCAAATTTGCTTCAGGGGCGTGGCATTTTAAACACATAGCTGAGGAGAGGTTACCCATATTAAATCTTCTGAGTGGAGTAAGAAATGAGTTGTGGAGAATTTGCAATGACATTTCCTGATACCTGCTTGCTGGAAGTAATGTCATAATTTTAGTGTGCTGTTTCAAAATGTCAGATTCTGTGGTATTAGGTATCTCCTTATCCATTTGAAAGTAGGTTTATCATCGTTATCTATGTCTAGAAGTGGTTTAATGGTTTGATAAATGTGTGAAGTTGTGAGTTTCCTACTGTTGTTCTTCCATAGTCGGTTTAATATGTTATTTTTGTCATTATATGTTAGAAGTTTCGCGAAGTGAATGATCTGCAGACTTAGGTATAAGTGGGTGTGTGTAAATGGAAATTTTTCTACCAGCTTGTCTAAAGAGAGTACTGAGTTGTTACTATCTAATATGTCGTGTATGTTCCGTGGGCCACTAATACTCCAGTCATATAGTATGGGATTCCGCATACCCGGTGGGAAATTTTTATTATCTAACCACGATAAGTAAGGAGAGGTATATCGTGATAGATTCTGGGTTTTCCTGACTGAGTGCCATGCGTTATACGTGTCTAAGAATAATGGATTATGTCTAATATGTGTTGGAATGTGTTGTATAGGTGTATGCAATAGATAGTTGAGAGAGTGGTTATCAGTTCGATATTGGTCTAGAGAGAGTGTAGTGTATAAATCTCTATTTAGAATCCAGGATATGTAAATTTTTAAAATAAGTGAATGTAAAATTGATGAGGGGGTTATTCTAAGCACTTTTGTAATTTTCTTTCTTTATTTCTTTTCTTTCAATTTCAAGATATTAAGGGATACATGTACTGTTAATATTGATGAATTTTGTTACAACAGCGCCACCTGCTGGTCAGTTTCCCACCAGTCTGACCACCAAGTAGTCAAGGAAGTTGTCAGGAGAAAGAAAGAGGCTGCTCTGATGTTCTTCTGCTTAAGAAAAGAATTAGAATCCTTTCTCACATCTTTCCTAAGCAGAAGAACATCAGAGCAGCCTCTTTCTTTCTCCTGACAACTTCCTTGACTACTTGGTGGTCAGACTGGTGGGAAACTGACCAGCAGGTGGCGCTGTTGTAACAAAATTCATTCATATTAACAGTACATGTATCCCTTAATATCTTGGAATTAAAAGAAAATAAATAATGATTGTAAATTACAAAAGTTCTTACAATAGCCCCCTCATCAATTTATTTTAAAGGTTTGCTTATCCTTTAAATGACAGAAAAACCCCTTGTCTGGAAAACCCCAGGTCCAGAGCATTCTGGAAAACAGGTCCCATACCTGTATATGAAAACACATTTATATCAGCCCCAGTTGCAATAAAATAAGTGTTCATCCCAAATCTCACCCTACCAGACCTTCAAGCTGCTAGTCCAGGAGTATCAAGGGGAGCAAACTGGTGTCTCCCCAACTCTCAGCCTAATCAATCTCATAGTTTGAGAACCACTGCTATAAGTGCTACACAGCTGATCCATTCACTACCCAAGGGCATGTAAGTAGAGGGGTTTGGACTTTTGGCTTTAGGCCTCCTCAGCAAATAAAAATACATAATTGTAACATACAGGTACTTGCATTTTCAGGTATTTCCAGGACTGTAAATAAGCATTTTACACAGCAGGCCCCTAATTTCACACACTGAGGCCCCCCTAGTGGACCAGCCTCACAGCCTGGGAACTGCTACCCTAAAGCCTGCAGCCTGCAGCCTTGTGCCTTTATATGGTCGCAGAACAACCCCTCAGTGACTTCTAATATCCTTATCATTTACAGTAGGGGGTACATTATCCCTTATAATACATGAGTGATACTCAGAGTTCCCTGTATAACTCAGCCTGCAGCCTTGTGCCTTTATATGGTCGCAGAACAATCCCTCAGTGACTTCTAATATCCTTATCATTTACAGTAGGGGGTACATGATCCCTTATAATACATGAGTGATACTCAAGAGTTCCCTGTATAACTCAGCCTGCAGCCTTGTGCCTTTATATGATCACAGAACCCCTCAGTGACTTTTAATATCCTTATCATTTACAGTAGGGGGTACATTATCCCTTATAATACATGAGTGATACTCAGAGTTCCCTGTATAACTCAGCCTGCAGCCTTGTGCCTTTATATGGTCACAGAACAACCCCTCAGTGACTTCTAATATCCTTATCATTTACAGTAGGGGGTACATTATCCCTTATAATACATGAGTGATACACAGAGTTCCCTGTATAACTCAGCCTGCAGCCTTGTGCCTTTATATGGTCACAGAACAACCCCTCAGTGACTTCTAATATCCTTATCATTTACAGTAGGGGGTACATTATCCCTTATAATACATGAGTGATACTCAGAGTTCCCTGTATAACTCAGCCTGCAGCCTTGTGCCTTTATATGGTCGCAGAACAACCCCTCAGTGACTTCTAATATCCTTATCATTTACAGTAGGGGGTACATTATCCCTTATAATACATGAGTGATACTCAGAGTTCCCTGTATAACTCAGCCTGCAGCCTTGTGCCTTTATATGGTCGCAGAACAACCCCTCAGTGACTTCTAATATCCTTATCATTTACAGTAGGGGGTACAGTATCCCTTATAATACATGAGTGATACTCAGAGTTCCTTGTATAACTCAGCCTGCAGCCTTGTGCCTTTATATGGTCGCAGAACAACCCCTCAGTGACTTCTAATATCCTTATCATTTACAGTAGGGGGTACATTATCCCTTATAATACATGAGTGATACTCAGAGTTCCCTGTATAACTCAGCCTGCAGCCTTGTGCCTTTATATGGTCGCAGAACAATCCCTCAGTGACTTCTAATATCCTTATCATTTACAGTAGGGGGTACATGATCCCTTATAATACATGAGTGATACTCAAGAGTTCCCTGTATAACTCAGCCTGCAGCCTTGTGCCTTTATATGATCACAGAACCCCTCAGTGACTTTTAATATCCTTATCATTTACAGTAGGGGGTACATTATCCCTTATAATACATGAGTGATACTCAGAGTTCCCTGTATAACTCAGCCTGCAGCCTTGTGCCTTTTATATGATCACAGAACCCCTCAGTGACTTCTAATATCCTTATCATTTACAGTAGGGGGGTACATTATCCCTTATAATACATGAGTGATACTCAGAGTTCCCTGTATAACTCAGCCTGCAGCCTTGTGCCTTTATATGGTCACAGAACAACCTCTCAGTGACTTCTAATATCCTTATCATTTACAGTAGGGGGTACATTATCCCTTATAATACATGAGTGATACTCAGAGTTCCCTGTATAACTCAGCCTGCAGCCTTGTGCCTTTATATGGTCACAGAACAACCTCTCAGTGACTTCTAATATCCTTATCATTTACAGTAGGGGGTACATTATCCCTTATAATACATGAGTGATACTCAGAGTTCCCTGTATAACTCAGCCTGCAGCCTTGTGCCTTTATATGGTCACAGAACAACCTCTCAGTGACTTCTAATATCCTTATCATTTATAGAAAGATGAACATTATTTATGGATGGTCTTTAGCCCTTCAGTTTTTGTTGTAAGGTAACTCATTCCTATCATAAATAGCTAAAATTTGTTATATTAGTAATAGTGTGGAAGAAAGAGGGTCAGTCTGATGCCCCTATGATCTTCTACTTTTGTCCTAGAATTTCCCTTTGTTATAAATGTCATAGTTATTCACTTTTACTTAGATTTTCAGCGCTTCACATATCCACTGTGATAGAATGTTCAGCCATAAAGCAGAACAGGACTGCTGCTTTGTGACAAGATTTATAGGCTATTAACAAATGTTATGCATTTGTTTAAAAAAACAAATGCAACATTGCGTAGAACAGTTCTGGTATTATAACTGGAAGCCAAAGAGCTTGAATGGCTGCCCCCATGGCTACACAGCAGCTTGTTTATATAAACTATAGTAGTACTTATCTGTTATCTACTGTGTATCCTGTGCTTGAATGGCTGCCCCCATGGCTACACAGCAGCTTGTTTATATAAACTATAGTAGTACTTATCTGTTATCTACTGTGTATCCTGTGCTTGAATGGCTGCCCCCATGGCTACACAGCAGCTTGTTTATATAAACTATAGTAGTACTTATCTGTTATCTACGGTGTATCCTGTGCTTGAATGGCTGCCCCCACGGCTACACAGCAACTTGTTTATATAAACTATAGTAGTAATTATCTGTTATCTACTGTGTATCCTGTGCTTGAATGGCTGCCCCCACGGTTACACAGCAACTTGTTTATATAAACTATAGTAGTACTTATCTGTTATCTACTGTGTATCCTGTGCGTGAATGGCTGCCCCCATGGCTACACAGCAGCTTGTTTATATAAACTATAGTAGTGCTTATCTGTTATCTACTGTGTATCCTGTGCTTGAATGGCTGCCCCCATGGCTACACAGCAGCTTGTTTATATAAACTATAGTAGTACTTATCTGTTATCTACTGTGTAACTTGTGCTTGAATGGCTGCCCCCATGGCTACACAGCAGCTTGTTTATATAAATTATAGTAGAGTTTCTGAAGCAAACACACCAGTTTTACCAGTGCAGCTTGACAGAACATTATATTTTCATTACTTTAAAACACTTTAATTTTTTGGTGTTACTGTTCCTTTAAGTGATATTCCTAATTGCCTCTTCCTAATTGTGCAAGGCATTTTCCTAAACAGCTTTGAGTTACAAAATACTGTATGTATTTGAATCCCAATATATAACCTTGCATTAACAGTTCTGCTGTGACTTTTTATGATTCCCATATAATGATGGTATTTGGGGCACTGGGTGATATCTCATCTTGTAATTAGACAGCTCTATGGCACACGTCATGCCTAGGAGGAATTGTGTCCCTACGCAGAGCTACTGCTTTTATTGTCGCTATTAAATTGCTCCCCTCCCATTTTATTACCTCGCACAAAGCCATTATTCTTATTGTGCACAATGCCTGTTCCTTTAGGACCATACAATGTACTTCTGTTATTATATCCTCATCTTCTGCACAGGATTCTGGTTTAATGTGCCATAAACTATTGTATCATACCTGAGATATCACTGTTTTGCCTAATAAGCCTTTTTTTTAAAGATAGTGGGTCTACTTCTCCATGAGGGCTATGGCACATATAACCTATTGTTATCATTACCAACTCTGCGACAGTGCAGATATTGTCAAATTTGACAATTTTGTTGTAGTGAGACATTGCTCACTACAACACTTTCTAGTTCTTCAGTTACTAATGGTATCACATTTCTATGAGAGCAGCCACACTATTACCTTCTTCAGTAAAATCTGTTGACTTATAACTGGGGACACAGGTATCCAATATTGGATGATAAACAGTAGTGGTGATAACGGTGAGCTGTGCCTGGTGCCTGTCTACTGGAGATGGGTGTGCTAGTAACTAATGTTAATTAGATGGGTGTGTTTTATTAATGGCAGCAATAATTTTTGATTTAAACAAGATAATTAAACTAACAAAAGAACTGGTAACCTTATTAAATAACAGCGGCATGGAAGCAGTAAAAAAAAGTTACCACTGTATTTAAAATACATGTTGCAAATGTGCAAATCCTGTGCATCGTTAATTTTTTAGTTGTTACATAAACTTAGATACAACAAGGCTTCCCCATCAGTTCATTCTCTTACAAATGGATTTACTAACCCCCAATCCAGCTGCCCTGGTTTTAAGGGATTGGTTTGCTTTAGGCATATAATTCTTGCATTTGCCACAATATTTAATGAATCAGTTGTATAGGCTGATACATAAGATAGCTTTAAGAAGGGGTTGGATGGTGTTTAGCAAGTGAGGGAATACAGGGATATGGGAGATAGCTCATAGTACAAGTTGATCCAGGGACTGGTCCCATTGCCATTTTGGAGTCAGGAAGGAATTTTTCCCCCTCTGAGGCAAATTGGAGAGGCTTCAGATGGGTTTTTTGCCTTCCTCTGGATCAACTGGCAGATAGGTAGTTAATAAAAAAAAATAAAAAAGGTTGAACTCGATGGACATGTCTTTTTTCAACCTTACTTACTATGTTACTATGTAATGGTGACCTACTGGTCAGCCTCCCTTTTCTTTATGTATGTATCTATTGGGGCCAAAAGGTAAACCTTTTGTCTTCTTATTAGTCCTATCATGGCATGGTTCACTCCTGAGATAATGGCACTTGGTGGACAGTTTAGGCAAGATGGGTGGATGGGTTTCTGGTTACATGAAATTCAAAAAGCCAATAGGGGTAATTTATTAAGAGCAGTGTAGTGGGCAAAATGCTAAATACAAGAACTTTAGGCCCTACCCAGCAAACAGAAGAGAGTGAGGAGATCTGTGTACCTCTCAAATGGATACAGTGCTACCTGTGTTCAGCAGCACTGTGTTCATGAGAATGGGGCAGGGAGACATATTGGCACCCTCCACACACATACACACTTTGCTCAGCCTCTAATGAAGCAGACCCATTGAGGCCCAGATTAATAAGCAATTTCGGTATACAAATGTATCCAAAACAGGCCACCTTACTAAAGTTTTGGGGATGTCCTAAAATGATTTTGCTGAGTGGTCCAAAAAGACCAAAGATAAGGACCTTATTGACCCCCACTTTCCTCATCCTTTCCCTTATGTCCTTACTCAGATTCCTTAATCTTCTAGTCTCTTCTCCTCACCTACTATCATCTAGCCTTCTTTCTATTTCTCCTCCTTGCTGTGAAAAGATGAATGACAAAGATATAAACATAGACCTCAAAATGCTTAGGTGAGCAGGAGGGCCAATGATACATTGAACAACCGGGGGTTTTCCTGGTTTGTTGTGGGCTCTTAATAAATAAACAAGACTGCATTATTGTTTCTGACACACCAAAGCTTTGGTCTCACCTGGTTGATATATTCCAGACTCGATGTCTTCTCGATTCTCTTGTTCTTTGATGGTGATCTCCAGGGCCTCCTTCCCATAGATGCTACTCCTTTGCCTTCGCAGTTCTTTCTCCCTCTGCTGCACCTCTTCAATTTCTCTCTCCAGCAGAGAGCGAGGGCTGGGGGAGTTGAGCATAAAGTATGGGCTCCCTACTGCTGGGACTGGAGATACGCCCCGAAAAGAAGATGGAGGTGTTGGCACCACAGGGGGCGAGTCTAAGGGACTGATAGATGCAGGTCGACGGAGCAAGGAACTGTGCTCTATGATTATAACATTGCTTCCATTAGCCTCTGTAAAGGAAGGTCCCTTTTTAACCTCCAAAATGGAAGCTTCTGGTGAAGTTCCCAGGACCACAAATTCAGCAAACTCAGGCTCCAGGTAGTCTTGAGACTCACTTTGTCTTTTCTTGATGGGAGAGTCGGAGGACACTGTAAGGACATCAGGTAGGTGTCAATTACAATGGAAACTAGTCCTATATTAAACTTTCACTCACAGATACATCTATACAATACCAATCTACATATCAGCGGGTGCTTTCTTTTGGTTGGCCTATGGTTTTTTCCTGCACTTCTGATAAATTTGTGTTTATGTTGTTAGTATGTGGGCACATTGAGTATGTTGACCAGACAGCCTTGGTGTGATGGAACTAAAACAAGGGTTTATTAGTACAAATCTTTAATGTGGATGGGTTGCCTGGTCTCCAAGCTGAAATCATTTTATATGATGACAGATAGTTCAGTTAGATACATTAATACACTAATTGTAAGCAGCAGTCCTGCCCTGCTTTATGGCAGCTGAGATTCTAGCTATCTGTATAACAGAGCATTCTGTCCCAGTGGCTGCACAGATCCTATCTGATCCCCATTGTAAGCAGCAGTCCTGTCCTGCTTTATGGCAGCTGAGATTCTAGCTATCTGTATAACAGAACATTCTGTCCCAGTGGCTGCACAGATCCTATCTGATCCCCATTGTAAGCAACAGTCCTGTCCTGCTTTATGGCAGCTGAGATTCTAGCTATCTGTATAACAGAACATTCTGTCCCAGTGGCTGCACAGATCCTATCTGATCCCCATTGTAAGCAGCAGTCCTGTCCTGCTTTATGGCAGCTGAGATTGTAGCTATCTGTATAACAGAACATTCTGTCCCAGTGGCTGCACAGATCCTATCTGATCCCCATTGTAAGCAGCAGTCCTGTCCTGCTTTATGGCAACTGAGATTCTAGCTATCTGTATAACAGAACATTCTGTCCCAGTGGCTGCACAGATCCTATCTGATCCCCATTGTAAGCAACAGTCCTGTCCTGCTTTATGGCAGCTGAGATTCTAGCTATCTGTATAACAGAACATTCTGTCCCAGTGGCTGCACAGATCCTATCTGACCCTCATTGTAAGCAGCAGTCCTGTCCTGCTTTATGGCTGAGATTCTAGCTATCTGTATAACAGAGCATTCTGTCCCAGTGACTGCACAGATCCTATCTGATCCTCATTGTAAGCAGCAGTCCTGCCCTGCTTTATGGCTGAAATTGTAGCTATATTTATAACACAGCATTGTGTCAATGTGGTCTGACATTCTAGAGTGCTGGAATGAAATACATCCCGATCATAAAGGTACTTGAGCTTGTATATGCTCCTCTGTAGTAATCACACTACAATGCTGGTTAATATCATTGCATTATGGGTAAAAACCTAAGGCTAATAGCACTTCCAGCCCAGTCCAGTGTGCCATACTTTGGCTATTAGGGGCCTGCTTTTAGAATGTCCTGTACAAGAGAGATAGTGCAACTGTATAAAGGGGAGCAATAGGTTGAGCAGGACGTGTGAGCCCTTTACATGTGTCTAGTGGAGGAAACAATTCAGGTAACTGACAACAGGTAGACAACTGTTTCATGAGGTTTTTTCCTTTCTCAGGTATTAGCAGGGAGAGTGTTAGGTTACAGGCAAGGAAACACTGGGGGGTAAATAGAATAGTAGAGCTCAGCTCTGGATCTGTATAGCAACAGCATAAATCTGGCAGAGGAAAGCAGAACAAGTATAGAAACTGGCATTGCCTTTAATTAGAGTAGCAGCCTGGGTGGCAAATCACTAGACTAGAAGCCGAGGAGTGTGTGTGGGTTAAAATGAAGGTTGGGTTGACATGAGAACAAATTGAGCAGAGAATTGAGGCAGCAGCAGCTGGGAAATACAATAGGGTTATAAGCAGTGAGCCGCTCCCTATGGAACTTCTGTTCCTAAGTGAAATTGCCGGCTAACGTCACGGGTTAGTTTTCCTTAACGTGACACTGGACTGTAACAGATTTGGCATTCCAGGGAGTGAATGACTAGTAACAATGTAATAATGAGAATTCCAGTGCAAAAAGCAGCCAATGATACAAATTCTTTCAATACACAAGACATACCTGCGAGTGAGATATTGGCAGCACACGCTACTCTACCTTATTGTACCCAGGGTCTGAGTAGGGGGAGACATTTCCCTGGTTAGGAGGCAGCCAATAGAGTAATTGGGGTTATCAAACAATTTGCCACTTCTAGTCATTTTGGCTTTCATTCTCTTACACACGTATAAAAAAATATTCAGAGGCACTGACTTTCTTGGCCCACTATTTAATGGAGGCTGCAGAATTGTGGAGAGAAAATGAGGTTCTAGAGTGGTTGTCATCATTTGTCAGTTTAAGCCCCACTTGCAGGTCCAAACTCTGGTCAGGGCCCTTCTTAGATTGTGAAAGGAGTAGTTATAGGAAAATATCTGTGCATCAGTCATTCATTCATACCTTCAAAGATATTTAGGAAAACATTTATATATTCACCCAAAATTTTACCCTTCAAGCTGAGCCCCCTGACACTTCTATAAGCCTCCCCCAAATGGGACCAGTCCCACAGTTTGGGAGCCTCGTTTGCAGCCATCAGTAGATCTAGGAGGAATAATGTCTGCATGTAATAATGATTTTTGCACGATATGCCATCATCAAATTCTATGGTGTCAATCCAGTTGAGCTAAGAAGGGAAATCCAGTTGATGGTGGACATCCCTACATTAAGCTATCTGGCATTCATTGTGTGAGTGGTCAAATCCAGGAGAGATCCCCTCATTTGAGAACCTCATTTGACATGGAATGGAATTTGGGTAGTTGAGGTAGAAACTTGAGCAATGAAGGAATTTGTGTAGAAAGGGGAAGGATAGCCTCAGGATTAAATATAGGTCAAGGATGGGCATGTTGCTAAACTGCAATGTCCAGTAAAATATGACAGGCCCCCAGTTGCCCAGGGCTAGTGTAAATGTTTTCCCTTTGTTTCTGAGCAGGTAAAACAAAATAGGGGAACAGGTCCTGCTTTGCTGAAGGGGCTGCAATTATAATGTTTATGAAAGACGTGCCCCAATGAAATGTAAGTGTTCCTGTGATAAAAGTACAGTTTATGTAAAAGAGGGATCTGTAACTTGGAGAGGGCTGATGTTGTTGGTATAAAAAAGCAGCTATAGGACAGGGAGAGATGCACTTGCAGGTATTGTAAGTGCTGTAGGGGTTGCTAGTAAAAAAGAGCAGTTTCTAGGACAGGGAGAGAGGCACTAGCAGAGGGAAGCTGTAGGGGTTGCTGATATAAAAGAGCAGTTTCTTGGACAGGGAGAGAGGCACTAACAGAGGGAAGCTGTAGGAGTTTTTGGTATAAAAGAGCAGCTATAGGACAGGGAGAGAGGCCCTTGCGGGTACTGTACATGCTGTAGGGGTTGCTGATATAAAAGAGCAGTTTCTAGGACAGGGAGAGAGGCACTAACAGAGGGAAGCTGTAGGGTTGATGGTATAAAAGAGCAGTTTCTATGACAAAGACAAGAGAGACAGGTGAGAAGGGGAGAGTGGAGCAGGTGACAGTTGCAGGGGAAAGTGACAAGATCAGGTATCAGAGCAACGTGTGACAGACAGAGGGACTCTCACCTGTAACCATGCTCTCAAACAGCATCTTCTTCTCCTGCACCTCCTGCTGTTGGCCCCGATCATAGGCCCCCATCACCTTCCCCTGGTCCACCAGGTCTTGTTCTCTGCGCGTCTCCTGCTGGATGTCCCTTAGCATCTGTGCCCCAGCCAACTGCCGTTCCTTGCCCACTCCTGCCAGCGGCTCCCCCACTATCATTTTCCTCCGCACTTCCACCAGCTCCGGCTGCCCTACTGAGCCACTGATGCCCCTCTCCTGCCGTAGCATCTGCTCTCTCTCCATAGCCAACCGAATCTCCCTTTCTATGGGGGTCTCGAAGATATGGGCATCCCCCTCTGTCTGGATCTCCCTCTCTTTCATGGCTGCTGCACTGTGGCACTGTCTTCTCTCAGTGACTGTCCCAGTCTGAGTGTCTCCCTGCCCAGTTGGGTCTGTCTTCACCTCTCTACCGGTGCACTCCCTCTCCCAGCGGGCTGCAGAGCACTCTGTATCTACTGTCCCCTCCCAGCAAGGGCCGGCACAGGGATTAGGTGTCACCTCTTTCTCAGCTTCCTCACTTGAGTCACTTGCCTTTCCATCTGTTCCTACTTCAGCTGTTCCTGTCCCTTCCTCCCCTATCACCTGTGAGGTGTGCACTGACTCCTCCTCCTCTGGACCCTCTGTATCTACCTGTATAATCAACTCAGGCCCTTCCTTTTTTATCACCTGTGAGGTGTGCACTTCCTCGTCTGCGTCTGGACCCTCTGTATGCACCTGTGTGATCAACTCAGGTACACCAGGCCCTTCCTCCCCTATCACCTGTGAGGTGTGCACTGACTCTTCCTCCCCTGGACCCTCTGTGTACACTTGTATGAGTAACTCAGGTAGCTTAGGCCCTTCCTCTCCTATCACCTGTGAGGTATACACTTCTTCCTCCGCCTCTGGACCCTCTGTATACACTTGTATAAGCAACTCAGGTACCCCAGGCCCTTCCTCCCCTATCACCTGTGAGGTGTGCACTTCTTCCTCTGCCTCTGGACCCTCTGTATACACTTGTATAAGCAACTCAGGTACCCCAGGCCCTTCCTCCCCTATCACCTGTGAGGTGTGCACTTCTTCCTCCGCCTCTGGACCCTCTGTATGCACTTGTATGAGCAACTCAGGTACCCCAGGCCCTTCCTCCCCTATCACCTGTGGGATGTTCACTGACTTCTCAGCCCCATGATCCTGTGTATGTGGCTGTATGAGAGGTTCAGGTACCCCAGGCCTTTCAGGGTCTGACACCTGTATGTTTATGAGTTGCTCAGGTAGCCCTGATTCCCCATCTATCACCAGAACGTCTTCACTTGTTCCCTGCACCCATGTGTCCCTCTCCTCTTGTTTCAGCCGCGTCGTTTCACCCGGGCCCCCTTCTATCATGTGCCCACTGCTATTCCTTCCATTACCCTTCCCTTCTGTGTCTGCCCCTTCTCCAGTCACTTGTGCATCTAAATCTTCCCCCTCTATCACCTGTCCTGTCCCCCCCACATGTCCCTCTGCAGGTGTATCTTTAACTCCCCCATGCCCCACTGTTATCTCCTGCTCTGTAACTGGAGCTGACTGTGACTGTGGCGCCCCCGTGTGTTCAGTTGGTAGAAGGCACTGAGAGGATTGAGTCACACCTGAGATCTCGATGAGTTGTGAGTTTCCCGGGTCATGAGGATGATTATCTTTTAGGGCTGGACAGTTATCCAAACATACTAATTGCTCTGATGCCATGAGTGATGTGGATAAGTCTATCTGTAGGGGCAAATCATAAATACAAGTATTACATATATTTATATATCAGAACACTGTATTATCATGTTATTATTAATAATGAGTATTTCTAAAGCACCAACATATTCCGCAGTGTTGTACAACAGAAGTCCACGTACACCAAACATACAAATACTAATTGATACAGAAGGAAGGGAGATGTCTGCTTAACAGAACTTAAAGTCTCTTAACTCCACCCAAAAATGAAATTAATTTTGTATATTAATATAAATGTTCTGCATAATATAATTATAAGCAATGTCCCCCTATGCATTCATTACACATTGTCACTGGTTTTCTAGTTATTTGTAAAAGTAGTCGATATTAAAAATAGTATCTGTCTGGCTGTTTATATGCTCTGCCCTGCTGGTTCTGACTCATGAAACAATGTAGCAGAAGCCAGCTGATTAACAGACCTGAAGGAGAACAGAATGTGACATATTGTTTTAAGAGTTAGAACCAGGGAACAGAAGAGATAAAGGAAAACTGCTTTCTATTGGCATGTTTAAATCATTGTGTAAAGCTGGCCATACACAGGCTCCTCCAGAGCCAACATATTATTGACCTGGTTATGTTGCCTCCTAGGAAACCTGCTTAACCCACTGTACATCTGGCAAAATTAATTCAGGTTGGAAGATAACTGCATCAATGTGTTGTACAGTCCTCTCCTAATGGCTCTCCCATAGTTATGATTGGATCATTCTAATTTGGCCCAGAGAAGCTGAGAAAAAGGGGACACATAATTCCTCTGTCAGACCTTGCCAGGAGAGGGAGTGTATATATGTCCCTCTATATTTTAGAGTGTAAGCTCTGCAGGACAGGATTCCCTTCTACCAATGGTTGCTTTTCCCTGTATTGTATCTGTGTCCCTCTGTATATTAGAGCGTACGCTCTGCAGGGCAGAATTCCTTTCTCTCAATTATTCACTCTTTCTGTATTGTATCTGTGTCCCTCTGTATATTAGAGTGTAAGCTCTGCTGGGCAGGATTTAGTTTTACCAATGGTCCCCTATCCCTGTATTGTATCTGTGTCCCTCTGTATATTAGAGTGTAAGCTCTGAAGGTCAAGATTACATTTCACCAATGGTTCCCTCTCCTTGTATTGTATCTGTATCCCTCTGTATATTAGAGTGTAAGCTCTGCTGGGCAGGATTTCCTGCTCCCAATGGTTCCATATCCCTGTATTGTATCTTTGTCCCTCTGTTTATTAGAGTGTAAGCTCTGCAGGTCAAGATTCCATTTTTCCATTGGTTCCCTCTCCTTTTATTGTATCTGTGTCCCTCTGTATATTAGAGTGTAAGCTCTGCTTGGCAGGATTTCCTGCTCCCAATGGTTTCCTATCCCTGTATTGTATATTTGTCCCTCTGTATATTAGAGTGTAAGCTCTGCAGGTCAAGATTCCATTTTTCCAATGGTTCCCTCTCCTTGTATTGTATCTGTGTCCCTCTGTATATTAGAGTGTAAGCTCTGCTGGGCAGGATTTCCTGCTCCCAAATGGTCCCCTATCCCTGTATTGTATCTGTGTCCCTCTGTATATTAGAGTTTAAGCTCTGCAGGTCAAGATTACATTTTTCCAATAGTTCCCTCTCCTTGTATTGTATCTGTGTCCCTCTGTATAATAGAGCATAAGCTCTGCAGGGAAGAATTACCTTTTCCCAATATTTCCCTCTTGTTGATGTGGCAATCCTTTTCTCTTGTGCCCCTGGGCAAATGACTCCCTGCTGTACTTGGGGCAAGTATCATGGCTGCCTTCATTACTGTAAAGTCCCATGGGATGAAAGCTTTATAGTATGTCCTTCCCCTTCCCTCTCTCCTATTTATGCAATTACATTTGTAGGGTACAAGTAGCAGCTCCCTCTGTTGACGTCTCTCCAAACTGCATTTCTGGAAACACATCGGTGAATGACCCAGAGGCCAGAACATTTGGTGAACTCGGGGCCTCCCTGACAGTCCTTGACCAGATCAACAACATTAACCCTCTCCTTCCCAGAGTACGGCTGCAGCGTTATCTATACATGTAATCAAATGTATTAGGGCAACATTGAAAAAAAACGACCCCGATATTCAACTACAACTCCCAGCAGCAGCAGCAGCTGATGTAGGATTCTGAGAGTTGCACAGCAAGGGTTGTATAAGGATCGCAGGGGAAGCGGGTAGTTTTGGAATTGAGGGTAAAGCAAAACTCTTACCTGATCTTGGATCGGAATTGACTTTTACTTTGTATGATCTGCAGAGAAGAGAATATAAATTAGAGGCAGACTAACAACTTGTACTACCCTCACACCTGCTGCCTCCCTATACTGTTATTATTAATAATCTTGTCTACCAGCAGCCGACCAGCAAAATAGCAGAAACGCAATACTTACCCGCAGAGAGTGTCCCAGTGTCAGTTCCAGGAAAGTATTTATTAACCAGCACATACGACTCATTGCAACTCAATGTATGTCCTCTTAGTCCCACACATAAATAATTATTAGCCTAGGAACCCTAAACATGACTGGTACAAGCACCAAATATTTATATCTACAACAGAGCCAACAGGGTGCTCCACCCCCCCCCCCCAATACCCTGGGACTTGGTACATCCAAACCTGCTCCAGAATAAATATTTCCCTTATGTTAAAGGGGTCGTTCATCTTTAAATTAACTGTCAGTATGATGTAGAGAGGGATATTCTGATTACAATTTGCAATTGGTTTTCATTTTTTATTATTTGTGGTTTTTTGAGTTATTCAGCAGCTCTCCAGTTTGCGATTTCCACAATCTGGTTGCTAGGCTAAAAATTCCCCTAGCAACCATGCACTGATTTGAATAAGAGACTGGAATATGAATAGGAGAGGCCTGAATAGAAAGACGAGTAAGTATAAGTTGCAATAAAAATAAATTTGTAGCCTTATGGAGCATTTGTTTGCTTGTTTTTCTAGATGGGGTCAGTGACCCCCATTTGAAGCTGAAAAGCTTCAGAAGAAGAAGGCTAATCATTAAAAAAAAGAAATAATGAAGACCAATTAAAGTGTTGCTTAGAATTAGCCATGCAATTACATACTAAAAGTTAACGTAAAGGGGTTGTTCACCTTTGAGTTAACTGTTAGTAAGATGCAGAGAGTGAAAGTCTGAAACAATTTGCAGTTGGTTTTCACTTTTTATTATTTGTGGTTTTTGAGTTATTTAGCTTTTTATTCAACAGCTCTCCCCCGTTTGCAGTTTCAGCTATCTGGTTGCTAGGGCCCTAATTATCCTAGCAACCATGCATTGATTTGAACAAGAGACTGGAATATGAATAGGAGAGGTCTGAACAGAAAGATGAGTAATACAAATTTAGTAATATTAATAAATCTGTAGCCGTTACAGAGCATTTGTTTTTAGATGGGGTCACTGACCCCCATTTGAAAGCTGGAGAGAGTCAGAAGAAGAAAGCAAATAAGTAAAAAACTATAGAAAATAAATTATGAAGACCAATTGAAAGGTTGCTATAACATACTAAAAGATAACTTAAAGGTGAACCACCCTCTATAACTGTGATCCACCCTTTTAAAGGATAAGTAAACCTTTAAAATAAGTGAATGTAAAATTGACGATGGTGCAATTTTCTTTCTCCTGACAACTTCCTTGACTACTTGGTGGTCAGACTGGTGGGAAACTGACCAGCAGGTGGCGCTGTTGTAACAAAATTCATTCATATTAACAGCACATGTATCCCTTAATATCTTGGAATAAAAACAAAATAATTACAATCAGCAATTTTAAAGGTTTACTTATCCTTTAAGTCAGGAGCAGGTTGGGTGTTAGTGCTCATGCCTGACAGGCTTGGACAAGACATGGCAACTCCCAATCCCACTGGGAAACATTCTGGGGCATCAGTACAGTGTCCGTATTGGGAGTCTGGTGGAGCTGTTGGGTAGGGTGGCCCGTGTAAGGGTCCCTCTTGTTAGAAGTTTTACTTCTCCTTTAAAACTTATGGCACTTACACAGAGCTCTCAAGGAATGGTCAAAGTTCCCTTTCTGCCTATGGCAGAGCCTGTTCCTGTCAATAGTTTTTCCATTGCATTGCTAAACTTCTTCATCTCTATCACTCTGCTAATTAGTCCTCTTAAACAGAAAACTTAAATGAAAACTTGTTTAAAAAAAACCCCAGCAGTTAATAGTGTGTCTCCCACTGAATCCTGCATTGAAATCTGTTTTTCAAAAGAGTTTTAAAATCTGACATGGTGCTAGACATGTTCTTAGTTTCTCAAGTACCCTCAGTCATGTAACTTGTACTCTGGTAAACTTCAGGCACTTTCCAGGCACTGCATTGGGTGATGTCACTCCTATCCCTTCCCCTCCCATCAGCCCATCAGAACAATGGGAATGTAACCAGCTGCCTGGTAGATATGACAGAAACACTCAATAGTAAAAATCCAGGTCCCACTGAGACACATTCACTGCACTGTATCCCATACAACCAGTGCTAATACACTATTCACTCACACTGTCCCCCAGAAAGTTTATATCTCAGCTGCCCTGATTCAGAGCCAGTGTGAGAGAGTGTTAGTGAGCTGGTGTAGCACTCACCTTGCTGTCTCGGCTCTCTCTCTCCTCTCTCACTCTGTCACCTTGAGAAAGTCCCGTAGGTGCTGCTGGTGCTTCTGGCACAATGAGCTGATTGTATCACTTAAGGTCTGGCTGTGACTGCCTGGTACTGAGGACACACAAGGGCAACACAGGAATTGTCACTCACCTGGGGGAATACTCACCTGTGTGACACACACACACGGCTACTACACAGCCTGATACATTCCTTTCCATCAGTAGCACAGAAAGTCACTTACCTTTACCTGTAAAGATTTTCTCTACTGACTCCTACCTGTACAATCACTTGCACTATATTGACTTTATCTCACCTGTTTAATACTTTGCATAGACTTCTGTCTTCTTACCCACTACCCATATTATCACTTGTATAAAAGTATCTTTACTTAACCCTTTCCAGTGCAATCACCTGTATGTAACTGTATGTACTTATCCCCACAAGTATAATCTCATGTATAAAATTATCTTTACTTCCACCTACTTGAATAATCACCTGTATTGCAGTCTCTTTAGCTTTCCCCTCCCAGTATGATTACTATGGACAATTATCTTACTTTACCCCTTACCTGTATAGTCACCTGTGTGAAAGTTTCTTTACTTAACCCCTCCCTGTATAATTTTCTTTCTTTTAGTTGTTACCCCTTACCTGTAGAATTACTGGGATTTTTATTTAACCCCTAACTGCATAATCACCTGTATACAGTTATATGTTTTACCATACAGTAGTTACCCTACACGAACCTTTATTATATTATCCTTACATGCTATCTATCAGTATAATTTAAAATATACAGTTATCCATATTTTCCACCTCTCTGTACAAATGCCTGGAAACATATATTTACTTGCTCTCAAAATTGTATATTTATCTTTACTAAAGTATGTTGCCCCCAGAGGCTTATCCCACTGTTACTATAGGCACCATCTCTCCCTACTATACCTGCATCCACAGTCACACTCCCTTCCCAGAGACTCCACTCTATAGGCACATCTCTCCCTACTATACCTGCTATCCCACAGTCGAGACTATTATCCACTGTTACTATAGCCACCATCTCTCCCACTATACCTGCTATACAGTCACACTCCCTTCCAGAGACTATTATCCCATGTTACTATAGGCACCATCTCTCCCTACGTATACCTGCTATCCCACAGTCACACTTCCCTTCCCAGAGACTATTATCCACTGTTACTATAGGCACCATCTCTCCCCTACTATACTGCTATCCCACAGTCACACTCCCTTCCCAGAGACTATTATCCACTGTTACTATAGGCACATCTCTCCCTACTTATACCTGCTATCCCACCAGTCACACTCCCTTCCCAGAGACTATATCACCTACTATAGGCACCATCTCTCCCTACTATACCTGCTATCCACAGTCACACTCCTTCCCAGAGGACTATTATCCACTATTACTATACACCATCTCTCCCTACTAACCTGCTATCCCACAGTCACAGAGACTATTACCACTGTTACTATAGGCACCATCTCTCCCTACTATACCTGCTTATCCCACAGTCACACTCCCTTCCAGAGACTATTATCCACTGTTACTATACCATCTCTCCCTACTATACCTGGCTATCCACAGTCACCTCCCTTCCCAGAGACTATTATCCACTGTTACTATAGACACCATCTCTCCCTACTAACCTGCTATCCACAGTCACACTCCCTTCCAGAGACTATTATCCACTGGTTACTATAGACACCATCTCCCCTACTATAACTGCTATCCCACAGTCACACTCCCGTTCCAGAGACTATTATCCACTGTTACTATAGGGCACCATCTCTTCCTACTATACTGCTATCCCACAGTAACACTCCCTTCCAGAGACTATTATCCACTGTTACTATAGGCTCCATCTCTCCCTACAATACCTGCTATCCACAGTCACACTCCCTTCCCAGAGACTATTATCCACTGTTACTATAGGCACCATCTCTCCCCTACTATGACCTGCTATCTACAGTCACACTCCCTTCCCAGAAGACTAATATCCCACTGTTACTATAGGCACCATCTCTCCCTTACTATACCTGCTATCCCACAGTAACCACTCCCTTCCCAGAGACTTATTATCACTGTTACTAAATAGGCCACCATCTCTCCCTACTATACCTGCTATCCCACAGTCACACTCCCTTCCCAGAGACTATTATCCACTGTTATTATAGGCACCATCTCTCCCTACTCATACCTGCTATCCCACAGTCACACTCCTCCTCCCAGAGACTATTATCCACTGTTACTATAGACACCATCTCTCCCTACTATACCTGCTATCCCACAGTCACACTCCCTTCCCAGAGACTATTATCCACTGTTACTATAGGCACCATCTCTTCTACCTATACCTGCTATCCCACAGTCACACTTCCCTTCCCAGAGACTATTATCCCACTGTTACTATAGGCTCCATCTCTCCCTACTATACCTGCTATCCCACAGTCACACTCCCTTCCAGAGACTATTATCCACTGTTACTATACGGCAGCCATCTCTCCCTACTATAACCAGCTATCCCACAGTTACACTTCCCTTCCCAGAGACATATTATCCCACTGTTGCTATAGGCACCATCTCTCCTCTATACCCTGCTATCCCACAGTCACACTCCCATTCCCAGAGACTATTATGCCCAGCTGTTACTATAGGCACCATTCTCTTCCCTACTATACCTGCTTATCCCACAGTCACACTCCCTTCCCAGAGACTATTATCCACTGTTACCTATAGGCACCATCCTCCCCTACCTATACCCTGCTATCCCACATCCACACTCCCTCCCAGGACTATTATCCACTGTTACTATAGGCACCATCTCTTCCCTACTATTACCTGCTATCCCACAGTCACCCACTCCCTTCCCGAGACTATTATCCTACTGTTACTATAGGCCAAGCATCTCTCCCTACTATACCTGCTATCCCACAGTCACACTCCCTTCCCAGAGACTATTATCCACTGTTACTATAGCACCATCTCTCCCTACTATACCTGCTATCCCACAGTCACACTCCCTTCCCAGAGACTATTATCCACTGTTACTATAGACACCATCTCTCCCTACTATACCTGCTATCCCTCAGTCACACTCCCTTCCCAGAGACTATTATCCCACTGTTACTATAGGCACCATCTCTCCCTACTATACCTGCTATCCCACAGTCACACTCCCTTCCCAGAGACTATTATCCCACTGTTACTATAGGCACCATCTCTCCCTACTATACCTGCTATCCCACAGTCACACTCCCTTCCCAGAGACTATTATCCCACTGTTACTATAGACACCATCTCTCCCTACTATACCTGCTATCCCACACTCACACTCCCTTCCCAGAGACTATTATCCACTGTTACTATAGGCACCATCTTTCCCTACTATACCTGCTATCCCACAGTCACACTCCCTTCCCAGAGACTATTATCCACTGTTACTATAGGCACCATCTTTCCCTACTATACCTGCAATTCCACAGCCACAGCCCCTTTCCAGAGACTATTATCCCCATTGCAACAATAGGCACCACGTCCCTACTCTACCTTCTAGTCCACACAGAAGAATTAAATATTTGCACATTCTTACATATCACATGCCTGAACAAAGTTACTCCACAGCATGATGTCATAGAACTGTAGAATTCTAAGTATTGCTCTAAAGCAGCGCATTCCTACAACAACAGAATTAACAGTACAGGTGACTTCATTCACATAGAAATGTGTGAAGTTAAGGAGAACTTGAATTTAGGGAACCCATACCTCTGTCCCAAATGTCCTGTTTTTCGCTGGACAGTCCCGATTTTGACAGCTCAACCCCCAGTCCTGGATTTATAATGAAATGTCCTGACTTCCTCTTTGATCTTCTGTACTGAACAGCCTGAAAAAGATAAAAAGTTTCTAAAACATAATTGGCTTTTGGCAGATAGCCCAGAACAGCCACCAGCTGCACTTTTGTAACAATTTAAGATAAGCAAATAAGTAATTGTATCAATTTAAGATAAGCAGGTCTATTGGGGAAACTGCATCCTAACTTCATTGGCAAAACTGTAATATCACATAACAAACACAGAAATGTGTTCAAACTTTCATAACCTGCAAAATTTTGTAAAATTAACATGGTAATTAGGGGGTGTGACCACAAAAATGGGTGTGGTCAAAATTGCCCCAGCAAATCTTTTTGTCCTTCTATCTATTTCAAAATTGTCAGGAGATCGGGGGAACCTGTGGTAAAATAATAAGCAAGGAGCTAAAATGCCCTGTACCTGGGGCTAACAATTTTTTCATGAGTTACCATTACTTATACTCAGGGTTGCCATCAGAAATCACAGGGCCCTACCAAAGCCCAGCCCCCAATCCCCACCACTGAAAAAAGGTCACACAGAAGTCATCGCTAAAAATGGTAAAAACACACACGAGTTAGAAAAAGCCATTGGTGGTCAGGGTCCCCTATCAATTAAAAAAAAACATTGGCACAAGGGACCCAATAAAAGTTTTTTTTTTTTAAAAACATTGGTGGCCAGGGTCATCCTTAAAAGTATAAAAAAAGACCATTGGTGTTCAGTGGTCTTCTTCATTCTCCTCTTCTTTGGGTCTATTTGCCGATTTTCGGCAGCTTCTCCTCTTCTTTGTGTCCAGATTTTTTATTTATCTGTCCCTCCCAGCACTGCTCCCTATTCTTCTGCTGGTGCTCATACAAAAGCGATTTCCTGGTTTCTTAGGCTGATAAAGAATTTCCCAGAAATGATTGTGACCCCATGAAAAAAGGCCCTATCAGACTGAGGGCATCTTGATATCAGTCATTAACTTACAGCAGAACCCTAACATGGCCACCCTAGCCTAGGGATGCACTGAAAGATTTGGCCAAATACCGAACTGAATCTGAATCCTAATTTGCATATGCAAATTATGGGTGGGAAGAGGAAAACATTTTTTACTTCCTTGTTTTGTGACAAAAAGTCACGTGATTTCTCTCCCTGCCCCTAATTTGCATATGCAAATGAAAATTATGATTCAGATTCGGTTTGGCCAGGCAGAAGGATTCGGTCGAATCCGAATCCTGCTGAAAAAGGCCAAATCGTGGCCGAGTCCTGAATTCGGTGCAATAACCACACCTTCCAGAGAATTGAGCAGATACACTTATACCATGTGACACACACACAGAATGATGGGTAAGTGGGTGGGGCCTGTAACAAGTAGTTTATATGAGATGTTCCTCAAATCTAGGCGGTTTCTTTTCTTTTTTTTATTCAGTTATATGAATATATATATATATATAGTATTATCATGTAGTATCTTGATGAGTTTACCCTGTGGCAAACTGAAAGGGAATGATGGGTAAGTAAATTTTTGCACTTTGGCTTTGGGCAGTGAGGGTGTCTCTCCAGCTTTACCCCAGCTGATAATGGAAGCCAGTGTTAACCACTCCCTGTTTTAAATCACACCCACTTGAAACCACACCGATGTTATCACAAGAAATTTTAAAACCATGTCGACCTTAATGGTGGTGACACATCAAAAGACCAAATGGTTGGTTGGTGTTCGCTACAGGGATATCACTCATTTAAAAAAAATTTAAGTCATATTATAACATACCCTTAAATCCATATGCCTCCTCCTCCCCTATGGATAACACAGCACCTGCCAACAAACAATTAAACATCTTAGGGGCCCCCTAATAAAAATATTCAAAATCTAACAAAACCCCAGAACAAACCCTACCAGGCTCACGTCTCACAGGTAGCCTATGACAGGCAGAGTATGGCACACACAGGGAGCATAGGGCAGGCAGAGTATGACACACACAGGGAGCATAGGGCAGGTAGAGTATGGCACACACAGGGAGCATAGGACAGGCAGAGTATGACAGACACAGGGAGCATAGGACAGGCAGAGTATGGCACACACAGGGAGCATAGGGCAGGCAGTGTATGACACACACAGGGAGCATAGGGCAGGTAGAGTATGGCACACACAGGGAGCATAGGGCAGGCAGAGTATGGCACACACAGGGAGCATAGGACAGGCAGAGTATGGCACACACAGGGAGCATAGGGCAGGCAGTGTATGACACACACAGGGAGCATAGGGCAGGTAGAGTATGGCACACACAGGTAGCCTATGACAGGCAGAGTATGGCACACACAGGGAGCATAGGGCAGGTAGAATATGGCACACACAGGTAGCCTATGACAGGCAGAGTATGGCACACACAGGGAGCATAGGGCAGGTAGAGTATGGCACACAGGGAGCATAGGGCAGGCAGTGTATGACACACACAGGGAGCATAGGACAGGCAGAGTATGGCACACAGGGAGCATAGGGCAGGCAGTGTATGACACACACAGGGAGCATAGGACAGGCAGAGTATGACATACAGGGAGCATAGGACAGGCAGAGTATGACACACACAGGGAGCATAGGGCAGGCAGAGTATTACACACACAGGGAGCATAGGACAGGCAGAGTATGGCACACAGGGAGCATAGGACAGGCAGAGTATGACACACACAGGGAGCATAGGACAGGCAGAGTATGACACACACAGGGAGAATAGGACAGGCAGAGTATGGTACACACAGGGAGCATAGGGCAGGTAGAGTATGGCACACACAGGGAGCATAGGACAGGCAGAGTATGACAGACACAGGGAGCATAGGACAGGCAGAGTATGGCACACACAGGGAGCATAGGGCAGGCAGTGTATGACACACACAGGGAGCATAGGGCAGGTAGAGTATGGCACACACAGGGAGCATAGGGCAGGCAGAGTATGGCACACACAGGGAGCATAGGACAGGCAGAGTATGGCACACACAGGGAGCATAGGGCAGGCAGTGTATGACACACACAGGGAGCATAGGGCAGGTAGAGTATGGCACACACAGGGAGTATAGGACAGGCAGAGTATGACAGACACAGGGAGCATAGGACAGGCAGAGTATGGCACACACAGGGAGCATAGGGCAGGCAGTGTATGACACACACAGGGAGCATAGGGCAGGTAGAGTATGGCACACACAGGGAGCATAGGGCAGGCAGAGTATGGCACACACAGGGAGCATAGGACAGGCAGAGTATGGCACACACAGGGAGCATAGGGCAGGCAGTGTATGACACACACAGGGAACATAGGGCAGGTAGAGTATGGCACACACAGGTAGCCTATGACAGGCAGAGTATGGCACACACAGGGAGCATAGGGCAGGTAGAATATGGCACACACAGGTAGTCTATGACAGGCAGAGTATGGCACACACAGGGAGCATAGGGCAGGTAGAGTATGGCACACAGGGAGCATAGGGCAGGCAGTGTATGACACACACAGGGAGCATAGGACAGGCAGAGTATGGCACACAGGGAGCATAGGGCAGGCAGTGTATGACACACACAGGGAGCATAGGACAGGCAGAGTATGACATACAGGGAGCATAGGACAGGCAGAGTATGACACACACAGGGAGCATAGGGCAGGCAGAGTATTACACACACAGGGAGCATAGGACAGGCAGAGTATGGCACACAGGGAGCATAGGACAGGCAGAGTATGACACACACAGGGAGCATAGGACAGGCAGAGTATGACACACACAGGGAGAATAGGACAGGCAGAGTATGGTACACACAGGGAGCATAGGGCAGGTAGAGTATGGCACACACAGGGAGCATAGGACAGGCAGAGTATGACAGACACAGGGAGCATAGGACAGGCAGAGTATGGCACACACAGGGAGCATAGGGCAGGCAGTGTATGACACACACAGGGAGCATAGGGCAGGTAGAGTATGGCACACACAGGGAGCATAGGGCAGGCAGAGTATGGCACACACAGGGAGCATAGGACAGGCAGAGTATGGCACACACAGGGAGCATAGAGCAGGCAGTGTATGACACACACAGGGAGCATAGGGCAGGTAGAGTATGGCACACACAGGTAGCCTATGACAGGCAGAGTATGGCACACACAGGGAGCATAGGGCAGGTAGAATATGGCACACACAGGTAGCCTATGACAGGCAGAGTATGGCACACACAGGGAGCATAGGGCAGGTAGAGTATGGCACACAGGGAGCATAGGGCAGGCAGTGTATGACACACATAGGGAGCATAGGACAGGCAGAGTATGGCACACAGGGAGCATAGGACAGGCAGAGTATGACATACAGGGAGCATAGGACAGGCAGAGTATGACAAACACAGGGAGCATAGGGCAGGCAGAGTATTACACACACAGGGAGCATAGGACAGGCAGAGTATGGCACACAGGGAGCATAGGACAGGCAGAGTATGACACACACAGGGAGCATAGGACAGGCAGAGTATGACACACACAGGGAGAATAGGACAGGCAGAGTATGGTACACACAGGGAGCATAGGACAGGCAGAGTATGACACACAGGGAGCATAGGGCAGGCAGAGTATGGCACACAGGGAGCATAGGGCAGACAGAGTATGACACACACGGAGCATAGGGAAGGCAGACTACATCCGGGATTCAGGGAATCCTATCTAAAATGAACAGTTCATACTATGCTACATTCAGTGACACAATGCGGTGCCCCTCCAGCAGTTTTTAAGAGGTGTGAACAATGGGGGCACTTTCAGTTTGAGTCTGAGTTGTGAACAGTACAGGACTTTAGGGTGTGAACAATACAGGGGGGGATTACAGGAGTCAACAATGCAGGAGTTTACTGTCTTAATTTGAGGTGTAAACAATACTGGGGCCAGTTAATCTCAGTATTGATACCTTTTAAAGCATGTACACGTTTTAAAGCTTACACAAGATAAGCAGGCAGACTTCCATGTTGGGGCCACACAAAGGGGGTTCACAGGCCACCAGTAGGACAGCACTGATCTATAGTTTAGTGACATAAACAGAATTAATATATTGTTTAAAAGGGTTGTTCTCCTTCAAACAACTAGTTGTTTTTTAGACATATCACCAGAAATAACAACTTTTTCCAATAATTTGTGACCGTTTTTCTAATATTGTAGTGTAAAGTGTCATTTTTCACCTTCTAAAGCAGCTCTGGCAAAGGGGGTCGCTGACCCCACCAAACTGTTTTAAATTGAAACATTTTTTTTTAACAAAAATGCTTTATTGCCATATCCACAAAAGCATCATACATAACATAGTCATTATGTCTGTGGAATGTCACATACAATGTCCTGCACTGCAATATTGCTACGCATTGTGAACAATAAATCTCTCATAATCATGTCTCCTCAATATGTGTGTCGTCTCTATAAGTTGTCTAAATTGACTGGGCAGCTGCATTTAAAAAGAAAAAGGAAAAAAAAAGGGGATAAAGAGGGCTAAATAAGCAGGGATGACCTAGGATGATTCTTCCTCGCGTGACTTAGCCATATATTGCTGCCATGGTAGCCAAATTTTATTGTGCAAGTCCCGTTTGTTTTCTAGGGAAGCTGCCATCTCCTCCATCTGTTCACTAGAGGTAAGCAGGGCAATGGAATCAGTATGCGCATAAACAGTGTTAAGCTTCCATTTTCTGGCAATAATAGTAGCAGTTGCTACTTTGTGGGAGTAGAATCTGGTGGGGCTGCATTGAGGAGTGCTATCTCTGGTTTGAAAGGTATTGTCCACCCTAAGTGAGATTTAATCCATTCAAAAGTTGAGATCCAAAGTTTGTTCACTTGTGGGCATTCCCACCACATATGTAACAGGGTGCCCGTGGTGTTGCAGCTTCTCCAGCATTGATACAATGGATCTTAGCTGGTGTCAAGTGCCATCTGAAAAAGATTTTCTTGTGGATTTCAATGTGGTTAGTGCACCTAGTTGCACCCTTAGGTGCTGAGAAGATTATGTCCTATTATTTTGGTGCAAGGCTTATATTGAGATCCTGTTCCCATCGGAGCTGGTACAGTAGTTTCTGGTCTGGATCTTTCTGTATAAGCATTTTATAACAGTCTGATAGCACTCCTTTACCATATCTGCTTGTCCTGCACAAGTGTTCCATTAGTGTGGAAAGTCTGATGGTTTTATAACTTGGCAAATGTGTCCACATCAAATGGCATATTTGCAACCATGAGTATCTAGACTTTTCCAATAAGCCATATTTCCTTTGTAAGTCCTCAAAGGGTCTCCATGAGTTGGCTCAATAAAGGTCTCCCAATGTTTTAATCCCTTTGTCATACCAGTCACCTACTTGAATATGTGGGATCAAGCGTTTGAGAGCTGTAATAGGGGTGAGTAAAGATGGGAAGGTCCCAAACCTATATTTTGTACGATGTACATCCCAAGTATGGAGACGTAGCTTGGTTGTCGGTAATGCTGTGGGAGTCTTGACTCACGGGGGAGACATAATATTTCAGCTAGGGATTGGCCATCTAGGCAGTGGGATTCTATATCTACCCAAGATGTGGATCCAGGGTCACTATGCATTCTTATCACATTTTCAAGTAGGGACGCCCTGTGGTATAAGGAGACATTTGGTAGGCCTAGTCCGCCTGAATGTGTCGGGTAATGTAATGTATTTAAAGCCAACCTAGGCTTTTTACCCTTCTATATGAAAGATTGGAGAGTGTTTTGTAGATCTTTAATATACTTTGGAGGTATGTGTACTTGTAGTGTACAAGATAGGTAGAGGATGTTAGGGAGAATGGTCATCTTGATCGTAGCTATGCGTCCTAGCCAGGAAAGCTCGAATTTTTGCCATTCGTTGCAGTCTGTTCTAATAGCATTTAGAAGTGGGGGAAAAATTAACTGGTAAGTGTTGTGAAGAGTCTTGGGAATTTTAACCCCTAGGTAGGAGATATAGGTGTCTCGCCATTCGAATTGGTATTCCTGTTTTAGTCTTGCTACTGTATCGTGGGGGATACCAATTGGGAGGGCTTGCGTCTTGCTGCAATTGATTTTGTAATGGGATATGTTCTGAAACTCCGCTAATTCCTTCACTACGTTTATTAGAGAGGAGGTCGGGTTTGTTAGGGTAAGGACTATATCATCCGCGAATAATCCTATTTTATGTTGTTCATCTGCTATCTGGATGCCCGTTATATCTTTGTGCAGGTCCGGACTGAGAATTAAAATAGGCCCTGGCATTTCAGATACACAGTGGCCCAATCAGCCCACACACAGGCCCAAATGGCCCCTACCAGCCCACTAAATACTGACTTTCTAAGGGACCTTATAGCAGCCCCTCTGGCATTTGCCAGAACCCACAGATTGCCAGTCCGGGCCACTTTGTGAGAGCGGATTCTCTCTGCTAGAGGTTCAACCCTCAGTGCGAAGATAAGGGGTGACAACGGGCATCCCTGTCTGGTGCCGTTAGTTATGTTAAAGGCGTTCGAAAGGGCCCCTGGGACACGGACTTTTGCCGACGGAGTGGTGTATAAAAGCATGATTGCTTTTAAGATATTACCCTTGAGTCCCACCGTTTTCAATACTTCCTGCATATACACCCAATTAACCCTATCAAACGCCATATCTGCATCCAAAGAGAGTATCATCAGGGGGTGTCTGTCCTTTTCTGTTATATGAATAAGGTTTAACAGTTTACTGGTATTATCAGGGGCTTACCTTCCCATAACGAACCCGACCTGGTCATTCCTAACCAGTCCTGGACGAAGCGGGGATAGTCTGTTGGACAGAACTTTGGCATCGATTTTGATATCTGTATTCAAAAGTGCTATTGGTCTATAATTGGCACAATTATCTGGGACCTTACCTTGCTTCGGAATAGTAACTATGTGAGTGGTAAGGAATTCGGTATTAATCGAGTTATCAGAAACCCAGTGGTTGTATAATTTTGTAAGCCTTAGTGCTAAAATAGCTGAGAATAATTTGTAGTAGTTATTTGAGAATCCATCAGGGCCTGGTGACTTGCCTGCTTGAAGGTTTTTAATCGTGTCCATTACCTCTGTTTCTGTTATTGGGCCATTCAAGGCTTCCAGTTGTTGATGTGTGATAGAGGGGAGTGTTATAGTGTTTAGAAACTTGTGTATTTCTGCTGATGTGGGAATGTATTCGTGTCCCTGTTCTGAGAGATTGTAGAGCCCCCTATAGAATTCCAAGAAGGTTGCTGCAATCTCCCTCGGGTTGGTGACACGTTTCCCATTATGGTTCAGGTACTTAATTCTGGACTGAGCCTGAACATCTTTGAGCCTATTAGCTAACATTCTGCCTGCTTTATTGCTTTTAGTGTAGTATTTTAGTTTCAGCAGCTTAAGTCTAAATTCTGTTTTGGCAAGCAATATCTTGTTGAGTTGCTCTCTATATGTTGCTATTTGTTTTTTAATTTCAGTTTGCTTTGAAAGATTCTGTGGGGATTGAAGAGAGGCTTCTGACTGTTTCAGTTGTGTCTCTAATTTCATTTGTTGGGTTTCTCTATTTATTTTGACCTGTTTGCTAAGGTTAATTAGTGTACCCCTGGTTACCGCCTTATAGGCTAACCATAACGTCTGCGGTGACATCTCAGGGCTTGTGTTAACTTGGAAATATTCTTGGTGTCCCTGCTCAATTTGCTGCTTGTGTTCTGTTCTGGGTAGTAGCGAGTCATTCAGTCGCCAGATAGTTGGGCCCTTCATTTCATGTGGGGTGCTGATGTCCACTACAACCGGGGCATGGTTAGACCATGACCGAGTTCTAATGGAGGCATTTTCTAACAGGCTCGTTGATACCTGCCATTGGAGTCCGTCACTAAAGTTACATGTTTCGAGATCAACATGGAGACTCCCTTCGTTTTAGTTAAAGCATAGGAATGAAGTTCGGTCGGTGTTGGAGGATATTCCGGTTTCTTCCCTGTTATTGAGCCATCTGGATGTTATTTTCTGGGCGTCCTCTGGAGTAGCAAACGTATATGGAGTTCCATTTCTGGACACCATCAGTTTAGTGGGGTAGGCCTATCGGTTAAATTGAAACATCATTTAATGGAGATATTTCCTATTTCTGTCCCTGCTGAGCAGAATCCCTGAGTTTCATTACAGGCAGCTGTTAGAATTGATACAATAGTTGCTAATACTCCACAGATGCTGATGAGAAATGGATCAACTCAATGTTGTAACAGATCAGAATCTGCACCTGAATTACTGAGCTGTCAGACTCAAACACCAGAGACAGGGACATTCAACTTTAAACTTAGATTTTGGAAAAACAGTAAAAAAAGAAATAATGGAAAGTAATTTAAAAAAGTCTTTATTTTACAGGAACAATCTGAAAACAACTGAACAGGAAAAAGTGTTTGGAAGGTGAACAATCCCTTTAATAATTGATATTTTCATTATGGGCTCCTGTAGGGGGAGCCTTAGGCCTAGAAATGCCACGTCCATAGAAACAAATAGAAATTCTGTTGCATTTCAGCCCAGGACCATACACTTTCCTGCTGACTGGAGAGCATAAGGGTAGTGACCTAAGTGGAGATTTGTCACCCGCAATTATTTATGTACAACTGTGAGCGACAAATCTCCTGAAAATGCGTCTCTATTGGAAATAACGGAAACTACTTATCACGAAGTCGCCCATAGGCAACGTCATGCGACTTCAGAATATCAAATCGATGCGTTGGTTTTACCTCCATCAATTTCAGTTATTTCCAACGGAGAGGCGTTTCCTGGAGGACAAATCTCCCAGTCGGCCACTGCCCTAAAAGTCAGAGAAATGATAATCTCATTGGAGTATTCCTGTGACTATTGCTGTAGGCTGGGCACAATTCCCAGGCTGTAAATGATGCTAGAGAGGTGCTATACACTTACCTTACTAATTCAATATGTGCAAGTCTGTTATGGTTCTGATAACATTGTAGGGGTCACAGTAACAATGCTTCAATCTAGTCACAGAATGTATGTTCCCTTTGATCACCTAGCGCATGCTTGACAAATGGACCCCGTAGTGTTGTTAAGTGTCTCCATGTTTTTTTTGGGATGAACATGAATATTAGAAGCAAAACCATTGTAACAGCAGTTAGTGATGTGGCATCTGATGTCTGCATGTTAGGGGAAAATAAGGATGAAGATGTCCCTTGTTAGGGAAGGTAGGTGTCTCTGAATCAAGGGAGGTAAGAGGTAAGTGCCCTGATGGCTATGTATTATGGGGAGGGGAGAGGTAGCTGTCCCTATATAATTAAAGCACAACAGCAGGTGATTTTTTCTAAGTGTAGTAGTTTAGTTTGTTTTTGCACAATCCCCACATAAAAAGTTACACTCACAATAAAAACATTTGCATATATAAAATCCTTATCTGTCCATGTCTGTTGTGCACAACTCCTACTCCCAGCTCCTTTCTGTGTGTTAATGGCTCCGATTTGTCCCACACTCACTTCTGTGTCGTTACTCAGTTCCTTAAGTGATCCGGACTCTGGGCCTCAAATTCGCACAATTCCAGGAGCGGTTACAGTTCTTACTTACACAGACTCCTTAGTAACATCCAACGTGTTTTACAGTCTTCGGGCCGCTTTTTCAAGGATTCACAGTCTCGTACCTCATTTCCCCCTTTCTTATCCTCTTTATAATGAACCCCTCCCATGCTAAAACATTTAAACTTTATTATCTTTCCAATTTCGTTAGTTACTAGGGATGTACCAAATCCAGGATTCAGTATTTGGCCAGGATTCGGCCATTTTCAGCAGGATTTGGATTTGCCCGACTCCTTGTGCCTGGCTGAACCGAATCCGAATCCATAAAATCATGTGACCTTTTTCCCCTCCCCCTCACTGATTTGCATATGCAAACTAGGATTCGGTTCGGTATTCGGCTGAATCTTTCACAAAGGATTCAAGGGTTTGGCCGAATCCAAAATAGATGATTCAGTGCATCCCTATTAGTTACTGAAACTGTTAAAACCTTCATTGTACATCATACACTTTACCTAAATTCATTGTGAAAATTACATATAGGAAACATTAAGTACAAGCTACTGATCCATATCTGTTAAACCATAAACGCTGCTAAGTCTATATCCGCATTTAATCCATTCGCTACCATTGTTTTTAATCCATATAACCAATGAGTTTCCCGTCTCCTCCGCCTATTTAATCTATCACCACCTCTTTCATTTTTCCCATCATTTCTATGCCCCTGATTGTTAACCCTTTCGCACTCCCATTGTGGCATTCTTTTCAATGTTTGGACAGGGTATGAGTTTCTAATCCTTTCTTTCGCTCATCACTATGTATGAAGAATAAGAGCACATGTATAAAGAGGAGCAGAGGATTGTATGGCTCTGTATTTGCCTTTTGAGCAGTGGAAACCAAAATTGCATGTCGTATTCTAGGTGGGGCCTTACCAGTGCTTTGTAAAGGTGAAGAACGACCCTCTCATCCCACAAATCTATGCCCCTTTTAATAGAGCTTAAAATCTTTTTTTGCCCTTTCAGCTTCTGACTGGCATTACTTGTTACAGCCATGTTATTTATACACAAGTACCCCCAAGTCCTCCTCTATTATGGCTTTGCCTAAAGCAGTTCCATTAATGGTATAAATGGCTGCATATTTTACACCCAATTTTCCCGATCTGCAAAAACTGATACATTACTTACAGTGCCCTCCGCAAGTCATTAAAGGAGAAGGAAAGGTTAAAACTAAGTGAGCTTTATCAGAAAGGTCTTTATGAATACACTAGTGTAGCGCTATAGTAAAATGAGTGCACCGTTCTCTTTCTATAGGCTCCACTCCCAATACTGTGCTTCGGATGAGACCTTAAATCTTAGGAAGTGAGCCCTTGCAAATGGTGTGGAGGCACGGTGTAGTGTAACTGTAACTAGATACAGGGTGCAAGAATTCGGCACTAGTGGTTCTTATAACTTAACCAATGAACATGTTTATTAAACAATTACAATTCTAAGGGGAGTGTACATAATAGCAAAGCAGGATCATACAGAACAGTGGATAGACATATACTCACAGCACCTTTGGTCAGGGAAGAGAACATACACAGCAGCAATGAAGGTACACCCAGCTTTCAGCCTTTTCCCTAAGTGGAACCCAGGGGAATTCTACTTCCCTAAGTCTATGCAGTGTCGGACTGGGACACCAGGGGCCCACCAAAAAACCTAAGACCAGGGGCTTACCAAAAGTTTTTAGACCAGGGGCCCACGATCAGTACTATTTTCTTCCTCTCCTCACTAGTGATGGGCGAATCTGCACCGTTTCGCAGAAAAATTTGCGAATTTCCCGCGAAATGGCGAAAAATTAGTGAAAGTGCCAGCATCTTGTTTTTGACGCCGGCACCCGTTTTTTTGACGCCGGCGCCCGTTTTTTACACCGGCGTCCATTTTGGCGGAAAGTTTTTTTGACGCCGGTGAATTTTTCGGGCGAATTTTTCACGAGCGTTTCGCGAATTTATTCTCTGGCGGCGAATCGCGCAAATTCGCGCCTGGCTAACAAATTCGCCCATCACTACTCCTCACTCAACCTCTATTCTCCTAGTCTCTTTTCTTTACATACTACAATCTATTATTCCACCTATTTAGCCACTTTGTTCTCATAGAAATAGGGAATGCCATGAAATAGGCCAAAAATTTAGCAACATGAGGGCCACTGACACCTGGGTCCACCGGGAATTTTCCTGGTATCCCTGTGGGCCAGTCCGACACCGAGTCTATGCACTTAGTCCCTACTTCTGGGCAATTAGTACCCGGGATCTTAATCCCTCTGACTCTCAGGGGCATATCATAAAGCAGAGTATTGACACAAGTCCCCATTAGGAACCATTTAGGTGTCTAAAACACTAAGGATTTGCCTGCCTGCTTAACTAGAGGTAGCTATTTTACACATCCCTAAATTAGCAAACCAAAAATAAATCAAAATAATGCTGCTTTGAGTCCACTGTCAAAAGATACACAGCATTTCTTTCCTTCTATTGTGTACTCATGGGCTTCTGTATCAGACTTCCTGTTCTCAGCGTAAACCTCCAGGGCTAGGGCTTGAGCATGCTCAGTTTGCTCCTCCCCTCCTGCTGTAATCTGAGCTCAGAGCTATCAGCGAGCAGGGAGAGAGAACTGATGTCACACCAAGCTAATATGGCAGCTGCTATCCTAAAAAAACAGAGACAGTGTCTAGAGCTGATTACTCTAACTATTGGCAATACACTGCCTTGGTAGCTTTCCTTCTCCTTTAATGAACTAATTTTAGATCCAATACAGAACCTGTGGCACCCCCCTAAGAACCTTATTCAAAGTTGCAATGTGCCGCTGAGAACCACCTTCTGTACAGGATCCATTAGCCACTTTCCTACCCATGTACAAACAGTATCAAATCCAACAGCCCTTAGTTTAGAAATAAGCTATTTATGTGGCATTGTATTAATTATCTTCTTCACTCCCACCTGTCATTGGTGCTTTGTTTTATCCAACCAGTGCAATGTTCTATGCAGAACAGGTGTACCTGCACCAGTATAAGGTTAATGCCAGCCCAGTGCTGGGGATGGGTTGGTACAGATAGAGTTGCCTGGTTTTTGTCCTGCTTGTAGGTTGTTGCCTGCGGTAACCAGATGCCACCATGACACCAGCTGGATTACTAGGGGGCCCCACCTTGTCAGGAGACAACGCCTCTCAGGGGATGCTGGGAGTTGTACCTTAAAGGGGTTGTTCACCTTCCATTCAACTTTAAGAATGACGTAGAGAGTGATATTCTGAGACAATTTGCAGTTGATTTTTTATTATTTGCCGTTTTTGAGCTATTTAGCTTTTTATTCAGCAGCTCTCCGGTTTGCATTTTCAGCCATCTGGTTGCTAGGGTGCAAATTATCCTAGCAACCCTGCACTCATTTTTAATAAGAGACTGGAAAATGAATAGGAGATGACTTGAAGAGAAAGACAATTAAAAAGCAGTAATAACATTAAATTCGTAGCCTTACGTAGCCTATTTTACGTGGGATCAGTGACCCCTATTTGAAAGCTGGAAAGAGTCAGAAGAAAAAGACAAATAATTTAAAAAAACAATAAAAAATAAATAATGACAACCAATTAAGAATTTGCTTAGAATAGACCATTCTATGACATATTAAAAGTTAACAGAAAGGTGAACCACCTCTTTAACACTTGGAGGCTATTGGTTATGCACCATCTTATCCATTTAAGTGCAGTCCGGTTTTAATGCCACAGCCCACACGGCCAATTCTACTCTTATTTATATATCAGCAACCTATTCTGCAGCACTTTACAGCTATCACTCAAATCAGCGTCTCATTGACACACACTAGGGTTAATTTTATCAGGAGCCAATTAACCTGCCTGTATATTTTTGGAGTGACTGTGGGAGGAATTCAGAGCAAAGCAAGGACCAAGGCATCAATGCTAACCCTGTGTGCCTGAATACTAGCCAGTACACTTTTAGTTTAGACCTTGCATGACATCACAGAATTCACTGTAGTCTGCAGTATGCACCTGAATTTGTGTCTCATTTGCTAGGAATGGTGCGTATGTAACATGTGCCGGAGCCCTATACCTGAAATAAGACATTTCCAACTCTGCACTGCCATTAAGGAGCCCTAAAATTGAATATGGCTAAAAATGCCATATTTTATATAGTGAACTTATTGCACGAGGCTAAAGTTTGAGCTTGTCAATAGCAGCAATGATCCAGGACTTCAAACTTGTCACAGGGGGTCACCATCTTGGAAAGTGTCTGTGACACTCACATGCTCAGTGGGCTCTGATTGGCTGTTGAGAAGCTAAGCTTAGGGCTCGTCACTAATTATCCAGCAGAAAATGAGCTTCCCTGGCTGTAATATAAGCTGATGCTACAGGTTTGCTGATTATTAAATTCTCATGCTAATTGCACTGGTTTCTGTGCTGCCATGTAGTAATTATGTGTATTAATTACTAATCAGCCTTATATTGTGACATTTCTATTCTATGTGTACTGTATATTGTGAGTGGGTCCCTAAGCTCAGTAAGTGACAGCAGCACAGAGCATGTGCAGTGAATCAGCAGAAAAGAAGATGGGGAGCTACTGGGGCATCTTTGGAGACACAGATCTTTACTGCTAAAGGGCTGTGGTTGCCTTGGGCTGGTACAGAAGGACAAAACATCATGTACAACATTTCTAGCTACTTCTTTAGTTAAGCTTTAGTTCTCCTTTAAACAGTCCCTGTATGGTGCACAGTGTAATATTAAGCAGCACTAATGTTAATAATTTCCCATAATGAGCTGGTTTAATATTCCATGGGGTTGGCAGGAATGTACCAGCTCAGTCCGGCCTGCACTATCCCCAGAGAATGGCACCAGTCTGCATATTCTTGTGTCTGGCAGGGACAAAACACCACCATTGTGTGAGAGTCTTAATCTGCCCAATGCCCCTGGGCCACTTTCAGTCCCCGGGTGTTGCAAAGTCAAGACGAGGCTGTGGTGGGGGATCAATAGCCGAGAAGAGATGAATAATGCAGGGCAACTTAATACAGCTCTGTCTATTCCCCCGGCCACTCGCCTCCTCCTTTCTTCCTAGCCCACACCACCAGCACTCTTCTGTCTCTCTCATCCTCTCTCTCACACTCTTCCTCTTTCTGCCTTCCTCTTGCTCTTTCCTGTCCCTCCTCCTTTATCTACTTCTTTTCTCAGAACTCTCTCTCTCCCCCCCCCCCTGTCACCTTTCTGCAGTTTTAGGGTTTTTTTTGCCCTGGGTGTGAATTATTTACTAAAGTACCAGGCAGGAACAGTTCAGTATAAAAATAAAAACTGGGTAAATAGATAGACTGTGAAAAAAAAAAATGTTCCTAATATAGTTAGTTAGGCAAAAATGTAATGTATAAAGGCTGGAGTGACTGGATGTGTAACATAATAGCCAGAACACTACTTCCTGCTTTTCAGCTCTCTAACTCTGAGTTAGTCAGTGACTATAAGGGGGGCCACATGGGACATAACTGTTCAGTGAGTTTGCAATTCATCCTTAGCATTCAGCTCAGATTCAAAAGCAACAGTTATGTCCCATGTGCCCCCCCCTCCTCAAGTCACTGATTGGTTAATGCCTGGTAACCAATCAGTGGAAAGCAAGAGAGCTGAAAAGCAGGAAGTAGAGTTCTGGCTATTATGTTACACATCCACTCACTCCAGTCTTTATACATTACATTTTTGCCTAACTAACTATATTAGATATATTTTTTATTTTGCACAGCCTGTCTATTTACCTAGTTTTTATTTTTACACTGAACTGTTCCTTTAAACGGCCCTCTAAGGACTCCTGAATGATACAATACATTGCACCAAGATACAGAATGTCTGTGAGACAGGGCTAGTGCCACAAGGGGGCTGAAATCAGCTTGCTGAAATACTCAGCCCTAAATCAATGCTGGACTATGCATTCTTGTGCTGAAATCAGCCGTCTGTGCCTACACACGAGCTGACACAAAGGTTTGTATAGGGGCTGATTTAGTCCTGCGTATTTCAGCAGACCGATTTCAGCACTAGCCTCAATGTCCTAAAAAGTCGGGGCTCCGGAAATTATTTTTCTTTGGACCCGGCAACTTCTTTTATTGGCTGCTTAAGGGAGGAACACGCGACGAATCGCATGCGACGTGTCGGATGTTGTGAAGAAACAGGAAGTGAAGGAGAATCGCATGTAAGAACTACATGTATCCAACTGTCGGATGAAAACGCAGCACACCATGCAACGTCGTATGTGTTTCGTCGCATGCCAACGTGTCGGCACCAAACGCATCGTGGAGTTCTTCCCTAAATGGGTGAGCAGAAGAGTGCAAGTAGCTCTTAGTCTAGTCCAGTGATCCCCAACCAGTATCTCGTGAGCAACATGTTGCTCTCTAACTCCTTGGATGTTGCCCCCAGTGGCCTCAAAGCAGGAGCTTATTTTTTAATTTCAGGCTTGGATTCAAGTGTTGGTTGTATAAAAACCAAGTGCACTGCCAAACAGAGCCTCAATGTAGGTTGACAATCCACACATGGGCTACAAAATGGCCAATCACAGCCCTTATATGGCACCCCATTTTTCATGCTTGTGTTGCTCCCCAATTGCTTTTACTTCTCAATGTTGCTCACGGGTTCAAAAGGTTGGGGACCCCTGGTCTAGTCTATGATTTGGGCTCCCATCGTTCCACTGTCACATACTGAGCTGCATTTAGGGGTTTGCAGAGAGGAGTAGGTAGGTAGGACAATAGTTACAGTGGCACACGTGGTGACAGTAGGGCAAGTTTGTGGCATTAGGTCAAGATGGAGACAGTACAACAAGATGTAGACCGTTCAACAAGATGGAGACAGTACAACAAAATGGAGACAGTACAACAAAATGGAGACAGTACAACAAAATGGAGACAGTACAACAAGATGGAGACAGAACAACAAGATGGAGACAGAACAACAAAATGGCAACAGTAGGGCATGATGGCCATAGTATCTTCTTGCATCAATGTTGTCCTACCTGAAGGGCATCAGTTGAGGTACAGCAGGTATAAGCAAAGTTTCTTTGCACTTCTTACTTCCTACAGTCTTGTGATTAGGATGCAGGTTGTGCAAAAGGAATATGATTGTCTCAGATCTGCTAAAAAGCAGCAAATCAGATGTTCTTGGTTGCCATGGCTTACTCCAGAGGTGCGCTCTGTTAGTGCAAGAAGAACACAGGTGCTTATTTACTAATCCAGGGCAGTAACCCATAGAAACCAATCATGTTTGTTTACCTGTAGCAGACAGATAAAAAGCATACAGGTTACTATCAGTCACGCCCTGGGACATATATGCCCATTGCAATGAACAGCACAACTTGTTTTATATTTGAAAGAATGACAAGCTTGCGGTCCCCTGTAATGAGAACTACAGCTCCCAGCATCCTCCTCTGACTAGTGGTAGGTTGAAAATTCTAGGAATTGTAGTTTTCATCAGCCGGAGAACCTACATTTTTACATTTACACTTTACACTGTATTATCTTAGCACCCATACAGAATTTATGGGCCTTAATTATTCGGGCTCCCTCCCTGTGTTCTTCACTTTGCAAAACCGGTGAGGCAAGCTCAGGTATCACCTCCTCCCCCCCTCCACCTTTTACTCCCCGCCCTATGGCTCCCCCTCCCCTTTCGGTCTCTCTCTCTCTCGCTCACACTCACACACACAAACACACACACACACAAATACAGCCCCTGCACACTGTGTGTATGTGACACAACAGGGAGGGTGAGAGTGTGACAAGGCAAGGGGGATTGACCTGCTGCTGTCACCGACTCCAGAGGAAGAGGGGGAGACCCTTGGCACCTGACTGAGGTGAGATAAATAGGGGTGGATTGCCTAAATGAGGACATTTGTGAGGCTTAAATTGGAAGAGGGGTCCACAGTGACACTAGCGGTGCAGCAGAGGGGAAGTTAAGAAGGATGTTGCGGTGCAAAACGATGGGAGGGGACAGTTGCACTTCAGAAATTGGTAAAGAGGGTGATGGGCAAGAGAAAGTAGGGAGAAAGAGAGAATCTATATTTGGAAAGATGTGTATTGGGAAAGAACACAGAGGAGAGGTGGGGGCAAAGGATTTAGAAAGAAGGTGATGTTTAGAACTTTCCGTGTAATGCTTTTTGCCGTAGGGCAGGTGCAGGGCTAGTAGAGGGAAAAGCTGGGTGGCTAAATAAGATCTTTCTATAGATGATCATAGGCAGATAATAATCACACACCCATCAGTTGTCTGCTGCTCTGCACCCAGTATTGGAGTACTGCTGAGATGTACAGTTTCACATTTAGTACTGCAGAGCAGTACAGTGTCACAGTTAGTACTGATTATAAGTACAGTATTAATGCTGAGAAGTCCTGTAACACAGTAATTAGAATACAGCACAACAGTTATGCCTACTGAGAGGTACTGTATAAGCCCTTCTTGTACAGATTATAAGTACAGTAAAACTGTTATATCTGCTTGGAAGTACAGTAACACTGTTATACCTGCTTGTAAGTACTGTATCACCACTTCTTGTACCAAATATAAGTACAGTAACACTGTTATACCTGCTTGGAAGTACTGTATAACCGCTTCTTGTACCGATTATAAATACAGTAAAACTGTTATATCTGCTTGGAATACAGTAACACTGTTACACCTGCTTGGAAGTACTGTATCACAGCTTCTTGTACTGATTATAAGTACAGTAACACTGTTATACCTGCTTGGAAGTACTGTATAACAGCTTGTACCTATTCTAAGTACAATAATACTGTTATACCTGCTTAAAAGTACTGTATCACAGCTTGACCAATTATAAGTACAGTAACACTGTTATACCTGGTCGGAAGTACAGTAAAACTGTTCTACCTGGCTGGAAGTATCACAGCTTGTACCGATTATAAGTACACATTGTACTAAAGCTCCAGCCAAAAAGCCATGTATCACCCCATGTAGAATTCGGATTGGATTATATTGATAATCAGTATATGTTCATCATATTTAATGTAATTGGCAGACATTTCAGGCTTGTATTAGCATAATAATATCGGTCATGGCCATCATTTTCAGAGGTATTTTTCATATGTTGGGTATTTACAAGATGTTCTATTTCTGAGGTCTTCGTACCCCTAGTGTATGTGTCCATCACAGCCCCCCATCCCCTAACACCTTTCCCCCCAATCTGCCTCTCTCCTCTGGGGCCCTCTCTCCTCCTCTTCTCAGGAATGTTGTTACTACAAGAATTCTGAGAAAAGTGATTTGTTGTGGGCACATCTGTGTAGAATTCAGTGGGTGCGTCTGTGTGTTTATATGTACATAAACACACACTTCAACTGCTTTGTGTATTTGAAATATATATATATATATCCTGTAGAAAAATGTAATGCAATAAAATGTGATAAAGGCATCTGCCAGTACAGGTATGGTATCCATTATCGGGAAACCTGTTATCCAGAAAGTTCTGAATTATGGAAAGTTTGTCTCCCATCAGGGTCGGACTGGATGGGGGGTCAGAGGGGGCTGCCACATCAGGGCCCGTGCACCCTCCCAAGGGCCCCCCTCTCCAATCGCAGTCCTCCCTCCTCAGCAAACCACCTTCTGCTCTCACCCATCTTCATGGAGCGAGTGAGCAGGCGGGGCAAGTGGGCGGGGTGAGCTTGGCAAGCAGGCCAGAGGTCAGGAGCGGAGGGGGTCTGGGCCGGCGGGGCCCACCAGGTTTTTTCCCAGAGTCCCTCTGGCCCAGTCTGAAGCTGTCTGCCATAGATTCCATTATAATCAAATACTGTAATCCAAATCCTTAAAAATTATTTCCTTTTTCTCTGTTATAATAAAACAGTACCTTGTACTTGATCCCAACTAAGATATAATTAATCCTTGCTGGAAGCAAAACCAGCCTTTGGGGTTTATTTAATGTTTACAAGGTATGAAGATCCAAAGACAGATAACGGATCCCATACCTGTATATGTTGGTATGCTTCTTTCTGATTAGTGATGAACGAATCTGTCCCGTTTTGTGAAACTATGAAAAAAATTGCGAAATGGCAACATTTCGCGAAATGCATTTAAGTCAATGGGTGTTTTTTCTTATGGGTGTTTTTTTTGCCGCAAATTTTCACCACAGTTTTGCGAAAAAAATACACACATGCAAAATTCAGAATTTCACAGCAAATCTATGTGAAATGCATTAAAGTCAATAGGCGTTTTTTCTTATGACAGCTTTTTTTTCTCTCTAAATGCATTAAAGTCAATGGAGGATTTTTTTCTAATGGTGACTTTTTTTTCTCCGACTTTTTTCTCCAAATGCATTGAAGTCAATGGGCATTTTTTCTTATGGGTATTTTTCTGCAGCAAATTTTCACCACAGTTTTGCGAAAAAATGTGCACATGCAAAATTCAGCATTTCACCGCGAATCTATGGCTGGCGAATAAATTCGCTCATCACTATTTCTGATACATAGCCTGGATGGTATATTTAGCCTGGAAACCGTCTGGAAAGTGAATGCACAATAGAGAGACAAGTAAGTGATGTGCTGCAAGAAAGAATTGTTGGGAACACATGGGCAGATAAATCTGTGATTATATTCTACAGATTTGATTAAAATTGGCAAAATATTTGAGTCTAAGCTTATTTCTAGTTGGGATCTGCTTGTTATCATTTGCAATTATTGGCACAGGAAGAAAACAAATCCTGACTCATTTAGTGACAAATCTTTTTTTGTCCCTCTTTCTATTTCATAAATGTTGGGAGGTGCGCAGTAACACTGTCCCAATATCCTTTCCCCACTCTTGGGATAACAGGCAGTGCCGTACTGTGTATAATGCGGGTCTCTGAGCACATTCCTCACACTGGGAGAGACACAACAAGCACCCAAACTGCAAAGGTCATGATAGGAAAAGTAAGGGTGACGAATATAATAATATTGACTCAAAAGTCACATGATAGATTTAGTCCCAGTAGCACTAACTCAGAGACACCTGACGGAAACTTGCTTCGCCTTCAGCCTTCTATATCAGAAGCCAGATCTTGCATTCCTCAGCCTCTGATTGGAAACATCCATAAGGAACCTACACTCCTTTTATCTCTTCTGTCGTGTAGGTTCACTGTGTACATGGGCTTATAGGCCTAATATTTAGCACCGCCAAGTGCATGAAGACTTTCCTTCTTCTATAAGGGAGAACTAAAGCGTAGCTAAAGAAGTAGCTAGAAATATTGTACATGATGTTTTGTGCTTCTGTACCAGCCCAAGGCAACCACAGCCCTTTAGCAGTAAAGATCTGTGTCTCCAAAGAAGCCCCAGTAGCTCCCCATCTTCTTTTCTGCTGATTCACTGCACATGCTCTGTGCTGCTGTCACTTACTGAGCTTAGGGAGCCACTCACAATATACAGTACACATAGAATAGAAATGTCACAATATAAGGCTGATTAGTAATTAATACACATAATTACTACATGGCAGCACAGAAACCAGTGCAATTAGCATCAGAATTTAATAATCAGCAAACCTGTAGCATCATCTTATATTACAGCCAGGGAAGCTCATTTTCTGCTGGATAATTAGTGACGAGCCCTAAGCTTAGCTTCTCAACAGCCAATCAGAGCCCACTGAGCATGTGAGTGTCACAGACACTTTCCAAGATGGTGACCCCCTGTGACAAGTTTGAAGGCTGGTGCAGCAAGTTCAGCATATAATATGAATACTTTTTAACCATATTCATTTTTAGGGTTTAGTTCTCCTTTAAATAGACTTTTTAATTCTTAATCCTTTCTTTGTTTTTCACTGTGTACAGTTCCTTTAGGTTTTCTCTGTTTCAGGACACCAAATATGGTGTAGAAGCCAAACTCAATCATTAGGTGCCTAGTCCTTACTGTACAGAAGGGCACTAAGCCATTCCTCTATACACTGCTCCTGTCTGATCTACACTGACTTCTCCAGCTCTGCTTATTATTTGCTGACCTTCTTTATTGCCACCTAAATGATGGCTACACTCAATCTTAAAGGGATTCTGTCATGATTTTTATGATGTAGTTTTTATTTCTAAATGACACTGTTTACACTGCAAATAATTCACTCTACAATATAAAATGTCATTCCTGAACCAGCAAGTGTATTTAGTTGTAATATTGGTGTGTAGGTGCATCTCAGGTCATTTTGCCTGGTCATGTGATTTCAGAAAGAGCCAGCACTTTAGGAGAGAAATGCTTTCTGGCAGGCTGTTGTTTCTCCTACTCAATGTTCTGAATGTGTCTCAGTGGGACCTGGATTTTACTATTGAGTGTTGTTCTTAGATCTACCAGGCAGCTGTTATCTTGTGTTAGGGAGTTGCTATCTGGTTACCTTCCCATTGTTCTGTTGTTTGGCTGCTGGGGGGGGGGGGGAAGGGGGGGGGATAATATCACTCCAACTTGCAGTACAGCTGTAAAGAGTGACTGAAGTTTATCAGAGCACTAGTCACATGACTGGGGGCAGGTGGGAAACTGACAATATGTGTAACCCCATGCCAGAATTCAAAATAAAAAAAATCTGTTTGCTCTTTTGAGGAATGGATTTCAGTGCACAATTTTGCTGGAGCAGAACTGATGCATTTTGAAATAAAACATTTTTCCTAGGGATGCACCGAATCCAGGCTTCGGTTCAGGATTCGGCTTTTTTCAGCAGGATTCGGATTCGGCTGAACCCTTCTGCCTGGCCGAACTGAATCCTAATTTGCATATGTAAATTAGGGGCTGTGAGGGAGAGCACGTCACTTTTTGTCACAAAACAAGGAAGTAAAAAATGTTTTCCCCTTCCCACCCATAATTTGCATATGCAAATTAGGGTTCGGATTCGGTTCGGTATTCGGCCGAATCTTTTGCATAGGGTTCGGCTGAATCCAAAAAAGTGGGTTCGGTGCATCCCTAATTTTTCCCATGACAGTATCCCTTTAAAGGGGTAACTGTTGTTTATTTTTTTTTCTCATAGTTTGGGGGATATGTTTTGTTTTTTTTACTTCTCTGCTGCAAACGAACTCATTCATATTACAAGTCCCAGTCTGGGATATGCTGTATTTGGAATTTCTGACAGGATGAATATATTATTGTCTGTATACTGATAATTCAGGATATAAACCAGATTGGACTGGATTGGGCAATGCTGGGACATGCCTGGATAGACCTGCAAAGCTCGGGAGAGACTGGCTGTACTTTATAATGGGTTATAATGCAGATGATGAAGAAGTGAGTGAAGTTATAAGGGTCAACAGACATGTTTTAGCTTATCAGCAGATGAAACAAGAGATTCTAGAAGAAAATTCACAGTAAGGCAGTGTAATTTGTGGTCCTATGTTTGTACTGCAAGTATATTGTCTTTCCCAAATATATAGACATACAGAGGGTTGTTGTGTTTATACAAAGGGCCTGTCACTGTGCACATGAGTTATACTGTGTATACATAGTACGTTCTATACTGCTTTAAGAGAGATAGAGTTGAAAGTTACTGTTGTGTAATGGCTGCATGAACCTGCTAATAAAGCACTGTTACACTCTACTCATCCTCGGCTACCAAAACATAACAAGGGTCTCAAGAGGGGCAACTTGAGCCAACACACCAATTATAGGTTATAAGGAGTGGGGAGACAACAGGTAGTTAGTAGGGCCACATGTTGAGAAAAATGGTAACAGTAGGGTAAGATGACCAAGAAAGATCAACCTTTCTTTCTGGTACCGTCACTGTTTCTTTACAGTCTGATGGGGTCCTCAACAGGAGCTTTGTGCATTATTTGATTCTATCTTGCACAGGGATTTTCTGGAAACCTATAAACCTTGCTGTTGCTTGTTAGCTGATAACCTCACGAGCACTCGATTCCACTTACAGTGTTGGCCACACACTCTTTGTGATGTCTGACCATTCACATCAGCATGTGACAAGCTCCAGTTCTTCCCGATGCAGAATCCATCCTATATGATAAGTACTTGCCCTGCTCTGTTACAAAGTCATTTAGGGTTGGCACCAGCTCCTATGGTTTCCATGAAAGCAGAAGCATTTTTAACCAAGTATAAAATTCCTTCCCAGCAATGGTTTGAAGGTTAGAAAATGGGTAAAACAAATAGGTCTGATATTAATATCAGAGCTCCGGAATACACAAGCCAATTCACATGCGGAACAGAATGAGTTTGCAGAAATATGATGATCTTTGTGGTCTTTATGTTTAGGTTTAGATATCAGAAGTTTGTGAGCATTTGGCACACGAGATGCAAAACAACAAGATCATAGAAAAGAGGAGAAGTGGGTGGGGGAGGAAGAAGGAGAACATCAACACAGAAGAGATGCTGAAACACAGAGGGGGTTATCAGTTTACCAGAACAAAATATGCCGACTGAAAATAGTAACTAGCCGGGATCGAACCCGTAGGGAGACTGGCATCATGCGATACTAAAAAGGAAGCGGTGCCAAAGGACATGTAATGCGAAAGGAAGGTGAATACTTGAAGAATGCATAAAGTGGGCATGAGGCTTCTTCTTCCAGCAATAGAAAACTGTTAATTAAATGCACATGTAGAAACTAAAATGAAATGTAAGCAAGTACCAGATGGTGTGATCAATATAAATTCCACAATCAATATCCCTGTGAGGTCAGGCACAGTGCAGAGCATGAACAGATGCGACCGTAATTTCCCAGCAACACTTTCCAATCACTAGACAAATAGAATGTAGCGCTTTCTAGTAGAAGTTGCCAAGGGGCCAAGGTGCATTTATAGCCAAAAGAGTTGAGGCATATGGGTAGAGGTTCTAATATGGGTAAAGGTTTACTAACGTTGGAGATAAATATCTGGTGAGATTTCTGGAGATGTTGCCCATAGCTATTGTTTTCTAACTTATAGGTGGCTGTTTAAATCTGATTGCTGATTGGTTGCCATGAGCAACATCTCCAGAAATCTCTCCAGATATTTATCTCCAATGTTAGTAAACATGCCCCCAAGAATCTGATGGTGATCAGGGGGTGCATGGAAGTTGGGGGGTGAAAATGAAGTATAACAATCCCCAATTTTGCACCTCTACTCATGGGCCACTCACTTTTTTTTTCCCCTTCTTTAAAATATTAAATGATGTTTTCCTTCATAGCATTCCATCTGATGGTGAAGTTGTTTGTTAGACCTGACTTAATGATCCTTTAGCCCCTATTATAACTAATTACTTCTCTTTAGCCTGAGGGATCTATTACTTACCCCAGTAGGTAAAGCTGGCCATAGATGTTGAGATTTTTAAAAGATCCGATCCTCATCGTGAGTCCACGATTTTCTTGGAAAGATCGTACGATTTGACCATCAACTAAAAAGACCAATTTGCCAGGAAAACAAAGGGGAGCTGCCTGCTTGACCCTGCAAACATAGATACATTGCACTGGGACAGACACAGATTTTTTGACCTGGCCGATCAACTTCCTGACAGATGTCGGCCAAAAAATAGTAAGATGTACGATCGTTCGAATCCCACTAACCGCACGATAATTTCGAAGGATTGGTCGGACTTCCCTAAAATAGGTCGTTCAAGAAGAAGAATCGTCGCCTCTATGGGGAGCTTTAGACTAAGCATACCAGCAAACTTAAATTGGCCAAACATAGAGAGAGCCACACGTTTGGTGAAGTCGCCAAATGAGCAGATCTGTCCCCAATATGCCCACCTTGGGGTGGGAAATATCAGGCTGATCCGATCATGGGCCCTGGGCCTCAAGGATCACAACGAGCAGAATATGAACTGATGCGGTCCTTGATCCAACAGGATTTTTACTGCATCATCCACTAGAGAAGGGTCCCCAACCTTTTTTTTACCCAAGAGCTAGATTCAAAAAGAATTGGAGAGCAACACTATGTGGACTGGCAGCCTACAGGAGGTTCTGTTTGGCAGTACAACTGGTTTTTATACAACCAAAACTTGCCTCCAAGCCTGAAATTCAAAAATAAGCACCTGCTTCGAGGCCACTGGGAGCAACATCCAAGGGGTTGGTGAGTAACATGTTACTTACAAGCTACTGGTTGGGGATCACTGGTCTAGAGCAACAGACTAATTTGGTCTCAACCAACAGAATTTTGAAACCTCTCTAGTAGAGATCAGGCCTATCCCAGTGCAGTTATTGGATGGACTATCCAGCATTTTGCCCACATACAAGGCCAGTAATCTGCTGACTCCGTCTGGAGAAGCCTAGTTGGCAGCCAATTTCCGTCTATGTATGCTTAGATTTAGTTTTACTGCTCCTTTTCAGATACCTACAAGTAGCAGTTACAGTGCTATTGTTTGTTAATCTCACTTCAAGGGTTTGAAGTTGCAATAGCAGAGAATGATTAATCTGTCTCCCAGATATAAAACACTAACGTGTCTGTCAGCACAATCATTAGGTAAGCAAATTATAAAAGAATTTCCAGCTCTGTGGACAAGTAACAGCTCGACTAAAAGGCTCGTTTTTCATGTTCGACATTCATGTTCGATTTATTGTCTCAAAGTTGTGTCGGGGCAGTGTATGAGAACAAATCTCATACAGAGAAGTGGACCATATGCCAGATCTGATTTGGTCCTTGCAGGTTTATTTCCCTCTGCCTGAAATTAAATAGTCCCTGTCTCTGGCAAGAGACCATGGAGAACATCAAACTTTTTTTTTTTCATTATTTAAGCTTTGTTTATAGAATTTTGCAATTAAAGGTCAACTAATCCCAAACACATCATAGGTGTATTTGTTTTGTCCCATGTCCAGCAGCACTTAATGGAAAAGGTCACCATAAGATAAAGGTAGACAATTGGCAACTGCTCTGCATTTGTTGAATTCACGTTTGGTTGCTTTAGATCTATTTCCCTTTATATTCCAGTCTGATTGGTGAAGACTATTGGAGGGGGGAAATTGGATCCTGTAGTTCTATAATAACTAGGCCATAGGTTGTATAGTCCTACTATATAAAGAAGGACCTGGTAGACCTATCAACCCTCCTATATTTTAACAAGTCACCCATATTTATACCCATGGTGGTGACGCAGCAAGGGGCGTGGTCAAAGCATGCCATGGGCGTGACCAAGAAAATCAACCCTAGAGGTTGACATCTTTGCCCTGGTTGCAAAGCCCTTCCATAGGCAGAAATACAAATATAAACCCACCTATGAATGGGCTACAAATATTCAAACGGCTTACAGAAACCAGGGTCACTCCAGGTGCATTGTAAACATTAGCATTTTCGAGTTTATATGTATCTATAATATAGATATTCCACTAATAACTTGTGCAATATATCCTCATTAAAGGGGAACTATCGCGGAAATGAAAATTTAATAGAAGCGTTTTCATACTGAAATAAGAAACTTTGTAAATACAATCAATTAAAAAAAAAATTCTGCATTGTTTCTGAAATAATCAAGTTTATCTTCACTGTCAGCATCTGTTTCTCTTCATTCTCTCTTCATTCATCAGTTGGGTGTCAGATGAATGATCCAATATATCTTATAGGGAGGCTCCTTTCCTAGCAGATGTACTAGAGCTCACTCAAATAACTGATTCCAGTATAAACAAAATAACTGCCTTTTGCACAAATCCTGCATGTAGAGAGACATGATTTCTGGTGAGTTTAATAGAGTGAGCTCTAATACATCTTCTAGGCAAAAGGAGCCCCCCTATAAGATATATTGGATCATTCATCGGACAACCAACTCCTGAATGAAGACAGAATGAGGAGAAACAGAGATGAATAGTAAAGAAAGTTGTAGATGTAGGATGACTCCAAGCTGACATTTAAAGCTGCAAAATTCCTTTATTGAGATAGTGTATCACACAACATGTTTCAGGCACAGCCCTTTATCAGACTTCTGCTTGGAGTCATCCTACATCTACAACTTTCTTTGATTATCCGTTTGGGATATCGGCACAAGATACCCCATGGGATGAACTATATATATATATAATCCAATGGTGAGCTACAAAATAACCTATTAAAGAGAGGGACAGTGGAGATAAACTTGATTATTTCAGAAACAGTACATCATTTTTAATTGATTGTATTTAGAAAACTTCTTATTTCAGTATGATGAAGCTTATATGTTATTTTCATTTGGGTGATAGTTCCCCTTTAATGTTGCTTTGTGATGTCACAATTTATGATTGGTTCTTAATGATGTCATTAATGTGAACCATGTGTATTATAGCAAATAATGTAGCCTGTGGGGCAGCTGAGGGACAGCGGAATAAACTGGGTTTAGCCATGCTGTCTCTTCCCTCCCATATCCTTCCTTAGGTAGGTGATTGTCCCTTTACCACCTATTTGTTCCCAAGGGCCCTCAGGGGCCAGTACTTGTGTCCACCGACTCTAGGCACACTCCTAAAAGTAGACAGCAGAAGCAAATGTGCTCAGCATGCAATGAAACCAAATTAGTGGAATGAGTAAACACCATGCAGGGAGAAGGTGTTGGGTGTCAGATTTCCGCTGATATGGACATGAGAAGTAATTAGCTCCTGCAGATATTTATCTTCAAGGCTACTGTCACCCAAGGGATTACTCGTGTCAGGCTTGAAAAACTGAGGCCTTTCCTATGGTGGAAAATTTGAATTATTACCCTTAAGGAGAAAGGAAAGCTACCGAAGAAGTTTATTGACAGTAGATTAGCCACAATAGTGCAAGCTATAACACTATATTTATTCTGCAGAATGCTTTACCATACCTGATTAAACAACTCTTGGCACTGTCTCTGTTTGTTTAGGATAGCAGCTGCCATATTAGCTTGGTGTGATATCACTTCCTGCTCACTCATAGCTCTGAGCTCAGATTACAGCAGGAGGGAAGAGGAACAAACTGAGCATGCTCAAGCCATAGCCCTGGAGTTTATGCTGAAAACAGGAAGTGTGATACAGAAGCCCATGAGTACACAATAGAAGGAAAGAAATGTGGTGTTTCTTTTGACAGAGGACTCAGAGCAGCATTACTTTGAGGGTTTACTGGTGTATTTATATAGACCTTTCTGATAAAGCTTACTTAGTTTTAACTTTTCTTCTCCTTTAAACCATTCACTTATTCTGCATTGGGTAACAAATGGCAAAGACTAATCCAAGGCCCCCCCATACAAGTTAAAAAAAAACATTGGGGCTCCAGAGAATATTTTTTTTAAAAAAAACATTGGTGGCAGGGGCCTATAGAGTATTAAAATAATACATTGATGGCCAGGGGTTTCATAAAATAAAAAAACACAGGACTTCAGGGCTTCAACTTCGGCTCCTTTGACTGCTTTGGGTCTTTTTTCGTGGCTACGGGACTTCAACTTTGACTCCTTTCGTAGCTTCGAGGTCTTTTCGCAGCTTCAACTTCGGCTCCTTTCGTAGCTCCGGGTCTTTTTTCGTGTTTTCAGGACTTCGACATCGGCTCCTTTCGTAGCTTCGGGTCTTTTCACAGCTTCAACTTCTGCTCCATTTGTAGCTTCAGGTCTTTTTTCGTGTTTTCGGGACTTCAACTTCGATTCCTTTTGTAGCTTCAGGTCTTTTTTCGTGGCTTCAGGACTTCAACTTCGGCTCCTTTTGTAGCTTCGGGTCTTTTTTTGTGACTTCAACTTTGGCTCCTTTTGTAGCTTTGAGTCTTTTTTCCTGTTTTCAGAACTTTGACATCGGCTCCTTTCGTAGCTTCGGGTCTTTTCACAGCTTCAACTTCTGCTCCATTTGTAGCTTCAGGTCTTTTTTCGTGTTTTTGGGACTTCAACTTTGATTCCTTTTGTAGCTTCAGGTCTTTTTTCGTGGCTTCGGGACTTCAGGTTCTGCTCTTTTCGTAGCTTCGGGTCTTTTTTCGTGGCTTTGGGACTTCAACGTTGGCTCCTTTTGTAGCTTCGGGTCTTTTCGCAGCTTTAACTTCAGCTCCTTTCGTAGCTTTGGGTCTTTTTTCGAGGCTTTGGGACTTCAACTTCGGCTCCTTTTGTAGCTTCGGGTCTTTTCACAGCTTCAACTTCTGCTTCTTTCGTAGCTTCGGGGACTTTTTTCGTGGCTTTGGGACTTCAACTTCGGCTCCTTTCGTAGTTTTTTTTTTTTTTCGTGGCTTTGGGACTTCAACTTTGACTCCTTTTGTAGCTTCGGGTCTTTTCACAGCTTCAACTTCGGCTCCTTTTGTAGCTTTGGGTATTTTTTTGTGGCTTCAGGACTTCAACTTTGGCTCCTTTCTTGACTTTGGGTCTTTTTGCAGCTTCAGGACTTCGGCTCTTCGGGACTTTGGAGGTTAGGGACTTCGGCAGGTGAGGCACGGCTTTGGTGCTGTCAAGGGTGGCCCGGCTATTTTAGAAACGTGCAGCACAGTCCCTTTAGGCCTGGGCCCGGTACATCAGTACCCCCTATGCTCCCCTGCATGGCCCTAAGGTACAAGCAGACCAGCACAGGAGCAGTTCTATCAGATCATGTTTAGTAGTTGCGTCTCTACATGTGACACACTTGAATGATGGCAAATACCTGGAAACTTCCTGAAACTACAGAAAGTCCTGTCTTTGTAACAAAAGCAACATTTGGTAGTTTGCTTTCATTGCGAACCAGCCCAAATTCCTATCTCTGTGCAACTGAACTGCATTCACCTGCGATATTTGTTTTGCTTGGATTTGTCTTTTTTTGACATCATTGTTCAGCACATTGTGCAAACTCCCGGTGACGTGTAGTGATGACAAAAATAATGACAAGAGTAAATACCTCGCCCATTACACTTTCCCTTGTCATGACACTCGCAATGAAGACGATTTGGAGGAACCACTTGTGTATCCGCCTTTCCCATATGCTAAATGGAAGCGCTTTCCTACTGCAAAAATGTTTTGAAATGTATATATTAACTGAAAGAATACCCCCCTAAATGCATTTCATTCCTCCTGACTTGTCACATCGTATGTATATAAAGTGATCATAAACAGACTGATTTAATTCAGGGCCTTTAGACCGATTCTGTAGTTTATCTGCCCCTGTATGGGACCTCCAACGGGCCCACCTGACCAATAACTGACCAATAATTAGCCAAATGTCAATCACTTAGCTTTGATTTTCCCATCTGATTGGGGAAGATCATATAGTGTATGGCCTATATACACTATACAGTAAAGTGTATCACTCATGTATTGTAAATGATAATGTACCCCCTACTGTAAATAAGGATATTAGAAGTCACTGAGGGGTTGTTCTGTGACCATATAAAGACACAAGGCTGCAGGCTGAGTTATACAGGGAACTCTGAGTATCACTCATGTATTATAAGGGATAATGTACCCCCTACTGTAAATGATAAGGATATTAGAAGTCACTGAGGGGTTGTTCTGTGACCATATAAAGGCACAAGGCTGCAGGCTGAGTTATACAGGGAACTCTGAGTATCACTCATGTATTATAAGGGATAATGTACCCCCTACTGTAAATGATAAGGATATTAGAAGTCACTGAGGGGTTGTTCTGCGACCATATAAAGGCACAAGGCTGCAGGCTGAGTTATACAGGGAACTTTGAGCGTCACTCATGTATTATAAGGGATAATGTACCCCCTACTGTAAATGATAAGGATATTAAAAGTCACTGAGGGGTTGTTCTGTGACCATATAAAGGCACAAGGCTGAAGGCTGAGTTATACAGGGAACTCTGAGTATCACTCATGTATTATAAGGATTAATGTACCCCCTACTATAAATTACAAGAAGAAGTCACTGAGGGGTTATGTGACCATATAAAGGCACAAGGCTGCAGGCTGAGTTATACAGGGAACTCGGAGTATCACTCATGTATTATAAGGGATAATGTACCCCCTACTGTAAATGATAAGGATATTAAAAGTCACTGAGGGGTTGTTCTGTGACCATATAAAGGCACAAGGCTACAGGCTGAGTTATACAGGGAACTCTGAGTATCACTCATGTATTATAAGGGATAATGTACCCCCTACTGTAAATGATAAGGATATTAAAAGTCACTGAGGGGTTGTTCTGTGACCATATAAAGGCACAAGGCTGCAGGCTGAGTTATACAGGGAACTCTGAGTATCACTCATGTATTATAAGGGATAATGTACCCCCTACTGTAAATGATAAGGATATTAGAAGTCACTGAGGGGTTGTTCTGTGACCATATAAAGACACAAGGCTGCAGGCTGAGTTATACAGGGAACTCTGAGTATCACTCATGTATTATAAGGGATAATGTACCCCCTACTGTAAATGATAAGGATATTAGAAGTCACTGAGGGGGTTGTTCTGTGACCATATAAAGGCACAAGGCTGCAGGCTGAGTTATACAGGGAACTCTGAGTATTACTCATGTATTACAAGGGATAATGTACCCCCTACTGTAAATGATAAGGATAATATAATTCCCAGAGGAGTTTATGTGGCTTTCTTTCTAGTACAAAGCAAATAGTGCTGGTGACAGTGCTCCTGACAGCTGTCTAATGTATGTGGATGTAGGAGCTGCTTTTAAACCCCATGCCTGTCTATAATTATATTTGCATTATAAAATCTTCAGTGACTGTTTCAGCTGTAGAGTTCCAGTAACATATGACTTTATTCTGACTATAACATCCTGTGTGGTAAGATATGATCATGTTTGTAGCACAGAGAATCACCACATCCACATCCTGATTTAACCATTTCTCACTTGCTACCAAAAACTTCTATTTGACATGATTCTCTTATCAAAGCTTCACCAAGTATTAGGCCATACATTAGGCCATACATTGGGCCATACATTAGGCTATACATTAGGCCATACATTAGGCTATACATTAGGCCATACATTAGGCCATACATTAGGCCATACATTAGGCCATACATTAGGCTACACATTAGGCTATACATTAGGCCATACATTAGGCCATACATTAGGCCATACATTAGGCCATCCATCATCATCATCATCATTATTTATTTATATAGCGCTGTCAAGATACGCAGTGCTTTACTGCAGTTATAGCAAACAGGGAATAAATGGTGGATAACAGACAAGGATTACAGAGTACAATAGGGTTAGAAGGACCTAGAGATTAGAGTTTACAAACTAAAAGGTTAGGGTACAATTGAGACATTAGGATTATATAAACACTTTGTCATTTTTGATACAGCAATGATTAATTAAGGTACATCGAATAGGCCTCTTTAAACAGATGGGTCTTTGAGGAGCGCTTGAAAGTTTGGAAGGAAGGAGAAAGTCTGACAGCTTGTGGCAGAGAGTTCCAGAGAAAAGCAGAAGCCCGAGAGAAATCTTGTAGACGAGAATGGGCAGAAGTGACCAGAGGAGAAGTGAGGGAAGATCAGAAGCAGAGCATAGGTTTCGTGAAGGAGAGTATTTGGAGATTAGAGATGAAATAAAGGGAGGGGTTTCATTATTAAGGGCCTTGAATGTGAGTGTAAGTAATTTGAATTAGATTCTAGAGGAGATTGGGAGCCAGTGAAGGGACATACATATGGGAGCAGCTGATGTTGAGCGGCGAGATAGATGAATGAGTCTAGCGGCCGCGTTTAGAACAGATTGGAGTTGTGAAAGGTAACTTGTTGGAATACCTGTGAGGAGTAAGTTGCAGTAATCAAGGCGGGAGATGATGAGAGACTGAATCAGTGTTTTAGTTGATTCTGAACTGAGATAGGGTCGTATTCGAGCAATGTTGCGCAGTTGAATACGGCAAGATTTTGCAAGTGTTTGAATGTGAGGTGAAAAAGACAGATGAGAGTCTAAGAAAACTCCTAGGCAGCCTGTGTGGTGGAATGAAAGGTGGTGTTGTTTACGGTGAGTGATATCTGAGGGACAGGGGAAGATCTTGGAGGAAATATAATGAGTTCTGTTTCTGAAAGGTTCAGTTTCAGGTGGCGCTGTGACATCCAGGAGGAGACAGCAGAGAGACACTGTGACTTGGGAAAGGACAGAATTAGAAAGATCAGGAGTAGACAAGTAGAGTTGGGTGTCATCAGCATAAAGGTGATACTGAAGTCCAAATGACTGAATTCGTTTTCCTAGTGAAGTTGTATAGAGCGAGAACAGCAGGGGGCCAAGAACAGAGCCTTGAGGAACTCCAACAGAGAGAGGGAATGTAGTAGAAGTAGAGTTGGAGAAGGAAACTTTAAAGGAACGGTCAGACAGATAAGATGTAAACCATGAAAGAGCAGTGTCCCGAATGCCAGATGAGTGTAGAATGTCAAGGAGGAGTGTGTGGTCAACTGTGTCAAAGGCTGCAGAGAGATCTAGAAGGATTAGAATGGAATAATGACCTTAAGGGCTAGTCCACACGAGGAGATTCGGGGAGATTTTGTCGCCTGGCAGTTCGAAGAGATAGTCGCGCAAAAGACGAGGCGATTAGTCGCCAGGCGACAAAATCTCCCCGAATCTCCTCGTGTGGCCTTACCCTTAGACTTTGCCAATAGAAGATCATTGGTTACTTTGGTGAGTGCAGTTTCAGGTGAGTGTGATGGGCGGAAGCCAGATTGCAAGGGGTCGAGGAGGGAGTTGTGAGTGAGATGCTGGATCAGGCGTTTGTAAACAAGCCTTTCTAGTAATTTGGATGTGAATGGAAGAAGGGAGACCGGTCGATAGTTAGTGGGAGAGCTGGGATCAAGGGAAGGTTTTTTGAGGATAGGAGTGATTAGTGCTTGTTTGTATAATGATGGAAAGGTACCAGTAGAGAGTGAAAGATTAAATAGGTGGGTAAGTGCAGGAGAGAGTGTATCAGAGATTGGGTGGAGAAGGCGAGAGGGTATGGGGTCAAGGGAGCAGGTGGTAGGTTTTGAGCTGGCTAGAAGTTACAGAAGTTAGAAGTTACATTAGGCTACACATTAGGCCATACATTAGGCTATACATTAGGCTATACATTAGGCCATACATTAGGCTATACATTAGGCCATACATTAGGCTACACATTAGGCTATACATTAGGCCATACATTAGGCTACACATTAGGCCATACATTAGTCCATACATTAGGCTATACATTAGGCCATACATTAGGCTATACATTAGGCCATACATTAGTCCATACATTAGGCCATACATTAGGCCATACATTAGGCCATACATTAGGCCATACATTAGGCTATACATTAGGCCATACATTAGGCTATACATTAGGCCATACATTAGTCCATACATTAGGCCATACATTAGGCCATACATTAGGCCATACATTAGGCCATACATTAGGCCATACATTAGGCCATACATTAGGCCATACATTAGGCCATACATTAGGCCATACATTAGGCCATACATTAGGCCATACATTAGGCCATACATTAGGCTATACATTAGGCCATACATTAGGCCATACATTAGGCCATACATTAGGCTACACATTAGGCCATACATTAGGCTACACATTAGGCTATACATTAGCCAGGGGTCCCCAACCTTTTTTTACCCGTGAGCCACATTCAAATGTAAAAAGAGTTGGAGAGCAACACAAGCATAAAATAGTCCCTTGGGGTGCCAAATAAGGGCGGTGATTGGCTCTTTGGTTGCCCCTATGTGGACTGGCAGCCTACAAGAGGCTCTACTTGGTACTATACTTGGTAATTATGCAATTAAAACTTGCTTCCAAGCCTGGAATTCAAAAATAAGATACTGCTTTGAGGCCACTGGGAGCAACATCCAAGGGGTTGGAGAGCAACATGTTGCTCGCGAGCTACTGGTTGGGGATCACTGCGTTTAGACCATACATTAGGCCATACATTAGGCCATACATTAGGCTACACATTAGGCTACACATTAGACCATACATTAGGCTACACATTAGGCCATACATTAGGCCATACATTAGGCCATACATTAGGCCATACATTAGGCCATACATTAGGCCATACATTAGGCCATACATTAGGCTACACATTAGGCCATACATTAGGCTACACATTAGACCATACATTAGGCTACACATTAGGCCATACATTAGGCCATACATTAGGCCATACATTAGGCCATACATTAGGCCACACATTAGGCTACACATTAGGCCATACATTAGGCTACACATTAGGCCATACATTAGGCCACACATTAGGCTATACATTAGGCTATACATTAGACCATACATTAGGCTATACATTAGACCATACATTGGGCTATACATTGGGCCATACATTGGGCTATACATTAGGCCATACATTAGGCCATACATTGGGCTATACATTAGGCCATACATTAGGCTATACATTAGGCTATACATTAGGCTATACATTAGGCCATACATTAGGCCATACATTGGGCTATACATTGGGCTATACATTGGGCTATACATTGGGCTATACATTGGGCCAGTGCTGCCCAACTTTTAGACAGCAGGCCAACCCCCCTTCTGTGGCCCCCCCACATGCTGTGTCTGTTTACCATATGTAAGATTTAAAAGGTATCACTACAGAGATTAACTGGCCCCTGCATTGTTTTAACCTCAAATTCAGACTCTAATCCCCTGTATTGTTCACACCTGTGATCCCCCTGTATTGTTGACACTTGTGACACCTCTATTGTTCACTCCCCTAAAACCTGTACTGTTCTACCTGAGACCCAGACTGAAACTGCCACATTGTTCACCTGTTCACACTTTATATAAAATGCTAATGGGGCCCCAGCACTGTGTCACTGTATGTTGTACATATTAGACTGAGAGCTTTACTTGTCTCCTGCTTTGTTCTGTCTTCCCTCCCTGTATGTGCCATTCTCTGCTTGCCCAGTGCTGCTTGTGTGTGCCATTCTCTGCTTGCCCAGTGCTGCTTGTGTGTACCATTCTCTGCTTGCCCAGTGCTGCTTGTGTGTGCCATTCTTTGCTTGCCCAGTGCTGCTTGTGTGTGCCATTCTCTGCTTGCCCAGTGCTGCTTGTGTGTGCCATTCTCTGCTTGCCCAGTGCTACTTGTGTGTGCCATTCTCTGCTTGCCCAGTGCTACTTGTGTGTGCCATTCTCTGCTTGCCCAGTGCTGCTTGTGTGTGCCATTCTCTGCTTGCCCAGTGCTACTTGTGTGTGCCATTCTCTGCTTGCCCAGTGCTGCTTGTGTGTGTCATTCTCTGCTTGCCCAGTGCTGCTTGTGTGTGCCATTCTCTACTTGCCCCATGCTACCTGTGTGTGCCATTCTCTGCTTGCCCAGTGCTGCTTGTGTGTGCCATTCTCTGCTTGCCCAGTGCTACTTGTGTGTGCCATTCTCTGCTTGCCCAGTGCTGCTTGTGTGTGCCATTCTCTGCTTGCCCAGTGCTACTTGTGTGTGCCATTCTCTGCTTGCCCAGTGCTACTTGTGTGTGCCATTCTCTGCTTGCCCAGTGCTGCTTGTGTGTGCCATTCTCTGCTTGCCCAGTGCTGCTTGTGTGTGTCATTCTCTGCTTGCCCAGTGCTGCTTGTGTGTGTCATTCTCTGCTTGCCCAGTGCTGCTTGTGTGTGCCATTCTCTGCTTGCCCAGTGCTACTTGTGTGTGCCATTCTCTGCTTGCCCAGTGCTGCTTGTGTGTGCCATTCTCTACTTGCCCCATGCTACCTGTGTGTGCCATTCTCTACTTGCCCCATGCTACCTGTGTGTGCCATTCTCTGCTTGCCCAGTGCTGCTTGTGTGTGCCATTCTCTGCTTGCCCAGTGCTGCTTGTGTGTGCCATTCTCTGCTTGCCCAGTGCTACTTGTGTGTGCCATTCTCTGCTTGCCCAGTGCTGCTTGTGTGTGCCATTCTCTGCTTGCCCAGTGCTACTTGTGTGTGCCATTCTCTGCTTGCCCAGTGCTACTTGTGTGTGCCATTCTCTGCTTGCCCAGTGCTGCTTGTGTGTGCCATTCTCTGCTTGCCCAGTGCTGCTTGTGTGTGTCATTCTCTGCTTGCCCAGTGCTGCTTGTGTGTGTCATTCTCTGCTTGCCCAGTGCTGCTTGTGTGTGCCATTCTCTGCTTGCCCAGTGCTACTTGTGTGTGCCATTCTCTGCTTGCCCAGTGCTGCTTGTGTGTGCCATTCTCTACTTGCCCCATGCTACCTGTGTGTGCCATTCTCTACTTGCCCCATGCTACCTGTGTGTGCCATTCTCTGCTTGCCCAGTGCTGCTTGTGTGTGCCATTCTCTGCTTGCCCAGTGCTGCTTGTGTGTGCCATTCTCTGCTTGCCCAGTGCTACTTGTGTGTGCCATTCTCTGCTTGCCCAGTGCTGCTTGTGTGTGCCATTCTCTGCTTGCCCAGTGCTACTTGTGTGTGCCATTCTCTGCTTGCCCAGTGCTGCTTGTGTGTGCCATTCTCTGCTTGCCCAGTGCTGCTTGTGTGTGTCATTCTCTGCTTGCCCAGTTCTGCTTGAATGTGCCATTCTTTGCTTGCCCAGTGCTGCTTGTATGTGCCATTCTCTGCTTGCCCAGTGCTGCTTGTGTGTGCCATTCTTTGCTTGCCCAGTGCTGCTTGTGTGTGCCATTCTCTGCTTGCCCAGTGCTGCTTGTGTGTGCCATTCTCTGCTTGCCCAGTGCTGCTTGTGTGTGCCATTCTTTGCTTGCCCAGTGCTGCTTGTGTGTGCCATTCTCTGCTTGCCCAGTGCTGCTTGTGTGTGCCATTCTCTACTTGCCCCATGCTACCTGTGGGATGTAAGCCTGTTAGGGGTTTGTTGTTGGGGTTATTAGCATTTGGAAATTTGAAAATGTGGGCCCCTAAGGTGTTTAAACATGTGTTGGGGGGTTGTTGTATTATCCACAGGGGAGGATGAGGCATATGGATTTAATGGTATGTTTTTAACATGACTTCAATGTCTCACATATTAGTGATGAGGGATTTCCCTGCAGTGAGCACCAACCATTTGGTATTTTGGTGTGTTACCACCGTTAATGTGGATATGATCTTAAAATTTCTTGTGGTAATATGGGTGTGGTTTACAGTGGGTGTGGTTTAAAGGGGGAGTGGCCAACACTGACTTCCATTATCGGCCCTCCTCCACATAGGCCAGTAACATTTTGTCCCTCGGTACCACAGAACTTGGACAGCACTGGACTATATACTATACAGGACACACTGATGTGCAACTGACCATAGTATGTGAATGGGACTGTAAACACAATATGTAGATACTATACGGTAAATATATATATAATACACAAAAGCTATGAATAGCCTGTAAATTATATCCTTATAAACGGTGAGTTCTGATGTCATTTCTGTCACATGACTCACTGAAATTTGTGTATTATAATAAAGTACCTCGGAGTTCCATGACCTTCGGCCTCGTGGTTTATATGGTCATGTTTTTAATATCCTTATAATTTACAAGAGGGGGTACTTTATTCACTATAGATATATATATACAGTGGTGTGAAAAACTATTTGCCCCCTTCCTGATTTCTTATTCTTTTGCATGTTTGTCACACAAAATGTTTCTGATCATCAAACACATTTAACTATTAGTCAAAGATAACACAAGTAAACACAAAATGCAGTTTTTAAATGAGGGTTTTTATTATTTAGGGAGAAAAGAAATCCAAACCTGTGTGAAAAAGTAATTGCCCCCTGAACCTAATAACTGGTTGGGCCACCTTAGCAGCAATAACTGCAATCAAGCGTTTGTGATAACTTGCAACGAGTCTTTTACAGCGCTCTGGAGGAATTTTGGCCCACTCATCTTTGCAGAATTGTTGTAATTCAGCTTTATTTGAGGGTTTTCTAGCATGAACCGCCTTTTTAAGGTCATGCCACAACATCTCAATAGGATTCAGGTCAGGACTTGGCCACTCCAAAGTCTTCATTTTGTTTTTCTTCAGCCATTCAGAGGTGGATTTGCTGGTGTGTTTTGGGTCATTGTCCTGCTGCAGCACCCAAGATCGCTTCAGCTTGAGTTGACGAACAGATGGCCGGACATTCTCCTTCAGGATTTTTTGGTAGACAGTAGAATTCATGGTTCCATCTATCACAGCAAGTCTTCCAGGTCCTGAAGCAGCAAAACAACCCCAGACCATCACACTACCACCACCATATTTTACTGTTGGTATGATGTTCTTTTTCTGAAATGCTGTGTTACTTTTACGCCAGATGTAACGGGACGCGCACCTTCCAAAAAGTTCAACTTTTGTCTCGTCGGTCCACAAGGTATTTTCCCAAAAGTCTTGGCAATCATTGAGATGTTTTTTGGAAATCTGCCATGCAGGCCGTTTTTGCCCAGTCTCTTTCTTATGGTGGAGTCGTGAACACTGACCTTAATTGAGGCAAGTGAGGCCTGCAGTTCTTTAGATGTTGTCCTGGAGTCTTTTGTGGCCTCTCGGATGAGTTGTCTCTGCGCTCTTGGGGTAATTTTGGTCGGCCGGCCACTCCTGGGAAGGTTCACCACTGTTCCATGTTTTTGCCATTTGTGGATAATGGCTCTCACTGTGGTTCGCTGGAGTCCCAAAGCTTTAGAAATGGCTTTATAACCTTTGAAATTGAACTCAGGTGTGATAAACCACAGTTAAGTTATTTTTTAACAAGGGGGGCAATCACTTTTTCACATAGGCCCATGTAGATTTGGAGTTTTTTTTCTCCCTTAATAACATAAACCTTCATCTAATAGTTAACGGTTTTTGATGAGCAGAAACATTTAAGTGTGACAAACATGCAAAAGAATAAGAAATCAGGAAGGGGGCAAATAGTTTTTCACACCACTGTATATATATATATATATATGTGTGTGTAGGAGTGAGCCAGTCAGGGTAATTAGCCTATAAAGATAACATGCCATCACAGTGTTAGTACTTCAGGTGCCAGATGTGGATATAAGGGTTAATAAGGTACATGGAACCTGCCAAGCCTGATGGGTCAGTATGAGAAAGTGCTGAGTTCTGCCGCATGTGTGTCTGTCTGTGTGTGTGTGTGTGTGTGTGTCTGTCTATGTGTATGTCTTTGTGTCTGTCTGTGTGTGTCTGTCTCTGTCTGTGTGTGTCTGTCTTTGTGTCTGTGTGTGTGTCTGTGTGTGTGTCTGTGTGTGTGTGTGTGTGTGTGTCTGTCTATGTGTATGTCTTTGTGTCTGTCTGTGTGTGTCTGTCTCTGTCTGTGTGTGTCTGTCTTTGTGTCTGTGTGTGTGTCTGTGTGTGTGTCTGTGTGTGTGTGTGTGTGTGTCTGTCTATGTGTATGTCTTTGTGTCTGTCTGTGTGTGTCTGTCTCTGTCTGTGTGTGCCTGTCTTTGTGTCTGTGTGTGTGTCTGTGTGTGTCTGTGTGTGTGTCTGTGTGTGTGTGTGTGTGTGTGTCTGTCTATGTGTATGTCTTTGTGTCTGTCTGTGTGTGTCTGTCTCTGTCTGTGTGTGCCTGTCTTTGTGTCTGTGTGTGTGTCTGTGTGTGTCTGTGTGTGTGTCTGTCTGTGTGTGTGTGTGTCTGTGTGTGTGTCTGTCTTTGTGTCTGTCTGTCTTTGTGTCTGTCTGTGTGTGTGTGTCTGTGTGTGTGTCTGTCTTTGTGTCTGTCTGTCTTTGTGTCTGTCTGTGTGTGTCTGTCTGTGTGTGTGTCTGTCTTTGTGTCTGTCTGTCTGTGTGTCTGTCTGTGTGTGTGTGTATCTGTGTGTCTGTCTGTGTGTGTGTGTATCTGGCATTGTGCACCAAGATCAAATGATGAGTGTGTGTCGCACATTCCTCAGGTGTATGGGCCGTGCAAGGTCACCTGACCTCAAACTGCAACACAGCATTAACCCCTTATTCTGCTACACAAACAAAAAGTCAGATAATAGAATATTGGAACAGAGACAGTTTGAATGGTGTGACCTTCCAGAAAGGAATTTTGCCTGAAATTGTTTGGCAACTGTGATTTCCAGCAAAGTCTTTCTGACTCTGTTTGTCTGGTTAACTGCACACAAGAATTTCACTGATTTTATCAGCTGACTCTGGACTCATTGCTTAAAGGGAAACTCCACACTTTCTGCTCTCTGGGTTTGACCCTTGAAACTGTATAGCAGATGTCAGTTCTCTTCCAGGTCTGCTTTCTGCTACATTGTTTCAGAAGTCGGAAACCAGCAGTGCAGGGAATGCAAACGGATACTGCTTTCAATAGCAATTGCATTTACAAATAACTTGAAAGACATTGTAAAATGTAATCAATGCATTAAGCATGTGTATTTGGTTGAACCACAGGAGTCATGGCATAGAAAGTGTTAATGTGGAGCAGGAGCAGTGCATATTAATTACTGAGCATAAAGCTGCCCATAGACATACAGATCTCTATGAACGTATGGCTACCATGGCTACACAGCAACTTGTTTATATAAACTATAGTAGTACTTTTCTGTTATCTACTGTGTATCCTGTGCTTGAATGGCTGCCCCCATGGCTACACAGCAGCTTGTGTATATAAACTATAGTAGTACTTATCTGTTATCTACTGTGTATCCTGTGCTTGAATGGCTGCCCCCATGGCTACACAGCAGCTTGTTTATATAAACTATAGTAGTACTTATCTGTTATCTACTGTGTATCCTGTGCTTGAATGGCTGCCCCCATGGCTACACAGCAGCTTGTGTATATAAACTATAGTAGTACTTATCTGTTATCTACTGTGTATCCTGTGCTTGAATGGCTGCCCCCATGGCTACACAGCAGCTTGTTTATATAAACTATAGTAGTACTTATCTGTTATCTACTGTGTATCCTGTGCTTGAATGGCTGCCCCCATGGCTACACAGCAGCTTGTTTATATAGACTATAGTAGTACTTATCTCTTATCTACTGTGTATCCTGTGCTTGAATGGCTGCCCCATGGCTACACAGCAGCTTGTTTATATAAACTATAGTAGTACTTATCTGTTATCTACTGTGTATCCTGTGCATGAATGGCTGCCCCCATGGCTACACAGCAGCTTGTTTATATAAACTATAGTAGTACTTATCTGTTATCTACTGTGTATCCTGTGCTTGAATGGCTGCCCCCATGGCTACACAGCAGCTTGTTTATATAAACTATAGTAGTACTTATCTGTTATCTACTGTGTATCCTGTGCTTGAATGGCTGCCCCCATGGCTACACAGCAGCTTGTTTATATAAACTATAGTAGTACTTATCTGTTATCTACTGTGTATCCTGTGCTTGAATGGCTGCCCCCCATGGCTACACAGCAGCTTGTTTATATAAACTATAGTAGTACTTATCTGTTATCTACTGTGTATCCTGTGCTTGAATGACTGCCCCCGTGACTACACAGCAGCTTGTTTATATAAACTATAGTAGAACTTATCTGTTATCTACTGTGTATCCTGTGCTTGAATGGCTGCCCCCATGGCTACACAGCAGCTTGTTTATATAAACTATAGTAGTACATATCTGTTATCTACTGTGTATCCTGTGCTTGAATGACTGCCCCTTGGCTACACAGCAGCTTGTTTATATAAACTATAGTAGTACTTATCTGTTATCTACTGTGTATCCTGTGCTTGAATGGCTGCCCCCATGGCTACACAGCAGCTTGTTTATATAAACTATAGTAGTACTTATTTGTTATCTACTGTGTATCCTGTGCTTGAATGACTGCCCCCGTGACTACACAGCAGCTTGTTTATATAAACTATAGTAGAACTTATCTGTTATCTACTGTGTATCCTGTGCTTGAATGACTGCCCCCGTGACTACACAGCAGCTTGTTTATATAAACTATAGTAGAACTTATCTGTTATCTACTGTGTATCCTGTGCTTGAATGGCTGCCCCCATGGCTACACAGCAGCTTGTTTATATAAACTATAGTAGTACATATCTGTTATCTACTGTGTATCCTGTGCTTGAATGACTGCCCCCGTGACTACACAGCAGCTTGTTTATATAAACTATAGTAGTACTTATCTGTTATCTACTGTGTATCCTGTGCTTGAATGGCTGCCCCCATGGCTACACAGCAGCTTGTTTATATAAACTATAGTAGTGTTTCTTAAGTAAATACCAGTTTAACCAGTGCAGGGCAACACTACATTATATTTTTATTACTTTGAAACACTTTTTGATGTTACTATTTCTTTAAGCAAACCCATTTCCTAAGAATAGATAGTGACATTACTATGTGCCATATTATCAACATTGCCATTAATAATGTAACTCAGATCTATCTGCTTAATATATTATATATAACATTATATTATAATGGATATACTTTATTTTTCAGTGTCAGCATGGGAGAGAATCAGACATTTAGCAGGCGCCTTCATGAAATCACGGTATGTATAAAAGTCATTGCTCTGCCATATACAGTGTAGGGGGATGGCAGAGCAGAGCTTACACTCTAATATACAGAAGGACACAGATACCATACAGGGAGAGAGAACCAATGGGAGAAGAGAAATCTGTCCAGCAGAGCTTACACTCTAAAAAAACAGAGGCTGATGGACACATACCATACACAGAGAGGAAACCACTGGGAGAAGGGGGTCCTGTCATGCAGAGCTTACACTCTAATATACAGAGGTACACAGATACAATACTGGACAAGGGGAACATTAGGAGAAAGGAATCCTGTCCTCTACAGCTTGCACTCTAATATGTCAGAGGAACACATCAGGGAGAAGGGAAACCTGCCCACAGAACTTACACTCTAATGAACAGAGGGAGACAGATACAGTACTGAAACAGGGAATCATTAGGAGAAGGAACTCCTGCCCTGCAGAGCTTACACTCTAATATACAGAAGGACACAGATACAATACAGGGAGAAGGAACCATTGGGAGAAGATAATCATGCCTTTCAGAGCTCACACTCTATTATACAGATAGACACAGATACAATACAGTATGAAGGAACAATTTGAATTAGGGAATACTGTCCTACAGAGCTTAAACTCTAGTAGAAAGAGGGACATAGATATAATACAGGGAGAAGAGAATCCTCCCCCACAGAGCTTACACAGAAGGAGACAGATACAATACTGGAACAAGGTACTATTAGGAGAAGGGGCTCCTGCCCTGCAGAGCTTGCACTCTAATATACAAAGAAACATAGATACAATACAGGGAGAGGGAACCAGTGGGAGAAAGGAATCTTGCCCTACAGGGACTTATTCTGCTGTTATTCTCTGTCAGGAAAGGCGCAATATTCTCTCGGAGGTGGAGCGAATTCAGAAGGAGCTGGAACAGAAGAGGATCAGCCTACAGCAACTAAAGGTAAGAATCCTGTGTATCCCGTTTCAGTACTGAGAACCTTCAGTTCACCAGTGTGTGTTGTATGTGTGTTTGTGCACTGACACAATATGGATTTTACACACACTTTCGCTTATGGTTGAATTTACACAGAAGTCAAAGGAATATCAATCAATCTTTCCAGAAAGAAGTTTAAAGCACAACCATGCAGAACATATAATTACTCCTCCCTTTTATCTGCTAGGCATGTTTTATGGTAGAGCAGAGTGGGAATTTGCCTTGGGCCCTTATTATTTAAGGACCAGAGTACAGTACAGGGGAATACCTATGCTAGTGCCATAGTTTTATGGGATCTCTCTGTACAGACTATGAGCAAACTTAGGGGACTGTTCCTGCTGAATTGTGCTTAGTACAGGGAATACCTATGTGTCATAGTTTTATGGGATCTCTCTGTACTGACTATGAGCAAACTTAGGGGACTGTTCCTGCTGAATTGTGCTTAGTACAGGGAATACCTATGCTGCCATAGTTTTATGGGATCTCTCTGTACAGACTATGAGGAAACTTAGGGGGCTGTTCCTGCTGAATTGTGCTTAGTACAGGGAATACCTATGCTGCCATAGTTTTATGGGATCTCTCTGTACAGACTATGAGCAAACTTAGGGGACTGTTCCTGCTGAATTGTGCTTAGTACAGGGGAATACCTATGCTGCCATAGTTTTATGGGATCTCTCTGTACAGACTATGAGCAAACTTAGGGGACTGTTCCTGCTGAATTGTGCTTAGTACAGGGAATACCTATGCTGCCATAGTTTTATGGGATCTCTCTGTACTGACTATGAGCAAACTTAGGGACTGTTCCTGCTGAATTGTGCTTAGTACAGGGAATACCTACACTGCCATAGTTTTATGGGATCTCTCTGTACAGACTATGAGCAAACTTAGGGGACTGTTCCTGCTGAATTGTGCTTAGTACAGGGAATACCTATGCTGCCATAGTTTTATGGGATCTCTCTGTACTGACTATGAGCAAACTTAGGGACTGTTCCTGCTGAATTGTGCTTAGTACAGGGAATACCTACACTGCCATAGTTTTATGGGATCTCTCTGTACAGACTATGAGCAAACTTAGGGGACTGTTCCTGCTGAATTGTGCTTAGTACAGAGGAATACCTATGCTGCCATAGTTTTATGGGATCTCTCTGTACACGTTGTGAGCAAAGTGTATTATGACCCCCACTGATATGGGTAGATTTAATCTGCCAGTGTATGGCCACATTTAAGGTGGCCATAGTCATAGAGATCCACCAAACGAGCTGATCTCTCCCCCCATATGCCCTCATGGAAGTGGGTGATATTGGGCTGATCCGTTTGTGGGACCTAGGGCCCAATGATCGGATCATAATACATACGATACGGGCGGCCGGATCGTGGGACTGCATAAACTCAGATGCGGTTGCGATCTGACGGGATTTTTTAACCTGCCCCTTTGAGATGTGGCACATTTTCGGCCAGATATCGATCGGGGAAGCCCGTCGGATGGCCCCACACATGGGCCAATAAGCTGCCGACTTGGTTTGACATCAGCTTTTATCTGCCTGCCTTTAGGCCTCAAGCACATGGGCAGATTCGGGGAGATTTAGTCGCCAGGCTACTAATCACCTCTTCTGCGGGCGACAATCTCCCTGAACTGCCTTCCCGGTGCCTGCCAGCTGCTATAATGACAAAACGCCAGTGCCAATGCACTCGTGTCGCTTCACCCGAAGTTTCCTCGTGAGGCAAGTTTGGGAGACTTCGGAAAATGAAGCGCCGCGCAGAAGAGGCAATTAGTCGCCAGATGACTAAATCTCTCCGAATCTGCCCATGTGCTAACTCCCTTAAGCTGGCCATAGACGCAAAGATCCGATCGTTCGAATCCTCGAACAATCGGATGTCCCCATCTCCTGAGCTGCCACTAACCATTCAGATCAAATAAAGTAGAAAAGAACAGATGAGCCGATGTTCTGCCCCTGACAGTAATCGTACGATAGTTATGTCCGACCAAAGCTGGTGACAGTCTCCCACTGAAAATCGTACAATCGGCAATACACGCAGAGATATTATCGGCAGCCGACAGAAATCTTTTAACCGACCAAACGGCAGATCTCCATGGGACGAAAAATGTCATGACTCTCCACACACGGTCCGAAAATCATACGAATCCTCGATTCTTACGATCGGATCTTTGCGTCTATGGCCAGCTTTAGTCTTTCATTCGGAAGAGTTTGCTTATCTCTACAACAAGTGTTAACTAGTCGCTTGCACACACAGACCATTAAATCTCAGCTCCATTGTTTCCAGCAGGAGCCACAGATAAGCTTCAGGCCTGCACCCTACACATTGAAAGTGGTTTTGATAGCAGAGACAACATTCTCACATTTATTATTAGGGTAAATATAGATTGTACTAAAATAGATTTTCCACTGGGCACAAAGGCTGTCAGCCTGAGTAATTTTGCAGCTGAGAGAAGCAGATCCGCTCAGTGCCCCTGCTCCATTGATCTGAATCTGATCAGCCTAATAGTGACCTTGGCTTCAGCTCCACTCTATGTATGACTGCACACAGAGAGATATCGGGTTAATCCAAATTTTGAGCTCCAGGGCCAAACAATTGAATTAAATGACGAGAATGGTCGCTGATAGGTTGTAGGACTGCAGCAACTATCCACAGGAGAAATCAAACTTGTCCGATTGGTATCAGCCATTTTTTGGCTTGATATCGATTGAGGAGACCCGTCGAAAGCCCCCCCACATGAGCAGATATGCTGCGGAATCAATCTAAGTGCCGAGACACACGTGGAGATTCGGGTAGATTAGTCGCCCGGCAAAAAATTGCCTTTTCTTTAGGCGACTAATCTCCCAGAACTAGAATCTAAATTGCTGGCGGGATGGCACTCAGAGGAAACTTCAGGCGACTTCGGAAAACCAAGTACTCCGAGTGCCATCCCGCCTGCGATTTAGATTCCAGCCAGCGGAAAGGATTTTCGGGGAGATAATTCGCCCGAAGAAAGGGCGACTAATCTCCCTGAATCTCCACAGGTGTCTCTGCCCTAAAGAAGGTTGTTCACCCTCCAAACACTTTTTCAGTTCAGTTGTTTTAAGATTGTTCCCCTAGAAATAAAGACTTTTTTCAATTAGCGTCTCTGGTGCTTCAGTCTGGCAGCTCAGTGATCCAGAAGCAGGTTCTGAACTGTTACAATTTGATATATTTAGTTGATACGTTTAGTTGGTATATTTAGTTGATACATTTAGTTGCTACGTTTAGTTGATACATTTGGTTGATACGTTTAGTTGATACGTTTGGTTGATACGTTTGGTTGATACGTTTGGTTGATACGTTTGGTTGATACGTTTGGTTGATACGTTTAGTATCAACCAAACGTTGGTTGATACGTTTGGTTGATACAGTTAGTTGATACGTTTGGTTGATACGTTTGGTTGATACAGTTAGTTGATACGTTTGGTTGATACGTTTGGTTGATACGTTTAGTTGATACAATTAGTTGATACGTTTAGTTGATACGTTTGGTTGATACGTTTAGTTGATACAATTAGTTGATACGTTTGGTTGATACGTTTGGTTGATACATTTAGTTGATACGTTTGCTTGATACGTTTGGTTGATTTGTTTGGTTGATACGTTTGATTGATACAGTTAGTTGATACGTTTGGTTGATACGTTTGGTTGATACATTTAGTTGATACGTTTGGTTGATACGTTTGGTTGATACGTTTAGTTGATACGATTAGTTGATACGTTTGGTTGATACGTTTGGTTGATACGTTTGGTTGATGCGTTTAGTTGATACGTTTAGTTGATACGTTTGGTTGATACGTATTGTTGATACAATTAGTTGATACGTTTAGTTGATACGTTTAGTTGATACGTTTGGTTAATACGTATTGTTGATACAATTAGTTGATACATTTAGTTGATACGTTTAGTTGATACATTTAGTTGATACGTTTGGTTGATACGTTTAGTTGATACAATTAGTTGATACGTTTGGTTGATACGTTTAGTTGATACATTTCTCAGCAGTATCTGTGGAATATCAGCAACTATTGTGTCAATTCTAACAGCTGCCTTTAAAGGGGTTGTTCACCTTTGTGTAATCTTTTAGTATGATGTAAAGAGGGATATTCTGAGACAATTGGTTTTCATTTTTTATTATTTGCGGTTTTTGAGTTCAATGTTTTATTCAACAGCTCTCCAGTTTACAATTTCAGCCATCTGGTTGCTAGGGTCCAAATTCCCCTAGCAACCATGCACTGATTTGAATAAGAGACTGGAATATGAATAGGAGAGACCTGAACAGAAAGGGGAGTAATAAAAAGTAGCAATAACAATACATTTGTAGCCTTATAGTGCATTTTTTTTAGATGGGGTCAGTGACCCCCATGTGAAAGCTGGAAAGAGTCCAAAGAAAAAGGCAAATAATTAAAGAACTAATGAAGACCAGTTGAAAAGTTGCTTAGAGCTGGCCATTCTATAACATACTGAAAGTTAACTTAAAGGTGAACCACCACTTTAATGAAACTCAGGGATTCTGCTCAGCAGGGACAAAGATATGAAATGGATCAACTAAATGTATCAATTTGGAATGCCTAACATTTGGCACCCCAAGTGTAAATGACTTTCCTTCTCCTTTAAAAAGACATAAGTTGAAAAATGTGATTTTAAACTTGAATATTAGAAAAACAGTTCCAAATGGATAGTAATTTTTTTAAAAAAAATAGTTATTTCTGGGGAACTCTATGAATACGAATGAAATGAAAAACATTTTTGGAAGGTGAACAACCCCTTTATTATTTACAAACCACCTATTGTAATTCCCTCCGCATTATGATGATTTGGCTTCCCTGGGCTGATCAGGTGGAGAGTGTACCTGGCTATGTATGACAATCTGAGACAACAGCTGCCTTTTGTTGTGCAAATAATTCTTTTTGGGCTCATATTCCCTTTAGGGCAGAGACACACGTTTAGATTTGGGGAGATAAGTCACCCAGCGACAAATCTCCTCTTTTTCTGGGTGACTAATCTTCCCAAACTGCCTCCCGTTGGCTAGAATATAAATCACCAACGGGATGGCAATTGGTGCGTTTCATTTTCCAAAGTCGCCCGAAGTCGCCTCGCGTGAAATCTTTGGGCAACTTCGGAAAATGAAGTGCTCCAAGTGCCATCCCGCCGGCGATTTAGATTCTAGCCAACTTGAGGCAGTTCAAGGAGATTAGTCGCCTAGAAGAAGAGTCGATTTATCGCAAGGTGACTAATCTCCCCGAATCTGAGCGTGTGTCTGCCCTTAAAGTCAATTGGAAGTGGCAATGGCAGTTTAGCCCTAAAGATAATCTGGTTTCTACACTTTCCTCAGAGGAAATCCCTGCGAGAGCGATGGCTGATGGATGGAGTGGTCCCATCTCCCGGGGCTGAAACAGACAATCCGCTCTTCCAGACAGAAAGTAAAATACAGCAGCTGGAGAAGGAACTAGAGAGGTGAGTACTGACTGCCATGAGGTGAGCTGAGAAACTTCCAAACAACTGCGTCTGTTAACTTTAAAGGAGAACTAAACCCTAAAAATGAATATGGATAAAAATGGCATATTTTATATAGTGAACTTATTGCACGAGGCTAAAGTTTGAGCTTGTCAATAGCAGCAATGATCCAGGACTTCAAACTTGTCACAGGGGGTCACCATCTTGGAAAGTGTCTGTGACACTCACATGCTCAGTGGGCTCTGATTGGCTGTTGAGAAGCTAAGCTTAGGGCTCGTCACTAATTATCCAGCAGAAAATGAGCTTCCCTGGCTGTAATATAAGCTGATGCTACAGGTTTGCTGATTATTAAATTCTGATGCTAATTGCACTGGTTTCTGTGCTGCCATGTAGTAATTATGTGTATTAATTACTAATCAGCCTTATATTGTGACATTTCTATTCTATATGTACTGTATATTGTGAGTGGCTCCCTAAGCTCATTAAGTCACAGCAGCACAGAGCATGTGCAGTGAATCAGCAGAAAAGAAGATGGGGAGCTACTGGGGCATCTTTGGAGACACAGATCTTTACTGCTAAAGGGCTGTGGTTGCCTTGGGCTGGTACAGAAGCACAAAACATCATGAACAACATTTCTAGCTACTTCTTTAGTTAGGCTTTAGTTCTCCTTTAAGAGCATTTTATTTAAAATCAGAATTTTGGCTCTGCTAGTACAGAGAGTGCAATTCTGTCCTCACTAGCGACACAGCCCCCCTACACCCACTTCAGCACTTGAAATAATATACCCGAGGGGTTATGAAGCTGTAACTTTAATTAGACATTTACACTGATCCCATGTGCAACAACTTCCTCCCTGACGCATTTCTCTTCCCTCCTCAGCCTCCAGATGCAGCTGCTGCGCTTAGAGACCCCTGCAGCAGTGCAGCCCGAGGCAAAAGCCATTCAGGTAACAACTTATCTGTCTGTAAATATTTCCTCTGCCATCGATATACAGTCTGTACACATGTATTACATATATCTATATCTATTAGCTAAATGTCACCAAGATATTAGCTGCCATGTAATATTCTCATAGTGTTCAGTAGGGGACATCACTTTATAAATAATACAAGACTTTCAAGGAGTCATGGGACACAATGACATCACTAAACACTCATTAAAACTGATGATGTCATCTTGCACCACTTATTTGTGCTGCCATTTGGAATCTGGAAGGAATAAACAAACTGGAAAGGGGTTCAGATATATATATATATATATATATATATATATATATATATATATATATATATATATATATATATATATATATATATATATATATATATATATAATACACAAAAGCCATGAATATATTGTAAATTATAACCTTATAAACGGTGAGTACTGATGTCATCAGTTATAAACTGTGAGTTCTGATGTCATTTCTGTCACATGACTCACTGGCACTTGTGTTTTATAATAAATAAAGTTCCCCCTGTCGCAAAATATGAGGATATTAGAAGTTACCTCGGAGTTCCATGACCTGTATAAAAACATATGGTCATAAAACTCCTCGGTAACTTATAATATCCTTATAATTTAAAAGAGGGGGTATTTTATTCACTATATCATTTTTATTTATTTATTTGGATCAGCTAGAGGTTAAACAGGACTTATTTGAGCAAAAGGTTTATCTTGGATGGTGGTGTGTCTTTTTTTTTTCCAAGCCCAGTTACTATATAACTAGCTTTAAAAAAAAAGAAAAACCTTGCATATAAATTCTCCTGTCAGGTGATCCATATACGCCCTAGTCATGGAGTTCTTATTTTGTAGGCGTCTCCATTTTTTATTCTCATAATATACCTGCCATTGTTATGTGTGTAACAGCAACACCCACAGCTCTGCTGGAATGTGGATGTTGCAATACTTACCCTTTCTGACAGATGACACAGATCCTATCCTACCCTTAAAGGATAAGTAAACTGTTAAAATAAGTGAATGTAAAATTGATGAGGGGGCTATTCTAAGCACTTTTGTAATTTACGTTCATTATTATTTTCTTTTAATTCCAAGATATTAAGGGATACATGTACAGTTAATATGAATACATTTTGTTACAACAGCGCCACCTGCTGGTCAGTTTCCCACCAGTCTGACCACCAAGTAGTCAAGGAAGTTGTCAGGAGAAAGAAAGAGGCTGCTCTGATGTTCTTCTGCTTAGGATAAGAACTAGAAACTCTTCTCACATCTTTCCTAAGCAGAAGAACATCAGAGCAGCCTCTTTCTTTCTCCTGACAACTTCCTTGACTACTTGGTGATCAGACTGGTGGGAAACTGACCAGCAGGTGGCGCTGTTGTAACAAAATTCATTCATATTAACAGCACATGTATCCCTTAATATCTTGGAATCAAAACAAAATAAATAATGAATGTAAATGACTTAGAATAGTGCTTAGAATAGCCCCCTCATCAATTTTACATTCACTTATTTTAAAGGTATACTTATCCTTTAATGATTTACTAGTCACAGCAAGTAGGGAGTAGAATAATGAGTGAATGACGTGGGGCTCAGCACAAAGACATTCCTGTGTCAGGGGAAATCCACGTGCTCAAATGTCGAATCACAAAGATGTTACAACTTGTACAGAATGTTTCTTTGTCACTGAGGTGGAACCAACAAGCTTCACGTCATAGATGATTTCATCTAATCAGTAACAGTCGCAGGTTTCCAACACAATGGGGTCTGTGCTGAGTCAAATGTTGGCTAGGGGGCACCCGGGGCCGCCATCAGGAGGGGACAGGGGGTATGAGTGTCACGAAAAGGGGGCGAAGTTGAAGTCCTGAAGTCCTGAAGCGGCAAAAAGACCCGAAGTCACGAAAACAGCCGAAATTGAAGTCCTGAAGTGGCAAAAAGACCCGAAGTCAAAAAACAGACGAAATTGAAGTCCTGAAGCGGCGAAAAGACCTGAAGTCATGAAAGGAGGCGAAGTTGAAGTCTTGAAGCGGCAAAAAGACCCGGTCACGAAAACAGCCGAAATTGAAGTCCTGAAGCAGCGAAAAGACCCGAAGTCACAAAAGGAGGCGAAGTTGTCCTGAAGCCACAAGTTCATTTCTACTGAACAGCAATTTGTGTTTTTCTTTTTATTCCCCTGGCCACCAATGTATTATTTGAATACTCTATAGGCCCCTGCCACCAATGTTTTTTTAAAAATACTTTTTGGGGCCCCACTTCTTTTTTTAACTTGTAAGGGGGGCCCTGGTCACCAATTATTTTTTAACTTGTAGGGGGCCCTGACCACCAATTTTGTAAAAAACTTGTAAGGGGGGCCCTAGCACCACAGTTTTTGTTTAACTTATAAGGGGGCCCTAATCATCAATAGTTTTTTATAACTTGTGTGTTTTTAGCGCTGATGTCTGTGTGGTCTTTTAACTGTTGTGTGGAGTGGGCGGGATCTAGGGGCTGTGGTGGGCGGGGCTCAGGGGGCCCAGAAAATGTTGTTGTACGGGGCCCCGTGATTTCTACTGGGGGCGCCATTCCCTTACTGAGAATGCTGAACCCAAGGGAGTCATGTGACCACCAGGGAACCAACTGAAAATGTCAAACCCTCCCTTTGAATAAAAGATATTTATAATAAATATTAGATGTAAAATAAATGTTAAATGAACTCTTTTTATTCTGCCCATATTTCTTTTCTTTTAGGTTTTACTTCACATCCCAATGTTTGTGTTATTAAATGGATTTATCTTCCCAGGGACTCGGGGGGGGGTTATTTGGTTATTTGGGGGGGGGGATTGTGTTGACTTTATGTATTTGCTCATTTCCTTGAACTCTAACATTTTCTTTGGTTGTGGATTGTGCATTTCTCTGGAATTCTCTGGCATCAACAACACAAGCCCAGACTACACAATCCCCTTCCCTCCAAAGCCCAACATACCATAGATTCCAAATTCCTTTAGATCGTAAGCTCTTGTTATGAGGGCCCTCGGATCTTTTTTTTATTTATTTTTTAATTCAATAACCTTTATTTTTTTAATTTTTTTTTTAATTATTGTAAACCCCTTTTATTACAATGTTTCTGTAAAGCTGTGCATAATTAGTTGACACTGTATATAAAGAATGATAGTTTGACTGGTGAGGGGGTAGAACCTCATGCATTTCATGCCAGATCTATGCACAATCCACATTTTACATATTGCAGTTTGATCTGGTTACTAATAAAGAAGAAGCATTACAATAACTGGACACCCCCTAGTTATTCTAATCTATTATTGATTCTAATTTCTTATTTCATATTAGGGATGCACCGAATCCAGGATTCAGTTTGGAATTCGGGCAGGATTGGTCCTTTTTCAACAGGATTTGGCCAAATCCTTGTGCCTGGCCGAATGGAATCCAAATCCTAATTTGCATATGTAAATTAGGGACGGGAAGGGAAATCGCGTAGCTTTTTGTCACAAGACAAGGAAGTAAAAAATGTTTTCCCCTTCCTGTCCCTAATTTGCATATGCTAATTAGCACTTCGTTCGATATTTGGCCAAAATACTTTTACGAAGGATTCGGCCGAATCCCAAGTAGTGGATTCAGTGCATCCCTAATTATGAGATAGGAAAACCTTTTGGGAATCACAGCACAACAAACCTGAGATGTTTATATTGTATATATTGACCATAGCAGCACTGGGAATGACTGGAACATTATGGGACAGTGCATTAGACGAGTGCCAGCAAGGGGTATGAAATAGGGATGCACTATTTTGGATTCGGCCAAACCCACAAATCCTTTGCGAAACAATCAGCCGAATACCAAATCAAATCCTAATTTGCATAAGCAAATTAGGGGTGGGGAGGAAAAATTGCGTGACTGTTTGTCACAATACAAGGAAGTAAAAAATGTTTTCCCCTTATCACCCCTAATTTGCATATGCAAATTCGGATTCAGTTCGGCATTCGCCCAAATCTTTCCCAAAGAATTCATGGGTTCGGCCGAATCCAAAATAGTGCATCCCTATTTCATACCCCTTGCTGGCACTCCTTTAATGCACTGTCCCATAATGTTCCGGTTATTCCCAGTGCTGCTATGGTCAATATATAGTGAATAAAGTACCCCCTATTGTAAAATATAAGGATATTATAAGTCAAGAGGATTTCCATGACCATATAAAAGCACAAGGCCAAAGGCGGAGTGTTTTTATATAGGCCATGGAACTCTGAGGTACTTCTAATATCCTCATATTTTCCAACAATGGGTACTTTATTTATTATAATACTTAATTATAAGTTTTAGGAGTCATGTGACAAAAATGACATTACTAGTCACCGTTTATAAAGATATCATTTACAGGATATTCATGGCTCTTGTGTATTATATACAATATATACATCTCAGGTTTGTTGTGCTGTGATTCCCAAAAGATTTTCCTAACTCATAATTAGGGATGCACCAAACCCACTACTTGGGATTCGGCTGAAGCCCCGAATCCTTCATAAAAGATTTGGCCAAATAACGAACCAAATCCTAATTAGCATATGCAAATTAGGGACAGGAAGGGGAAAAAAATTTACTTTCTTGTCTTGTGACAAAAGATGATTTCCATGATTCCCCTTCCTGCCAGGCACAAGGATTTGGCCGAATCCTGCTGAAAAAGGCCGAATCCTGGCTGAATCCCGAACCGAATCCCGAACCGAATCCTGGATTCAGTGGATCCCTACTCATAATCAAAGTTGCTTACTTCAGTTTCACTTCACATTTGTAATACAAAATTTAGAAGCAAAAAAAAAAAGTAAAATCTGAAAATACTCTAACTCCAAGTTGTCAGGGTCCTGTAGAAGTCAATGGCAAAGGCTCCATCTCAAAATGAAGAGATCATGGTCTGCGCTGAGTTTCAGCCAAAAAATGAAAAAAAAAATCTGTGTTTTCAAGCAATTTCACAAAAAAAAAAAATTGAACATTTTGAGCATTAAATCTAAAAAAAATTCGTTTTTTTCGCAAACCGATTTTATAGAGTTTTTTCAATGATGAATTTGGTCGGACTTTTTAACTTAACAAATCAGAAAAAAATCAGATTTTAAGAAATAACCCCCTATGTGTTCCTGAACCTTTTACGGGGCACAAGATGGGTGTGCCCAGTAAAATTATATGAATAGTATGTGTAAATATCTGTGTGGGAAATTGTTTCTTATTACAGTTTATTCACAATTATATCTTTTTTTGTTCCAGACACCATTTCTGAATGGTGAAAAAATCCAGACGGGAGGAGGTCAAACAGGAGATGCTAAGGAAGTGGCTGCAGGTCAAGCAAACACCGCTCACAGAATCATCCATGAAGAACAGTCAACAAAGGAAGATCATGTGTTGGATCAAGACTTGGGAACAGATCAGCCCATACCGGCCCCAAGAGGAAAAAAAGCTGATACACCAAATGAAGATGGAAACTCGACAAACCCTGAGCTGAAAAACCAGGACACGGAACACCAGAAGGTTGAATTAGCAGATCTTAGCCAGGAACATAAAGAGCAAAGTCTAGAACCTCCATTCCAAATCCAAACTGTAGAACATCTTGAAAAGAATCAGGCACATCCAGACCAAGAACATACTGAGCAAAAACAGGATGGACAACATGGCATCCTAGAATATCTAACTCAAGATCACCAGCTTGGAAACCCAAATCTGCAACACCTTGATACGTATTTGATAGCTGAAGTGACTGTTAAACATGTTGAAAAGAACCAGGTGCATCCAGGCCAAGAAAAGAACAAGGATGATGGTGTCCTAGAATATCTATCTCAGGACCAGCAGAATGAAAATCCAAATCTGGGGCATCTGGAAAAATACCTGGTAACAGAAATAACAGTAAGTAACCCCTTAAAAAATATTTCAGTCCATGAGCAAAGCCAGAGTACATCTGATCAGAACCAGAGGATGGAAACAAAACTGCCAAGTGACATTCCTCAGAAGAAAGAGCTTGAGTGTCAAAGCGAGGGTAAAATACAAACTGTAGACCAAGGTTCAGAGTCTGAATTACTACATAAAGATCATAGTCAAGAAAAAGTAACCATTGACCAAACTCAAGACTTATCTTCATCAAGTGAACCAAAGGAAGAAAAACCCAAGGCCCAAGATGAAAAACACGACCACCACAATGAATCTGCATCAACAGTCCATGAGCAGAACGAGGTCTATAATGTGGAACACGGGCAACTGTCAACTCAGGGTGAAACTCAAAAGCCCATAAGTACATCAGAAGACCAAACCCAATGCTACATGTCATTATCTAATGCAGAGAACCAAGACCAAAGTTTAGCGTTGTCACATAAACAAGTAGAAGAGATTCCAAAACCAGATGAAGTTCAAAGTGAGGAGCCATCTTTAATGGACCAAATATCCATCTCGATACTGCAGTCTATGGAACAGAACCAGGAAGGTGCTGAACAGACGTCTACATCTGTAGCCGTGGAGGAGTTATCAGAACTGCTGTCCAGCGATATGATGAAGGAGTCAATACTTATGTCTAAGAATCTAGAAGAGAATCCGTCAATGCCATCCACCGAACAGAACCAGGAGACGTTGTGCCAGGCTGTGATCATCCCTGACCTTAAGAAGGAAAATTTGGATCCAGAAGTCATGCAGGAATCCTCCTCCCATGAGCCAGCACCCAGCACCATTCCACAGTCTAGCAGTGCAGAAGGAAACTCCTCCCCGGAATCCCGACCTCTTCTTCAGAAGTCACAAGGGACGGATAGCCAACAAGGAAGCAACACCGCAACTCCACCGGAGGAAAGCCGACCTTCGAAGAAGAAGACATGCCAGTGCTGTGTGGTCATGTGACCTTCCTCTTCAGTATTAGGCAAAAGAATGCGATTAATATCACCGCCATTAGAGGGCGACACTGTGTTCCTGACTCAGTCTGGTTTTTATGTTCAGGTGATATTATTGTAAGGACTGTTCCATAATGGGCACAAATACTGACAATCACACAAACAACAACATTTATAACAAATAAGCAACAGTGACAGAGGCAATCACCAACAGTGTAAGAGTAAGAATAAAAAGTTACTATATTTTATGTTAAATGGTGTTTATTCATTATGAATTCAAAGGGGGCATTGGGTGATTTTGGTTCTTGTATTCCAAGAATCCCAAAAAAAGATTTGTAGATACAATTATGGCAAGATCAATGCATCAAAAACTGGACTAAATTTGTGATCGTGCACTGGATTTAAAGGATAAGTAACCTTTAAAATAAGTGAATGTAAAATTGATGAGGGGGCTATTCTAAGCACTTTTGTAATTTACATTCATTATTTATTTTGTTTTATTCCAAGATATTAAGGGATACATGTGCTGTTAATATGAATGAATTTTGTTACAACAGCGCCACCTGCTGGTCAGTTTCCCACCAGTCTGACCACCAAGTAGTCAAGGAAGTTGTCAGGAGAAAGAAAGAGGCTGCTCTGATGTTCTTCTGCTTAGGAAAGATGTGAGAAAGATTTCTATTTTTTTCCTAAGCAGAAGAGCACCCCTCTAAATGATGCCACCCCATGTCCCACGGGCACTCTTCTACCTGAATCAGCTGGTGCTCGCATTGCCGAAGTAACACTAGCGGAAATTTTGCATTTTAGTACATTAGCACTGTCTGAGCGAATTTCCGCCTTGCGAAGTGTTGTGATGACTGCAAAGCCGTTGCTGGCGAATTTTCACCACTTAGTAAATTTACCCCTATATGTTACGGCCAAAGGGAAGGGTTCACATGCAAATGTTTTATAGCCATGGCCCAAACCACATTGTAAGGACCCCAGTGATTGTCACACACAGAAGCCAATTGAGTGCATGGGAAGCCTAAGACCCTTCAAATCCAGAACATGGCCAGTCTTGGTGGAAAGTTCCAGTCTATTGACTCCACACAAGGGCCGCCATTATGGCAGGAATATCAACTGAGAGGCATCGAAGTTCATAGGAGTAGCCATAATTCCCAGAGAATCCATTGTATTTTCTTGAAGTAGGATCATTGTTGAGTTTTATCAGATGGACCCAACTTTGCTTTCTTCTGGTGGGACCTTCCCCTGGCCAGAGAACCCCCACCAAGACCAGTTCTCCATTGATCTGCCCCACTGGGGCATTCTCAGCAAGCTTCAGAGACCCATCAACTCTTCTGGGGTGGGGAGAAAGTGTTTTTCATGTGATGGTCTTCTGCGGTGGTTTTGATGCCTGCGGTGGGGACTCAATCTCTTCCACAATGGTGATGGGCGTGTTGTTCTCTTGGTGGAAATCATCCAAAGATCCATGTTACTAACTGGTGCCTACTGGGCAATACAACATGCACCAATGAGGAGGTAGCATTTACTGGTCACCTGTTTGGTTACTGCCCGTTGGCAAACTTTCTATGACTGTGTATTACTTGGAGTTACTGTAGTGCCCTGTACATGCCTGAGCCTCGTGCTTAAAGGAGAACTAAACCCTAAGAATGCGCTAAAAATTCAATATTTTATGTAATGAACTTGTTGCACGAGGCTAAAGTTTGAGCTTGTCAATAGCAGCAATGATCCAGGACTTCAAACTTGTCACAGGGGGTCACCATCTTGGAAAGTGTCTGTGACACTCACATGCTCAGTGGGCTCTGATTGGCTGTTGAGAAGCTAAGCTTAGGGCTCGTCACTAATTATCCAGCAGAAAATGAGCTTCCCTGGCTGTAATATAAGCTGATGCTACAGGTTTGCTGATTATTCAATTCTGATGCTAATTGCACTGGTTTCTGTGCTGCCATGTAGTAATTATGTGTATTAATTACTAATCAGCCTTATATTGTGACATTTCTATTCTATGTGTACTGTATATTGTGAGTGGGTCCCTAAGCTCAGTAAGTGACAGCAGCACAGAGCATGTGCAGTGAATCAGCAGAAAAGAAGATGGGGAGCTACTGGGGCATCTTTGGAGGCACAGATCTTTACTGCTAAAGGGCTGTGGTTGCCTTGGGCGGGTACAGAAGGACAAAACATCATGTACAACATTTCTACTTACTTCTTTAGTTAGGCTTAATTCTCCTTTAATGGAACAAGCTGGGACAATGAATGGGATGAGTCAGCTGCCGATTCCCAGCAATAGGGGGTGTGGGAATGTTCTGGAGAAGTGACAATGCCGCATCAGCTGATGTTGCAAAACTGCATTGTACCCAAAGTCTGGGCGTTTCACGAAAGGGATTTTAATAAGACATGGCATTTAGCTCGTTCATTTGCCCTTCTGGTACAGGGCACCCTGCCAATCACACAATTAACCTCAATGAGGAGCACCAGTATGTGTTTTTATGATACTATTTCATGTAAGTGTAGGGTACGTGCTAACGAAGTCTCATTAAATTACTCCTAATTGTGTCTGTTGCGGCACAATACTTCTATATTTAGGGTGGTTTTACTCTGAGAATGAGCCGTTCTGCAAGCTGGTCCTAATGCTGCACAAGGTAGCCTGGCAAGTGCCACAATTCACATCAGTAATGAGTACCCTGACACAGTTTATGATCCTGCTAAAGGATAAGTAAACTATTAAAATAAAATGATGATTGTGCTATTCTAAGCACTTTTGTAATTTACATTCATTACTTATTTTCTTTTAATTCCAAGATATTAAGGGATACATGTGCTGTTAATATGAATGAATTTTGTTACAACAGCGCCACCTGCTGGTCAGTTTCCCACCAGTCTGACCACCAAGTAGTCAAGGAAGTTGTCAGGAGAAAGAAAGAGGCTGATGTTCTTCTGCTTAGGAAAGATGTGAGAAAGGTTTCTAATTCTTTTCCTAAGCAGAAGAACATCAGAGCAGCCTGTTTCTTTCTCCTGACAACTTCCTGCTCTGCAGACATGTGCTCCTGGTGTTTCCACTTTACAACTACAACGTTGTCTTCTTCATGTTCAACAGAAGTGAGCTCCGGCGGCTCAAGAAGAACCAGGAAACCAAATAAAGCACACAAGGTGACTTTCCACAGCCTGCAGCATCTACAGTGATTATCAATTGCCCTTGCACCATGTGCCACCACTAGGAAAGGAGTATTTTACCTTAAAGGGATCCTGTCATGGGAAAAAAACTATTTTTCAAAACGCATCAGTTAATAGTGCTGCTCCAGCAGAATTCTGCACTGAAACCCATTTCTCAAAAGAGCAAACCAATTTTTTGATATTTAATTTTGAAATCTGACATGGAGCTAGACATATTGTCAGTTTCCCAGCTGCACCCAGTCATGTGACTTTTGCTCTGATAAACTTTAGTCTCTCTTTACTGCTGTACTGCAAGTTGGAGTGATATCACCCCTCCCCCCCAGCAGCCTAACAACAGAACAATGGGAAGGTAACCAGATAGCAGCTCCCTAACACAAGATAACAGCTGCCTGGTAGATATAAGAACAACACTCAATAGTAAAATCCAGGTCCCACTGAGACACATTCAGTTACATTGAGTAGGAGAAACAACAGACTGCCAGAAAGCAGTTCCATCCTAAAGTGCTGGCTCTTTCTGAAATCACATGACCAGGCAAAATGACCTGAGATGCACCTATACACCAATATTACAACTAAATACACTTGCTGGTTCAGGAATTACATTTTATATTGTAGAGTGAATTACAGTATTTGCAGTGTAAACAGTGTCATTTAGAAATAAAAACTTCACTATAAAAATCATGACAGAATCCCTTTAGAATTTACATAGTAAATCCTTAGTCCACAAATAGAAGAAATAGGGGGGTTTTGAATAGAAATTAAGTAATAAAAAGTAATGATAAAAATCGCAGCCTCACAGAACTATAGTTTTGGTTGCCAGGGTCAGTGACCCCCATTTGAAAGCTGGATAGAGGCAAAAGAGGAAGACAAAACTCTATAAAAACAAAGACCAACTGAAAGTTGATATAAATAAGACATGATACATGGACCAGTTTTAGGGTACCTCAGGTTTCTCTGGGCTCTCGGGATCAAAGAGCTAAAAGTTGCCTATGATAATGAATTCTTTATATCAGCCTGTCCCTCTCCCTCGATTGCCTTCCCTTCTGAATTTGTAAGTAGTGATCGGCGAATTTATGGCACAAATTCACCGTGAATTTGCACTATTCGGCACCAGCGAATAAATTAGCGAAACGCTTGCGAAATTTTCGCAGGCGAAAATTCATCGGCCTCAAAAAAAATTGTCACCGGAAAACGGATGCCGGCGTAAAAAAAAAAGAATTTTTCGCAGTTTCGTGAATTTCCCGGCGCAAATTTGCCCATCACTATTTGTAAGACATTTTAGGCCGTTAGACCTGCCTGTAGCTGCATCTCCCTGAAAGTTATACTTAGAGATGTGTGAGTTGTAGTTCAGCAGTAGCTACAGAGGTGTATAGATACACCAGCGCTTCTTCATTCTGTTGTCTCCATTTGTGTCTGAGCATAACAGGGCATAGTAAAGAAATAGTAAGGGGGAGTGTCTGAGCAGAACAGGGTATAGGAAGGGGAGTGTCTAAACATAACAGGGTAAAGAAAGGGGGAGTGTCTGAGCATAACAGGGTATATTAAAGGGATAGTAAGGGGGAGTGTCTGAGCATAACAGGGTATAGTAAGGGGAGTGTCTAAACATAACAGGGTAAAGAAAGGGGGAGTGTCTGAGCAGAACAGGGTATAGTAAGGGGATGTGTCTGAGCATAACAGGGTATAGTAAAGGGATAGTAAGGGGGAGTGTCTGAGCATAACAGGGTATAGTAAGGGGAGTGTCTAAACATAACAGGGTAAAGAAAGGGGGAGTGTCTGAGCAGAACAGGGTAAAGCAAGGGAATATGTCTGAGCATAACAGGGTATAGTAAAGGGTTAGTAAGGAGGAATGTCTGAGCATAAAAGGGTATAGTAATAGGAGTGTCTGAGTATAACAAGGTACAGTGAAGGGATAGTAAGGAGGTGTATCTGAGCATAACAAGGTATTGTAATATAAAAAGAAATATAAGAATACAATTATAATAGAGACAAAGGCAGAAAGCACCAGGCCTGGCCGCTTTCTAGTATATTTCCAGTATAATATTTCTGCCTGTGTGGCACCTGGCCATGAATAATATTGAGTCTGGAGTCACACACCACAATGAATAATATTTGCACTGGGATAATGAGACTTTATGATGTTGTCCGTCCTGTTTCAGTTATTGTCTGAGTCTCTGTGACTCTTTGTCTTATGTTTGCTCTCGGCTATTTACACTTACTTGCCCTTTACTTTTCTCCTGTCTGCAGTTTCCTGAGGTTCATGAAAATCCCGCCTCACTTCCTGTCGGCAGCATTCGAAGCGCCACAATCCATGTTACTGGTGCAACTTAAATTGGGAATTGATGTGCGAGTGCAGGGGAAGTGAATGGTTAACTCCCAATCCCTTCCTCAAACCTAAGTAATATATATATTTACATTTCCCCTGCCCGTATATTGAGGGTGTGAATGTAGGGAGGAAACCCACATATACAGTTATACGAAAACCCATTATCCAGAAAGTTCCAAATTATGGAATGGCCATCTCCCATAGACTCCATATTATTCAAGTAATCCAAATTTAAAAAACTGATTTCCCTTTTCTCTGTAATAATAAAACAACCTTGTACTTGATCCCAACTAAGATATTAAAATATGATGTGATTGGTGTGGCCGAAATATGGCTGAATGAGTCACATGACTGGGCAGTAAATCATACCTCCCAACTGTCCCATTTTTGGAGGGACAGTCCCTCTTTTGACAGCTCAACCTGCAGTCCCTCATTTATACTGGAAAGTCCCGTTTTTCTCTGCACTGAACAGCCAGAAAAATAAACAAAGTTTCTAACTTAATTGGCTTTTGGCAGAGAGCCCAGAACAGCCACAGCAGAAGATAAGACACTTTTGTAACAATTTATAGATAAGAAAATAAGTAATTGTAACAATATAAGATAACCGGTCCCTTGGAAAAAGTTAGACCCACAGCTAAAAGGGCAGTTCACCTTCATTAGCAAAACTGTAATAACTGGAAAAAAACACAGAAATATGTTCAAACTTTCATAACCAGCCAAATTTGGTAAAATCAACATGGTAATTAGGGGGTGTGGCCACAAAAATGGGCGTGACCAAAGAAAATTTTGCACAGCAACTTTTTTGTCCCTCTTTTTATTTCCAAAATGTTGGGAGGTATGAGTAAATATCAGGGGCTATACTTTGTTTCGGAGGGACAGAGGCAATAGAAAAGGAGGAGGGGTATGTCTGTATGTTAGGCAGGATTTAAAAGCTCATATAAAGGAGGAGGTTATGTTAGAAAATGAGGGGGCAGAAGTCTTGTGGGTGGAGTTCTTCACCAATTGTAAAGAATCCAGCAAATTAAGTGTAGGAGTCGCTATAGACCCCCTAATGTAAGTGACGAGGAGGAGGCGAAGATCCTGATGCAAATAGAAAAGGCTGCGAGTTTGGGTGAAGTAATGATAATGGGGAATTTTAATTACCCAGATATTGACTGGAGCAACAGTACTGCCAGATCAGTTAATGGGAACAAGTTTATAAACTTATTGCACGACAATTTTATGGCACAGGTTGTTGAGGAGCCAACCAGAAAAAATGCTATTCTTGATTTAGTGATCTCAAATGACCCAGAACTTATAGCAAATGTGCAAGTCATTGAACCCCTGGGTAATAGTGACCATAATGTTATATCTTTTAATGTCTGGTGCAAAAAACAAAAATATACTGGGGCAACAAAAACCATGAATTTTGCAAAAGCTAATTTTAGTGCCTTGAGGGCTGCCCTACAGAGAATTGATTGGGGCAATAAGTTCTCAGCTAAAAACACAGAACAGAAATGGTTGTCTTTTAAAATGATATTAAATCATTACTGTTCTCAATTTATTCCCTTAAGGAGTAAATGTAGAAGCTCTAAGAATCATCCTGTGTGGCTTAATACAGAAGTAAAGAAGTTAATGGGAAAGAAGAGAAAGGCATTTAATAACTACAAATCTGTTGGGACAGAAGCTGCATTTAATGAATATAAACACTGTAATAAATGTAGTAAATCAGCAATCCGGAAGGCTAAGAAAGGAAATGAAGAGTTAATTGCGGTGGAGGTGAAAACAAACCCTAAATATATTAATAGTAAAAAGATGCAGGTTGAGAGTGTTGCTCCATTAAATAATGGTACCAGTATAGTTGTAACAGATACAGATAAGGCAAATGTGTTAAATCAGTTCTTTTCTTCAGTGTATACAATAGAGGAGTGTGAGTTCCCAGGCTCACTTTATAACTGCACGAATGGTTCAGCTCAATCTAGTCAGTGGCTGACTCAGGATATGATTCAAAAAGCTTTAATACAAATTAATGTAAACAAGGCTCCAGGGCCTGATGGCATACACCCCCGGGTTCTAAGAGAGCTTAGTTCAGTTTTAGACCAGCCCTTATTTCTGATTTTCTCAGATTCACTGTCATCTGGTAAGGTGCCTATGGATTGGAGAAAAGCTGATGTTATTCCAATATTTAAAAAGGGATTACGATCTCAGCCTGGCAATTATAGGCCAGTAAGCTTGACATCTGTGGTGGGCAAATTATTTGAAGGCTTGTTAAGGGATCACATTCAAAATTTTGTCCTAATGAATGGCATTATGAGCAACAATCAGCATGGCTTTATGAAGGATAGGTCATGTCAGACGAATTTGATTGCATTTTATGATGGGGTAAGTAAGATGCTGGACAGTGGGGGGGCAGTAGATCTATTTAGATTTTTTCAAAGTGTTTGATACTGTGCCCCACAAACGACTGCTTTCTAAACTAAGGTCTGTTGGGCTTAATGAAGTCGTTTGCACGTGGATAGGAAACTGGCTACAGGATCGGGTACAGAGGGTGGTTGTTAATGGGACATTCTCTACTTGGAGTAAGGTTCTTAGTGGGGTCCCCCAGGGCTCAGTATTGGGTCCACTTTTATTTAACTTGTTCATTAATGACTTAGGGGAGGGTGTTGTAAGTAATGTATCAGTGTTTGCAGATGAGACAAAACTATCAGCCCAATTAATTCCATCCAGGATGTGGCACTTGCAACAGGATCTTGACTAACTGGCAATCTGGGCAGCTAAGTGGCAAATGAGATTCAATGTTGATAAATGTAAAGTCCTGCACCTGGGATGTAACAATATCCACTTATACCCTTAATGGGACTGCACTAGGCAAATCCATAATGGAGACGGAGCTTGGAGTCCTTGTAGATAATAAACTTGTCTGTAGCAAGTAATGCCAGTCAGCAGCATCAAGGGCAAATAAGGCTTGAGTTGTATTAAATGGGGCAGAGAGTCACGGGAGGAGGGGGTCCCACTGTATAGAGCACTGGTAAGGCCCCATCTAGAATATGCCCTACAGTTTTGGTCTCCATCACTCAAACAGGACATTATTGTATTAGAGAGGGGACAGAGAAGGGCAACTAAGCTGCTAAAGGGAAAATCTTAGCTATGAGGAAAGACTGGCCAAATTGGGGATGTTCACTCTGGAGAAGAGGCGCTTAAGGGGTGATATGATAATTATGTATAAATATATAAGGGGATCATATAATAATCTCTCTAATGATTTATTTACCAGTAGATCTTTCCAGCTGACACAAGGTCACCCATTCCGATTAGAAGAAAAGAGGTTCCGCCTAAATATTGGGAAGGGGTTTATTACAGTGAGAGCTGTGAAGATGTGGAATTGTCTTATTTGAACCTCACTTTCTATGTTACTATGTATAATTAATCCTTATTGGCAGCAAAAGCAGCCTAATGGGTTTATTCAAAGGGATACTGTCATCCGAAAAAATGTTTTTTTTTCCAAAACACATCAGTTAATAGTGCTGCTCCAGCAGAATTCTGCACTGAAATCCATTTCTCAAAAGAGCAAAACAATTTTTTATATTTAATTTTGAAATCTGACATGGGGCTAGACATATTGTCAGTTTCCCAGCTGTCCCCAGTCATGTGACTTGTGCTCTGATAAACTTCAGTCACTCTTTACTACCGCACAACCTTAGTGTATTAAAGATATGAAGATCCAAATTACAGGAAGATCCATTATCCGGAAAACCCAAGAGCTTTCTGGATAACAGGTCCCATACCTGTACCATGTACCAAAAACCCACTGTAACCTGTTCTGTTTTACAACAAGAACACAACACTGTGGTTGCACCCATGCTGCTGCCTCCCTCCTTCTTCTGTGATAGCTATGATGTTATTAGAGGTATTTATAGGCGCCTATAAATAAAGGAGATGTCCTGAGGGTGAAATAAGTCTGAGTGTGGTTGGAAGAAAGTGGAAAGGCTGGCACCGTGACTGGCCGGCTCTGTAAAATAACAGCTATTATTTCTAGCACTATTGGCACGGACTTGAGGCCGTACATGGAACTCAAACCCATCAAGCTAAACCCAGACTTTGTGCTCTGCCTTTAAAGGGGTTATTCACCTTTGAATTAACTGTTAGTAGGATGTAGAGATGGATATTCTGAGACAATTTGCATTTGGTTTTAATTTTTTATTATTTGTGGTTTTTGAGTTATTTAGCTTTTTATTCAGCAGCTTTCCAGTTGACAATTTCAGCCATCTAGTTGCTAAGGTCCAAATTCCCCTAGCAACCATGCACTGATTTGAATAAGAGACTGGAATATGAATAGGAGAGGCCTGAATAGAAAGAGGAGTAATAAAAAGTAACAGTAGTAGTAGAAGAACATCAGAGCAGCCTCTTTCTTTCTCCTGACAATTTCCTTGACTACTTGGTGGTCAGACTGGTGGGAAACTGACCAGCAGGTGGTGCTGTTGTAACAAAATTCATTCATATTAACAGTACATGTATCCCTTAATATCTTGGAATAAAACCAAAATAAATAATGAATGTAAAGTACAAAAGTGCTTAGATAGCACCCTCATTAATTTTACATTCACTTATTTTAAAGGTTTACTTATCCTTTAAAAGTCCACTTAACCTTGCAAGTGTGTTGTTACTGAATTGGACTTTGGGGGCTGTTCCTGCAGAAACCCTCATTTGTAAAGATCAGGGGCGTAACTGAAAGGGGAGCAGGGGGTGCAAATGGGCCAGGGCCCGCACCCCCGCAAGGCCCTCCCCGGAAGATCGTGCGCGCTGCAGCCGGCTGGAGTCGGCTGCAGCGGCACAGAAAAATCGCGCACCAGGGCCCGCCCCCCACCAAGTTACGTTACTGGTAAAGATGATAGAGCAAGCCAAGAGTAAGATGGCTGAATTGCCCGGGACTTTAAACAACACAGACTTCCAACTATTTGTAACATAGAAGATAATTAAATCCACGGAAACACAAACACACTAGGCCAGTGGGTTACCGAAAGAGAAATCCTACTGGAACCCCACCCTAGTGGGCCCCATCACTTTGGTCCTTCCACAGAAGGCAGCACAGGTGTGGTGTTGGGCAAATATGGTGAGGCACATGGGGGAGCAGTGTGTCTGACAGTTTAGGACAGTGGAGGCTCTTGAACTGAGGTGCTTCCCAGTCGGACACAACAACAGAGGAACTTCTACCTGTCCAGGTACAGTTCTTTTCTAGGGGCAGTCCAGGGCTTTAATAGGGGCCTGGGTTAGTGAAAGTGGGTGGAGTTGAGGATAGATCAGGGCAGCCAATCAGTACTAAGCTTTTACTGGTCTAGTGCATTTAATATAATAAAAGAATACACCCGATTGGTTACTGTAGGTAAACTTGCATCCGTGCTATATAATTAGTTGAACCAGATCACCACTATGCTAATGTGGGACACCATCTCCTGACTAATGATCTTGCAGAGCTTTGCAACTAATAGCCAGAAGCCACAGGAGGAAAACCTAAGCCCTTATACAAGTTGCACAGCATGGAAATAAGCTCAGCCAAGATTGGGGTTTGCGTTGAAGGCCAAATAATGTACTCCCAGCAAGAACAAGCCCAGTCCCTGTTAGTGAGAGCTCACCTTGAACCTTGAGTAAATAAAAACCCCACCTCTGAACTTCCAACCAGTAGATGCCCCACCCCTGCACTTCCAACATGTAGAAGCTCCGCCCCTGCCCTTCCAACAATTGAAATCAGGAGGTCATGAGCCCTGCAATAACATGTGAAATAGTTGCAGGTGGGCTTACCAATGTTTTTTCTATTCCCAACATCCCAACAGACTGTTGTTGTATGTGCATGTGTCCATCACTAGGTCTATAATATTTGTACATAATATATTCCAGGCTTACTTTTTCAGGCGCAGCACATACAAGGTGGGATTTGTGTCCGACAAACTCTTCCAGCTGCAGTTTAAACGTTATTCTTGTCCTTGGATGTGGCAGCAGAGTTGGCAAATGTCAACAATACCTGAAAAATACCATCAAAGCACATGTTCTCTTCCACCTGCGGGGAACGTCTCCTTCTTCCAGAACCATCATATTCCCCCAGTTTAACTGCTGGGAATAACAGTGCTGAGGTGGGGGGCACAGAAAGCTTTGGCTGAATACTCACCTCTAGACACCGAGGAAACCAAAACCACTAGGGTGAAGAATTCATAGACAAAGATCTTAAAGGAAAACTATACCCCCAAAATGAATACTTAAGCAACAGATAGTTTATATCAAATTGAATGACATATTAAAGAATCTTACCAAACTGGAATATATATTTACATAAATATTGCCCTTTTACATCTCTTGCCTTGAACCACCATTTCGTGACTCTATCTGTGCTGCCTCAGAGATCACCTGACCAGAAATACTACAACACTAACTGTAACAGGAAGAAGTGAGGAAGCAAAAGGCAGAACTCTGTCTGTTAATTGGTTCATGTGACCTTACATGTGGTTTGTATGTGTGCACAGTGAATCTTACGATCTCAGGGAGCGGCCCTTATTTTTTAAAATGGCAATTTTCTATTTATGATTACCCAATGGCACATACTACTAAAAAAGTATATTATTATGATAATGGTTCATTTAAATGAAGCAGGGTTTTACACATAAGCTGTTTTACTAAGTATCTTTTAATAGAGACCTACATTGTTTGGGGGGTATAGTTTTCCTTTAAGCCCACGCCAGAAGGACATCGCACCCTGCCCCTGTAATGAGCACTCCAGGGTTATTTTTTCCCCAGTTTTGTACTTTATTCCACCCTCGATTTATTCCTAGATCTCCCATAGCACATTCCCAATAGGACAATGTTCCCTCATCTGGCCACGACCCACCCAATTCCCACTAACTCCTATACGCCATTGCCCAGCCCCCCAAGGAGCAGCCATTGTCTGACCTCTTAAAGGGGTTGTTCACCTTCAATGTACAAATCTTATGAAACCACTAACAATGCTCTCAATGTGTTAGAAAAACCATTTTCCATAACGAAAAGTAGAAATGCCATTGTAAAAGCTAATTTTTATACCTATTAACTCAGTCCTTCTCCTGTCTCTCAGACCAGTTTTCTGAAGTGATGGGAGTGGCCTATTTTGAACCTGACACACCAAGATAGGTAATTTACCTAGGAAAATGATACATTTTTTAAGTGTTCCACTTCTGGAACAAGATTTAGCGCTCTAAATACCAAAAAATGAAAAAGTTATATTTTTCATGATATAGGGATCTATTCCAGAAAAATATTTTACCTTTTTTACGAGGTAAATACACAAAATAATACATGGACCCCCCCCCAAAAAAAAAAATATATTTCTGGAAAGTACAAGTGTCATCTCCCATAGTAGCCATTATAATCCAATAATTCAAATTTTTAAAAATTATTTATTTTTCCTGTGTAATAATAAAACAGTAGCTTGTACTTGATCCCAACTAAGATATAATTAATCCTTATTGGAAGCAAAACCAGCCTATTGCCTTTATTTAGTGTTTACACCATTTTCTAGTACTAAGATCCAAATTACAGAAAGATCTGCTATCCGGAAGACCCCAGGTCGCAAGCATTCTGTATTACAAATGCCATACCTGTACCTTGTACTTGATCCCAACTAAGATATAATTAATCCTTATTGGAAGCAAAACCAGCCTATTGGGTTTATTTAATGTTTACATGATTTTCTAGCAGACTTAAGGTATGAAGATCTAAATTATGGAAAGATCCATTATCCAGAAAACTCCAGGTCCAAAGCACCTTGATCCCCCCATCTGCACAGTTGAAGTCTCTGCTGCACACAGCCCACACTCCCCCTCCCTCTCTCTCACAAACTTGTAACAGTTTCTCTTCAGTACCTGAATGCTGCTCAAATTCCCCAGCACAGGAAGCACAGGAAGCAGTGGCAGATTGACAGCAGACATAGCCAATAGGAGTTAAGTTAGCTGCCAGTACAATGTGTGATGTCATATAAGGAAGAGGAAGTGAACACTGTAGTGTTTTTGGGGGTCAGTGACCCCCTCCCAGCACAGGGTCTGTGTGGAACTGAAGGATTAGTACAGGGACACTTCTGAGGTGAATATCTCTTGAACTGTACTTTTTCTGTTAACTATTTCTATGGAAAAGTTTGTTCTATTCATGTGAACTGTTAGATTTGTCAATTTGTTACAAAGGTGAACAACCCCTTTAAGGCCACAGAGAACAGCAGCAGTAGGTGGTACTGGTAATGGACCCTCATACCCTATGCTCTAGTCTAAAGGTATATTGTATGTGCAGGAGCTTCATGTTCAACATACCTGCATTTATATAGGCGTTGCTCAGGGGTGGGCAGATAATGATTTAAAAAGGAAGTTGTAAGTGTCCCTTTAAGGGTTTTCTGACTGTTCCCACTAGCATGACAACTTCCTGTTCTCTGCCCATCTAGTATTTCCAGCTTCTCTATGGTAGAAGTGAACAAGGTCCTCCAGCCCCATGATACTTTCTCTCGCTATATATACTGCTATATACAGTTCAGGAAGAAAATGTTCTTATTCTAGTAAGGCTGAGGGAGGCAATTCCTATGCGTTCCTTCCAGAATACTACTCTCAGCATGTTCTCAGAAACAATGGAGATAAAGGCCCCATTGTAGCGTCTCTCCCTGTGTGTTGAGGTTGATTCCAGTGTACAGAGAAGCAGGGAAGAGCCTCATTGTCACTAACACTGATTAAGGCCCATTCCATCTTCATCAATGATACCCCTGCTGGAAAGAATGAGAAAATCCTCTGTAACACTGGCAATCTGTCTGTTATTCATTCATAAAAACATTCCTGTACCGTACAAAGGTGATTGGAGTAATGTCCCAGCACTATGAAGTAACTACTAGCTACACAGAATAATGTACCCCCTACTGTAAATGAAAAGGATATTAGAAGTCACTGAGGGGTTGTTCTGTGACCATATAAAGGCACAAGGCTGCAGGCTGAGTTATACAGGGAACTCTGAGTATCACTCATGTATTATAAGGGATAATGTACCCCCTACTGTAAATGATAAGGATATTAGAAGTCACTGAGGGGTTGTTCTGTGACCATATAAAGGCACAAGGCTACAGGCTGAGTTATATAGGGAACTCTGAGTATCACTCATGTATTATAAGGGATAATGTACCCCCTACTGTAAATGATAAGGATATTAGAAGTCACTGAGGGGTTGTTCTGTGACCATATAAAGGCACAAGGCTGCAGGCTGAGTTATACAGGGAACTCTGAGTATCACTCATGTATTATAAGGGATAATGTACCCCCTACTGTAAATGATAAGGATATTAGAAGTCACTGAGGGGTTCTGTGACCATATAAAGACATAAGGCTGCAGGCTGAGTTATACAGGGAACTCTGAGTATCACTCATGTATTATAAGGGATAATGTACCCCCTACTGTAAATGATAAGGATATTGGAATAGAAGTCACTGAGTGGTTCTGTGACCATATAAAGGCACAATAGGAAATACATGTTTCTAATGTATTAGAGCAAAGTGTAATACACCATATAGATCAGTAGGGGGTGCAGGGAGTACAAACATGATTATACATAACAGAATTACATTAGAGTTGCCATTTGTTTGGATCTCTAGAGAACTTTCTCCAGTAGATCTGCTTCCTTCCCCTCCTCCCAGTCACACAGTCTTTGTAAATAAAACTCAAAGGAGAAGTTCACTTTCTCTCCAAATCTTAACTATGATCAGTTCCATTCTAGGGCAATAACCATGTTCTACTACTTTGGTTTTTTTGGGGTAATATATTTACGGCTGCCTCTAGAAACTCTACATTCTTGATTTCCCCTCTAAAGATGTGTCTGATAGATCAGTATTTATTTACCTCTGCTTTACTGACCCCCTGATATTATACAAGTGGTATTGTCCCAGGGGACAGTTTCATCTTTGCCTAATCTGCCCCCCGTTCCACTGTCACCTCCCCTAGGCCTCAAAAACCTCAGACACCCAACACTCACACTCACACTCACACAGCTCAGACACCCTACACTCACACTCACATCTCACACAGCTCAGACACTCACACACTCACACTCACATCTCACACAGCTCAGACACCCTACACTCACACTCACATCTCACACAGCTCAGACACTCACACACTCACACTCACATCTCACACAGCTCAGACACTCACACACTGACACACTCACCTCAGACACTCACACAGCTCAGACACTCACACACAACTCAGACTCACACTCAACTCAGACTCACACACAACTCAGACACTCACACACAACTAAGACACTCACACACAACTCAGACTCACACACAACTCAGACTCACACACAACTCAGCCACTCACACACAACTCAGACTCACACACACAACTCAGCCACTCACACACAACTCAGACACTCACACACTGACACACTCACCTCAGACACTCACACAACTCAGACTCACACACAACTCAGACACTCACACACAACTCAGACTCACACACAACTCAGACACTCACACACAACTCAGACACTCACACACAACTCAGACTCACACACAACTCAGACACTCACACACAGACACACACCTCAGACACACACACACAACTCAGACACTCACACACAACTCAGACACTCACACACAGACACACACCTCAGACACACACACACAACTCAGACACTCACACACTGACACACACAACTCAGACTCACACACAACTCAGACACTCACACACAACTCAGACACTCACACACAGACACACACCTCAGACACTCACACACAACTCAGACACTCTTACACAACTCAGACACTCACACACACCTCAGACACTCACACACAACTCAGACTCACACACAACTCAGACTCACACACACAACTCAGAGACTCACACACACCTCAGACATTCACACACAACTCCGACACTTTCACACAACTCAGACTCACACACACAACTCAGCCACTCACACACACCTCAGACACACCTCAGACACACACACACAGCTCAGACACACACATGCCCACAATGCCCACTTATAAACAATCTAGTGGCCACTACTGGATCTAATCCCAAGCGCTTGGACAATTGCCGTATAGGTGATGCCATTTTTCTATTTGTTTAGACAATGGAAAGCTTAGAAGCAGGGGCGCAGTCAGGGAGACACAGAGGCTACAAGAGGTGTAAGAGTGTAATTTGGGAGTCATGAAGGGGATGTGGTTTGTGGAGTTTGGGTGGATCATAAATTGTTGGGGGTGGCATCATGGGGCATGTAGGGTGTCATTTTTTTAAATTGAGGCCCATTCTGCTTGCTGATAGGACCCTCCTCCCAGGGGCCGAGACAACCACTGAGTTAATAATTAGGGCCCTGGGGGGCTGCTATTTTAGTAGTATAGGACCCCCAAAATTCACGATGACAGACCTGATCTAGAAGCAAATAGACATTATAAAAATGCAGGCCCTTCATATAACTGGACCCTCTAAGACTTGCAAAGATGCCGCATTACTGGGGGTACAGCAGCCTGGACACATGAGAATTCTCCACTATTAACGCCTGCATCAAGTCTTTCACTCCTTCTGGCCTCATAATGTCTTCCCTTGTGCCTCCACACGTTCTTAGTCTTCTCTTTCCTCACAGAGCCACCATATTACACAGCCCCCATATCCACTGTTACCCCCCACCGTAAACCTTTCTCTCTGCACTTAGCTTGTACCCCAACCACTGTGATTGGCAGCACTTCTGCTTGTGTCTATTTAGATTGTAAGCTCTAAGGGGCAGTGATCTCCATCTCTTAAATCTTGGTGCCTAACATCAATGTTTATTGGCAATAGCAGGAGAAGGGCAGAGTAACAATAAAGTTGTAGAAGTCACTAGGTGGGACATGCCGGCAAAACCAACTGCACAAAAGTCCCTGCTCAAATCTTTGGAAAATGGCACTGCTGCAAAGTCTCTAGATCTGAGTGTAGCCTTCACTGCATTCAAACCATTCCCCTCTAGATGAGCTACAAATAGTCTCTGAGCTGAACAAGTCTGTGGCAGGGGAAAGACATGCGGGTCAAGCCCTTGGCATTTTTAAAGATGGAGGTTTTCTACAGGGGACTGCAGAAGGGTCCTCACATTTGCAGTTCATGGTGGTGGGGCCCTTTACACTATATCTATGAATGGGGTCCTTACTGGACTGTACCAACCCTGAAGTCCCCCCAGCAGCACAAACTCCTCTCCCAGAATGCAATAAACTTGCCTCCTCCCATTGTATATCTGTATATTCATGAAAGAAAGAGGCAGAATACAGGATTGAAAATGTATTGTATATATATATATTGATAATACACACATTGCCCCAGATGCCCCTACACTACTCTACTCTACACTCACTCACACATTCATAATAATTATAATAATTCTTGTTCTACACATGTACACGACCCCAGCACCCCGGAGTGCTCCTTAATTCCAGACAATGTCCCAGTCACCTGCTCCCTCTCAACACAAGGAGCTAATTTGACTCTTGCTACACCCCCATTTGCAACAAGTATTAGATAATCCCAATGCGGCTTCCCTCCCTCTTCTCTCCACCCCCCTCAGTGTTTCCTCCGCTGCTGCCGCCGCCGCCATGCCGTGCCGCCCCCCTGTGGTGTCTCTCCAGTGCCGCACACTCCCATAGTCAATCTCACTGTTGTGGGGTCGCAGGCTGCTCGCCCATTCACTCAACATGTCCTCCTCCTCGGAATTCACGTCAGCAGAGACCAAGTTTCCAAAGACTTCAGCAGGTTCCCCTACAAGAGAAGCCGGGGGTGCAAAGGATATGCCCCCCACATTGGATCATTAGTGCACAGACAGACTGTAGGCAAATGCATCCTGATACATTCATTTATGGTCTATATGGTCACAGAACCCCTCAGTGACTTCTAATATCCTTATCATTTACAGTAGGGGGTACATTATCCCTTATAATACATGAGTGATACTCAGAGTTCCCTGTATAACTCAGCCTGCAGCCTTGTGCCTTTATATGGTCACAGAACAACCCAGGCCCGGACTGGCAATCTGTGGGTTCTGGCAAATGCCAGAGAGGCTGCTATAAAGTGCCATAGAAAGTCAGTATTTAGTGGGCTGGTGTGGTCTGTTTGGGCCTCTGTGTAGGCTGATTGGGCCTCTTTGTACCTGAAATGCCAGGGCCTATTTTGACTCTCAGTCCAGCCCTGGAACAACCCCTCAGTGACTTCTAATATCCTTATCATTTACAGTAGGGGGTACATTATCCCTTATAATACATGAGTGATACTCAGAGTTCCCTGTATAACTCAGCCTGCAGCCTTGTGCCTTTATATGGTCACAGTTCAACCCCTCAGTGACTTCTAATATCCTTATCATTTACAGTAGGGGGTACATAATCCCTTATAATACACGAGTGATACCCAGAGTTCCCTGTATAACTCAGCCTGCAGCCTTGTGCCTTTATATGGTCACAGAACAACTCCTCAGTGACTTCTAATATCCTTATCATTTACAGTAGGGGGTACATTATCCCTTATAATACATGAGTGATACTCAGAGTTCCCTGTATAACTCAGCCTGCAGCCTTGTGCCTTTATATGGTCACAGAACAACCCCTCAGTGACTTCTAATATCCTTATCATTTACAGTAGGGGGTACATTATCCCTTATAATACATGAGTGATACTCAGAGTTCCCTGTATAACTCAGCCTGCAGCCTTGTGCCTTTATATGGTCACAGTTCAACCCCTCAGTGACTTCTAATATCCTTATCATTTACAGTAGGGGGTACATAATCCCTTATAATACACGAGTGATACCCAGAGTTCCCTGTATAACTCAGCCTGCAGCCTTGTGCCTTTATATGGTCACAGAACAACTCCTCAGTGACTTCTAATATCCTTATCATTTACAGTAGGGGGTACATTATCCCTTATAATACATGAGTGATACTCAGAGTTCCCTGTATAACTCAGCCTGCAGCCTTGTGCCTTTATATGGTCACAGAACAACCCCTCAGTGACTTCTAATATCCTTATCATTTACAGTAGGGGGTACATTATCCCTTATAATACATGAGTGATACTCAGAGTTCCCTGTATAACTCAGCCTGCAGCCTTGTGTCTATAACTGGGACTTTAGGTGCATAATGACATCTCAGACAAATCTCAGACATTTCTGGCAATGATGAGGAAGGGCTCCGAGTTTCCATTGTTGATTTGTACACTACTCCAGTATGGCGGATGCCCATACACAGTGGGTGCTGCGCAGACACATGTAGGCACCAAGTATCATTTTAATCCTGTAAAATATTGTCAAATAGAAACCCACATGGCACCCCCAAGAGGCACTCAATGTAAAGGGATAACATAGGAGATTTTTTTTTGTTAAAGTGCCTGGGATTAGTCTTTGATAATCAGAACTACCCCATTTTGCCCCTTTACACAATCAGCTGGGGGTCCCTGGTTCTGACCCTGTAAATCAGCATGTTATTGGCATACAGCATTTAATATAAAAGTTGCCCTTCTTTATATTCTGATGCAAAGGACAAAGTGCTAAATGCAACACACAATCACAAAGCAACAGCTGGACACAAGTGTTATCTACCAAACCCACCCTGAGCCCCCGATACAGGTCTCACCATTAAACACACACAAAGGCCCCACAATAGCACTTGATTGCCGCTATTATGGAGCAGCAGCTCGTGGGTGTATAATGATAAGGACTGAGCATGCTGGGAGTTACCCGTCATTAGCAGCAGGAGAAGGCAAAGACCTGCACTGCTCCATGTGACACATGACAAATGTAGGGGACAAAGGCCCGTTTATCATGTAGGGTGCAAAAATCTGCTTGTTGCAGGTAAGTAATTCTATTGCTGGATCGCGTTGCAGCATTTGCGCAGTGCGTTGGATCACGCCGGAATAGTCCGTGGAGTCCTGCCCTTACAGGGGTAAAGTGGCAACCCTAATCCCAGCCCATCAACAGGACGTCCAGTTGCACTGGTAAAATAACTAGCCCAACGCTGCCATTCCTATATCCTTCCTGTGCATAAGAAGTTGCCTTGTGGCACCTTTAACTCTATAAGTGCTGCTGCCTGTTGCTCTGGCCACGCCTTGTGTTGCCCATAAACACGTGGAGAGGCATATATCCAAAATCGCATCCTGGGTACAGAGAATCGACGGCACTGTTGGCGCTGTCATGTCTACATTTGCCAGCACTTAAAGGGTTAAAGGACATGGCTTACAATATGGAATCGGGCAGCAAAGAAAGGTAAAAAAAAATATGAAACTGGCTTAATGTGTCTCTGCGTCTAATCATTCCCTACATATGCGCCATTTCCTCCATTGCTGCTGAAAGCTCTGTTTGCAAGCTCTGCACTGCTGGTTCTGACTGCTGAAAGATCATACCCGGAGGAGAGTTTACTTCTGCTACATTGTTTGAAGGGAAAAACAAATAGTGCTTCAACAGCAAACTAAACTGAACCGTATGTGATACTGGGTACAATACTGCCCGCACCCATTTGCCCCTTTAGGAAGTTTGCGGGAGTTACCCACCTGCTTGCAGCACCTCGTTTCTTCTCCACCGGGAACCCCCACATGTGAAGATAACGGCACGTATGAACTCTCTGCCGCACAGCTTCATCCCAAGCGTGGGGACTCTGTTGGTGGCGTGGGTGCCGCTGTGCCAGGCTAATAGCCACAGGACCACCAGGAGAGCGGGAGCCACACGCTGCATGATGCCAGCCTCTTACTGGAGGAATGTGAATCTCAATGGCTGTTGACCGGCCACTTATAAGCTGACCATGGGGGCCTGAGCTTTGAGATAAGGACCCTGCTCGGTGGCCCCCCTCCCTAGACCAGCCTCTGAGAGGAGAGATAACCTTTCGGCAGTATAATAAGCCAGTAATTATTCCAGACTCGTCACTGGGTGCCATCACCCTGACTCATTCAGTGCACCATCACTTGCCAACAAACTGCTCCCCAAGTACAACTGTGCTCAGTGTAGGGGGAACCTTTGTCCCATTGTGGGTAAAAAAGTCTCCCAAGTCTCTGGGCAACTGTATCGCTGAGCAGGGTTGCCAGGTCTAATTTTCAAAACGTCCGCTACAAAACCAGCCCAAAACTAGCCAAGAGGCACTTCAAAAGTAGCCCAAAAATAGCCCAATATGAGCAGTGAAAAAAAAGTCTAAAAAAAGAAATGAATATATGTGAAAATACGCCTTTTTCAAATTTTCACTGTTTTTGATATTTTTCCATGGAGCAAAATGTGACAGATTCGCCCGTCACCAGAGGAGTAACTACAGAGGGGGACCCAGAAGATATAGGGACCCCATAATACATATACAACTTCAATAAAATGGGTAAAACTGGTCAACCTCTAGACATTTTGGTGACCAAGAGATTTTTGCCCCAAAATTGTCTATAATTGAGGGAAGTCATTAGAAAACACTAGGGGGCAAATTTACTAACCTCCAAAAATTCGCCAGAGACGGCTTTGCTCACAGCGCAACACTTCGTCAGGCGTAGATTCGCCAGGACAACACTAATTCACTAAAATCCAAAATGGTGTCCGGGGCACCGAATGCTGCCGAAGTTGCACTAGCGTTGGTTTATTTCCGTACGGCGTGAAGTTTAAGTACAATGGACGTATACGTTGCAGCAAATACATTACACTACACAAGTCCAGGGAACCTTAATAAAATAAAATAAAGTTGTTATATTGCCCTACACATGAGCCCAGTGTTTAGTTTAGGTGCCAAATGTTAGGAAATGTAGGGGGGAAGCCGGTTCCCCCCAAAAAATTCTGCTCTTTTGCAGCCAATCACCCTGAAAAAAGTACAAAACACCAGCGTTTTTTGGGATTCTCAAGTATTTTTGAGGAACTCCTATTTGCTCTATTGCATTTCGCCTGGTCTGAGGTGGTGAAGGCAAGTCTGGCGCAAGAGGTAACGTTCATTAAAATCCGCATCTTAGTGAATTTGCGTAGTTACGTCCATTCGCCAGAGAGCAAATTCAGCAGGCGTCAGGGAGCCAGAGACCGTTAGTAAATCGGCAAAGTTCAGAAATGACGGCCTTCTGCACCAGCGTGTCACTTCGCCCTTTAGTAAATTTGCCCCTAGGATGGGACGGGAGACTGGGGTACAGAGACCAAAATCTAGTAACTCCCGACTTCTACACGTCAGCCCCATTGCATGCTGGGTATTGTAGTCTTACATTAAACGTGGCGGTTGGCAAATTGTTAAACAAAATCCACTCCCTCCTGACGCGTTTCGCACTATTGGGCACTTCATCAGAGGAGGCGTGGCTGTTACTGGTCATATCCCTTAAATACCCGCACAGTCATTTTATACATATTACAGGGTTTCTTATCCCACTGTTTATATTATATCCATACTACATGGCCTCTTACACATTCCAGACCCTTCATTTAAGAAATTAATTGACTACTACAGTCACTAATAGTCAAAAATACGTATTCTAGGGATATGACTAGGGACCAGGTTCTCATTTACACAATTTATTTATTAGAACAAAAACATTTTTTTTCCAATAAAACATTGTGTCAATCACAGAGAAAGGGACTTAAATTCACTTAATTCACCATTACATAGCATACACCCCAATGGTTAATAGAGAGTGACGTTCCAAGACAATTTGCAATTGGTTTAAATTTTTTATTATTTGTGGTTTAGCTTTTTATTCAGCAGCTCTCCAGTTTGCAATTTCAGCAGTTTGGTTGCTAGGGTCCAAATTCCCCTAGCAACCATGCACTGATTTGAATAAGAGACTGAATATGTATAGGAGAGGGTCAGAATAGAAAAATGAGTGATAAAAAGTAGCTATAGCAATAGAGTTGTAGCCTTACGGAGCATGGAACGCGGAGATGGGGTCAGTGACCCCCATTTGAAAGCTGGAAAGAGTCAGAAGAACTGAAGAGAAAATGAAGGTCAATTGAAGAGTGGCTTAGAATTAGCCATTCTATTACATACTAAAAGTTAACTGAAAGGTGAACCTCCCCTTTAAACTGGAATATCTGGAGCCTTTGTTGATTTGGGTCTCAGGGTAAAAACATGGAGTCCTGTGTGTTGTGCCCTTTATGCCCAGCGACAGTGATTAGAGATGCTCTTTGGGAATGTATATACCTTCCAGCACAGGTGTAATTTGGGTAATTGTGACATCAGCAACAGCAGCATTGCTCATTAGAATTACAGATCCTTATACAAATGCATAAATCTATTTGCATGGTGATAGGTTGAACTTTCCTAATCTAGATTTCATTAGCTCCCCTCGCTGTGACACGTCTCCCTTTGTCTGGTATAATGTCAGCGGCCAAGTGATACCATCAAACAGCCACAGATAGGGCCGGCTAACCTGCTCCTCGCTGCCCTAACATTTCATTAACAAAAGAATCCATCTGTCACCACCGGGATCATATCTCTGACGTGAGGCTCCTTAAAATACTAATGAGCAGGAGTCGACGTCACAATGGATTTATGTAGAAGAGACAATGCAATGGGTGAAAGTGTTAGGAGACAATGTCAAGTCATAAAACAGGCTGTTGTGTGTGAGCCTGTCCCTTGCTATGAGCTGCTTTCACTGCTGGTTCTGACTCTTGAAACAGTGTAGCAGGAGCCATATCTCCATCAGAAAAATCCTTCGAATTCAATACTTCGCCAAGTTAAACCTACCGAATTGCATTATAAGCCTATGGGGACCTTCTACAAGCATTTTCAAGTTTTTGGCATTGAATAAAAATCTTTCGATCGATGAAAATCGTTCGAATCGATGGAATGCTTATTTTAGAGCTAAATCCTTCAAATTCGATATTCGAATTCGAAGGATTTCAATTCGATGGTTGAATTCGAGGGTTTTAACCCCTCGAAATTCGACCCTTGATATATACCCCCCTGAGAGTCCCAAATAAAATGAAACGTAACTTTTAATTCTAGTAATTAAAATAAACCGAAAATAAGTGTGTAAAAGAAAGATTAGGAGAGAAAAGCGGTTATGACTCTGGGTCATCAGTTTATAGACGGTAGATAGAGATTCTATGCTGGGTTGGTTAACTCAGTTGATATAAACACTTGTTAAATCAATTTGTGGTGCAGGAAGGCGAGGTCAATGGCGTTTTTATTTATGGTTCTAACACCGCTAGTACTGTCCGCATGTATTACACAGTGTGTATGATTCTGATATAATATGTTGGTTCAGAACCACAAATATCACCAACGTAATTAGCTTAGTGTACTTAGCATTTCAGTAGCGCTGGTCTCACATATGTTTGCTTTCGGGTGCTTATAATGGTATCCCCCGCGGATGCAACCAAATCAAGCAGAGTTAACCACCGCGGGCTTGGTCAATACTACGTTTAGAAAAATTACTGGTACGATCACCTAAATCGAGACCGCACCGCTCCCTCTAGATACGCACAAATCTGTGCGATGTTGGCGGAGAGTTATTCAGATACTGGCCAAGGAGAATGTAATATTGCGCAGGACACCTACTCCCTCCCGCACCAGCAGGGCCGCCATCAGAAATCGCACGGCCCCATACGACAAAATTTCCTGGGCCCCCTGGGCTGCACCCACCGCAAGCCCCACCTACAGGTCCGCCCTCCCCACCCCATAGGTTCGCCCCCCACCACACAGTAAAAAAACAAAAAAAAATATTGGTGCCTAGGGTTCCCACATGTTAATAAATATAAAAAAAATTGGTGGCCAGGGCCCCCCCCCCCACATTATGAGAAAATTGGTAGCCAGGGCCCCTTAAACGTCCATGCCTTCCCAAAGTCAGCAGCTCTCAGAAAGATGGGGGGCCTGGCTATTTAAGTAAGTGTGGCGTGGCCGGGCCCCCTTACCCTCAGGCCCCCTACAACTCTCCCCCCTGTCCCCCCCTGATGGCTGCCCAGCACACCACCATCTCCTTCATTCTCCCCAGGAACAGTGTGGGAGTAACTAATAGCAGCGGATTTTAGGCTACTTGCGGCGCACAAATCACCCTTCCACCTTTCCGCCCATTCCCCCCAGACTGAAAATACCGTCTCCCTGCCTAATAGTTTAAAAAAGTTTTTGCGCCTGACGCGCTTTTCACTCACTGAAGCACGAGCTTTGTCAAAGGCTAGTTTGACGCCGAAAACAGTGCATGTATTAATAGACCATAGCCTGTCCGTAAAATTCGAATAAGCCAATCCAAAGATAGGAGGAGGAGTAACAGTATGCTCATTGACTCCTATGCCTACCTGAACTCTGTCTCACAATTGGTAATAATTCACCCATTGTTACAGGATATAGACATTTTATTCCTTGGGAAAGCAAGGAAAGACATTGCAACGCAAAACCTTTAAGGTTTTATAAAAGGGTTGGTGTCGAGGTTAGTAATAAAAAATAAACCTTTTAAGGCATTTAAGTTATCTGGAAAAGCTGGTGGTACAATGAGGTCAAAGCAAAAAAAAAAGCTATTGGACAATCTAAAATATAGATGGAAAGGAGTGTTGCTGTGAGGAGTATAATGAATTCAATATTATTTAAATATGTGAATAGTAAAAAAAAATGAAGTAAGAAGAGTGGAAACCGTATAAAAAGGGAGGTCAGTTGGTAGATGAGAGCAGAGAAAAAGCAGAAATTCTGAACTGTTATTTTTCATCTATCTGCACATATGTGGAACCAGCTAATGAAGGATTCTTTTTTAACAAACCCATTTCTAGTAATGGGACACTCAGAAGAATATTCAAGAGACTAGAACAAAGGTCTGGGACGGATGGTATTCATTGCAGAGTACTTGCTAGTAAATTATCCAAAGTCCCTGTAGTCACCCCTGTTCTCCAAATCGCAGACTCGTTCTCCCTCGAGTAAACGCAATTCATCCCAGGGTACTAAACAGGCTAAGCACTGTGATTGGAAAACCTCTTCACTTCATTTTTTCAGGATTCATTGATGTCTGGCATGGTACCAGGAGACTGGTGAAACGTGGTGCCACTACAGTAGAACCCCCATTTTATGTTTTTCAGGGGGCAAGGAAAAAAGGTGTAAAATCCAGGAAAATTAAAAATTAAGGAAATGTATTATGTATAATATATAGGTGGGACCACAAAACAACAATGTAAAAAGAGGGAAAACTTAAAATCAGGGGATGTAAAATTGAGGTTCCACTATATTAAAATAAGGGATCCCTCGATGTTATCCCATACGAATACAGAACTTTGTACTGAAAATAATGACTGCTTTATTATCTGTTCATGCATATGCTTTTGAAAAATAAAAGAGATTAAAAAAAAAAAAAATAAGGGATCCCGTTCTCAGCCTGAAAACTATGTGCTTGTTAGTCTGACATTGCTGGTAGGAAAGCTATTGGAAGGAGAAATAAAGGATGAGATACTTGAATACAATGCTAATAACAAGACTAAAAGTTTGTGCCACCATGGCTTTATGCATAACTGATGTTGCCAAACTAATTGAATTGCCTATGATGAAGTGGTGAACAGAAACCTTGATTCTGAGAGGGCAGTGGATGTGATATACTTAGACTTTGCTAAAACTTTTGATACAGTGCCACACACATGGTTACTGGAATAATTAAGGTCGTACTTGGATAGAGAACTGGCTGAAGAATAGATTGCAGAGTGGGGGTAAATGGAACATTTTCTAATTGGACCAGTGTTGTTAGTGGAGTACCTCAGGGCTCTATAATTGGTCCTTTGCTTTTCAACTTGTGTATTGAAAGTAGTGTCTCTATTTCTACTGATGATACTAAATTGTGCAGAACTATAAGTTCCATGCAGGATGCTGCCACTTTGCACAGTGATTTGACTAAATTGGAAAACTGGGCAGAGTTTGGTAGAAATAATATAAATTTGACTTATACACAATAAGTGGAAATGTGTTGGGAGTTTCTGGGGATCAGGGGATTTTTGGGCTTAGGTGATTTCTTGGACAAGCAGAATATTAGTGTGATACTATAATCTACAATTAGTATAGATAGTGGTATATCTAGATATATGTGTATAGGTTTGATGTGAGCGTGTGTTTATATGTGCACTGGGGTCCGTTTGGAGGGGTTGAATTTGATGGACTATTTTTCAACCTAATTTATATCCCAGGATATTCAAGTTACGCTGATGTACAGAATATTATCCACCTGGCCCAAAGCCACTATGCTCTCCTTACAGCCCTGCCAAGAGAGATCCAGTACTGAAACAGTGAGCCTCAACCCCCAGTCAACGTGGGTAAGGATGAGCAGAGATTGTATAGTTCCATAAACTGCAAACTCTTTGGGGCAGGGAACATTCATCAACTGTGTATGGAAATCCCTAGCACTTAGGCATTCAGCTATTTCCATTGTTTATTTGATACAACCCACTTAGATTGTAAGCTTTATGGGGCAGGGGCCTCCTTCCTCTTTTCTCTAAAATTTAGTTTTTTTTCTTTATTAAAGAAAGCCCAAATAGTAAAAACTCAAAAAATTTTAGTTTTTTCACTAGAAAACTCAAATTATTCATGGAAAAAAAAAAACCTTGAATTTTTTCGAGATTTTCTATACCCTGATGCTGAATCCAAAAATCCGCAATCTCAGACTTGTTGAGGTCTTGTATAAGTCAATGGGAGAGGCACCTAACTGAAATTGAAATTGGGCATGGGAAAAAAAAACTTCTTTTTCTGGGTTTTCAGGCAAAAAAATTGAACGATTCAGGAAAAAAGGCCCCCAAAATTTGAGCAATTTGGAAAAAAGCCTGGAAAAATTCGAGCAACTCAGGTTTTCACTCAATTTCATAAATAAATAAGTTAAAATTGGGCGTGGGAGTTTTTTTTAAATAAGATATGAGATAAATTTGGATTTAAGTAAATAACCCCCTGTATTTTTTATTTATTTTATTTCTGTATTGACCCCTTTCTGTTCTTTAATATATTGCTCTGCTGTACTACATAGTGAATAATGTACCTCCACTGTAAAATATAAGGATATTATAATTCACAATGAGTATTATGACTATATAAATGCACAAGGGCAAAGGTCTCCAAGGTGACTTCTAATATCTCATATCATACAATAGTGGTTGACATCACTAAGCATGGATTATAATTGATGACATCACAAGAGCCATTTATATAGTGAATAAAAGTACCCCCTCTTGTAAAACATAAGGATATTATAAGTTACCGAGAAGTTTCATGACCATATAAAAACACGAGGTAGAGGGCTGAGTGTTTTTATACAGGTCATGGAACTCCGAGGTGATTTCTAATATCCTTATAATTTACAAAAGGGGGTACTTTATTTATTATAATACACAGGTTTTAGTGAGTTATGTGACAAAAATGACATCACCACTCACCGTTTATAAGGATATCATTTACAAGATATTAATGGCTTTTGTGTATTATAACTTATAATACACAAAAGCCATGAATATCTTGTGAATGATATCCTTATAAACGGTGAGTTCTGATGTCATCAGTTATAAACGGTGAGTTCTGATGTCATTTCTGTCACATGACTCACTGAAACTTGTGTATTATAATAAATAAAGTACCCCCAGTTGAAAAATATGAGGATATTAGAAGTTACCCCGGAGTTGCAAGACCTGTATAAAAACATTTTAAATGGTCATGAAACTCCTCGGTAACTTATAATATCCTTATATTGTACAAGAGGGGGTACTTTTATTCACTATATAATTGACAGGATATTCACGACTCTTGTGTATTATAAAGATATACATATCAACTGTACCCAGTTTGTGTTTACACCTTGAGAAGTACTGTGTAATATTATCAGCTCATTTATGGTCACTTTACTGTTAAATAGTATCACATAAATAACTCGAATCAGCCAAATGCAACACTGTTGCTAAGGGTTACAAATACAGAGAGTTTTACATGGGGACATGGAGGACATGCCATATAGATAATATATATTACGAAACACTGCCAGTTTATTAGAAAATTAAAGGTAAAAATGTCTTTACCTTGAATTGTTTATTTTAAACCTATTCCATAACTTATAAAATGATAAGAGATTCTTAATTTCCAAGTAAGGCTTAGTCCACACCAGGCGATTCGGGGAGATGTAGCGCCTGGCGACTAATCGCCTCTTCTTTGAGGCGACTAATCTCCCTGAACCGCTTCCTCTTCTCCTGCGCCGGCTGTAATGAGAGTCGCCTGCGTTATGACACACGCGGCACTTCGTTTTCTGAAGTTTCTCGAAGTTTCCTCATGAGGCAACTTCGAGCAGCTTCGGAAAACGAAGCGACTCTCATTACAGCCGGCGCAGGAGAAGAAGAAGCAGCGGTTTGGGGAGATTAGTCGCCTCAAAGAAGAGGCGTTTAGTCGCCAGGCGCTACATCTCCCTGAATCGCCTGGTGTGGACTAAGCCTAAAACACTAAAGTAAGATCACTGCAGAAAAGGGCAATGAGCATTCAGTTAATCCCAGTTAATTGCAGTAAGACGGCTGCAAATAATAGATGAGTATATCAGCCATAGACATGCCGGCAAGATCACTGCAAAGGACAATGAGCACTCCATTAACCCCAGGAAAATATAAAAGGAAGACAGAGCAACTGGAAATGAGCAACACTGAAAGTGTCAGAAGCTACAGGAAGAATGAATGATTGTGAGGGCAGCATGGAGAGGAGGGAATAGTAATGTGCTCGATTTAATATGCGAAAAAAACTGCAACAGTTCAGAATCTGAAAATACTCCAGCTCAAACTCACAGCTTAAATAAAGGGCAATTACACCTTCATTTGCAAAACTATTATGGCACATAAAACATGACCCTAAAACTCCCAGAAATGTGTTCATAATTAGATAATATATTTATCCCTTCCCTATTTACATTTTTCAAATGTTGTATGGTCTGTACCAGCCTTCCTATATTTCTATGGTTTTCCCCTATTAATATTGGCATTAAGTACCATTACTAACAAGCAGGCAGGTAAAATACAAGGTGTGCGTCACAGTCACACTCATGGAAAGCAAACTGAAGAATAAAACAGACAACACTTTAATAAGAAAGGGTTTCTCCTTAAATAGTAAATAGTTCCATAAATAGTAAATAGTTCCATAAATAGTAAATAGTTGCATACCAGGGTTACCAGGTCTAATTTTCAAAACCAGCCAAAGTCAGCTACAAAACCAGCCCAAAACAAGCCAAGAGGCACTTCAAAAGTAGCCCAAAAATAGCGCATTATGTGCAGTGAAAAAAACCCAGGCCAGTATTCTTTTTCCATTAAAGGTGGCACCCCTAGCACATTGTTAAAAAACAAACTACATTACCAGTAAAATTGTAATGCCGGCCTTGGTAGGTAAGGCCGGTAAAATAGTGGTCGGTGGCAACCCTAGGTACAGAGCCCAAAATCTGGTAACTCCCGACATATACACAAGTCAGTCCCTTTGCATGCTGGGTATTGTAGTCTTACATTAAACTTGGCAGTCTGCACATTGTTAAATAAAAACCACATTACCCAACATGCATTGGGAGACAGGCTTGGCACATTAGGGCAAGAACATTTTTTGGCTGTTTTCCAAAGTACAAACCAGCCAATTGAACAGCCCAATAAGTAGCCCAAATGTGCACCCTGGTACTTTCAGAACCTGCCTGGCCTTTGAATTAGTAGCCCAAAGGCTGGAAACCCACCAAGCCTGTTATTTCCCAAGTTTGTCACATAAAAGGACAGTTTATTAAAAAATAATAGTTTGGGCCTTTGAACACACTTTCATGTAATTCTAGAAGCTTTTCCGGTTACTATGGTTCCTACATGTCCCAGCGTCCCGTGCGCCCGCGCATGCGTACAAGCCCCACATGAGACGCCCTCGTGTAATTGACAGGTTCTCCTAACTAATGGGGACCAGACAGACATCCAAGCGACCCAATCAGCGGTTTAGAGGAGCCAGTGGTTTCCATGGTATCATCAGGGCCGATACGATTTGGTCATGTAGCCAATGATAACAATTCCCCCATAGAATGACACACATGCTCTCCTACAGAGAACGGCCGAGCCCCGATTAGGACCGCCCACATTTGTGACAGACGTTTCTGCCAGCAAATTGGAACGTAGCTCCATTTTGACTGACGCAAACAGCAACCAATTGCTCATCTGTTTCTCAGACTGTCACTGACGACTTCAGGGAAGGGGGAGGGTCGGTAGCAACAGTTGCCCGGGTGAGGGACGGAGCGGCCATAGCCACGGTAGTCGTGGCGACAAGAACCCCGGCAACAAGAATCAACAACAACAACGACCATCAGCTCGGCCCCCCACGGTCCACCTTCAACTAACAGACTGTCCGTGTCGTTATTATCCGTGTACAAGTCACTTCCTTGCTGGAAGGCCACTGGCCGCGCTCTGACGCTTATAAGTGACGCCGTGCGCTTTGGTAAGTGAGCGCCTATTCCACAACGGCACGAGGAGCGCGTGGGTTTTACTGTTTGTGGCGGTGGGGGAGCGGGAGACCCTCGGTCGTTATGACTACGTCAAACGGTCTTTTCAAAATGGCGGCGCCTGCTGTGAGAGGTGCGGGCTGCGCGTCGCTATGGAAATAGACGGGGGACGGAATAGAGCGGTCCCTATGGTAACGAGTTCGATGGCGGTTGGGTGAAACCCGTAGGTGGGCGTGGCGCAACGAGTGTACCAAGTGGGAGCAACGGGGGGGGGGGGGTGAAGTAGAATAAACTGACGTTTGGCCTCAGTTTTGGTTGGGTCTCTATTTCTATGACCTGAACTCGTTTCACAGGGAAACTAATAATAGGGAATGTGAAGAAAGCGAGTATTGGGGTACAGTATCTGTCATGGGCCTCAGTATCTCTTCATGCACCCCCCAGGTGTTTCTATACAGACTCTGCCATTGCATTGTGGGACTTGTAGTTTCACAACAACTGGACTCCCCCAAGTTACTTTTCTCCCTTAATTCTAGGGATGCACCGAAATCCAGGATTCTGCCTTTCTCATTTGGATTCGGCTGAATCTTTCTGTCCTGCTGCAAATTAGGGGCAGGGAGGGAAATCGCGTGACTTTTTGTCACAAAAAAAAAGGTTTTCCCCTTCCCACCCATAATTTAAATATGCAAATTAGGATTTGGTTCAGTATTTGGCCGAATCTGTCAAAAATGATTGGGGGGTTCGGCCGAATCTAAAATAGTGGATCATTCGGTGCATTCCTACTTAACTCAGGGAACCGCCCTCTTTGCTGCGGTGATCTTGGCTCTATGACTGGGGCAAATGTGTTCTATGATCATTTACACTAGCGCTGCTCCTCCTCTGGCCCCACATGTGACCCTCTCATTCTCACATACCTTCATTTACACCCACAACCTTTAGGGCAGAGACACACACTCAGATTCGGGGAGATTTAGTCGCCTGGCAATAAATCGCCTCTTCTTCGGGGCAACTAATCTCCCCGAACTGCCTCCCGCCAGCTAGAATGTAAATCGCCGACTGAATGGCACTTGGAGCACTTCAGTTTCCTCGTGAGGCAACTTTGGGCGACTTCAGAAAACAAAGCGATCCGAGTGCCATCCGCCAGGGAGGTAGTTCTGGGAGATTAGTGGCCCCGAAGAAGAGGTGATTTATTGCCGGGCAACTAATCTCCCCGAATCTGAGCCTGTGTCTCTGCCCTTAGCCTGAAGACTTGGGTAGCCGCACCTTTGTTTGCCCGAGTCAATAAACAGGCCTATGCTCCTTCCTTATTCTATAATCATTAAAGGGGAACTCTGGCTTCCAAACCAAAATGTGATAAAGAGGCCACATAACACAGAAACCCCTAATATACCCATCAGTTACCTGTTTCTTCAAAAAGTATGAATAAATGCCATTTTCTATGCTGAAATCCAGCTGTTTAAAGGAGACATATTGTGTAAAAAATAAGAACGTACCAGTGCATTATACTCATTTAGATATAGATGAATTGTGTTTAAAAATTTATTGAATATTTCTGCAAAAACCCTAATAATCCCTCCTTCCCTTCCACTTCCTGCTCCCTGAATTCCCAGGCTGTGCTCTCAGCTCACTGCAGGAACCAATCAGCAGCTAGCAGGACCTGATAGGGAACTGAAGTCTGTCTGTGCTTGTGTGACTGCAGGGCTGTGATTGGCTGTCCCCCTCCTACTGTGCTTCTGGCAGGGACCGTTAGGAGACGCCCACCCCTCATTTGAAACACAGACAGGGACCAGAGAACATCTATAGGGAGCTCCAATAAAGGGACTATTTTTAAAGATAATTTTAATCTTGAGCACCATATATTACTTATAATTGCCTACAAAAGTAGGATTTTTTCATGTATCCTATATGTCTCCTTTAACAGTTCTTCTCTTTCTGCATCATTTGAAATCCTGGCAGGGAAGGAGGGACTAAACACTGATGTTGTAACAACTTCTCCACAGCTTTCAGACAGCATGCAGGAACTACATAACCCACAATGCATTGCACTGGGATGTTCCTTTCCTTATTGAAATCACATGTGCAGGGAATTGTGGGGTTTGGAGGATGGAGGCTGAGGACAGATGGCTGTTGATAAAAAAGTAACAGTAGTCAGCAAAGTAGTCAGCCAGAAGAGCAAGGGGCTAGGCTTAGGGAATTTTCCAAACCATAAACATTTTAAAATCTGAATATTTTGTAATTGATGTATATTGCAAAGTTGCTTGAAATTATGTTTACTTTTCAAAAAGCTTAAGTTATGTTTTTGTGGAGTTCCCCTTTAAAGGGACACCCTCGTCAGCGCAGATTGTGCAACTGTGTGCTGATTTGGGAAGAAAATTCTACTAATCTCAATCTCTGCGACTCACATTCACATTGCTGTACTCTTTCTGCCAGAGAGCAGCACTTCTGACTTGCTTTATGGCAGTAATTCTACAGCAGTAATCCCCAACCAATAGCTCATGACCAACATGTTACTCACCAACACCTTGGATGTTGTACCCAGTGGCCTTAAAACAGGAGTTTAGTATTGAATTCCAGGCTTGGAGGCACGTTTTGGTCACAAAAAAACAAAAAGCAGTTGTACAGGTATGGGAACTGTTATCCAGAATGCTCGGGACATGGGGTTTTCTGGATAATGGTTCTTTCTGTAATTTAGATCTTCATTCTTTGTCTACTAGAAAATCATGTAAACATTAAATAAAGCCAATAGGCTGGTTTTGCTTCCAATAAGGATTAATTATATCTTAGTTGGGATCAAGTACAAGCTACTGTTTTATTATTACAGAGAAAAGGGAAATCATGTTTTAAAATTTGGATTATTTCATTATAATGGAGTCTATGTTAGTCATCCATTTCTGGATAACGGATCCCATACCTATCCTGCCAAACAGATCCTCCTGTCGGCTGCTAGTCCATATAGGGGCTAAACAATAAGACTGTTTCCATGTTCGAGGTGTGATCAATCTCACATTCAAATTTACGTTCCAATCGGGGGTTTAAAGTTGGAATGTGTGAATTTTGACACTCGAAAATTGGAAATGAAATTCAAAATTACTTTTCAACCCTTGATAAATCTGCCCTTAATTCTTTCTTTTCCCCCACGATTTTTAGAATAAAATTTGTTTTAATAACTTGCATCGTCAGATCACGGCGACATGGAAGTGATCATTTCAAACCTGACCCTTTTTGTCATCCTTTTCAGCTCCACTTGGGTAGCAATGGCGACGCAGGCCTATGTGACTGAGCTCCAGGCAGCTCCACCTGCTCCCACCCCGGGCACCACGCAGCAGTATGTGGCGGAGCTACAGGTCACACAACCCTCCGGCGGCTCCCAGTCAGCAGGATCCCAGACTCCCACAACACAGCAGTACATTGTAGTTACCGTCTCTGGTGAGTTCCCTCCAAACTGCCGTGTAATAAACACAAAGCTTTTGCCCAACGGCCTTGCAAGTTGTAGAGTGCAGAGGAGGAAGAATGACGTTCCTCGTGGGTGGGCTTTTTTAGATGTGGAAAAGCTCTCCGTTCTAGGTGTTGCTTTGTGTGTAAAGATGGCTGACTGTGAGTTGTAGTACAACAACATATGAAGGGGCTGTTAAAGGATAAGTAAACCTTTAAAATATGTGAACGTAAAATTGATGAGGGGGCTATTCTAAGCACTTTTGTAATTTACATTCATTATTTATTTTCTTTTAATTCCAAGATATTAAGAGATACATGTACTGTTAATATGAATGAATTTTGTTACAACAGCGCCACCTGCTGGTCAGTTTCCCACCAGTCTGACCACCAAGTAGTCAAGGAAGTTGTCAGGAGAAAGAAAGAGGCTGATGTTCTTCTGCTTAGGAAAGATGTGAGAAAGGTTTCTAATTCTTTTCCTAAGCAGAAGAAGATCAGAGCAGCCTCTTTCTGTAAATGACAAAAGTGCTTAGAATAGCCCCCTCATCAATTTTACACTTATTCTAAAGGTTTACTTATCCTTTAACAGATATGAGTTACATAATAAGACATTAGCATTGGAGCACAGAGTGCCGAGATTGGCTACTGTGTGCACATTTAGCATCTAGTGATGTTTGGAAATACTAGGGATGCACCGAATCCAGGATTCGGCCTTTTTCAGCAGGATTCGGCCGAACCTAATCCGAATCCTAATTTATATATGCAAATTAGGGGCGGGGAGGGAAATTGCGTGACTTTTTGTCACAAAACAAGGAAGTAAAAAATGTTTTCACCTTCCCACCCCTAATTTACATATACAAATTAGGATTCAGATTCGGTTCGATATTCGGCCAAATCTTTTGCGAAGGATTCAGGAGTTTTTGCCGGATCCAAAACAGTGGATTCGGTGCATCCCTCGGAAATACAGATGTTGGGGGAGAAGCCTGATAAAGTATCGGAGCCTGATCATGTGCTTTATTGGGGGGAAACTGGGGTCATTGAAATTCATACAGGATTATCCAAATATTGCTTTTAATATTAGCCTAATATTTTGTCTTCCCTATCCCCGTGCAGAAGGGTCAGTGAGAGGCAGTGACGGAGAACTCAGCCCAGGGGGAACCCCGACACCCACAGCCGCAGTTCCCACACAGGTGGTACAGCAAGTGCAGGCAGCACAGCAGGTACAGTTGGAGGGGCAGCAGTTGGGGTGCAGTGATGTGTGTATAAGGCTATCATCAGACAACATGGTGTGAACCCCACTGCATAATACTGATAAGCTCTAAAGCTTTATGTGCTCTCAAAGTCTAGTGTTCTGTTGTTTCTTCATATTTCCTTGCTCCTCTTACATTGTCTGTTGCTCCCTATCCTTTTATTCTGCCTCCCTATTGGCTGCAGTAACTTTTATTCTTCCTCCCTGTATCCTCTGCAACTCAAATATTCCTCTACCTGTAAAGTGCTTGTCTGATCTGCCCCTAGTGCATGTTGCTTCTCTTGTTTGGCTTTACTGAGCCTCATTCTCCCATGTCTCTCCATCTCCCACTATCACTTCTATTCCCATTCATCCTGGAAGGGCCTGCAGTGCTTTGCAAGAAACATTTTAAAGGGGAACTATCGCAAAAATGAATATAAGCTTCATCATAATGAAATAAGAAACGTTGTAAATACAATCAATTAAATATTCTGTATTGTTTCTGAAATAATCAAGTTTATCTTCACTATTCTTCTCTCAGCATTTGTTTCTCTTCATTCCGTCTTCATTCAGCAGTTGGGTGTCAGATATTCATTGACAGTTAGATCCAATATATCTTATAGGGGAGCTTCCTTTCCTAGCAGATGTATTAGAGCTCACTCAAATAACTGATTCCAGTACAAACAAAATAACTGCCTTTTGCACAAATTCTGCATGTAGAGAGACATGATCTCTGGTGAGTTTAATAGAGTGAGCTCTAATACATCTTCTAGGCAAAAGGAGCCCCCCTATAAGATATATTGGATCTAACTGTCAATGAATATGTGACACCCAACTGCTGCATGAAGAGAGAATGAAGAGAAACAGATGCTGAGAGAGGAATAGTGAAGATAAACTTGATTATTTCAGAAACAGTACAGAATATTTCATGGATTGTATTCAGAAAGTTTATTTCAGTGTGCTGAAGCTTATATTAAATTTTCATTTCCACAATAGTTCACCTTTAATCTCATGGCTGTACATCTGTAAGGAAATCCCATCTGTCCATATATCCTGAATTTTAAGTGAAATTCTGGAGTTAGTTTGCTGCCACTTCATATAGACCTTTCCTATTGCACTGAAGCTTTGCACTGCATTGTACTCCTGCTGTGTGACTGCCCAGTGAAATCCATGCCTGTAAGACTGTCTAAAACCTTGGTTACTGTCTAATGCTTCCACCCCATGCTGTATTTCATCACTGCACAAGGGTCTCACTCTCCTCTAACATCAGATTCTCCTTCTGTTCTGTGTCAGCGGCTGGTGGTGCAAGGCTCTCCTCAGGGCACTAAAGCAGCTCAGGTCTCCCTAACCCTACACACCGTGCAGCAGCCAGCACTCTCCCCTCCTCATGTGAGTACCATCTACAGAGAGTGAGGTCTCCTGGAAATAGCTCCCGGCCCCTTGTAGCATGCATTTAGTAACAGGGCTATTATTTGGGGATACAGAGCTCCTTCTGAACCCCTGTCTTGGAAATCAAGGCCTATTGCTGATCACCAGAGTGACATAGCACATTTCCTAACTCAGTCTCGTGAGGTGCATGTTTACTTGTTAGAACTCTCGGGGAATCTGAGAATTCCTGGGGTGCATTAGGATGTAAAACCTCTTTGTGTTTCAGGGGGACAGCCCATCTCTGAAGGCAGGACAAGCCCAACCATTGCAGCTGCATGGAACGCAACAAGAGGTGAGCAACCACCCATCCACCTTTATTATTGTATTTTATATCGCTCCTGAACAATTCTCATAGCTCGTCCTGCTCCCTTGAAATGAGTGCAGGCCTTAGACTCCTGACATCCCTACTGTTCATTGAAAGATGCCTTTATAGGATAAGTAAACCTTTAAAACAATTGAATGTAAAATTGATGAGGGTTTATTATTTATTTTCTTTCAATTCCAAGATATTAAGGGATACATGTACTTTATTAATTTAAAAAGAGAAAATAAAAATAAAACCCTGTATGTCTTTATATTCTAGAATCACTTAAAAGAGTTTAAACTGCTGCCAATAATTAACTAAAAACCTCTAAAGTGCCTGTGCTTATCTATATGAAGATCACCAAAGTGCTATGTGCTAAATTATATTATACGGTCAAATTAATAAAACTGCAATTCATTAAACATTCTAATACATCAATTTTAATTAATAGTGATGCTTTATAAAAAACACCAATTGGATTCAATTAATAAGACCAATTTTAAAATTATTACCTATGTGATTTATTCGGTTCTCCTATGGCCTGTTGTAATACAAGGTATTAAAGATAGAGACAAACCTCTAAAGTGCATTAGTGCTAATTAATTAACCACCATAATTACCCCTAGGGGATTTAATTAACAAAAATAAATAAATGAATAAATTGTGTGTATAAATTCCACAAAAGCTAAGGTAAAATTGTTGAAAAACACAAGCTCCTTTCACAGGACTTCCTGTGAAGGATAAATTGTATCAACCTTATCAGTTGATTGGCAGGATATACAATGTAACAACAGATTCAAGAATTGCCACAGCCTTGAAAAACCTTGGAAATAAGTGAATGTAAAATTGACTATTGTAGTATTATAAGATTTTTTTCAATGTACATTCATTATTTATTTTCTTTTGATTCCAAGATATTAAGGGATACATGTGCTGTTAATATGAATGAATTTTGTTACAACAGCGCCACCTGCTGGTCAGTTTCCCACCAGTCTGACCACCAAGTAGTCAAGGAAGTTGTCAGGAGAAAGAAAGAGGCTGCTCTGATGTTCTTCTGCTTAGGAATAAAATTAGAAACCTTTCTCACATCTTTCCTAAGCAGAAGAACATCAGAGCAGCCTCTTCCTTTCTCCTGACAACTTCCTTGACTACTTGGTGGTCAGACTGGTGGGAAACTGACCAGCAGGTGGCGCTGTTGTAACACAATTCATTCATATTAACAGTACATGTATCCCTTAATATTTTGGAATAACACAAAAATAAATAATGAATGTACATTGAAAAAATTCTTAGAATAGCCCCCTCATCAATTTTACATTCACTTATTTTAAAGGTTTACTTATCCTTTTTAAGATTAGAATTGGAAGAAAGAGATAGTAGTGGAGTCATCCCGTTTGTTACTGTCTGGTCATTTTGCTATCTAGACCCTGGGATTACCACAAGTAAGGCAGAACGTGGGGAACTGTGGTCTCAATAATACCTTTTCTAACTTGAATTGTTTTCTGTCTTTCCTAAAAAACCACAAATTCCCCACGTCTTGTGAAAAGGAAGAAAGGATAAAAAGGAGTTTGCTAATCGGTAACTCCTGTAATTAATTTAAAAGAGTAAGGATAAGAGATCTATTTAAAATTCAATAATAGAGAGAGTGAGAGTGAACCACGCCGACGCGCGTTTCGCAAAAGCTTTGTCAAGGCTGTGGCAATTCTTGAATCTGTTGTTACATTGTATATCCTGCCAATCAACTGATAAGATTGATACAATTTATCCTTCACAGGAAGTCCTGTGAAAGGAGCTTGTGTTTTTCAACAATTTTACCTTAGCTTTTGTGGAATTTATACACACAATTTATTCATTTATTTATTTTTGTTAATTAAATCCCCTAGGGGTAATTATGGTGGTTAATTAATTAGCACTAATGCACTTTAGAGGTTTGTCTCTATCTTTAATACCTTGTATCACAACAGGCCATAGGAGAACCGAATAAATCACATAGGTAATAATTTTAAAATTGGTCTTATTAATTGAATCCAATTGGTGTTTTATTTATAAAGTATCACTATTAATTAAAATTGATGTATTAGAATGTTTAATGAATTGCAGTTTTATTAATTTGACCGTATAATATAATTTAGCACATAGCACTTTGGTGATCTTCATATAGATAAGCACAGGCACTTTAGAGGTTTTTAGTTAATTATTGGCAGCAGTGTAAACTCTTTTAAGTGATTCTAGAATATAAAGACATACGGGGTTTTGTGTTTCTTTTCTCTTTTTAAATTAATTTAATATATCAAATTGGTGATTGTACCCCGCTGTATCCTTTCTTAAGGTGATAAGTTGCTGAGAATATACAACCTTTTGATAAGGGATACATGTACTGTTAATATGAATGAATTTTGTTACAACAGCGCCACCTGCTGGTCAGTTTCCCACCAGTCTGACCAGCAAGTAGTCAAAGAAGTTGTCAGGAGAAAGAAAGGGGCTGCTCTGATGTTCTTCTGCTTAGGAAAACAATTAGAAACCTTTCTCACATCTTTCCTAAGCAGGAGAACATCAGAGCAGCCTCTTTCTTTCTCCTGACAACTTCCTTGACTACTTGGTGGTCAGACTGGTGGGAAACTGACCAGCAGGTGGCGCTGTTGTAACAAAATTCATTCATATTAACAGTACATGTATCCCTTAATATCTTGGAATATAAACAAAATAAATAATGAATTTAAATCACAAAAGTGCTTAGAATAGCCCCCCTCATCAATTTTACATTTACTTATTTTGAGGGCTTACTCATCCATTAACCCTCTGACTGCCCATGTAAAGCGGCTCAGTTAAAAACATGATATTAGAGGTCTAAACCTATATCTTATGGCCTGGCGCTGCCCAACTTGAAGGCCTACTACTTGGCGGCCCAGGCTGCCTATGTTCATTGGTGGCTGATGCCTAACGCAGAGAACCCTAATATGCAGCTACAGGCTTCGTGGTTGGGGTCGGTAGAGGCACTGCGGAATGCTCCTTATAGAGCACATGCCGATCTCCCCAAGGAACTGGCAGTGGTGACCACTACACATAGGGCTTGGCTTTCCGCTCTCCATCTGACAGGGGTTGACCCACCATTGCTCTCCCCGAATTTGCCACTCTGGAGGAATTCTAATCTGATCCACTTCAATGACCTCCCCAACTTCCACACCTGGCCTTTAGGGGGCATTAAATTCCTGTCTGATGTCTTAGAGGATAATATGTTTATATCTTACACTGTGCTTAGAGACAGAATGACGGTTCCTAATCTGAGACTCCATGCATACTTTCAATTGAGGGAGGCCTTTTTGTCACAATTTCGCTCCCAGCTACTGGTAACCGAGGACTACCCACTGTTGGAACTAGTCCAGACGGAAACGCCAGCTAAATTGGTATCCCGTATTTATTGGCTGCTGGTTCGTGCCCCTGTGGCCCCGTTTCACCGCACTTATCTTAAATGGCGTGACACTTTAGGAGACCTGGAGGAGGACCAGTGGGAAGAGGTGACTGACAATCTCTATCACTTTTTAGTGTCCTCGCGAGATAGACTGATACAATATAAGTTCCTCCACCAGGTCTACCTCACACCGGCTAAGCTGCACAGGTTTGGCAGTAGGGCAAATGGCAATTGCCATAGGTGTCAGGCGGAACAGGCCAACTTTCTCCACATGACGTGGCAATGCCCCCACATACAAGCTTTTTGGAGCGCGGTCACAACGCATCTCTCGACACAGCTGGCTCTCCCCCCATTGCTTAATCCTTACGCCTGTCTGTTGGGAATTTTAGAGGGAGTTATTCATGGGAAACTCTTACACCTCCTCACTAGAGGACTGCTATATTATGCGAAAAAGTGTATTGTATTGAGATGGATGGGCCCTAGACCTCCCACACTGTCAATGTGGCGTAAGCAAGTGAATAATGTTCTTCCCCTGATCAAACTTACCTACCTGTCTAGGGGCTGTCCCGACAAGTTTGATAAAATCTGGCGCCCATGGACTGATGCTGAGGGCATTTCTGTTATAGGCGAATAGAACTTGTACCTGTTGGCCATGGAGTACTCTGTATGCATTCTTTGTAACTGCTGTACTGTATTTTCCTGGTCCGTGTCTCCCAGGCGGGAGCATATCCACCCCCCCCCTCCCCCTTGTCTTGTCTATGAAAATCAATAAAAACTTTTTGGTTTGAAAAAAAAAACCTATATCTTAAGTGCTGCCTCTTGCATTTTAACCACAAGTCAAGGTGATACCCTGACATTATTTTGAGGCTTAAACTAAGATGTCCTAACACCATTGCTTTAGTGTGAAGGTGTTGTGTGATTGGTTAGTTTGATTTGAATGTTTCTGTATTCCTACATGCCACCCATTTAAACTGTTCTCATTTGTCTTTCTTTTCCTTCCCTCTCAGCGATCAGTCGTACAGGTGAATCCTCAGAAATCCTCCCCCGTTCATCAGCTCACAGTCCAGGCTCTGCAGCATGTCCAGGGGACCCCAGAGGTACATACAGGGGCCACACAAGACCACAGGAATGAATGTGTGTGATGTCACAATCTGTGTGTGTGTTGCTGGGAGCTGGTAGCGAGATGCAAAGGATGGATCTTGGAGAGGGCAGGGTCCGATGGACTAGAGTATGGGCCTTTCTCGGTGTTTAAGTCTGTTAGATGTTTGATTTGCAGCTGTATGTCTGCTGATCTATTCAGAAAAAAGGGAGTTGTTTCAGTGCCCTCCTTTGTGATTCTCCCAACTCAAATAAGCCTGGCTCCATGTTTGATGTCAGGAAGTAGGAAATAGAGAAAAAAATGAGGAGCCTCTACCCCAAACTCACTACTCTTCTACCACTGCTGCTAATCTGCCTTGATATGTCTCAAGAAATAATAGTTTTCATTGTCCGTTAGTATTGATCTTATTCCCTCTATAAGAAACATAACTGTGTCTGACTAGTAAAGGCTGACTGCTGATTGGTCAGTTTGTCTTACTGTTCTCTCTGTGTGTCCTGTGTGTATCTGAATTACAGCCAGTGTGGATAGAGCCAATATCAGAGCTATAATATGGCCAGATAAAGTGGAATTAAAAAATTCAGCGTGCTGAATTAAAAAACTTTCTAAATACAATCAATTAAAAATTCTGTACTGTTTCTGAAATAATCAAGTTTAGATTCACTATTCCTCTCTCAGCATCTGTTTCTCTTCATTCTGTCTTCATGCAGCAGTTGGGTGTCAGCTGAATGATCCAATATATCTTATAGGGGGGCTCCTTTTGCCTAGAAGATGTATTAGAGCTCACTCTATTAAAATCACCAGACATCATGTCTCTCTCTATATGCAGAATTTACATCTGCTAGGAAAGGAAACCCCCCTATAAGATATATTGGATAAGTCATCTAACAAAATAACTGCCTTTTGCACAAATTCTGCATGTAGAGAGACATGATTTCTGGTGAGTTTAATAGAGTGAGCTCTAATACATCTTCTAGGCAAAAGGAGCCCCCCTATAAGATATATTGGATCTAACTGTCAATGAATATCTGACACCCTACAGCTCTGTTGCAAGCAGGCAGATTGTGATTGGTGTCCTTGTATCTGTCTATATTCCTGTCCCTCAGTCTGTATCCATCTTTTTTCTGCGTACATATGTTATACATGTATGACCCCTGTTCCCGTCGTTTTGGATGCTCCTCTGTGTGTGATGGGAACCTGCCGTGTGTAATCCATGTTCTCTCGCCCGCGCTTAGGTCCAGCAGCTGCAGCAGGTCCCAGTGCAACATGTGTATCCCAGCCAGGTGCAATATGTGGAGGGAACCGAGGCCACGTATACTGGAGGCACCATGTAAGTGTGACACACACACTGTATATATACACTCACGTGTGTCATCTGTGTTACTATTTGCTTGAAACCCTAAATCCCAAATCAATATAATATATTATATTGAATACCATAATATTATATAATGTATGGTATTTATAACCATCAATACCAACCCTATCACTAGTCAAGGAAGTTGTCGGGAAAAAGAAAGAGGCTGCTCTGTTCCTGGATCACTGAGCTGCCAGACTGAGACACCAGAGACACAAACATTAAACTTTAAACTTAGATTTAAAAAAAAAAAAAAAAAAACGGTAAAAAATACAAAATGAAAGTAGTTGAAAAAAGTATTTATATCTGGTGAACAATCTGAAAAAAAATTAAAGGGGTTGTTCCAAAAACATTTTACATTTTAATTGTTTTCAGATTGTTCACCAGATATAAATACTTTTTTTCAACTACTTCCATTTTTTATTTTTTACCTTTTTTTTTTTTTTAATCTAAGTTTAATGCTTGTGTCTTTGGTGTCTCAGTCTGGCAGCTCAGTGATCCAGGAGCAGATTCTGAACTGATACAATTTGACACATTTAGTTGACACATTTAGTTGATACATTTAGTTGATACATTTAGTTGACACATTTAGTTGATTCATTTAGTTGATTCATTTAGTTGACACATTTAGTTTATATGTTTAGTTGATACATTTAGTTGATACATTTAGTTGATACATTTAGTTGACACATTTAGTTGATACATTTAGGTGATACATTTAGTTGATTCATTTAGTTGATTCATTTAGTTGACACATTTAGTTTATACGTTTAGTTGATACGTTTGGTTGATACATTTAGTTGATACATTTAGTTGACACATTTAGTTGATACGTTTAGTTGACACGTTTGGTTGATACGTTTAGTTGATCCATTTCTCAGAAGCATCTCTGGAGTATCAGCAACTATTGTATCAATTCTAACAGCTGCTTTTAAAGGGCACCTGTTGGATAAAAATATTATCCCCAATCAAAGGTGTGAGCTAATAGAGCCCGCACTCTGGTTGGAGATAACAGTAGTATTTGAAAAATAATGCCCCTGCCAGTGCTAGGCCACCTGCACCGGGAGGGAGCGTCCACTATGAGCGGCCATGTTGTGCATAATGAGCAAGTCACGGCATTCACTCGTTGTGTGCCTCAACATGGCTGACCATACTTGGAGCTCCCAGTGTGGGTGGCCTATCGCTGGCGGGGGGCAATTTTAAAAAAAAATACTGTTACCCCTAACCGGATTGTGGGCTCTATTAGCCCACACCTTTGTTTGGAGATATTTTTGTGCAACAGCTGCCTTTAATAAAACCCAGGGATTCTGCTCAGCAGGGACAAACATAAAAAATGTATCAACTAAATGTATAAATTTAGAACAGTTACAGGGTCAGCGACCCCCCTCCCAGAGCTGCCTTACAAGGTAAAAAATGACACGTTACACTTCAATATTAGAAAAACAGTGACACATAGAAAGTAATTGGAAAAAGTCTTTATTTCTGGTGAAAAATCTGAAACCAACTGAACTGAAAAAAGTGTTATAAGGTGAACCACCCCTTTAACACCATGGGGGGAATTCACACAAGGGGAGATAGTCTATTTGTGGAGTAAAAGTGATGGTAAACTGGAGTAAACTACTTTCTCCATATTCACAAACAGAAATCCGCCTAAATTCCGACTCAACCTCCACTTTTCATATTTTAGTGAAAGAAAGACAGTTTACTGACACTTTTATGAATTTGTCTTTCAAACGACATGAAAATGGTGCAAAAACAACATTTTAAAAATGGAGTAAAGCTGGCCATATGCGAAGAGATTCGCTCGTCTGGTGACATCGCCAAACGAGCGGATCTTTCCACGATACGCCCACCAACGGCAGGACTATATCGGGTAATCTGAACACTCAGCCCTAGGGCCGAACTATAGGATTACAACGAGGAGCAGTGAGCTCTGACGTGTCAGTCACCGGAAAAATTTAACTTTTCCGATTGATATAGTGGCCAGATATTGGGTGGGAGAACCCGTCAGAAGCCCCCATACACGGGCAGATAAATTGCCGAATTGGTCTAAAGGACTGATATTGGCAGCTTTAAGATGCCTGTGTATGGCCACCTTAACCCTATAGGTGTAAAAGCCTCATTAAAAGGGATACTGTCATGGGAAAAATATTTTTTTTTTCAAAATGAATCAGTTAATAGTGCTGCTCCAGCAGAATTCTGCACTGAAATACATTTCTCAAAAGAGCAAACAGATTTTTTTATATTCAATTTTGAAATCTGACATGGGGCTAGACATATTGTCAATTTCCCAGCTGCCCCAAGTCATGTGACTTGTGCTCTGATAGACTTCAGCCACTCTTTACTGCTGCACTGCAAGTTGGAGTGATATCACCCCCCCTCCCTTTCCCCCCCCCAGCAGCCAAACAAAAGAACAATGGGAATGTAACCAGATAGCAGCTCCCTAACACAAGATAACAGCTGCCTGGTAGATCTAAGAACAACACTCAATAGTAAAAACCCATGTCCCACTGAGACACATTCAGTTACATTGAGAAGGAAAAACAGCAGCCTGCCAGAAAGCATTTCTCTCCTAAAGTGCTGGCACAAGTCACATGCCCAGGGGCAGCTGGGAAATTGACAAAATGTCTAGCCCCATGTCAGATTTCAAAATTGAATATAAAAAAATCTATTTGCTCTTTTGAGAAATGGATTTCAGTGCAGAATTCTGCTGGAGCAGCACTATTAACTGATTCATTTTGAAAAAAATGTTTTTCCCATGACAGTATCCCTTTAAAGGACAAACAAGCCCTCAATAAAAAAAAAACCCTACCCCCTACCCTACATAGACCCCCCTCCTCCCCCCAGCCTAAGTGTTACCCTGGGCAAAGTCTTTACTTACCCCAACCGTGCAGATTCTGTCAAGTTTAGTTCACGGGCGGCATCTTCAGCCGATTCGATAATCTTCAGAATGAGACCGGCGCTTCAACAATTTTTGGTGCAAGCTCAGTTGTCATGAAGCAGAAAATTGCTCCCAGTGCGCATGCGCAGATACACCGGTCTCATTCCGAAGATTCCTGAAGAGAAGAAGATGGCGTCTGTGAACTCCGCTGGGCAGAATCTGCACCGAGGGGCAAGTAAAGACTTAGGGGCATTTGCCCGGGGTAATATTTAGGCTGGGGGGGGAGGAGGGAGGGGGTCTATGTAGGGTAGGGGGTAGGGTTTTTTTTACTTAAGGGTTTGTTTCTCCTTTAACAAAACAAGTAAAAAACTGATTAAACAACAAAAAGTGTATTTGATACAATTTTATATGTAAAATGTTTTTAACTCACACTTGCATTATTTTACTAGTTTTAGCTTAATGAATGAGCCAATATTAGCAATTTGAGTGAATATATTATCTAAAGGAAAAGTAAAGCCTTTTTGTTAAGTTTTAGCAGCTATGAGACACTTGACCTAAGATAATAAAACCTATTTCTGATACAAATCCCTATATTATGCAGAAAAAGCATTTCTTGTATTTAGTCCCTTTATATCTTGTTACAGAAGTGGAATTACACAAACACGCAGGCAGATTTAAAAAGCCTGGGTTATACTGAAAAAAATGATGTAGAATATACCAAGGTAAAATAAATCCCCTCCCCCCAACATTCCGAATTGATGGCTGACTGTCGTGCGAAAGACGAAATCTGAAAACTGTCTGTTTAAAAGACAAATTCACAAAAGTGGAGACAGAGCTTTGTGAATTTGGTGGGAAATCCGACATTTTTATCTCCACTTTCATATTGTCTCGATATCAGCACTTTTGGGAATTCCCCCCCCATGTGACCCATTGTCAAGTTAACACCGTTTGTCCCATGCAAAGAGCTGATTGGTTAATTTTTGTGTTCCCACAGCCGATCAGGGTCCTACTCGTACACTGAGACTCCCCTGTACAGTCAGGCTACCGGATCTACTTACTACGAGTCCCAGGGAGCCACAGGGCAGGTCAGCTCTCCCACCTCATCCCCAGCTTTGGCCAGCAGCCCGTCGTTGCCCATGTATGTGTCTGGGGGGCAGATTCTCACCAACACCACCCAGTCTGCGGCCTCAGCTGGAACTGGAGCAGGTGCTAGTGGATCAGGAACCTACGTTATCCAGGGTGGATTTATCATGGGCAGCTCTACTCAGTCCTACTCTCATACCACACGGGCCTCTCCAGCCACGGTGAGACCCCTCTCACTCGTCCCTGTGCCCCTTCTTCATCCTCCCATTCCCCAAAATCGCTTCCAGAGAGAGTGTGGTACTGCTGTTCATCCCCCTGTTAGTGTGATGATTCTCTCACAACATCAGTCTGTAGAACCCTCTCCCATCCCATTAGTTTCAAGCTGTAGTACTACCCCGTCCCTAAATTCTCTTGCCTTGCCCAACAGGTGCAGTGGCTGCTTGATAACTATGAGACGGCCGAGGGGGTGAGCCTACCCCGCAGCACTCTCTACTGCCACTACTTACTGCACTGCCAGGAGCAAAAACTGGAGCCTGTAAATGCCGCCTCTTTTGGGAAACTTATCCGCTCAGTCTTCATGGGCCTGCGAACCCGCCGACTGGGCACAAGGTGAGTGCAGGACATTGCAAGGATGCCCTGGGCTTAAAGGGGAAGGAAACCTTTAAGGAATATACAATTGATATGGGGGCTATTCTAAAAAATTTGGAATGTACATTGATTATTTATTTTCTTTTAATTCCAAGATATAAAGGGATACATGTGCTGTTAATATGAATGACTTTTCTGTTGTGCGTTTCTTGTGAGTTTTATATAGTCTTTATTTATCTCTATCCTACAGGGGGAACTCCAAGTACCACTATTATGGCCTGAGAATCAAAGCCAGCTCCTCACTCCTGCGCTTGATGGAGGATCAGCAGCACCTCGCTATGCGGCAGCAGCCCTTCTCCCAGAAGCAGAGGTTCTAACGCCTAATTTTCTTTCTGATTCCTACTTTTCTTTCCCCGACGCAGTTCCACGTCATGTGCTTCAAGTTTGTGCCCAGTCACCCTTCGCTGACCCTTCACATGCACAGGGTCGGACTGGACCGGCGGGACACCGGGGAAAAACCCAGTGGGCCAGACCCTCTACCCTGATCTGCAGGCTCACACACAAAAAAAAAATCAATTATATGCGGCACATGCTGCCCTGTAGATGACGCAGGGGGGCCCTTTTAAGTTAGAACCCGGCGGGCCCACAATCCTCCAGTCCGACCCAGTGCATGCACCTCTGGTCCTTGAGACTATTTGTAGAATGATGGTCTTTTCTGTGTTATGTAGAACAGTTTATTCATTACCACTGGGGGTGCTGTTCTGTGACTTTCAAGGATAAGTAAACCTTTAAAGGGGAAGGAAACCTCGTCGGCGCTAACCCCCCTCCCCCCTCCCGTGTATTGCCCCCCTCCCTCCTCCCCCCCTGGCCTACCCCTCCCGCTGGGCAAATGCCCCTAACTTGTTACTTACCCTTCTGCGCAGGTCCAGTCCAGGGAGTTCACAGGCGACATCTTTTTCCACGCGATCTTCTTCCTCCTTTGACCGGCGCATGCGCAGTAGGATCGTTTCGCCGGTACGATCTACTGCGCATGCGCGTGACTTTTGGCGCATGCGCAGTAGATCCGTACCGCGAAACGATCCTACTGCGCATGCGCCAAAACGCCGGTCAAAACAGGAAGAAGATCGCGTGGAAGAAGATGTCGCCTGTGAACTCCCTGGACTGGACCTGCGCAGAAAGGTAAGTAACAAGTTAGGGGCATTTGCCCAGCGGGAGGGGTAGGCCAGGGGGGAGGAGGGAGGGGGGGCAATACACGGGAGGGGGGAGGGGGGTTAGCGCCGACGAGGTTTCCTTCCCCTTTAAAATTGTAAAATTGATGAGGGGGCTATTCTAAGCACTTTTGTGATGTACATTTATTAATTATTTCCTTTTAATTCTAAGATATTAAGGGATACATGTACTGTTAATATGAATGAATTTTGTTACAACAGCGCCACCTGCTGGTCAGTTTCCCACCAGTCTGACCAGCAAGTAGTCAAGGAAGTTGTCAGGAGAAAGAAAGAGGCTGCTCTGATGTTCTTCTGCTTAGATTAGGTTTCTAATTTTATTCCTAAGCAGAAGAACATGAGAGCAGCCTCTTTCTTTCTCCTGACAACTTCCTTGACTACTTGCTGGTCAGACTGCTGGGAAACTGACCAGCAGGTGGCGCTGTTGTAACAAAATTCATTCATATTAACAGCACATGTATCCCTTAAAGGGATACTGTCATGGGAAAAAAAATTTTTTTCAAAATTAATCAGTTAATAGTGCTGCTCCAGCAGAATTCTGCACTGAAATCCATTTCTCAAAAGAGCAAACAGATTTTTTTATATTCAATTTTGAAATCTGACACGGGGCTAGACATTTTGTCAATTTCCCAGCTGCCCCTGGTCATGTGACTTGTGCCTGCACTTCAGGAGAGTAATGCTTTTTGGCAGGCTGCTGTTTCTCCTTCTCAATGTAACTGAAGGAGTCTCAGTGGGACATGGGTTTTTATGATTGAGTGTTGTTCTTAGATCTACCAGGCAGCTGTTATCTTGTGTTAGGGAGCTGTTATCTGGTTACCTTCCCATTGTTCTTTTGTTTGGCTGCTGGGGGGAAAAGGGAGGGGGTGATAATCACTCCAACTTGCAGTACAGCAGTAAAGAGTGATTGAAGTTTATCAGAGCACAAGTCACATGACATGGGGCAGCTGGGAAATTGACAAAATGTCTAGCCCCATGTCAGATTTCAAAATTGAATATAAAAAAATCTGTTTGCTCTTTTGAGAAATGGATTTCAGTGCAGAATTCTGCTGGAGCAGCACTATTAACTGATTCATTTTGAAAAAAATTTTTTTTCCCATGACAGTATCCCTTTAATATCTTGGAATAAAAAATAAATAAATAATGAATGTACATTGCTAAATTTCTTAGAATAGCCCCCTCTTCAATTTTACATTCATTTATTTTAAAGGTTTACTTATCCTTTCAGTTGTGATCGGTCACCATCATATTATAAACGTTGAAAAATTGGAAACCTCTTTCATTACCAGGCTTAAAACTGTCCAGAAAATGGAAGGAATGAGTAACGGGGTAGGGGGCTCCCAACAGCAGACTCCTGGTCTGTCCGACATCAGTTCTCAGGTGCAGCAGTACCAGCAGTTCTTAGGTAAGTTGCCAAAGATCGGTTATAATTGGCTAAACAGATTTATTGGCTCTGCCCATTCTTACCTCTTCCTCTCTCTTTATATTGGGACTTTGCAGATGCCTCAAAGACCCTTCCAGAATTCGCAGAGATGGATTTGCAGGGGAAGCCCCTCCCTGATGATATTACACTGGCCAATGTGAAAGCTTTCCAGCTGCTGTACAGGGAGCACTGCGAGGTATTTATCATCGTTAATAGATCTAAACCCTCTGGGCTACGAGTGCATTCAGGGTTGGTCTGACCAATTTATTTTCCAGGCTATAGTGGATGTAGTTGTGAATTTGCAGTTTACCCTGGTGGAGACCCTGTGGAAAACCTTCTGGAGGTTCAACCAAGGGCAGCACAGCGATAGCACCATGTAAGTAACAATGTGAGCTGTAGTGTGGCCTGTTGTATTGAATTAGCAAGTTCCTATGTCTCTGCCCATTACTCTCTCCAGAGACGATGAAGCAGAGAAGCGTCTGCCCAAGGACTGCCTGGTGCTGCTCTCCAAGTATGAGCCTTTGCTTAAATGGAGCAGAGACTGTGATCACCTCCTGTATCAGGTTCTGGTGGAGACACTCATACCCGATGTACTGCGCCCCATACCAAGTAAGTGCAACTGCCCCCTATACCAAGTAAGTGCAACTGCCCCCTATAACAAGTAAGTGCAACTGCCCCCTATAACAAGTAAGTGCAACTGCCCCCCATACCAAGTAAATGCAACTGCCCCATACCAAGTGAATGCAACTGCCCCATACCAAGTAAATGCAACTGCCCCATACCAAGTGAATGCAACTGCCCCATACCAAGTAAGTGCAACTGCCCCATACCAAATAAGTGCAACTGCCCCCCATACCAAGCAAATGCAACTGCCCCCACAATTATTATACACACACCTCACTGCGTTCTTTTTGACATGAAAGCACACACTATGAGCTGTACAACAGTTGTGCGTTGGAGATACACACTAGGACCAACTGCATGACACGTGCCACTCACACACGTCTCCGTATTCCCTCAGGTGCCCTGACACAAGCCATCCGCAACTTTGCCAAGAGTCTGGAGAGCTGGTTAACCAGCGCAATGATGAACATACCTGAAGAAATGGTGCGGATTAAGGTAGGAAGCATCTCTCACTGATCTCACAGCCTCGGGATCATGGGCTGGAGCCATTATGGATTGTGGGTGGGGCCATTATGGAGCCAGTGAGTGATAGGCCGGCACACAGTTGGTATCTGGTCGGATGGGTATTAAATAGGCACGGGTTTTCAAAACCTGACTACAAGTTGTCACCGACCCCTCCTGCTCTCTCATTGGGCGGCAGTTAGAGAAGGAACAGAAGGAACCTTGCATTCTAGTTTGTATATGATTATGTTTGTTACAGACCTTACACCTATAGCTTTGTCCTGTGTTCTCCTGTGTGTCAGGCTTATTGCCCAAAAGACTCATTGCCCAGGAGTCATTCCCAGCAGTGACGTTGCTCATTCTCTCATTATGGGGCACAACCTTAAAGCAGTGACAGAGAGAAGCCCCTCGGCAGGTGTTTGAGGTTCTTGTTGCCAGGGGGTCAATCAAGGTCTGCCCCATGGAAGTGTTTAACCCTTTGTTATCCTGATCAGTTTTACACCCACTCTCCTATTAAACCCATCAGGCTGGCGCTGCGAGTGCCTTTGCCCAGACTCTGCGTCGATACACGTCTCTGAATCACCTGGCGCAGGCTGCTCGTGCCGTGCTGCAGAACACCGCTCAGATCAACCAAATGCTCAGCGACCTCAACCGAGTGGACTTCACCAACGTGCAGGTAATGCACATCCCTTGTCATCTATAAACCCTTTGTCCTATAATACACCCTTGTAACAACTGGGCTCTTTCCTTCTACCCTCCCCCCATCCTTAGGAACAAGCCTCCTGGGTGTGTCGCTGTGCAGACCGGGTGGTACAGAGGCTGGAGCAGGATTTCAAGCTGACACTTCAGCAGCAGAGCTCCCTCGAGCAGTGGGCCGACTGGTTGGATAGTGTTGTCTCCCAGGTGCTGAAACCTTATCAGGGGAGCCCGGGATTTCCCAAAGCAGCGAAACTCTTCCTGCTCAAGTGGTCCTTCTACAGGTGAGACACAGAGTAGGGGGGCTGCACAAGCTGGTTCATTACATGTAAAGACATTTTTATTTACAGACAACAAATGACAGTTTAGTAGGTGGGCAGCAAAGTACTTAAAGGATAAGTAAACCTTTACAATAAGTGAATGTAAAATTGATGAGGGGGCTATTCTAAGCACTTCTGTCATTTACATTCATTATTTATTCCAAGATATTAAGGGATACATGTGCTGTTAATATGAATGAATTTTGTGACAACAGCGCCACCTGCTGGTCAGTTTCCCACCAGTCTGACCAGCAAGTAGTCAAGGAATTTGTCAGGAGAAAGAAAGAAAGAGACTGCTCTGATCTGTGATGTTTCTAAAAATTAGAAACCTTTCTCACATCTTTCCTAAGCAGAAGAACATCAGAGCAGCCTCTTTCTTTCTCCTGACAACTTCCTTGACTACTTGCTGGTCAGACTGGTGGGAAACTGACCAGCAGGTGGCACTGTTGTCACAAAATTCATTCATATTAACAGCACATGTATCCCTTAATATACATTTATATGTGTATTTTCCCTTTTAACCCCCAGCTCAATGGTTATAAGGGACCTGACCCTCCGCAGCGCCGCCAGTTTTGGATCTTTTCATCTGATTCGACTGTTGTACGACGAGTACATGTACTACCTGATAGAGCACCGCGTGGCCCAGGCTCGGGGGGAGACGCCTATCGCTGTCATGGGAGAGGTGAGTTAAAGGAGAACTAAAGCCTAACTAAAGAAGTAGCTAGAAATTTTGTACATGATGTTTTGTGCTTCTGTACCAGCCCAAGGCAACCACAGCCCTTTAGCAGTAAAGATCTGTGTCTCCAAAGATGCCCCAGTAGCTCCCCATCTTCTTTTCTGCTGATTCACTGATTCACATGCTCTGTGCTGCTGTCACTTACTGAGCTTAGGGAGCCACTCACAATATACAGTACACATAGAATAGAAATGTCACAATATAAGGCTGATTAGTAATTAATACACATAATTACTACATGACAGCACAGAAACCAGTGCAATTAGCATCAGAATTGAATAATCAGCAAACCTGTAGCATCAGCTTATATTACAGCCAGGGAAGCTCATTTTCTGCTGGATAATTAGTGACGAGCCCTAAGCTTAGCTTCTCAACAGCCAATCAGAGCCCACTGAGCATGTGAGTGTCACAGACACTTTCCAAGATGGTGACCCCCTGTGACAATTTTGAAGTCCTGGATCATTGCTGCTATTGACAAGCTCAAACTTTAGCCTCGTGCAATAAGTTCACTATATAAAATAGGCCATTTTTAGCCACATTCATTATTAGGGTTTAGTTCTCCTTTAAAGGTCTCAGAACTGGAAGGGGTCGGCTGCACAGATAGACTCAAGTTGGATTGTGGTTGATGGAGTCATTGAGCAGTGACCCGGGTTCTATAGAGTTCCATGCATTTAGGTTGCGGAGTCCCTTGTTATGTGAGCAGGGAGTAAGTGATGGAGGGAGAGTCTGACAGTAATGGAGTCTGTATTTATTGATTTATTCTGCAGTTTGCAAACCCAGGAAGCACCTTGCGCTCGCTGGACCAAGACAAAGGTAATGACATTACTTTCACTTCTTGCTGTAATTGTATCATCTTTCCATAGCGTGGGGCTGTGTGGGTGTCTTCCCTGCACTAGTCACTGTGCTTATGTGGCACATACGCGGGGTGTTAGGGCAACAATAATGACATTATCTTGACATTTCACTGCATTAATGGCAAAACATCCCCAGTTTGTCAGCTTAATTTAGAAGTATGGGTTAGCTTCCCCTTTATACACATGAGAAGTCATTTCCATAGAAACCAATATGACCCCCCTCCCCAACGTCTGGTAGTTTACATTTTATATGGATAAATGCAAATAAGAGACATTCTGACTTCAAACTACTCTCTAATGGAAAATAAATAATGGAAAAGGCTTCATAAATGGGTATACTTCCCCTTTAACATCAGTAATTAAAGGATAAGTAAACCTTTGAAATAAGTGAGTGTAAAATAGATGAGGGGGCTATTCTAAGCACTTTTGTAATTTACATTCATTAATTATTTTCTTTTTATTCCAAGATATTAAAGGATAAGTAAATCTTTACAATAAGTGAATGTAAAATTGATGAGGGGGCTGTTCTAAGAAATTTTGCAATGTACATTCTTTATTTATTTTGTTTTAATTCCAATGAATTTTGTTACAACAGCTCCACCTGCTGGTCAGTTTCCCTCCAGTCTGACCACCAAGTAGTCAAGGAAGTTGTCAGAAGAAAGAAAGAGGCTGCTCTGATGTTCTTCTGCTTAAGAATTAGAAACCTTTCTCACATCTTTCCTAAGCAGAAGAACATCAGCCTCTTTCTTTCTCCTGACAACTTCCTTGACTACTTGGTGGTCAGACTGGTGGGAAACTGACCAGCAGGTGGCGCTGTTGTTACAAAATTCATTCATATTAACAGTACATGTATCCCTTAATATCTTGGAATCAAAGGAAAATAAATAATGAATGTAAAAGACAAAAGTGATTAGAATAGCCCCCTCATCAATTTTACACGCACTTATTTTATAGGTTTACTGATCCTTTAAATAGAAGACTGAGTCCAAGCTGTGCTATTACTGTAGATACAAATGGCCCGGCACTAATGCCATTCTGTACTCCTGTTATGTCACTTTTAAACAGAGGAAGAAGAGGAGGAGGATGATGAGAGTGATGAAGATCTGGCTCATGAGCTGCCCCTCACCTTGAACGACCCCTCCATCACTTTGGGCTCTGACTCGCTAGAGCCTCCCGCTAAGCTCGCAAGGAGCGACTCCCAAGGGATCTTTGTACAGTTGCCTCCGACCTCCTAATCAGCCAATCAGCAGCTAAGCCTTGTGGTTGTGGGGGGTCAGGGAGTTGGCTTGTTTCATCTGTCGCACACTCAAGGGCTGTCTCTCATTGTCTTGCCTGTGTGGTCACATTGTGCCAATCTCATTGTGTGTTTGTGTAGATGCAGAACTATACACACACGTTGTACTGGCACAGACGCTGCAACCTATGGATTGTGTATAATATACATCAGTGGGACTGTGTCTGTAGCAAACCTCGCTCTCCATGTCTATGAAATATATATGTGTGTGACTATATGCAGAAATCTATATAGAATGTGTGTGTGACTTTAGAGCACAAATCAGTCTCTGCCACATCTCGTGGGTTGGCCCAGTTTGCCCGTGTCACCAGCATTGTGCCATTGTTATATTCACTGGGCCCAGTCCAAATGCCGGGGCTGCTTGGACCACCTGCTGCCAAATCTCAACTCACTCCGCGGGGATTGAACCAATCGGATCCTGCGGAGCAACAATACGTCGGCCTTGTCCAATGCCTTAACCAGACTCCAGTCCCGCCCCTGCGACTCCGCCGCCGTTTGTTTCCCCTCGGAGGAAATCGTTCATATGTATTCGGCTTGTTGTGATGTTGCCGTGGAAACGGCTGTGACTCCCGCATTGTGGCCTTACCTGTCTGTGTCCAGCCTGTCATATAATGATCTGTAGTGAATGGAGGAATCCTTCTGTATTTTGTATGAATGAAACATCTGTGAAGCTTCGTTTTGTGTCAGCTCTTTGGGACAGAGGGAAGGTGAGCGGAGGAGGAAGAGGACAGATGGGAGGAGCCTGAGCAAAAGCTTTTCTAACTTTTTGTAGTTATTTCTTAAATACAAAATAAATTTTGCTGTTATGTACAACACTGATTGATGGTCTCATTTCAGTCCCTTTAGAACAATGGATAGTGGCATCCTCATCTCATTATACACCGAGAGCACTCAATAATAGTATCCAAAGCATCCTCACCTCATTATACACCGAGAGCACTCAATAATAGTATCCAAAGCATCCTCACCTCATTATACACCGAGAGCACTCAATAATAGTATCCAAAGCCTCCTCACCTCATTATACACCGAGAGCACTCAATAATAGTATCCAAAGCATCCTCACCTCATTATACACCGAGAGCACTCAATAATAGTATCCAAAGCCTCCTCTCCTCATTATACACCGAGAGTACTCAATAATAGTATCCAAAGCATCCTCACCTCATTATACACGGAGAGCACTCAATAATAGTACCCAAAGCATCCTCTCCTCATTATACACCGAGAGCACTCAATAATAGTATCCAAAGCATCCTCACCTCATTATACACCGAGAGCACTCAATAATAGTATCCAAAGCATCCTCACCTCATTATAAAGTGAGAGCACTCAATAATAGTATCCAAAGCATGTGGGTGAATTGAGCAATGGCATCCTCACCTCATTATATAGTGAGAGCAATCAATGAGCACTTAATGATGATAATAGAAGCATCCTCACCTCATTGTACACCGAGAGCACTCCTCGATAATCAATGGTAGCATCCTCACCTCATTTTCCAAAGCATCCTCATTATACACTGAGAGCACTCGATAATCCAAAGCACGTGGGTGAATTGAGCAGTGGCAGACATCACGTTATACAGTGAGAGCAATCGATAATAGTCCCAAAGCAAATGAGCAAATTGAGCAATGGCATCCTCACATTATACATGGAGAGCAATAGATAATAGTATCCAAAGCACATTATGAGGTGACAACATTGGTAGTAGAACAGATGAGAGCAAGATGTGAGAGTGAGAGCCAAGAGTAAGGATTCAAAGCACAAGGATTGAGCAATGGCATTCTCACCACATTATACAGTGAAAGCAATTGATAATAGTATCCTAAGCATGTGAGTGAATTGAGCAATGGCATCCCAGGGTCCATATGTTGGGCAGGCCCAAGGAAGAGTCTATAAAGGTATTGAAGTCCAGAAGCATTTTACACATACATCTGGATATCCTTGAACTATCTGTGCCAGCCTGTGTGGAGTTAAAGGATAAGTAAACCTTTAAAATAAGTGAATGTAAAATTGATGAGGGGGCTATTCTAAGCACTTTTATCATTTACATTTATTATTTTTCTTTTTATTCCAAGATATTAAGGGATACATGTGCTGTTAATATGAATGAATTTTGTTACAACAGCGCCACCTGCTGATCAGTTTCCCACCAGTCTGACCAGCAAGTAGTCAAGGAAGTTGTCAGGAGAAAGAAAGAGGCTGCTCTGATGTTCTTCTGCTTAGGAAAAGAATTAGAAAACTTTCTCACATCTTTCCTAAGCAGAAGAACATCAGAGCAGCCTCTTTCTTTCTCCTGACAACTTCCTTGACTACTTGGTGGTCAGACTGGTGGGAAACTGACCAGCAGGTGGTGCTGTTGTAACAAAATTCATTCATATTAACAGTACATGTATCCCTTAATATCTTGGAATAAAAACAAAATAAATAATGAATGTAAATGACAAAAGTGCTTAGAATAGCACAATCATCAATTTTACATTCACTTGTTTTAAAGGTTTACTTATCCTTTAAATAGACCCAATTTAAAAATCTTTATTTTGTGCATATCAGAACTTGTAGAATGCAAAACTTTTTGTTGATCCTTCTTGCTAGGGGAAGTTTAGAAAGCGCAGATAGTGTAAAAACCTCTATTTTTCAATAATAAAAACCAATTGGTTACACTCACATGTAAGTGGATTAAAACAGGCAAAACATCTCTCTCTATATCGTCCCAGTTTTTTGGATCCAATTCTTTTAAGAAGCTTGGCGAGGAACCTCAACCCACGGAAAGCCTCCTATGAAGTCGGATCAACAAAAAGTTTTGCATTCTACAAGTTCTGATATGCACAAAATAATTTAAACGTTTGTAAGTATCCACTTTACACTCCACCACGTGCGTTTGTTTAAAGAGTTAATTGCAATAAAGGTAAAGTGAAACCTTATGGAACTATAACTCTCTAACTAAATACTACACTATATTATTTTTTCTCTTTTTCTTCATATTTTTTCCCCTGAGCTTTGATTAGCGCTGACCTATTTGAACTTTGGATCGCTGTTGTTTTACTCGAGGAGAAACGAGGACTGTTGGGTCGGAAAATAAGGGGATATTTCAGAAACTTTGGTCACACAAAAAATATTTTTATTTTTTGGTTTAAACCTATTTATCTAAGCTCAATAACATGGGACCATCCAAAAACTCCCATATATCGAAGCTCAATAACATGGCTCCATCCAACAGGCGCCCCATATAGCCAAGCTCAATAACATGGATCCATTAAACACATACCTGTATACAAAACGCAATAACATGGAACAATCTATGTGGCACCTATATATCTGAGCTCAATAACATGGGACCATCCAACAACTCCCACATATCTAAACTCAATAACATGGGACCATCCAACAACTCCCACATATCTAAGCTCAATAACATGGAGCCATCAAACAGATACCCATATACAAAACTTAATAACATGGAACCATCCAGCAGGTACCCACATATCTAAGCTCAATAACATGGGACCATCCAACAGACCCCCATATATCTAAGCTCAATAACATGGGACCATCCAACAGACCCCCATATATCTAAGCTCAATAACATGGGACCATCCAACAGACCCCCACATATCTAAGCTCAATAACATGGGACCATCCAACAGACCCCCATATATCTAAGCTCAATAACATGGGACCATCCAACAGACCCCCATATATCTAAGCTCAATAACATGGTTCCATGGTATTTTTCATCTGTCTACACAAATGAAGAACCAGTAAGTGAAGGTTTCCTTCTTAACACTCCCAATTCTAGTAATACAACTAATGATGCATGGTTCACACATGAAGAAATTCAAAAGAGACTTGAACATGTTAAGATTAACAAAGGTCCAGGGCCAGATGGTATTCATCCCAGGGTAATTAGCGAGCTTAGCTCTGTGATTGCCAAACCTCTTTACTTAATTTTTCAGGATTCATTGAGGTCTGATATTGTGCCGAGAGACTGGCGAATTGCTAATGTGGTGCCTCTATTCAAAAAAGGATCCCGTTCTCAGCCTCAAAACTATAGGCCAGTTAGTCTGACGTCAGTATTAGGAAAGCTTTTCGAAGGGTTAATAAAGGATAAGATACTGGACTTCATAGCAAATCATAATACTATGAGTGTGTGCCAGCATGGTTTTATGTGTAATAGATCTTGCCAGACTAACTTAATTTCTTTTTATGAGAATGTAAGTAGAGACCTTGATTCTGGGATGGCAGTGGATGTGATTTACTTAGACTTTGCTAAAGCATTTGATACAGTGCCACACAAAAGGTTACTGGTTAAATGAAGGAATGTTGGCCTGGAACATAGTATTTGTACCTGGATAGAGAACTGGCTAAAAGATAGACTACAAAGAGTGGTGGTAAATGGAACATTTTCTAATTGGACCAGTGTTGTTAGTGGAGTACCGCAGGGCTCTATACTAGGTCCCTTGCTTTTCAACTTGTTTATTAATGACCTGGAGGTGGCCATTGAAAGTACTGTTTCTATTTGTGCAGATGATACTAAATTGTGCAGAACTATAGGTTCCATGCAGGATGCTGCCACTTTGCACAGTGATTTGTCTAAACTGGAAAACTGGGCAGCAAACTGGAAAATGAGGTTCAATGTTGATAAATGCAGGTTATGCACTTTGGCAAAAATAATATAAATGCAAATTATACACTAAATGGCAGCGTGTTGGGAGTTTCCTTAAATGAGAAGGATCTTGGGGTCTTTGTAGATAACAAGTTGTCTAATTCTGGGCAGTGTCATTCTGTGGCTACTAAAGCAAATAAAGTTCTTGTATAAAAAAGGGCATTAACTCAAGGGATGAAAACATAATTCTGCCTCTTTATAGGTCCCTGGTGAGGCCTCATCTGGAGTATGGGGGCAGTTTTGGACTCCAGTCCTTAAGAGGGATATAAATGAGCTGGAGAGAGTGCAGAGACTAAGTGCAACTAAACTGGTTAGTGGGAGGGAAGACTTAAATTATGAGGGGAGACTGACAAGGTTGGGGTTGTTTTCTCTGGAAAAAAGGCGCTTGTGAGGGGACATGATTAGACTTTACAAGTACATTAGAGGACATTATAGACAAATAGCAGGGGACCTTTTTACCCATAAAGAGAATCACGTACCAGAGGCCTCCCCTTCAGACTAGAGGAAAAGAAGTTTCATTTAAAGGAACAGAGTAGGGGGTTCATCACAGTGAGGACAGTGAGGTTGGGGAATGCACTGCCGGGTGATGATTCAGTTAATGACTATAAGAGGGACTTGGATGATTTTTTGGACAGACATAATACAAAGGCTATTGTGATACTAAACTCTATAGTTAATATAGGTATGGGTATATAGAATTTTAATTAAAAGTAGGGAGGGGTGTGTGTATGGATGCTGGGTTTTCATTTGGAGGGGTTGAACTTGATGGACTTTGTCTTTTTTCAACCCAATTTAACTATGTAACTATCCCATAGACACCTATATATCTAAGCTCAATAGCATGAGACCGCTTATCAGTTCCCATATATCTAAGCTTAATAACATGGCTCCATCCAACAGCCATCCCCGTACAGGTACCCATAGATCTAAGCTCAATAGCATGAAACTATCCATCAGGTACCCAAATATATGAGCTCAATAATATGGATCCATCTGACAGCTGCCCATAAATCAATAACATGGATCTAACAGGCGCCCACACGCCCAAGCTCAATAAAAAGGTTCTTAGAGAAAAGACATGTTTGAACTCTGAGAAATATAAACTAGGAGCTTGACATCTTATCCCTCCCCTGGAGGTTTGATAGATTTAAGCAGCAGCAGAATGCAGTGACAAAAGGGTTTAGCATTGTCTAAGTGAATAAAAGGTTTTTGTTAAAATATTGGCTACATTAGAAAGTAATGAAGGGCTCCATACTTTGATCTCCATATAAACAAGCCCCTCCCCTGATGCTGCCGGTCTCGTGTTTATTGCCGAGAGGAAGTTTATAGGACAGAGAGGCTTTAACAGAGACTGTTGTGAAGAGATCCATTAAGCCACTCCTCCACGCCCTGTGATCTCCATATGAACAAACCCCTTTCCTGATGCTGCTTGTCTCATGTTTCTTGGTAAGGGGACGTTTATTACTAGAGATTATAGTAACGATTGATAAGTTGCTCATGTTCTCCTATTATGAATAATCTGAACAGAGGAGGAGGTGGAACTGTAATAGTTATTATTTCAATTAAAACAGAAAGGATGCCGAACCCAAACCCTATTTAGGCACACGCTTCTGATCAACATGCGTGGAATAAAGGCTTAGGGTTGGAAGTACTTATTGCCCCTTTAATTGCTTTGTTAAAGGGGTTGTTCACCTTTGAGTTACTGTTAGTATGATGTAGAGAGGGATACGCTGAGGCAATTTGCAATTGGTTTTCATTTTTTATTACTTGTGGTTTTTGAGTTTGTTTAGCTTTTTATTCAGCAGCTCTCCAGTTTGCAATTTCAGCAGCCCAGTTGCTAGGGTCCTAATTACCCTAGCAACCATGCATTGAGTTGAATAAGAGACTGGAATATGAATAGGAAAGGGACTGAAGAGAAAGAGCTGTAATAAAAAGTAGCAATAACAATAAATGTGTAGCCAGAGAATTTGATTTTTAGATGGCGTTAGTGACCCCCAACTGAAAGCTGGAAAGAGTCAGAAGAATACGGCAAATTAAAACTATAAATAATAACGAACACTAATTGAAAATTTGCTTTGAATGACCATTCTATAACATACTAAAAGTTAACTTAAAGGGGAACCACCCCTTTAAAAGGTCCAAACGCACCATCCGTGGTTCCGACGCACAACGCGTTCTCTGAAATGACACGTTTTATTTTCACAAACAGGATGCAACAGTTGCGCGAGACAGGGACAGACAGGGGCGGGGTTACGGAATATACACACGTTAAAAAAAAGCTTTGTTCTAGTCAGGCCAAAATAAAAGGGCGCTGCAACGTAATCAGGTCCTGCAGCAGCAAAACGGTTAAATAAACCCCCTCCCGCGCGTTAACCATTTCCAGATCCTGTTACAAATTCCTTGAGAAAGCAGCTTCCCATCCCACGTTGTAAAGTGCAGTCTGTGTACCTCCTGCCGCTGGATCCCTAATGAGAGGCACCAGGAGACTTGAGCAGAGGTAGTGTTTGGCCACCAGCACGCCGGCAGTTTACAGCACAATCCAAGTGTATCGTAAACTGTCAGCCAGCACCTTGAGGGAGCAGCCTAGGAGCAGAGAAACGACAGGAGGGAGATTCAGTAAGTCACATGGAATCCATTCTGAAACGGCTTTATCCTAACCCCCCTCCCCCCACATTTCCTTCACATAAGCTCCTCCCACCTTTATGAAGAGCCTCATTCGTCATTCGATTCACATATCGCACACTGCTCTCCGGGACCAACCATTTCATGACGGTGTCCACGCAGTTCTTCCGATAGGAGCTCCACACGCTGCCACTGGGGGGGAGGGATTAATAGAGGGGGGTGGGATTATTAGAGAGGGGAGGGATTAATAGAGAGGGAGAGTATGAGGTGCTCTGTTCCTATTTGCTGGATGTTCCACCCAATATGTGTTAATTATAGGGATGCACCGAATCCAGGCTTTGGTTCGGTATTCGGCTTTTTTCAGCAAGATTTGGCCGAATCCTTCTGCCTGGCCGAACTCCGAATCGCAGGGAGGAAAATCACACGACTTTTTGTCACAAAACAAGGAAGTAAAAAATGTTTTCCCCTTCCCACCCTAATTTGCATATGCAAATGAGGATTCAGTTCGGTATTCAGCAGAATCTTTCGCAAAGGATTTGGCCGAATCCAAAACAGTGGATTAGTTTCATCCCTAGTTAATTAAATAAAATATCCTTCTACTCCACTTCCCAATATACATTTATTCCACATTTTCTTCTGGTTTTATAGCAATTGCACCAACTATTTGGGATTCGGAGAACCCCCAAATCCTTTGCGAAAGATACCGAACCAAATTCTGATTTGCATATGCAAATTAGGGGTGGGAAAGGGAACAAAAAGTCACACGATTTTCCTCCTGCCCCTAATTTGCATATGCAAATAAGGATTCAGTCGGCCGGGCAGAAGGATTTGCCCGAATCCTGCTGAAAAAGGCGGATTCCCGAACTGAATTCTGGATTCGGTGCATCCCTAGTAATTGCTATTGATAGCAATGTCTGTCTGGCAGTTTACACTTTCTGCACTGCTGTTTCTGACTCCATAGAACGGACTTCTGCAACATTGTTTCAAGAGAAGAAAACACTGGCACACAAGGCATATAGTTGCAGGGATAACCCTTGCTGTTTGAATAATGTGGAAGCAATGTTTTGGGGCCACGTCCCTTGAGCAAGCATGATAAAGGGGAGTGGCCCCGAAACGTTGCACCTCCGCATTATATTGACTATATTGGAGGTTGCCGAATCCTCTTACCCCCAAATACACAGCAGAGGGTGTGTTAAGGGTGTGCGTAAGCCTCAATTGTTCGACTACCTACAATGTTTCAAGAGTCAGAACAAGAGAAGAGAAAGGATAAACAAATGCTGTATAGAACGGCCAAGATATTTAAAGGGGACCCCTCACCCAAAAAATAAATATTTAAAATCCTATTTTATCACATTAGTCAAGCAAAAATAACCAATTACACTATATCAATTATTTGAATCTTGTTTCCTTCTGTAAGGGAATTAATAATTATAACAAGCAGGCAGGAGCCATTTTGTGGACACTGTTATTAAGACAAGTCTTGTATCATCTCAGAATCTTGTTTGTGCACCAGAATGGGGGACCTGATGTCCATCCCCATGTCCTGGCTACACAATTAAATGGTGAAGATAATTGGGGGAATGTGGGGAGAGCAGTGACATGTAGGAAGTGCTGAATGGAAAGTGAAAGTAATTGCCTAAGGAATAGAGGAGGGGCAGACAATATTTGATTGACAGCTGAGATTTTTAAATGAGTTTACAACAGCTATGAATTCTTTTAATAAAAAATAGAAATTGGATTTCATGTTTAATTTAAAAAGGACTTTTATTATACAGATTTGAGTGTCTGGGTGACAGGTCTACTTTAAAGGGGAACTATTGCAAAAAATAAAATTTAATATACGGTTCAGCATACTGAAAAAAGATAAATACAATCAATTAAAAATTCTGTACCATTTCTGAAATAAAAGTTTATATTCTCTCAAATGTGTATTTGAATATGCAAATTAGGGGTGGGAAGGGGGAAACACCTTTTACTTCCTTGTTTTGTGACAAAAAGTAATGCGATTTCCCTCCCGCCCCTAATTTGCATATGCTAATTAGGATTTGGTTCGGCTGGGCAGAAGAATCCAGCCGAATCTGAATCCTGCTGAAAAAGGCCGAATCCTGGATTCAGTGCATCCCTAAAAATAACTTTTTTTTTTAATGGACAGACTTATTACTAACGGACCCAGTCAGTTGTACGGGGTTTATTCACCTTGTTTGACCTTTGACTTCCGTTAGCTCGCCCACACTGAGTGTACTGAAGATCCCCGTGTGCAAATCCCATGCCACTTTCAGGCTGGTGTGATAAGTCTTGGGCCTAAGAAGAGACAGATCAAGTCACAGTGAATGGAACATCGGGCCAACCAATAGGAAACAGCTTTTCTACCTCCGTAATCACAAACGAAAATAAGGCCGAGCTTTACTGAAAGTGCCCAAATATACAAATTTCAATGCATCCATTATCTGGAAACACATTATACAGAAAACACTGAATTAGGGCAATACCATCTCCCATAGTTTATTTTAAGTGGGTCTGTAATAAAAGGCACTAAGTTTGCCAAGGACATTAACCCATAGCAACCAATCAGCATGTAGAATTTACTGGTCACCTGTTTAAAGCAAGCATTTTATTGGTTGCTATGGGTTACTGCTCCTGGGCAAACTTAGTGGTTTTATTACATATGGGGGTTAATGTTTTATTTGTTTAGTATACTTAAAGCATTCTGATCCAAATTACAGAAATACACCTTATCCAGAAAACCCATACAGGTGTTACTGTTTTGCACTTCCTCACAGTTTATCTTTGTTAATATTTAACTAAACATGGCCTAATCTATCAACATAGTTAGACAAAAATAGCTGAGAACAGTCCCCTAAATTTGCTCATAGTCTGTACAGAGAGATCCCATAAAACTATGGCAGCATAGGTATTCCCTGTACTAAGCACAATTCAGCAGGAACAGTCCCCTAAGTTTGCTCATAGTCTGTACAGAGAGATCCCATAAAACTATGGCAGCATAGGTATTCCCCTGTACTAAGCACAATTCAGCAGGAACAGTCCCCTAAGTTTGCTCATAGTCTGTACAGAGAGATCCCATAAAACTATGGCAGTATAGGTATTCCCTGTACTAAGCACAATTCAGCAGGAACAGTCCCTAAGTTTGCTCATAGTCTGTACAGAGAGATCCCATAAAAATATGGCAGCATAGGTATTCCTCTGTACTAAGCACAATTCAGCAGGAACAGTCCCCTAAGTTTGCTCATAGTCTGTACAGAGAGATCCCATAAAACTATGGCAGTATAGGTATTCCCTGTACGAAGAACAATTCAGCAGGAACAGCCCCTAAGTTTGCTCATAGCCTTTACAAGAGATCCCATAACACTATGGAAGCATATGTATTCCCCCTGTACTAAGCACAATTCAGCAGGAACAGTCCCCTAAGTTTGCTCATAGTCTGTACAGAGAGATCCCATAAAACTATGGAAGGATACGTATTCCCCTGTACTAAGCACAATTCAGCAGGAACAGCCCCCTACGTTTGCTCGTAGGATTATTACAGGGGACCGCTAAAAGGCAGGTGTAATCTAAATGGAGCTCAGACAAAACCATTTATTTTTACTAACCTGAGCTGCCCCTCGTATTGCGGGGCTGTGAATGCAAGTAGGAGGAGGCCAATATTTATTATCACCTTGCTGGTCTCTGGACACATCTGAGAGAAAAGAGAGGGTCAAATAAAAATGAACCAGTGTAAATGCAAATCTTAGGCTTTGTGCTGAAGGTGCAGATTCCTCACCTCCAGAATAACAATATCGTAGTCACTAAAAGAGCAGAACTGCTGGGACCAGGAGGCGTCATGTCTTATAACTTCATTGATGACGTATTCAAAATCAAGAGTCAGCTGCTCCACGCTGAGATGCTGCCCCTGTGAATAAAGGGGGAAACCATAAATGGCCACAGAAAAGCAGCAATAAGAGCAGCAACCTGCATGAATGAGGGAATGAGAGAAGGAAATGCAGCCGAGCCCAGTGTTACCTGGAAAGATGATTTCTCACTCAGGGGCTTCAAGTGATTTCCCTTTATATCAGTTACCAGGAAAGGCAGTGAAATCTTGTCGTCCTCATACTCTGCAAAGAAACAGTGTGAGTGACCCCCTCACACACTTCATCCCCCCCCCAGATTCATAACTTCTACCCTCCCTAAAGAGCCAACTTACTATTTAAATACTACTTAAAGGATAAATAAGCCTTTAAAATGAGTGAATGTAAAATTGATGATTGGGCTTGTCTAAACACTTTTGTTATTTACATTCCTTATTCCAAGATATTAAGGGATACATGTACTGTTAATATGAATGAATTTTGTTACAACAGCACCACCTGCTGGTCAGTTTCCCACCAGTCTGACCACCAAGTAGTCAAGGAAGTTGTCAGGAGAAAGAAAGAGGCTGCTCTGATGTTCTTCTGCTTAGGAAAGATGTGAGAAAGGTTTCTAATTCTTTTCCTAAGCAGAAGAACATCAGAGCAGCCTCTTTCTTTCTCCTGACAACTTCCTTGACTACTTGGTGGTCAGACTGGTGGGAAACTGACCAGCAGGTGGCGCTGTTGTAACAAAATTCATTCATATTAACAGTACATGTATCCCTTAATATCTTGGAATAAAAACAAAATAAACAATGAATGTATATTGCAACATTTCTTAGAATAGCACCCTCATTAATTTTACATTCACTTATTTTAAAGATTTACGTATCCTTTAATGGGATTTAAAAGCAGATGCACCGCAGCCATCCTTTATAATAGCCCAATTCTTCTGCTTAAATCCTCTCTCTTGGGGCAAAAATGATAACCTCTCTGCTCAGCACCCAGGTCCTTGTTATCCACAAACCAAATCTCACCACTATCATGTTCAGATTCAGTTGCCTCCCCCAGGATATAACGAAATCGCGTGTAATTCACGTAGCTTGGCTCTTCGGAGTCCCTGGATAAATGTGCCGGCCCCTCACTGGAAGGCCGATGACATACAGGGGAGGCTGGGAACGAAGAACTAGGAGGACTTTCTCTGCTTGTGCCAGGACTCTCTCCCTTATCCTGCATCTCAATGCCAGAAGCTTCTCTTGCACGGCGAAAGATACCAGCCACGAACTCTCGGGCGCGTGTGATAGCCGGAGGAGTTCCAGGAGGGTGAGGGGAGGGAAGAGGAGAGTTGTTGCTGGGGGGTGACTTGCTAGGGCTGGAAGGGAAAGAGCAGCCGGGGTCTCTGTGCTGTTGGCTCTGCTTGCTGTAAAGTATTTGGTTGGGTTCCGCCTCTCCTAAAATATTGAAGTTTGGAAAAAAAAAATCAGGCACAGTTGTTTTTCTTCTAATGTGGTGTATTTAATACAATGTATAGCCAATAATTCCACTGGAGAGCTGGTCATAATTCAGTGTAGTGTCTTATTGAGGATGCATAAGCACTACATGTTTCGGACCTCTAGGGTCCTTCCTCTGGTGCAGTTGAAGAAACTAAAATGAAGTGAGCCTCTTTATGGACTTCTACCCCCCACACGTCATCATGTGACCAAAAAAAGAAAAAACAACAAGATTGACCTATACTAGATAAACCATATACCATGGATGAATGAAAATCCCATCAGAGATGGGGCAAAGTCTGAGAAAGAGAAATACACACCACCAATTCACTGTAACCAATAAAAACCGGACACACCAATAGGAAATCATAGCCCTAATCACTCCATGAAGGATTTAAAGGTATACTGTACGCATCAGTTAATAGTGCTGCTCCAGCAGGATTCTGCACTGAAATTTGTTTCTCAAAAGAGCAAACAGATCTTTTCAAATTTAATTTTGAAATCTGACATGGGCCTGGACATATTGTCAGTTTCCCAGCTGCCCGCAATCATATCACTTGTGCTTTGATCAACTTCAGTCACTCTTTACTGCAAGTTGGAGTGATATCACCCCCTCCCTTTCCCCCCCAGCAGCCTAACAACAGAACAATGGGAAGGTAACCAGATAACAGCTCCCTGACACAAGATAACAGCTGCCTGGTAGATCTAAGAACAACACTCAATAGTAAAATCCAGGTTCCACTGAGACACAGTCAATTACATTGAGTAGGAGAAACAACAGCCTGCCAGAAAGCAGTTCCATCCTAAAGTGCTGGCTCTTTCTGAAATCACATGACCAGGCAAAATGACCCAAGATGCACCTAAAAACCAATATTACAACTAAAAAATACACTTGCTGGTTCAGGAATTAAATTTTATATTGAAGAGTGAATTATTTCCAGTGTAAAAAGTGTCATTTAGAAATAAAAACTACATCATAAAAATCATGACAGAATCCCTTTAAAGGGATACTGTCATGGGAAAAATTATTTTTTTCAAAATGAATCAGTTAATAGTGCTGCTCCAGCAGAATTCTGCACTGAAATCCATTTCTCAAAAGAGCAAACAGATTTTTTTATATTCAATTTTAAAATCTGACATGGGGCTAGACATTTTGTCAGTTTCCCAGCTGCCCCCAGTCATGTGACTTGTGTTTGCACTTTAGGAGAGAAATGCTTTCTGGCAGGCTGCTGTTTTTCATTCTCAATGTAACTGAATGTGTCTCAGTGGGACATGGATTTTACTATTGAGTGCTGTTCTTAGATCTACCAGGTAGCTGTTATCTTGTGTTAGGGAGCTGCTATCTGGTTACCTTCCCATTGTTCTTTTGTTTGGCTGCTGGGGGGAAAAAGGGAGGGGGTTGATATCACTCCAACTTGCAGTACAGCAGTAAAGAGTGATTGAAGTTTATCAGAGCACAAGTCACATGACTTGGGGCAGCTGGGAAATTGACAATATGTCTAGCCCCATGTCATATTTTAAAATTGAATATAAAAAAATCTGTTTGCTCTTTTGAGAAATGGATTTCAGTGCAGAATTCTGCTGGAGCAGCACTATTAACTGATTCATTTTGAAAAAAAAATTTTTTTTCCCATGACAGCATCCCTTTAAGAATTTTGGTTCTTAAGGGCAATTTTAAAACAGGTAATGAAAGAAAAGTGTGGTAATACAAATTAATGGAAATATTCAATTCTTTGGAGAAGGGCTAAACTTGGGCTTTGGATTTATGGCTAATTATGTGGACTAAGAAAGGACTGCACCAGGCCAGGAATACCAACATGTGTGGATCTGGACTAAGAGATCATATGGAATTCATTTTATTCCACACTTCATTAATTCAGCCTGTATTTATATTAGGGATGCACCGAATCCACAATTTTGGATTCGGCCGAATCCCCGAAACCTCCGCGCAAGATTTGGCCGAAAACCAAATCGAATCTGTATCCTAATTTGCATGAGCAAATTATGGATGGGAAGGGGAAACATTTTTTTACTTCCTTGTAAAACCAAATCCTGGATTCAGTGCATCCCTAATAGTGATGTGCGGGTCAGGGTTTTCCTGACCCACAACCAACCCTAAACCGCCCTGCTCCAGCCCACGCCCATGCTTCCGGGGTCCTTTTATAGACCCGCGCCGCTGGTGACGTCACAAAAGGGGCGGGTCAAGCAGACAGGAGACTATAAAACTGGAACCCGGAAGCCGGCATTTGAAGGTGCGGAGCAGTGCGAGATCGACCCGAACCCACCCGACCAGCGGGTATCGGGTCGGCACACACATCACTAATCCCTAATATATATTTAGCCTCTTTGACCCACATTATCTTGTACCTTATCTGCTTGTCTCTTGCAGATCCCCTCGCAAATGACTTACACCTCACACATAGATTGATATTCCTTTTTGTTGGTCATTTGACCTTTGAGCTGAATGTTGGATATATACCAGAGAACACCACAGCTTCAGTGTTATCAGCTTGAGAAAGCTTGCTATGATTATATTAGTTAGCCAATAAAGGGATCATCTTTATACCACTTTGTGGTATTGATAAATATACCCCAGAGAAGGAAGAATTGTACCGGACAACAGGGTGGCCCAGTTTACCTGCTGAATGCACAGATATGGCACAGGCCACAAGTGAGAAGCTGGTATTAAGAAGAACAACATTATCCTTTTTCAGCTGGAAGGCAGGCTGGAAGGTGGGGAACGGGTAAACGACTTGGTACTTGGTGTGGAGCATGAAGCTGTGTAAGAGACATGATCCTGCAGAGGAACAGATACACGAGTCAATCACTACAAAGAATTGTTCAATTTTTTGGACCACTGTCTGAGGCTGAACTATTAATGGCTGCCAGGTTGGAGCTGTAAGAGGGGTACAGGGTACAAATGACCCTGACATGCAAAGCACTTCATTACTCTGCCCCTTCCTACATCTCTGAACTCATCTCTATGTACTCACCCAACCGCTTACTACTCTCCTCTACTGACCCGCTACTCAACTCTTCTCTCATTACCTCCTCACATCAAGACTTTGTTAAGGCTGCTCCCCTCCTCTGGAGTTTTCTCCGAATGTCTGTTCGACTTTCTCCCAACCTTTCTGCTTTAAAGAAATCTCTAAAAACTCACTTATTTAGAGAAGCCTACCCTCACTCTGCTTAAAGGAGAAGGAAAGCTATGGAGGCATTTTATTGCCAATAGATTAGCTGCAATAGTGCAAGCTAGAATGCTATATTTATTCTGTAGAATGTTTTACTATACCTGAGTAAAAAGCTCTAGAAACTCTCTATTTGTTTAGGATAGGAGCTGCAGTTTTAATGTGGTGTGACATCACTTCCTGCCTGAGTCTCTCCCTGCTCTGGGCTCAGATTACAGTAGAGAAGGGAGGGGCCGGGGGGGAGAGGAGCAAACTGAGCATGCTCTTGCCCAGGGCAATGAGGTTTAAGCTGAAGGCAGGAAGTCTGATACAGAAGCCCATGTGTACACAATAGAAGGAAAGAAATGCTGTGTTTCTTTTGACAGGGGACTCAGAGCAACATTACTTTGGGGGTTTACTGGTATATTTAGATGGACCTTTCTGATAAGGCTTACTTAGTTTTAACCTTTCCTTCTCCTTTAACTACCAAAGAAATACCACATAAAGTACCACTTCTCTCACCCACTTAATTCTGATCTTGCCCCTTTTGCACAGGCCTTCCTCACCTTTTGTACCGCTATTTGTTCTGATGTATGTAACTCCATATGTTCTACCTGTGTAAATCATGTGATTTAGTTGTATAATCACATTTACTTTACAGCGCTGCAAAATATGTTGGTGCTCTATAAATACATAATAATAATAATAATAATATTACAGGGTGGATAAGTAGGATAGGGTAGGATACTTACCTATCTGTGATTCTTTGCAGTCTGTGCAGGGGGCGGTAGGTGGAGCAGATACAGTACTGATATAAATATCACGGTGATTATCATCACTCATCATGTTCATTAGCATGCCATTCCCTGAGGTGCTGAGATGGAGAACAGACAGAGTTAACCTGGCAGGTTCAGTGGGCGGGACACAGGGTAGCATGGGGCGTGGCCAAGTTATGACAAAACATAAGACCCCAAAAAAAAATCAAACTTACTTGAACCCAAATACTATAACCTTGGAGCTGTCGCTGGGCCACTCGCACACGTGCAGGGAAAGGTCGCTGTAAATCTCCTCGTCCTGGAACAGGCGCACCTGTCGTACCTGGGAGAGAGGCAGCAGATCTGATTAACTCTTTACATGCCGTAGCTCAAACAAACTGAAAATGAAGGAACGGAATGCCAGCAACACAGATTTTACGATGTCTATTTTCTTCTATGGGAAAAATGTGTTTCCTGACACTACTTGTGGCCAATGAGTAAATCAAAATTTACTTTTGCTTTCTGTAATTGCTCCAGTGATGCTCTCTTCCCCGTGGTTGAAGATGGATCCTGAAAACTTTTTAAAATAAGTGAATGTTGTCAGGAGAAAGAAAGAGGCTGCTCTGATGTTCTTCTGCTTAGGAAAGATGTGAGAAAGGTTTCTAATTTTATTCCTAAGCAGAAGCAGCCTCTTTCTTTGTCCTGACAACTTCCTTGACTACTTGGTGGCCAGACTGGTGGGAAACTGACCAGCAGGTGGCACTGTTGTAACAAAATTCATTCATATTAACAGCACATGTATCCCGTAATATCTGGGAATAAAAATAAATAAATAATGAATGTAAATGACAAAAGTGTTTAGAATAGTCCCCTCATCAATTTTACATTTACTTATTTTAAAGGTTTACTTATCCTTGAACAAGAGACCATTTAGTTTCCTCTCTACACTCATCTTTATGGACTCTGCATAGTAGACTGATGGCAATCACCTACAGTATGCATTGTCAACGCAATGGGTGAGCCCTTAGCTATAAGCCCCGCCCCTAACCAATGGAATGAGAGCAGCCCAAAAGTGGGAAGCAGTTCCGTATGACGGGGAGCACACTAGCTGTGCAGGCAGATGCTTATTACAGAGGAGATGGGCTGCGAGGGAACGGTAGGGTTGTCGGGAGAGTGTGTAACTCACCAGGCGCAGTTTGCTGTGCACGTGGAACTGCCACCAGTACAGATTATAGGAGAACGAGGAGAAATAGTCGTCCTGGAAATCATTCGTGTAAGACAGCACAAAGCGGCCGCACTTGGAGAAACCCAGGAAGATGTGACTGGTGGTAGAAAACATGGAGTTACCACACAAACCAATGGTAACAGAGCAGCTTTATAGGAAATCTCTTTTTCTCAAAGCATCTGTTCCGACTAAATAAAAACCACTATTACACTCTTATAAATATACTGGGATTAACCCAACTATAAGTGGGAACACTTACCCCTTCTGCAGGAATTCCTCATCCACAATGTTCCGCAGAGATACGCAGAGTCGAGGAGGAAGCTTCCGGAACAGACGCGGGGACAGCTGACCTGTGATCTGGAGAGAGAAAAGAGTCACTGTGTGAGGAGACGGCCCACCACACTCATCCCTATCAGGTGCTGCCCATGCAGTGACAGATTCACCCTCACACCATCTGGAACTACCTTGTAGGAGATGTCACCCACCTGTAGACCAATGCCACCCACCTGTAGGCCAATGCCACCCACCTGTAGGCCAATGCCACCCACCTGTAGGCCTATGCCACCCACCTGTAGGCCTATGCCACCCACCTGTAGGCCTATGCCACCCACCTGTAGGCCTATGCCACCCACCTGTAAGCCTATGCCACCCACCTGTAGGCCAATACCACCCACCTGTAGGCCAATGCCCCCCTTCACCTGTAAGCCTATGCCACACACCCGTAGGCCTGAATGCGAGTTTGGCTCCTGATGGAACGAAGACTTCTTTTATGGTGATCCTAGTTACAGATAGATCCTGTATCTAAAAACCCAAGGCCCCGAGCATTCTGGATAACAGATCCCATACTTGTACAATGTATTTGCAACAAACTTCTGTTTGCAGCAGAAAGAGGCTGCTCTGATGTTCTGCTTAGGAAAGATTTCTAATTCTTTTCCTAAGCAGAAGAACATCAGCCTCTTTCTTTCTCCTGACAACTTCCTTGACTACTTGGTGGTCAGACTGGTGGGAAACTGACCAGCAGGTGGCGCTGTTGTAACAAAATTCATTCATATTAACAGCACATGTATCCCTTAATATCTTGGAATCAATAGAAAATAAATAATGAATGTAAATTACAAAGGTGATTAGAATAACACAATCATCAATTTACATTCACTTATTTTAAAGGTTAATTTATCCTTTAATGGCAAATACTTGGTTCCCTGCCCCCCAGCCACTAGTTCTGCCCCATTTCACCTAAATGCCCTGCATAATGGAAGGGGCTGCAGCTTATCGGGACTTGGCTCACCCGTCCTTGTGGGGGTCTCTGCACCAAAACTAAAAGGCAGGTCTGTCCAAGGCCAAACAGTCTGTGACAGGCAATTATTTAATATGGTTAGATCAGGTGTAGGTAAAGGACCCTCTTGTTATCCTTACTGTGTTAGGTTCCTCCAACAGAGCATAGGAGCCGCCACTTCTCCTTATCTTCATAAATCCAAATCACCACTGTCTGGAGCTTAATCCAGATTGGATCATTTTGAATTAAGCTGATACATACTTATTGATTTGGAGTCACCGCTTAATGTATTTAACCATTAAAACCCATTGCAAGCCTTTGTGATAAATTCCCGGGGGTATCGTGCTACCATGCTGATTGCAACAAAGGCTCTGGATTCAATGCGTCAACACAACTGGGGGTCTAAGTCAGTAATCAACATTGCGGGATTGCAGTAACACAGTGGGTGCTAGTTCTACAACAGATGGCGGCTGCTGGATTGCAGTAACAACATGGGTCTGGATTGCAGTGTCAACAACATGTCTAGTTCACGTAAGAACTGGGTCTGGATTCCAATCAAACATATGAATGTATCAGGTAACCTTCAGGACAACGTGGATGCTGAGTGCGCCTGTGTGACTTTGAGGTTACCAGTGCTGGAGGCAGTTGCAGGCTGGGGGGAGTATGGGTGCGGAGTGAGGCAACTGGGCGCCAGTGCAGGTAACAACAGTGGGGTGCGGATGCAGGCAAAGATGGGTGCGGAGTTCGGTACACAGGAGTGCAGCGGGGGGTAGGGTGGGGAGTAGGATGGGGTGCTGGGAGTTGCAGGTAACAACAATGGGGATGCTGGGAGTTGCAGGTAACAACAGATGGGGGTGCTGGGAGTTGCAGGTAACAACAGATGGGGTGCTGGGAGTTGCAGAAAATGGCTGTTGGAACAACAGATGGGGTGCTGGGAGTTGCAGGTAACAACATGGGGTGCTGGGAGTTGCAGGTAACAACAGATGGGGTGCTGGGAGTTGCAGGTAACAACAATGGCGGGATGCTGCGGAGTTGCAGGTAACAACAATGGGGGTGCTGGGAGTTGCAGGTAACAACAGATGGGGGTGCTGGGAGTTGCAGGTAACAACAGATGGGGGTGCTGGGAGTTGCAGGTAACAACAGATTGCGGGGTGCTGGGAGTTGCAGGTAACAACAGATGGGGGTGCTGGGAGTTGCACGTGGTAACAACAATGGGGGTGCTGGGAGTTGCAGGTAACAACAGATGGGGCTGGGCTGGGAGTTGCATGGTAACAACAGATGGGGGTGCTGGGAGTTGCAGGTAACAACAGATGGGGGTGCTGGGAGTTGCAGGTAACAACAGATGGGGGTGCTGGGAGTTGCAGGTAACAACAGATGGGGGTGCTGGGAGTTGCAGGTAACAACAGATGGGGTGCGGGGTTGAGTAAACAGATGGTGCTGGGATTTGCAGGTAACAACAGATGGGGTGCTGGGAGTTGCAGGTAACACAGATGGGGGTGCTGGGAGTTGCAGGTAACAACAGATGGGGTGCTGGGAGTTGCAGGTAACAACAGATGGGGTGCTGGGAGTTGCAGGTAACAACAGATGGGGTGCTGGGAGTTGCAGGTAACAACAGATGGGGTGCTGGAGAGTACGTTGGGGCAGTGATAACAACAATGGGGTGCTGGGAGTTGCAGGTAACAACAGATGGGGGTGCTGGGAGTTGCAGGTAACAACAGATGGGGTGCTGGGAGTTGCAGGTAACAACAGATGGGGTGCTGGGAGTTGCAGGTAACAACAGATGGGGTGCTGGGAGTTGCAGGTAACAACAGATGGGGTGCTGGGAGTTGAGGTAACACAATGGGGTCGGAGTTGAGGTAACAACAGATGGGGTGCTGGGAGTTGCAGTAACAACAATGGGTGCTGGAGTTGCAGGTAACAACAATGGGGTGCTGGAGTTGCAGGTAACAACAGATGGGGTGCTGGGAGTTGCAGGTAACAACAGATGGGGATGCTGGGAGTTGCAGGTAACAACAGATGGGGTGCTGGGAGTTGCAGGTAACAACAGATGGGGTGCTGGGAGTTGCAGGTAACAACAATGCAGCAGATGGGGTGCTGGGAGTTGCAGGTAACAACAGATGGGGTGCTGGGAGTTGCAGGTAACAACAGATGGGGTGCTGGGAGTTGCAGGTAACAACAGATGGGGTGCTGGGAGTTGCAGGTAACAACAGATGGGGTGCTGGGAGTTGAAGGTAACAACAGATGGGGTGCGGGAGTTGAGGTAACAACAGATGGGGTGCTGGGAGTTGCAGGTAACAACAGATGGGGGTGCTGGGAGTTGCAGGTAACAACAATTGGGGGTGCTGGGAGTTGCAGGTAACAAAATGGGGGTGCTGGGAGTTGCAGGTAACAACAGTTTGGGGATGCTGGGAGTTGCAGGTAACAACAGATGGGGATGCTGGGAGTTGCAGGTAACAACAGATGGGGTGCTGGGAGTTGAAGGTAACAACAGATGGGGGTGCTGGGAGTTGCAGGTAACAACAGATGGGGATGCTGGGAGTTGCAGGTAACAACAGATGGGGGTGCTGGGAGTTGCAGGTAACAACAGATGGGGGTGCTGGGAGTTGCAGGTAACAACAATTGGGGGTGCTGGGAGTTGCAGGTAACAACAGATGGGGGTGCTGGGAGTTGAAGGTAACAACAGATGGGGGTGCAGGGAGTTGAAGGTAACAACAGATGGGGGTGCTGGGAGTTGCAGGTAACAACAGATGGGGGTGCTGGGAGTTGCAGGTAACAACAATTGGGGGTGCTGGGAGTTGCAGGTAACAACAATTGGGGGTGCTGGGAGTTGCAGGTAACAACAGATGGGGATGCTGGGAGTTGCAGGTAACAACAGATGGGGATGCTGGGAGTTGCAGGTAACAACAGCATGGGATGCTGGGAGTTGCAGAGTAACAAACAATTGGTGCATGGGAGTTGCAGGTAACAACAATTGGGGGTGCTGGGAGTTGCAGGTAACAACAGATGGGGATGCTGGGAGTTGCAGGTAACAACAGATGGGGATGCTGGGAGTTGCAGGTAACAACAGATGGGGGTGCTGGGAGTTGCAGGTAACAACAGATGGGGATGCTGGGAGTTGCAGGTAACAACAGATGGGGGTGCTGGGAGTTGAAGGTAACAACAGATGGGGGTGCTGGGAGTTGAAGGTAACAACAGATGGGGGTGCAGGGAGTTGCAGGTAACAACAGATGGGGGTGCTGGGAGTTGCAGGTAACAACAATTGGGGGTGCTGGGAGTTGCAGGTAACAACAGATGGGGGGGCATGGGAATATCACAGATTTATTCAATTCTTTCCCATCTCCTCATTGTCAGGGGCCCTCAGTTCTCAATCTCCAGCCCTGACAAGTCGGGGGGTGCTGGGAGTTGTGGGGGGGGATTATGTCTCTGGTTTATTCAGGTCTTTTCCCTCAGACAGAACCCCCTGTACTGATCAGTCTCGGCCTGTTCTTGTCCCAATCCTGAGCCCCGTCCCTGAGTATCAGAGCTGAATGTGCCATTCCCTCAGCAGAACAATAATAACAATCACTTCTACCCGCAGGTCTCCCAGCGGCCCAGGCGCGACTCACCCCACAACAATTTATGATACTTCAAGTACCTTAACGCGGTCCAGCTGCTTTATTACATGGTCCCGCGGGCCCCACTTCCTGTTCCCTCCCCGTTCGGATTTCGAGCTCGGCGCCATCTCCTCAGCCGGTGCCTTCACTTCCGGCAACAAACTACACACTCTTTTCCGGCCAGGCCACGACTCCTCCCACGTCACTCATGATTCGCCGATACAGCTGGATGTCAAACTGGACCTCTAAAAAGACAAACTAATAGCCAATGAGGTCCCAGGCGAAACAGTTACCATGGAGACCACTCCTAATGAGCGCGCCGTGACAGCACTGCAGCTGAGAGATGGTGGAATGGCAGTGTCGCCATGGGGGGGGGGGAACACTTGTCACCGCGCATCTCTCAGTGAAGTTCTGAGCTGTGCGAGTGCGAGTTAGATTGGAAGTAAGTTAAAATGGCTCAAACTTTATAGACAAACGCACATTCGAGTCGGCAAGTTTTCTTATCTGCCCTAGACCCTGCTGATTTAGCCGGGGGAGTGGAGCCTCGGTGTGACTTCGGAAGGGGGATCAAAGGGCGCAAGATTGTGTCGCAGCAGCAGCAGCATGAAAAGGCGATGTGCAACTGAAGCCCAGGAAGAGAAGGAGCTTAGCAGAATGAGGATTGTAAGGACAGAATAGATAGACTGCAATGCCAGAAAAGGTACACGAATAATAAAGTAGCAGCTAAAATGACATTTACTGTCTGAACACAAAGCAACCCTTTAATACATTTTTCAAGGTCTATTTTTTTTACTTTCTCACAGCAATATTCCAAAATTTTCCATGAATGAAAAAGTTTCAAGGTTGTCAGGGATGCCATAATCTCTGTGGGGTTGAAACTCTACAATTACATATTACTGTACAATTAATTAATACAATTAAGGCCTGGGGGAAGCCTAGACAAGAAAGGACATGTTGTGAGAAAGATAGAAGAGGGTTAATTGAGGGGTCAGGGAAAAGCCAGAAGCAAAAAATAAAGAAAAATGTATTGCCATAGATGGGAAGCAGAATCCGGGAGGCCATTTCTCCAGGGCTGGCTGTGTGGGTGTCTCAGGAATGTTATAGGGAAACCCTTTTGAAATAAAAAAAAAAATAACAAAAGTGGTATAAAGGTGATGCCTTTATTGGCTGATTTATATGTCTCAGTGAAAATTGGAGAGCAACAGCTAAAGCATTAGGAAGAAACATCACTTGATAAATAGCTTTGCTCCAAACATACCATATACCCACTTTTGTTATGTTGCTATTGATGCTGCACACAGGCCCGGATTTGTGGCAAGGCCACATAGGCCCGGGCCAAGGGCGGCAAAAAATAAGGGTGGCAGGCCGCCCAGCCGCATTATGGGGACGTGTGCCCAGCTGCGCCGGCGCTTTTTTACCGGCACGCTGGGAAGGGGAAGTGTAGGCGGGCGCTAGGACCTAGGGGCGGCCGGCAAACAAATCCGGCGCTGGCTGCACATGGCACTTTAAAGGGGGAAGCATATGGCCTTTCAAATAAACAACCCACCTACCAATTAATACTGCATAAGAGAAAAGCATGCACTCTCAAATGTGTGGGGGGCCTGACCATCAATAGCTTTTTATAACTTGTGTGTGAGGGGGCTTACCATTTTTAGCGCTGATGTCTGTGTTGTTTCTTTAATTGTGGTGTGAAGCGGGCGGGATGTGGGGTGGGCAGGGCCCGGGGGCCCCAAAAATGTTGTTGTACGGGGGCCCCAAAAATTTTGTTGTACGGGGCCCCATCATTTCTAATGGCAGCCCTGCCTGCGAGGGAAGCTTTACTGTCACATGAGGCTTATTAGGGAATAATTCACAGGGGAGGAAACTCCCAGCAGCACCTGAGGCCCCAGTGCAACTGCCTTTCTTTTAATACGCCCCTTTGAGGTTTAAAGGGTTGTTTACCTTTAAATTAACTGTCAATATGATGTAGAGTGATATTTTGAGACAATTTGCATTTTTTTTTATTATTTGACTTTTTTTCATTCAGTAGCTCTCCAGTCTACAATTTCACCAATCTGGTTGTGGGCTCCAAATTGTTGGACACACACTTCCCCCACATAGGACACAAACTGCAAGTGAGCCGATAGCCAGGAGCTTTATTACATCAACCGTCTTCACCATAACCACATGTATCCAGCATTACACCGGAACATACATTCACACTTTTATACTTGGGACCAGGGCGCCATCAGGGGGACACAGGGGGTACTCCTGTATCAGGCCTAAAGGGGGGCCCGACTGTGCTGCACATTTCAAAATAGCCGGGCCCCTCTTGATAGCGCCAAAGCCGCGCCATCTCATCCAGAACCGTCGAAAAGCCGAAGTCCCGAAGCTGCAAAAAGACAAGAAGTCACGAAAAGAGCCAAACCTGAAGTCCCGAAGCCACAAAAAGACCCGAAGTCACAAAAAGAGCTGAACCTGAAGTCCCAAAGCCACGAAAAGAACCAAAATCACGAAAAGAGACAAACCTGAAGTCCCAAAGCCGCAAAAAGAATAAAAGTCATGAAAAGAGCCGAACCTGAAGCCACGAAAAGACCTAAAGTCACAAAAAAGAGCCAAACCTGAAGCCCCGAAGCCTTAAAATGACCCAAAGTCATGAAAGAGCCAAACTTGAAGTCACAAAAAGAACCGAAGTTACGAAAAGAGCCGAAGTTGAAGTCCTGAAGCCACAAGTTCAGTTCTACTGAACACCAATGTGTGTTTTTTTATTTTTTTAAACCCCTAGCCACCAATGTATTATTTTAATACTCTATAGGCCCTGCCACCAATGTTTTTTGTTTTTTTTAAATATTCTCTTGGTTCCCAATGTTTTTTTTTAACTTGTAAGGGGGGCCCTGGCGCTAATGTTTTTTTAAAAAACTTTTATGAGGGGCCATAGCGCCAATATTTTTTTTTTAACTTATGAGGGGCCCTGACCACCAATGATTTTTAAAAAACTTTTATGGGGGCTCTGGCACCACAGTTTTATTTTAACTTAAAGGGGGGTCCTGACCATCAATGGCTTTTTATAACTTGTGTGTGGGGAGGTGTTTACTGTTTTTAGCGCTTATGTCTGTGTGGTCTTTTAACTGTGGTGTGGGTGGGATCTGGGGTGGGGCTTGGCGGCTGGGGTGGTCAGGGCCCCACAAAATTTTGTTGTACGGGCCCCATGATTTCTAATGGCGGCCCTGCTTGGAATCATACCTTCCAACTGTCCCGTTTTTTATGGGACAGCCCTGCTTTTCACAACTCAACCTGTAGTCCCGCATTTGCACTGAAATGTCACGACTTAGTTCTGCACTGAACAGCCAGAAAAAGATACAGAGTTTCCAACTCTGTAGAAACTCTCCTTCCCGTCTTTCAATGTCTTGTGCGGCTGCCTCAGCGAGGATGGAGGGCTGTAACTAGTGAATGAAGGGAAAGCCTTGCAGCCTTGGGAGAGCCCAAATGGCCTTGCATCTCACTCGGTGCCTGGTAGGAACTCTCTTCTTGCCCTGTCACTGGGGAGGCAGCAAAACCGTGATGTGTCTCAGCGCCCTGACGTGAAGAAACGCGTACCGGGAACATAAAGTGAGCGGCGGCAGCGTCTTCTAATGTGTCAGCCATGCGTGCGGGAAGCAACAAGTGTGCCCTGAGCTACCAGGTACCTACTGAGCCTCTCCGCTGTTGTATTATATGGTCCCATCGCTCACACAGGCAAGGGGGCAGTGACAGCTTGGCTGCTGCCTCTGGGTAATGGCTTTAGTAGGATGAAGCTGGAAATGGTACCAATGAGTGTGCAGCTGGATGTGCAGGGAACTCGGCTGACAGTGAGTGAGACTGACCCCCAGTAGCTGTCAGTGTGCCCCTATGTGACTAAATGCCAGTACCTGCCAGTAACCCCTATTCCCCCCTGCATGTAACACTGACTCCCTGTACCGGCCTAAACCCCCAGTGCATGTGTATATGACTTTCAGTGATTCTCTGAGGTCCCCCGTGGGAGTGACAGCACCGGACAGTGACATGGAATTTCAAGTCGCACAGCCCGGAGTTATCTTTTGTGGCAGGAGCCGGATCCCATCCAGCAGGTTACATAGAACAGAGCAGATACGGTGACTTCGCACCCTACTCATCACTGGGGGGGCAGAGACATGTCAGAACCTTCTACCCACTTTATGGCTTCTCTTACTGCGGGGTAATGGGGGGAGTTATCCCGTTATCTCCTCTCATTTTCTGGCATTATCACTCTGGCCCTCATAATATATTGGTGGTGCCTGTAAACTGCACCGACGCTGCAGAGAGATTCCCTGGTCTGCGGTGTATTTCAGTTAACCGGCCATGCTCATTTGGCTGCTGCTGTGCAATTTCATCTCAACTTGTGTCACCTCAGTACTGGGCTTTGCTCCATAGTTAATACAAAATCACCAGTGGCATAACTGTACTAACACATAAAAACCACAGAAATTAGTTTCCTAACCTGCCGAAGTTTGTAAAATGGACATGGTAATTAGGGGGTGTGGCCACAAAAATGGCTGTGGTCAAAACATTTGCGCTGCAAATCTTTTTGTCCCTCTTTCTGTTTCCAAAATGTTGGGAGGTATGTTTGGGATCAAAAGATATAGTTATAAGAAGCAGGACCAATCCAGATCAGTAACTATGACTGCAAGTGCTTTTATTGAGGAAAATTGCAACACAACATGTTTCGGGCTAGGCCCTTTAAAGAAAAATCATCATGTGACTGGGTGTCCTCCAATCCTTGTTCAACCAGGGAGTGATATGGGGTGAGTAGTTGTATTGGTTGTATGGGGTGAGTAATTGTACCATGCTACAATAAATGTATACGATCTTTCATTGGGATATGGGGTTTTCTGGATATGGGATTTTTCTGTAATTTGGATCAAACCCTACCATACCCTGTCTGCTAAAAATGATTTAAACATTTTATAAATCCAAAATGCCACCAATATGAATTCATGCTGCTTAAGGTCGCCAACGAGCGGATCTTTGAAGTGGTCGATATCGGGCTGATCCGATCGTGGGCCCTATAGGTATGTATTAACCTCTTCCCTGTCAAAACCTTCCATTCAAGCACATACATTACTAACCCCATCCCTTTCAGACTGCTTTGTATTAATCCCAAGTACTTTCTCTGTTGACCGCTTCACCAATTACATACACTGTCTTTCCCCAAGTTGGTCATAAAGAGCGATAAAAGCTGCTGACTCCAGAGCAAATCCACAACTTATCAGCCCATTTGTGTGGTCATGACTACCCGAATAATATCTGTACAAAAATCGGGTAAGATATTTAAGTGGAACTCACATTTATTGGGGTGAGTACTTATTTGTGTCCTGTGTACCCCTGGAACTATAGCAGGGTGACTTTCACCCCAATGTTTCTATATATCTGTAACCTTGTTATGAGCTAAGGGGGCCCAGTCTGAAGGTCAGTTAGGGGGAGATGTTGGGGTGAGTGCTTATTTGTACCCTGGGTACCCCTGGAACTATAGCAGGGTGACACCCCAATGTTTCTATATATCTGTAACCTTGTTATGAGCTAAGGGGACCCAGTCTGAAGGTCAGTTAGGGGGAGATTTGGGGTGAGTGTTTATTTGTACCCTGGGTACCCCTGGAACTATAGCAGGGTGACTGTTACCCCAATGTTTCTATATATCTGTAACCTTGTTATGAGCTAAGGGGACCCAGTCTGAAGGTCAGTTAGGGAGAGATTTGGGGTGACTGACTATTTGTACCCTGGGTACCCCTGGAACTATAGCAGGGTGACTGTTACCCCAATGTTTCTATATATCTGTAACCTTGTTATGAGCTAAGGGGGCCCAGCCTGAAGGTCAGTTAGGGAGAGATTTGGGGTGACTGACTATTTGTACCCTGGGTACCCCTGGAACTATAGCAGGGTGACACCCCAATGTTTCTATATATCAGTAACCTTGTTATGAGCTAAGGGGACCCAGTCTGAAGGTCAGTTAGGGAGAGATTTGGGGTGACTGACTATTTGTACCCTGGGTACCCCTGGAACTATAGCAGGGTGACTGTTACCCCAATGTTTCTATATATCTGTAACCTTGTTATGAGCTAAGGGGGCCCAGTCTGTATCTCTGTAACCTTGTTATGAGCTAAGGGGGCCCAGCCTGAAGGTCAGTTAGGGAGAGATTTGGGGTGACTGACTATTTGTACCCTGGGTACCCCTGGAACTATAGCAGGGTGACACCCCAATGTTTCTATATATCTGTAACCTTGTTATGAGTCTGAAGGTCAGTTAGGGAGAGATTTGGGGTGAGTGATTATTTGTACCCTGGGTACCCCTGGAACTATAGCAGGGTGACTTTCACCCCAATGTTTCTATATATCTGTAACCTTGTTATGAGCTAAGGGGGCCCAGTCTGAAGGTCAGTTAGGGAGAGATTTGGGGTGACTGACTATTTGTACCCTGGGTACCCCTGGAACTATAGCAGGGTGACTGTTACCCCAATGTTTCTATATATCTGTAACCTTGTTATGAGCTAAGGGGGCCCAGTCTGAAGGTCAGTTAGGGGGAGATTTGGGGTGAGTGCTTATTTGTGCCCTGGGTACCCCTGGAACTATAGCAGGGTGACTGTTACCCCAATGTTTCTATATATCTGTAACCTTGTTATGAGCTAAGGGGGCCAGCCTGAAGGCCAGTTAGGGGAGATTTGGGGTAATTACTTATTTGTACCCTGGGAACCCCCCAAAACTATATCAGGGTGACTGTTACCCCAATGTTTATATATATATCTGTAACCTTGTTATGAGCTAAGGGGGCCCAGCCTGAAGGCCAGTTAGGGGGAGATTTGGGGTGAGTACTTATTTGTACCCTGGGTACCCCCGGAACTATAGCAGGGTGACACCCCAATGTTTCTATATATCTGTAACCTTGTTATGAGCTAAGGGGGCCCAGTCTGAAGGTCAGTTAGGGGGAGATTTGGGGTGAGTGACTATTTGTGTCCTGGGTACCCCTGGAACTATATCAGGGTGACACCCCAATGTTTCTATATATCTGTAACCTTGTTATGAGCTAAGGGGGCCCAGCCTGAAAGCCAGTTAAGGGGGGATTGGGGGTAAATGTTTATTTGTGCCCTGGGTACCCCTGGATCTATAGCAGGGTGATTGTTACCTCAATTTCTCTCTATACATATATCTCTGATACATAAGGCAACTTTTATATAATAATAACAACAATAACTACATATATACCCAGGCAGAATGTAGAAAAGAAATGTCTCAGAGGAATGTAGAAAAGATGGGGCTCCACAATATCATATCTACAATCCTCCAGCTGTTAAACTACAACTCCCAGCATCCCCTGGCAGCATTAGACTGTTGAGTAGATGTTGAGAACTGTAGTTTATCAACTGCTAGGGGCCTACAGCCTGGATTTTCCAATCAAAAAGATAGAAGAAAACTAAATCTAACAATTACTATATGACAATTAATAATTAGTAATCTATACTTTGACCAAAGGAATAATCTTGGAAAACTCCTTTATAATAAACTTACTTTTTATTACTTGTCTTTCTATTCGGGCCCTCTTCTAATTGTATTCCCGTCTCTTATTCAAATCAATCCATGGTGGCTAGGGTCATTTGGACCCTAGCAACCAGACTGCTAAATTTGCAAACTGGAGAGCTGCTGAATAAAAAGCTAAATTACTGAAAAACCACAAATAATAAAAATTGGAAACCAATTACAAACTGTCTCATAATATCCCTCTCTGCATCATACTAAAAGATGGACCCCTTTAAGTTTACTTTATTTAAGTAAGAACCCCTTTAATGGAACAAAAACAAAAGTAATTGTTTTTTAAAATATTACAATATAATTTACTTTTGCTCTAAACTCAGTCATTAATAACTTTATTATTTAGTATCCTGGCATAATTGAATAATAAAATATTGTTTATAAAAGGCTGCTAGGAAAATAATATTAACCCTTTCTTTTAATTACAGTGGGATTTTAGTTTTCGCTCTGCATTTTCCCTTAGATCTCTGGGGAACGAGCCACAGAATAATGGATTCTCAGTCTGGAATATTAACACTTTTACTCAACAAAAAAAATAATAATAACAGGAATAGTGCAAAGGTAACTCAGCAGAAGTCACACAGAAATAACCAGAAGTAACAGGAACCATATTATTCATATACATTTTTCAGTGCTCAGGTTATACAGGCCTCATCATTCCCCCCTCAGTCCTTTCTGTTATTCTTCTTACCAGCAGCATTACGTAGAGAGTCCTGGTACACAGAACAGTAGTCCTTTTGGCTGAATGGGCAGAACCTGCGGGTGTGGGCATTTTCCCCGGTGGCACCACACAGAGAGCACACATAGTTGCGCAGGATGGGACACACCACCCGGCCTTGTTTGTCCTTCAGGTTGTGCTTGCTGTAGATCCGCTTGGACTCTCCATTATGTTTGCAGAAGCTGCACCCTGCTGTGGGCTCTTCCAGTACCGGGGACACTGTAGCTTGGTCCTGTGCTTGGAGGTTTGGTTTTCTTGATACAAACAGCCTTGGACTATCCCTTGGGCAGACTCCACCACTCATTGGCATCTCTTGCTCTCTGCCTCCTATTGGCACATCTTTCTCTGAGCCACCCCATGGGATTTCTTGCTCTCTACCTTTCCTTGGCACCTCTTTCTCTGTGCCACCCCATGGGATCTCTTTCTCTGTGCCTCTCCATTGGATCTCTTGCTCTCTGGCTCTACATGGCACCTCTTTCTCTGTGCATCTCGGTGGGATCTCTTGCTCTGTGCCTCTCCATGGCATCTCATGCTGACTGTTGTGCATTGGCGCCTCTTTCTCTGTGCCACTCCATGGGATCACTTTCTCTGTGCCTCTCCATGGCACCTCTTTCTCTGTGCCTCTCCATGGCACCTCTTTCTCTGTGCCTCGCCATGGCACCTCTTTCTCTGTGCCTCTCCATGGCACCTCTTTCTCTGTGCCTCTCCATGGCACCTCTTTCTCTGTGCCTCTCCATGGCATCTCATGCTGTCTCTCAAGCATTGGCACTTCTTTCTCTGTGCCTCTCCATGGGGTCTCTTGCTGTCTCTCAAGCATTGGCACCTCTTTCTCTGTGCCAGTTCTTGGCACCTCTGGATCTCTTGCAGCCCTCTCCTGTGCCATCTGTCTCACAAGAGCATTCAGGCCAAGGTAATCCTTCCACATGTCAAAGTGGTTCATGGTGTCTCCTGCTCACTGAGAAGTAGAAGTGTTTCTCTCGGGATCTGGTCAGTCTAAGCCCAGCTTTAGCTTTGGGATGCTCTTTTCTTGTCCCCTCCTCCCATCACCCACACTCACTCCTCCCAGAGGGGTAAAACAATTCACTTTCAGCCAGTCAAAGAGATTAGGACAGACCTGTCTGGTGCATAGAGACGAGTTGGGGGGGTTGGGGGGTGAAGGTTACTGAAAACTTTTTATCCTGTCTCTGCCAGGTACATGCTGTCTGTAAGCAACCCCCTTATAGTGGAACAGTCCATGTTGTGATTCATGGTTCATACAGTGAAATGATCTATATGTTTCTATCTAACTTATATGATAGAAAAAAACATTAATATCTGCATTTTATTTGGGCATTTTTAATGCAACTGTCAGCTTTCAGCTTTTGGTGGGTGCTGGGATATGTCAATCAGAAACTGAATGGCTGCAGGTTTGGCTGATATTTAGAGGGTTATTTAATAAAGCGCAATTTTTTTGCAGTGTCCGTTTTGACGCCGGAAACCCAAAAAAGTCACGGTAAAAAAGATGCGTTGAGAAGCTGTTCCGAATCCGAAAATACCCTATGTAAAACCTGGCGAATTCATCTAAAAGTCAATGGCAGATGTTCCCTTAAGCATTTTAAAATGCTCAGAGTTTTTGAGGTTTGACGTAAAAAATTCTGGTTTTCCCACGACAATCCAATAAAGTTGCAGTTTTTCCCGATCCGATTTTTCCTGAGTTTTTTTATTGATAAGGTCAAATCGTGGACTCTAGTTTGGTCAGACTTTTTTTATTTAAAAAATCTGAAAAATTTGGATTTTGATAAATGACCCCCTAAGTGTTACTGTTACCATATTGACCTGTTGTTGCCATCTTAACAACTGGCTCCATCTTGTCTCACTGTCACTAGACTGAGTATCTTGTGAGCATCTCTTCCTCCCTTGTGCTTCCCAGTCACAGCACCTATAGCAGAGATATTCAACCTACAACTATGCAAATCTTGTTGAACTACAGCTCCCAGCACCCCCAGCAGCTGAAGGGTGAGTTGTGAGAAAACAGGGTAGTATAAGAGACAGCAAGATAAAAAAGGGGGGGGCACTAGATTGATGTACAGGAGACAGAGAATGACAAGGGTGAGTAGGGTACAGAAAGGCAAGAGGAGACAATAGGCTGTACTGCATTAACCCCTGCCCTGCCACACTAGTTAAGATGCAAATGCTGATCCCTAACCTGCCAGAGAATACACTACTAAACCCACCCCAGTCAGAATGCATGGTATTAACCCCTTCTTTAGCAGACCAGACAATATTATGCACTTTCCTTCCAGATGCAGCCGTTCTAACCCCATGCTTTTCATGCCCTGGCATTAAACCTTTCCTGTCAAACCTCAGTTTTATCTCCAGGATCCTGCCCCTCCTCCCATCTAACCCCAGTTTTATCTCTGAGACCCTGTAACCCCAGTTTTATCTC